>NC_057867.1:36745053-37425510 GCF_019393635.1 Dromiciops gliroides | reverse complement strand
CTGTTCCATTAGTTGGATTAGGAGGTGCTATCTTAAAGGCAAGATACTCTGTTGTGTAGAGCCATTATCTAGCATCTAGCTACCCTAGACTCAAATTGCTGGAGACTGCCATTGGATGCCAGTTCCACACCAAAAGGATCTTGGTCAAAAATTCTGTTTTCTTTCTTTCTCTCTCTTTTTCTCTCTTTCTCTTCCTTCCTTTCTCTTCCTTTATGTCTCTTCCTCCCCCCTCCCTCCCTCCCTCCCTCCTTCCTTCCTTCCTCCCTTTCACTGGTCCTGTGATTTGATTGGTATAGGGAACTCCCTCTGCCACCTCAAATCTTCAGGTATTCTGCAATTTATCATCTCGAATAGTTTCAAGCGACACTGAGAGGTTAAGGGTGGGAATTGTCCATAATCACCAAGGGAAACAGTGGACAGTATGTATAAGAAGCTTAAAACCAGGCCATTCTGATTCTGAGGTTAGCTACACACACACACACACACACACACACACACACACACACACACACACACACACATACACACCAAGCTATCTCACTTGTTCCCAGACTAAAGTAGCAAGATACACGACAAACTTTTCAGGCATCCTGAAATGCAAATATGCGAAGCCATCTGTAGCCAATTTTGTAATGAAAGCAATACGAATATGTTCCAAAATGTGACTGAAAGCAACAGATATCTGCAAAATTCACAATCAGCTTCTAGGAACTCATGAGAAACACACACTGTGTTACCAACTGCAATGTACCTGCATTTCTGCCTCCCTTCTGTCTTATCCGCTACCTCCCTCCCCAGAAATACTCGGCACAAGTATCAGAATCGTGTTTCTTCATGTCCTGCTTGCGCATCGAGTGTTTCTTTTATCAACCTCACTGCCCAAAGTTAGATAACAGGAAAATAATGAGTTACTTTTTTATACGATGCTTTTACAAAGTGATTTCATGTGATTCTCACAAGAACCTAGGGAGGTCGATGCAACTGCATCTTTCTGCTCAAGAGAAGTCCCATAGCCAGTCACAGTCTGAGGCAGGATTTGAACTCAGATCTCACTAGGTATATGACCACGGTCAAATCCCTTCCATTCCCCATGCTTCAGTTTCCCCCTCTGTTACATGAAGGGGGTGGATAAGATACAGCTAGTTCTAGCTCTGGGAACCTATAACTTGTGCTTAAAAAAAAAAAAAGAGGTCTTTGTCTCCCTAATATTAGGACCCTCCTGAAGGGCTTTCTCACCTAAAATCTAGGCTAGCATTCATATGAAAAGTCCCAAGGGAAAGTTGTAAATACTTGAAAGCAAAGGCCTTGCAGTCTTTTCAAAAGAACCTGCCTCAAGGTCATTCCCCTTGGCAGTGGCCAAGCTATTCAGAAAGAAAGGCTCTCCTTGGGATACTGATTGCTTATTCTCCAGCTTACTCTGACAATTGAAGGCTTTTGTCTTTATACTCTAAACCGTTGGAAAGAACTCTCCATTTCCAAAGTTCTGATAATGCATACCTCTATTCAAGTGTAGCTTTTAAAAAAAATTCAGCACACACACACACACACACACAACACCCCGTTCCTGTAGATTTCTGTATATTATTATTATTATGTTTATTCTCTATATATTATAATCTGTATATTTCCAAAGGGGTAAGAACCATCAGTCTTCTGATTTTATACCCACCATTGCAGCCAGCTAGCTACTGCCACACGAGATCCCTGGGAACTGGAAAATGAAAGCATTTATAAACCTGGGTCAGAGATGGGACCTTTCTGTACAAAGCAGAAACCTGGTGAGGTGCCACACCTTCCCCATTTCCTATCTGCAATGCAGCCATGCCGTCTTGAAGCATGGAATAGTGGAGAGTGGGCTGCTGGTGGAGTCTGAGGACCCGAGTTTGAATCTTACTTCTGTCGCTTATTACTTGTGTTTCACTTCCTCTCCCTGGACCTCCCTAAATCAGGGAAGTTTATTAAGGGCCTTGATGGAGGACAGAAGGGGAAAGAGCCAGGTTTATTAGAAGGGCTAATTCAGGCATGTCTTTGGTAAATCTAAGAGAACTGTGGCCTCCCTCCCTGAAGTTTCTGCTCTTATTTTATTTTATTTTTTGCTGGGCAATGAGGGTTAAGTGACTTGCCCACGGTCACACAGCTAGCAAGTGTCAAGTGTCTGAGGTCGGATTTGAACTCAGGTCCTCCTGAATCCAGGGCTGGTGCTTTATTCAACTGTGCCACCTAGCCGCCCCGAAGTCTCTGCTTTTAATCAGAAGATCAAATGTAGTGTTAAGCGGGATGCATAAGCAAAACTGCCTTCCTGCTGGGAGAAGTGGACCTCTGAGCCATTCATTCAAGATCTAAAAGACATTACTTATGTAATGTCAACACACAAAAATGGGACACTAGAAAGCATTGGCCCAAGAAGGTGCCTGCTTACCAGGCCTCAGAGGATAACTGAAGGGTGTGTAATTTAAGATTCTAAATGTGGATTCTAATCTGTTCCCCCAGTTTTGGGGGAAACTGACTAAAATCACTGATAAAACGAGTTTAGGTTTTTAAGGGTTTATTGGAAAATAGAAAGAAAAAGATTGAGAACAGAATTCCAACAGCCTGGCATTCCTATCTTTCCTCAAATTTCCTGTGAAGTCCTCTGCCTCCACCACCATCCAGTCAGGAACCCAAAAAGTCCCAGAGCTCTCCGCGAAGGTTCCCTCTCCTCCTTCCTGTCTCCTCCCAGAAAATAGGAGGCTCCTCAAGTTGATTGGCTGGTAGCCTTGATAGACAGCACCCATGAGCAAATGTCATTTCCTGACGCCAAGGAAAAGCCACAATGCCTCTGAGGCATTTTCCTCATGGTGGAGCTTTCCCACAGCAAGTCTCCAGTAGGTGGCATCATTCCAATCATTACAAGGGACAGCTCTGCGTGGGTCTCCAACTTGTTGTATGAATTGAGTTCAGGATTGAATCACATCTTATTCAACCCTGGACTCTCTTAAAGTTTCATGTCACCTGCTCAGAAAGAGTATTTATTAATGCTGGTGTCAAAAGACATTGAGTTCAAATCCTGCCCCTGACACTTATTAGCTATGTGACCTTGGAAAATGGGACAGCTAGGTGGCACGGTGGATACAGTGCTGAGCCTAGAGTCAAGGAGACTCGGTTTCCTGAGTTCAAATCCTGCCTCGGACATTTACTAGCTGGGTGACCCTGAGCAAGTCACTTTACCCTGTTTGCCTCAGATCCTCATCTGTAAAATGAGCTGGAGAAGGAAATGGCAAACCACTCTAGTATCTTTGCCAAGAAAACTCCAAATGGGGTCATGAAGAGTCAAACACAACTGAACAATAACAACTTAGGAAAAATCACTTTGCCATCTTGAGTCTCAGTTTCTTTGTAAAAAGAGGAAGTTGGACTAAGTCCCTTCCAGCTTTAGCTTTGTGCGCCTATGTGACCTTGGGTATATCACTTGACTTCTCTGGGGCTCCCTTCCCTCATCTATAAAATGAGGGGTTAGACCAAATCAGAGGTTCTTAACCCCTTTGACAGTGTCAAGTGAAGCCTATGATGTTTTTAAATGCACAACATTAAATACAAAAGATTTTTAAATAAATCAATATTAAATAGTATCAAATTATTTTTTAAAATAAATTCATAGACCCCCAGGGTATGAACCTCTTTGGCATCCTCTGAGGTCTACCTCCAGCTCTGGCTCTAAAAACCTATGTGTGATCTTGGCCAAGTTACTTCCCCTGTGTCTCAGTTTCCTCATCTGTCAAATGAAGGGGTTGGACTATGTCACGGAAGTACCTTCCAGTTGTTTTCTTTTCTCACCACTACTAGAAATGCAACCTTCAGAACAAACACCAATAAACTAACAATTGAATCAAAAGATGGCTAGATCACTAACCTCAACCCTCTAAATCCTAACCTAACTACACTTTCATGCCATAGAAAGGAAAAATAAAACCCACTTAAACCATACCTTTTAACAAATTCAAATCAAAATTGAACAAACCAACATATTTGTGATCCATGTCCCTTTCTGAATTCATCTACTTAGAAAACAACTGTGGCCTTATTTTGTTGTCCTTTCAAAAAATATCACCATGTTTGTCACCCCTTTCTGATGTTGCTCATCCTGCCCTCTCTTCACTTATATGGATCAGTCTTTCCATGTTTGCTTAGACCCTTCGTATTTTCATTTTCAAAGGTACCATAACCTTCCTTTTCAATTTTATAGACCATAATTAATTTGGTCATTCTCCAAAGTGCTGTAGTTTTTAGTTTTTTCTCCTCTTTTCCATGACAAATAAGGCAGCTTATCTTTTTATGTAGATGAGTGCCTTTTTTCTTCTTAATGATATATTTAGGCTCTAGATTGAGCAAAGGATTAGTTTGTGACTCAATGTGTTGCAAGATTGCTCTTGAAAAAA
Organism: Dromiciops gliroides; assembly: GCF_019393635.1. Classification (NCBI taxonomy): domain Eukaryota; kingdom Metazoa; phylum Chordata; class Mammalia; order Microbiotheria; family Microbiotheriidae; genus Dromiciops; species Dromiciops gliroides. The sequence goes on along the minus strand of NC_057867.1, from coordinate 37,421,095 downwards.
TTTGCACCTGTGTGCGGGCCTACCCACAGGGTAAGAGCACCTGTCTTCTTGTCACTGTTAGCTATTTTTGCCAATTGAATGGTACAAGGTAGTACCTTCAGGTTTTCTTGATTTATCTTATTCTGATCATTAGGAAATTGGAACATTTTGTCACGTAGCTATTAACAATTTGCATTTCCTCCTTTAAAAAATCTTCTTGACAATTTCTTCATCAGCAAGTTGATATTACTTGTGTGTGTATGTTTGTGTGTATTTGAGAAGTCAGACCTTTATCTTGCTGTATCCCTTGCAAATAAAATTACCTTGATATTTCCTTCCTTTTTTATTTGAATGATACTGTTTTCATCATGTAAAATTATTTTATCTTTTCATAGACTGAGAGCTAGAAGGGACTTCAGGCCATCTAGCTCACCCCATTCATGTTGTTGTTGTCATTTATTGTTTGTTGTTGTTGTCCTTCATTCTGGAAGAGGATTATGACATGATGTCATGACTTGCAGTGAATTGGATATAAGTGAGGGAGAGCTGTGCTAGGTCACCAGCCTCATTCTCTCCTCAAGTCATCTGGGTCCAGTGGCAAGATGTATATCAAGACCACTAGAGATAGTCCCAGATGTTTTTTAAAATTATTTTATTTATTTATTTGTTTGTTTATTTGTTTATTTTTGGTGAGGCAATTGGGGTTAAGTGACTTGCCCAGGGTCACACAGCTAGTAAGTGTCAAGTGTCTGAGGCCAGATTTGAACTCAGGTCCTCCTGAATCCAGGCCTGGTGCTCTATCCACTGTGCCACCTAGCTGCCCCAACCCATTACCTTTACAGATGAGGAAACTGAGGCCCATAGAGATTAAGTGATTTGTCCAAAGTTACAGCTCAGGGGCCATCTACTTCAAACCTCTCACTTGACAGAGGAGGAAAATGGAGCCAATCAAGGGAAAGCGGCTTGTCCAACCAAAGTCATACAGGTTCTTAAGTATCACAGGTGGCAGTTCTCTAACTCCAGAGCTAGTAGTGTTCATTCCTCTGTACCATATCAAACTAATTGATTGATTTTTATGGGGTCTCTAATAATCTCTTTAATTTCTCTGTTCCCTTGTATGGATCTCAGGTTTCTCCCTCTCCTTCTAAAGTTTATGACCCACCCTGACCTTCTCATTCTGTACAATTAGTGGGATCCACCCAGAACATCGCATACCTTCTTGCAAGATCTTAACATCAGCACTCAACCACCTTTTACTAAATGTATGGGGGAGGGATGTTTTCTTGGAGGGGGGCCTTTGAGCCAGAGTTCTTTCTGTGATTCATTCATTTATAAAAGCTCTCTGACTTCCTTGGTGATTTTCTTACCAATTCTTAAGACTTGCTTCAATTCTCTAAAATGAGTCATTTATCCATTTGACGTCTCCTGGGACATTGTGCATTGTTTCTTTACCCGTCGGTGTTCTTCTGATAAGTGTGGCTATTTCGGGGCCTCCGCAGTCATTTTTTTAAAGTGCAGCAATATTAATTTGTTCGCTTTCCTTTTGGGTACATCTGTCTGTATTGGAGTGTGCTTTTCAGCCATTTTCCTTCCTTTCAGTTTTTTATTCCCCAGGGAAAGTGAAAAGCGTCGCTCTCTTTCAAGATCTTGCTCCTCCATCTTAAATGGTAGGCTCTTTTATTAACTGCTTAGGCAGAGGATACTAAACAGAATGTCACTAAGGTGACATCAAATTGTTCTTCCAGAACATGAGGGGGAGGGCTGAAGTAGCTGCCACAAACTTTCATTCCAAATGGATAGGAGAGTCTGTCCCCCAAAGCAGAGCTAGGAAAGATGCTGCTTTAGCAAATGCTAGAAATAAGAGATGGAAGAGACTTTAGGGACATTTGAATCCAACTCTAATTATATATTTTTATAGTCCTCTCTTTTATTTTCCTTTTAAAATATCAATAAAACAATATTTATTATTCAATAATAATATTTAATAAATACGATTTTGTTACCTTTTGAGTCCTTAGCTGTCCCCCTCCTTCCCTCCCAACCCCGAATTAGAGAGGGCCAACATTTTAAATAGATAGATAGAGATATAGACATAGATAGAGACATGGATAGAGATAGAGATAGAGATATGGATATGGATATGGATATATAGGCATGGAGATGGAGATGGAGATGGAGATGGAGATAGATAGATAGATAGATAGATAGATAGATAGATAGATAGATAGATAGATAGATAGATAGATAGATAGATGTGGAACCATACAATACATATTTCCATATATCAGTTCTTTCTCTGGAGGTGGATAGCATCTTCCTTCATAAAGTCTTGCCTAGTTGATTTGAATATTCATATAACTCAGAATAGCTTAGTCATTCACAGTTACACTTTGAACAATATTGCTGTTTGTGGCATACAGCATTCTCTTGGTTCTGCTCATTTCACTCTTCGTTATTTCATGCAAGTCTTTCTATGTTTTTCTACAATCAACCGTTTCATCATTTCTCACACAACAGTAATATTCCATCACAATCATATGCCACAACTCATTCAACCATTCCCCAATTGATGGGTGTTCCCTCGATTTCCATTTTGTTGTCACCACAAAGAGAGCAGCTAGAAATATTTAGAACGTATAGGTTATTTTCTTTTTTTCCCTGATCACCTTGGGAAACAGACCTCATAGTGGTATTGTTGGGTCAAAGGGCATACACAGGTTTTTTTGTTTTGTTCTGGGTTTTTTGTTTTGTTTAATTTCATTTTTGCGGGGCAATGAAGGTTAAGTGACTTGCCCAGGGTCACACAACTAGTAAGTGTCAAATGTCTGAGTCCGGATTTGAACTCAGGTCCTCCTGAATCCAGGGCCAGTGCTTTATCAACTGTGCCACCTAGCTGCCCCTGCATACACAGTTTTATAACTCTTTGGGCATAATTCCAGATTGCTCTCCAAAGTGGTTGGATCAGTTCATAGTTTCACTTCACCAATACTGTGTTAACATCTAATTTGTCCATATTCCCTCCAGCATTTGTCATTTTCCTCTTCTTTCATTTTAGCCAATCTGTTAGGTGTGAAATGATATCTCAAAATTGTTTTCATTTTCATTTCTCTAATAGATAATGATTTAGAGCATTTTTTCATGGACTATATATAGCTTAAATTTCTTCTTCTAAAAGCTGCCTATTCATATCCTTTGAGCATTTATCAATTGGGGAGTGACTCTTATTTATTCTTATAAATTTCATTCAGTTCCCTATATATTTGAGATATGAGACATTTATCCAAGAAACTGCCTATAAAAATTTCCCCCCAATTTTCTGCTTTCCAGAAAGAACCATTGCAACGTTGGTTTTATTTGTACAAACCCTTTTTAATTTAATGTATTCAAAATTATACATTTTATATCTTACAATGCTCCCTATCTCTTCTTTATTTATAAACTCTTATCCATAAATCAGATAGGTAATATGTTCCATGATCTTCTAATTCACTTATGATATCTCCCTTGACCTTATTTTGGTAAATGGTGTAAGCTACTGATCTATATCTAGTTTCTGCCAGACTGCTTTCCAGTCCTATTATGTTTTTAAAGACCCAGAAACTGAAGCCCAGAGAAGAGAAGGATTTTTCCCAAGGTCATGCAGTAACTTCACAACACATCCAGGACCAGAACCTAGGTCTCCTGACTCCTAGTCTTTCCATTGCAGCATGGGCAGATTTCAAGGGGGGCTGATAATCATGGAGAATCTCAAATGAATCAGATTGGGTTGTTGTATTTGAATAACTTATAACTCATCAATTATGATTAAGATAAAATTAGGCTAGGAGCAGTTAGGTGGTGAAGTGGATAGAGCACCAGCCCTGGATTCAGAAGGACGTGAGTTCAAATCTGGCCTCAGACACTTGATACTTACTAGCTGTGTGACCCTGAGCAAGTCACTTAACCCCAATTGCCTCACCAAAAAAAAAAAAAAAGAAAAAATTAGGCTTCAAATGTCTGAGATCCTTGAGAACCCCTTTAAAAATCTTGGGGGGAGAACAAATTCAATAAAGAAACCATTCTCCTTTCATCCTCAGAAATAAATCTTTCCATAATTCCAGGGTACTGAAGATAAAGCATACTACCTACCTACAGACAGAGAGGTGATAGTGTAGAAATAGACGATGGGATGTTTTCTGGACGTATACAATATGTCAAATTTGTTTTGTTGGGCATATTTGTTAGAAAGGTTTTCTTTTTCTTTTTCAGTTTGTGGGAGGAGAGGCAGGAGAGAGAGCAGGAGACAGAGGGTAGCAGAAAAAATTAAAAAGAAAAGGAAATAAAGAAAAGAGGGACACTGAAGCATTTTAGCAATGCACAGAAGAGGACAGGAGCAAGACCAGAAGGAAACAAGGACTCCCTTTGAAAGTTACATGTTGAATGTATTATATACTTAAAACAGAAAAGCAAGCTACAGGTAATAGGGAGTCACAGCTTCATGTACCATGTCCCTTTTCTGTTCTACTTTGTACATAGAAATACTAACTTTATTTGGTATTTGTTTAGTTCAGAATTTTTTAAAAAAGAAATAACTGGCTTCCTTAAGAGATGAAATTGTATCTACTTGATATTTAGAACATGGCTAGTCTTTGTTACCCACCAGGTCTTAAGAATGCCTTTTGGGTAATTCAGTCCCGTTGGACACGAATGCCCTCTACAGGTTAGTATAACAATTGTCCTCGTGAGAAACCTTAGTGCTGGTCATCTTCATCAAAAGGCTTAGCTGGATATGAAAACCATCCTAGGCCACAAAAAGGAGCATAGATGTATAGCTCAAAGGGACCTTATAAGCCCAATGAGTTCTGCTCCCTAATTTTACAGGACAGGAAACTGAGGACCAGAGACGTGAAGTGATCTACCCAAGATATAAAGCTAGAAGAGATCTCAGGAGTTACCTATTCCGAATCCATTTTTACAAATGGGGAAACCAAGGCTCAGAAAGGGGAACTGAGTTGCCTAAGGTCACACCACTAGTAAGTGGATGAGGTGAGATTTAAACTAGAGGTACAGTGGATAATGTGATAGATCTGGAGTCAGGGAGATCTTAGTTCAAATCCGACCTCAGATACTTACTAGGTGTATCACACTAGGCAAGTCACTTAACCTCTTTCTGCCTCAGTTTTGCTGTCTATAAAATGGGAATAATAATAGCACCTTCCTTCTATACTTGTTGTAAAGATAAAATTAAATAATTAAAAAGCACTTTTCAAACCATAAAGTGCGATATAAATATCATCATTATTAAACTAGGCCTTCCTTACATCAAGTCCAGAACTCTTTCCATTATACCAGTGGTTCCTGGATTTTTGTTTGTTTGTTTCTTGAACCTCTTTCAACAAACAAGTGATACGAACCTCCAGGGTAATTCAATATACAATTCATAGTATTTTAGATCTATTCATTAAGCGCTCACAACAATGGCAATAACTTTTGTCCTCCAAAGCTCCAAATTACAATTTATATTAGATAATAATAAATATAAAATGTTATTCTACCTGTAGTTATGAAAACTCTAAATATAAAATAATTATGAAGATGTTATCTGTGCCATTCTGTAAGAATTCAAAGTATTCCAGCAAGACCTCATATACTTATTATTATCTGCAAGAGTTACATTTATCTTACAACATTCGTTGGATATAAACAACATTTTAAATGAACTACATTACAATATGGAAGACTTTAACACAATATAATCCCACGTATACAGTTAATTTCAATGTTAGACTTATTTGACCAGAGATTTGCAATATTTGGCTCAACACTGGACAAACACAGTCTTAAATCTAGCTCTGCATCAAGTGTATTTCTGTATTTTGGTTTTAAAGCAAGAATAAAGTGATGCTTACACAAATCTATAGTAGGAAAGAGGAGTAGAATTTTATGAGCTCTCTTGCTAAGAGATGGAAATTCATTTTATTTTATTTTTTTTTTTAGTGAGGCAATTGGGGTTAAGCGACTTGCCCAGGGTCACACAGCTAGTAAGTATTAAATGTCTGAGGCTGGATTTGAACTCAGGTACTCCTGAATCCAGGGCCAGTGCTCTATCCACTGCGCCAACTAGCTGCCTGGAAATTCATTTTAAATTTTTAGCCATCTAACAAAGGAAAAAATCAAACGAAGGACTAGTTAGAGTGTTGAATATTTACTTGTATAAGAGCTAATGTACTTTAAGTTAAATTACATATAGTACTTCATTTTTAAACATTGTTTATATATAAACTGACTCTGTAAGGGAAGAATCTCTTCAAACATGACTTTTTTCCTCTTCTGCCACTGACACACTGGCTATACTTTCTGGGCACCTAAGTGCCACAGTGGTTAGAGTGCCAGGCCTGGATTCAGGAAAACCTGGGTTCAAATTTGGCTTCGGACACTCACTAGTTGTGTGCCCCTAGGTAAGCCACTTAACCTCTGTTTAATTCAGTTTCCTTAACTGCAAAATGGAGATGATAATAGAAACTGCTCCCCCAGGGTATTGTGAGCCTCAAGCCTCACCATGTAAAATGCTTAGCACAGTGCCTGCCATATAGTAACCACTATATAAATGCTAGCTGTTAGTGTTTTATTTGTTATGTTATTGTTATTGTTTGTTATTGTTATTGTTATACTTTCACAGAAATTCTATTGAATGATTGAACACTGCTCCCAACCAGTTCATTGGAAAATCTGCCAGATAGAAGAATAGTAAAATAAATAGAGGATAAGTTTAAGTTATAAAACAGCCTTAACACTGCAATGAGAGGCAATATAAGGGTTGTTTCTTTTTTTTTCCGCAGGGCAATGAGGGTTAAGTGACTTGCCAGGATAAGGTTTGTTTCTGCAGGACATTAGTGATGGTCCGTGATGGTTCCATGATAGTTTGTAATGCTAATGCCCAATGACCACAGTTCTCAAATTGCCTGACCTTTGTGCTGCAACAACCCAAAATGTTTTTAACATCTTCATCACATGATTAAATAGCCGAGATATAATTATAGGATAATATAGGGTACATCATGGAGCTATTCTGGTGTGGTATGCAGGATATAAATGTGGGTATTCCTTTGACCATTTGATTGGAAATGGGTTTATACTCGAATGTCAAAACCCTTGTGTCAGTTTGAAAACAATTTGATGACAGGTTTAGAAACTGCAAGAACATGTTTCACTTTGTCAGAAACACTTTGTTGTAATTGCTGCACAAATACCAAAATTGTTGTGCGCATGATCATGATGGTTTAAATCACTGCAGAAACAAACCTGTACTGAATCAAACAAGCAGGCACTTGTTGTCACAGAGGAAAAATATATTTGCAATATAATTGGTCAATTATTTAGTGCATAAGGTGCCACTAAAGAATCTTTAGTATGAACCCCTTAGTCCATTGTTACAAACCCCCAAAACGGAAATCACAGCATTACATCATACTGCCTCTCAACTAAAGAGACACAAGCCCCTGCCTTCTAGGGGCTCAGAGCTAAAGAGTTCAAGGACCAACAAAACATCAAACACTGTATGGAAATTTTCAAATTGAGGGGCATCAGACTTCATCTTATTCCCGGAGTGGGGAACTCCTGGAAAGGGAAGTTGGACTGTGAACTCCTTAAGAGTAAGGACTTAGAGCACCGGCCCTGGAGTCAGGAGTACCTGGGTTCAAATCCGGCCTCAGACACTTAACACTTACTAGTTGTGTGACCCTGGGCAAGTCACTTAACCCCAATTGCCTCACTAAAAAAAAAAAAAAAGAGTAAGGACTGATTTCTTTCCCTTTTTCTTTCTTTGTATAACTAGTGCTTAATGCAATATTTGGCACATAGTAGGCATTTTATCCATGTTTGTTGTCTTGATTTGTTCTGTAAAGAACTCAGTGTCCCTAAGCCTTGACTCATGAGACAACAGAGCCTCTGACAACAATCTTGGAACCGATTCCCCTAAAGCTCCTTTGGATCAGGGATAGCAGCAGTAACCTTTGTATAGCTGAGACTAATGTTGAAATTGTCAGAAATAAAAATACAGAACTTTCCCTTTTGATGAAAATATGAAGGCTTTATTACATTCTTGCAAGAATGGGCATGCACTAATTTTTTGTTAGTTCCTTTATTTGAAGTTTTGTTTTTGTCTGTTTTCTTTCACAACTTGGCTAATGTGGAAATGTTTTGCATGACTACTCATGTATAACTTATATTGAATTGCTTGAATTCTTGGGAGGGGTGAGGAGGGAGGGAGAAAGAGAATTTGGAATACAAAGGTTTTTTTTTAATTAATGTCAAAATTTGTTTTATATGTGATTTGGGAAAATAAAAATTATAAATAAAATATTTTTTATAAAAAAGAATGGGCATGCCCTATAAAGAAAAGTGGTGCACTTTGCCACAGCAAACTTCTCTTTTTATCTCTAAACCTAATGCAAAGGTCCCTCCTTCTTTGCCTCATTGGTTGAGGACTCGAGGTGTACAATCTTCCCTAAATATCTCTATGTATTTTCCCTTAACTTGTTCCCCCTCCTGTTACATACATCATATGTTTGAAAATGGTGGCAGTCCCCGCCTTTGGGGTGTTGGCAGTTAATATGCATAAGCTAATTAAGCAAGCGCAGTACAAAGTAGCTTCAACCTTTGGCACACTTGGACTAGCTAGACTGCTGGCCTTGAAGTTCTCTTCTATATCTACTTTTAGTCACCTGCAAGACTCTTTTAGTCTTGAGATCCCTTTCTGTAATTCTTATCCAGACTCCCTCCCTGTCTCATTTTTCTGAGATAATAACTTTTTTTGGTATGAAACTTTTTCTCATTCTCTCAATATGAGTTCTTATTCCCAAGATTGGTTAAGAAGCAGATCAAAGGAGGTGTTAAGGAACAATTAACAAAGCATCCGTGCCATGGTACATGGTCTGGTCAGCAGACATCTGGGTAATGATGAGCTGGTTGCTCATCTTGTCTGTGCCTAGACTTGTTCATTCTGAAAATAAAGGCAAGACTACTTGCTACCCTACCCCATTCTGTAATTGTATAACAATTGAGTAAGCAGTGGGAAGTACAGCAGGATGCCTAGAAGCATGATAACGCCATAGGATTTTATGAAGTCTTATCTTGTCTAGGGCTAAGAATACTCTGTGACTTAAAAGAGCTTTATGAGAATATGATCAAATAAATCGCTATAAGCCAAAGAAAGGAATAGTAGAAATGAGCAGAAATAAGAAATGCTAGTGTCTGTGTATAAGGAGGGAGGCAGACAGGGACTAGGCAGAGGAAAGAAAAGCATAGTGAGACTTGGTTTCTTGAGAAAAAAAAATGAAGCATAAAAGTAGCCCCCTAAGTTAGATACTTGTTCAACTAAAATGAAAAGGTAAGGAAATAAAAAGGCTTTTTAGTTTTGCATTTTTTCTGGAGAGACTAGGCAGTTAAGGAAAGGCAGTGAGGTGCAATGGGAAGTTGCTGGATGTGGATTCAGAGGGCCTGGGTTCAAATCCTAGTTTTTAATTACCCTTTCTGGGCTTTTCCAGATTCTTCTTTTGTAAAGTGAGGGAGTAGAACTAGATAGCTCTAGACCAGATGTTCCTAACTTTTCTTGTGTCATGGAGCCTTCTGGAAATCTGGTGAAGCCTATAGATCCCTTCTCTAGGCTGCTAGGTGGTACAGTGGATAGAGTGATGAGTCTGGAGTCAGGAAGAGCTGAATTCAAATATGGCCTAAGATACTAGCTTATGTGACCCTGGACAAGTCATTTAATGTCTGTGTGCCTCAGTTTTTTCACCTGAAAAATGGGCATAATAATATCACTTACCTTTCAGGGTTGTGGTGAGGATGAAATGAGATAATGCTTGGAAAATGCTTAGCACGGTGCCTGACACTTAGTAGGTACTTAATAAATCAATATAGTCTTCCTTTCCTTCTCAGATTAATGGTTATAAATGGAGAAAATAAAATACAAATTACAAAGAAAATCAAAGGTTAATAGAAATTGATGCAACTGGGTTTTTGCCCCATCCATCTATATGGGCCACATGAAATCTATTGGTAGACCCCAGGTGAAGATACCCTGCTCTAGAACTAAGATCCCCTGTGTGACCTTGAGGCAAGTCACTTACCCTCCCTGGGTCTCTGTAAAAAGAGGGTGATCTCTGAGGTTGGTCCCTTCTAGTTCAGGGTCTAGGATCCTATAAATGTAAGTATTATTAAAGGACATGGTGGAATTGAACTAGCTGGCTTCTGAGGCCCTTCCAACCCTAGGCATAGGATTCTATAGCTAAGGCTTTCTGAGAACCCTTCCACGTGGCATATTGTTGTTGTCATTGTTCAGTTGTGTCAGACTCTCCATGACCCCATCTGGGGTTTTCTTGGCTGGAGTGGTTTGCCATTTCCTTCTCTAGTTCATTTTATGGATGATGAGCCCAGGCGACAAGGTTAAGTGACTTGCCCAGGGTCACATAGATAGTAAATGTCTGAGATTGGATTTGAACTCAGCAAGATGAGTCTTCCTGCTTCCCAACCCAGTTCTATCTACTGTGCCACCTGGATGTCCCTTGTCATATTATAGTAGGCCAAATATATCCAATTGTCATTAATCAATGAACTCCAACAGAGTGCCCAGATTCAGGTTTTGTATTACATATAAAAAAGAGGGCCTGGGACAGCTAGGTGGCACAGTGGATAAAGCACTGACCCTGGATTCAGGAGGACCTGAGTTCAAATCCGTTCTCAGACACTTGACACTTACTAGCTGTGTGACCCTGGACAAGTCACTTAACTCTCATTGCCCCACAAAAACCAAAAACAAAACAAAAACAAATAAACAAATAAAAAAGAAGCCCTACCTTGGTCCAAGTCTCCACCCCTGTCTGGGACTCAGTTTGTTCCTCTGTAAAATGGTGTTGGAGGAGTAATTTGGTAGATACTTTTGTAAAAGTCCTCTCTAGCTCTGATAGTCTATGACTCTCAGATGAGTTTTTGAAATAAATTGAACATTGACTGAAGCTTGGAGATGGGTGTGATATGGACTAGTCATGAGGGGAGTGGGGCTCTATTCATGAATCTACAAGGCTCAAAAGCCTATATGAGAAAGGGTCAAATGAAGGCATCAATATCATATATGGATGACATTGTATAATACAGTATATGATACTGTCTACACACAGTATATGATACTGTACACAGACAACATATGACACTGTATAATACAGTATATGATACTGTATAATGCAGTATATGATACTGTATAATGCAGTATATGATACTGCACACAGACAGTATATGATACTATACAGTACAATATATGATACTGTACACAAATAGCATAAGATACTGTACACAGACAGTATATGATACTGTACACAGACAGTATATGACACTGTATAATACAGTATATGATACTGCACACAGACAGTATATGATACTGTATAATGCAGTATATGATACTGCACACAGACAGTATATGATACTGTATAATGCAGTATACGATACTGCACACAGACAGTATATGATACTATACAGTACAATATATGATACTGTACACAAATAGCATAAGATACTGTACACAGACAGTATATGATACTGTATAATGCAGTATATGATACTGCACACAGACAGTATATGATACTGTATAATACAGTATATGATACTATATAATGCAGCATATGATACTGCACACAGACAGTATATGATACTGTATAATGCAGTATATGATACTGTACTGCACAATATATGATGCTGTACACAAATAGCACAAGATACTGTAGACAGACAGTATATGGTACTGTATAATGCAGTATATGATACTATACAGTACAATATATGATACTGCACACAGACAGTAGCATACTATACATTACAGCATATGATACTGTACATGTAAAGTACCCAATACTGTACACATACAGTACCCAATCTGGACCCGAGAGAGAACACCAAAAGCTAAGTGCCAGAATCCTACTTGTGAGAAATAGGACTCTTCCTTGCACTGGTTTACTAGGTAACTAGGCTATTCAGTCCACACCCCTTGTTTTACAGATGAGGACACTGAGGCTCAAAAAGGGAAAGTAACTTGCCTAAGGTCACACAGCTAATAAATGTTTGAGGTGGCATTTGAACTCAGGTCTTCCCCACTCCAAGTCCAGAGCTCCACACAGTGAACCCATTACACCATACTGACTCTTAGCTGGATAGACACAGGCCCCTGCCTCCTTCCTTTATTCTGGCCAATTCTTGCTGAGGCTCAGCTGCTGCTTGGACAGGGTGGAGAGCCTTAAAATGAGCTGGGTGACCCCAGGAAGTCCTTGCCCTTCAGAGCACTGAGCACCACTGAAAGAAAGGGGACAGATATAGCAGGTTATGAACTCCAAAAGGGTGCGTGGGAGAAATTGCTCTGGAAGAAAGGAGTTCTTTCTTTTTTGTGTGGGACAGTGAGGGTTAAGTGACTTACCCAGGGTCACACAGCTAGTCAAGTGTCTGAGGCCAGACTTGAACTCAGGTCCTCCTGAATCCAGAGCCGGTGCTTTATCCACTGCGCCACCTAGCTGCCTGAAAGGGGTGCTTTCCGCAGTGAAATGAGTGGCTAGCAGTGGAGTGGAGAAAAAGCACCACTGAGGTCACAGCCTTGTTCGGAGTCATGAGACAGGGCCAAGAACAGCCAGCTAGCCACGGACTCTCTTAAAAGTCCCTTATTGGGGGCAGCTAGGTGGCGCAGTGGATAGAGCACCGGCCCTGGAGTCAGGAGGACCTGAGTTCAAATCCGGCCTCAGACACTTGACACTTACTAGCTGTGTGACCTTGGGCAAGTCACTTAACCCCAATTGCCTCACTAAAAAAAAACAAAAACAAAAACAAAAAACCAGGTCCCTTATTGGCTTCTCATCACCAAGAAACCAGAGACTGTTCTACTGATCCCTGATCAGTTTTTTTTTTTTTTTTTTTTTTGGAGAGCAGCAGGGTGAGGGAGTGTGGCTGACAGATAAAATGTCTTTCTGCCTTACTACCTATATGACCTTGGACAAGTTACTTCTGTCTGGTCTGTGACTTTCTCCTATGTAAAATGAAGGGATGGGACTATATTGTCTCTAAGGGTTTTTTTTCTAGTTCTATATCTCTGGTCCAAGCTATGTGACCTTGGACAAGTCCCTTACCCTCCCTGGACCTGTTTCCTTATCTGTAAAATGAGAGGGTTGGACTAGATGTACTCTGAGGTCCCTCTAGCCTTAGATCTAAGATCTTCTGTGTGACCTTGGACAAGTAACTTCTGTTTTCAGGGCCTTAGTGTCCTACTCAGTGAAACAAGGGGGCTTAATTAGATTAGAGGGCTTTAGAGGTCTCTGCATGCTTGATATCTCAGACCCTGTGAATGTGAGTCCTACTGAAGGACAACTCCACAGATGTGAGTTTGTTTGTGGATATGTGGTCCATTTAGCATTGTTAAGATAGAATTGCGGGGGGCAGGGAAGCTAGGTGGCCCAGTAGATAAAGCACCAGTCCTGGATTCAGAAGGACCTGAGTTCAAATCCAGCCTCAGACACTTAGTGGCTGTATGACCCTTGGCAAGTCACTTAACCCTCACTGTCCCACCAAAAAAAAAAAATTTAAACAATAGAATTAGGGGGCAGCTAGGTGGCGCAGTGGATAGAGCACCGGCCCTGGAGTCAGGAGTACCTGAGTTCAAATCTGGCCTCAGACACTTAACACTTACTAGCTGTGTGACCCTGGGCAAGTCACTTAACCCCAATTGCCTCACTTAAAAAAAAGATAGAATTAGGGACAGTCAAGGTCCTTATGTCACATGAATGTCTTGGGATTGACATCAGAGAGAATGATTACTAAACCTTAGGGGTCTGAAAGACAAGAGGCCTGGACTAAATGATCTCAAAGGTTTCTCCTAGCTTTGGATAGTCTAGAGCACACTTAATCAGGAAATAGCCCATTAGTGCCTGTCAGAAATAAGCCCAGGAAGGATGGATAACTGAGCCGGACCCAGGGTAGCAGTTCTTAAGTTCTTATGGGCCTGGTAGACTATGAGAAGGGAGTATGTGAGAGGGCTGTCTTCAAGAATTTCAAGTAGTCATATGAAAGACTTAACTGGTTCTGTTTGGCCCCTGAGGTAGAGTTACCCACAAAGAGAGAAAGCTTTTTCAGCCAGGAAGTAAATTCTTTTTGCATTGGGATGATAATAATAATAACAACAACAATAGCTAGCATTTATATAGCGCTTATAGTGCCAGGTACTGTACAATCATTTCAAGAGATTTTCAGTCCTGCCATCACTAGGCAGCTTCCCCCAATTAATGACTAAGGTAGGCTGAGGCCTTGTCCCTTTCCTAGCATGGCATCATCACCAGCTTCTGCCTCCTGAAAGGGAGGGAGGAGAAGGTGACTCCCAAAAGGCATCTGCTTCTGATCATTTACTGAAAGTTAGAATTCTGGGTTAAGAATTGGCTGGCATGAATTGGGGATTGGAAAAAGGTCTGAATATCGTCTGCTCTGTAGGCCTTTAAAGGGTGAGGGCCTGGAAATTCACAGAGAAAATAAAATTTACAGGCATCTGTTAAGTCACTTTCCTCTTGGAACCAGAAGATGAATGGGGAGCTGCTCCCTCTGGTGGAAGGAAAATAAAAAAGGTTTAGCTTCTGCGACACAGGTAAGCATTTGTGACAAAGGAAGGCCCTTTCTCCTCCATTCCTTCTCCCAACATGCTTACATTCTCTCTCTCTCTGTCTCTCTCTGTCTCTCTGTGTCTGTGTCTGTCTCTCTGTCTTTCTGTGTCTTTCACTCTGGCTCTGGCTCTGGCTTTCTCTCAAAAGGACCATTTAGGGAGGGAGTGATCAGAGAATAAGATGGGGCAAGGCCAGCACATACAAGGGCTCACAACCAATGGGCCTGGATCCAAAAGGGAGGGAATGGACAAAATTAAACATTTACTGAGCATCTTTGTAGCAGGTAGCTGGTGAGATACTCAGATCAATGAGAGTCTTAATGTCAGTGATCCAAAGCTAGAAGGGACCAAATTCTTCATCACAGAAAAAACCGAGAACTAGGAAAGTGAAGTCCCTTATCCAAAGTCTTAGAGCTAGTGATATCTGATTTGAACTCAGGTCATCTGGACTCCAAGTCCAGTGCTCTATTTACTACCCTCATGCTGCCTTCTCAGCCCTTGGGGATGAGGCCTGAGTGAAGGAAGCCCATGGTGCTGACCACCTTTATCTTAGAAGGCAGTGGGGGTTTGTGGGAGGTTCTGATCTGACCAGAGATCAAAAGGAGCACTTTGGGAAGATCACTCTGTTAATAGTATAGGCGCATGATGAACCAGTGAGGCAAACGAGGAATCCAAGGTGTGTTATGGTAGTCTAGACATGCAATAAATGAGGGCCCAACCGAGGGAGGCAAGAGGAAGAATCATCCCTGGAGCTAAATATTGTGCCCCTGGAATAGAGTGAATCAGTCAGAGGCACCTCCAAGGATCAAATGTGGGAGAGATGGGGTAGCGGTAATCATAATTTAGGGATCCTTGTGGTTGTTCAGTCATTTTGCACCACCCCATTTGGGGTTTTCTTGGCAAAGAAACTGGAGTGGTTTGTCATCTCCTTCTCCAGCTGCTTTGTAGATTAGGAAACTGAGGCAAAAAGGCTGAAGTGACTTGACCAGGATCACACAGCTAGGAAGTGGATGAAGCCAGATTTGAACTAAGGAAGCGGAGTCTTTCTGACTTCAGGCCTGGTGCTCTATGCCCTATGGTGCCACCTTAGGCTACCCTAAGAATCAAGTCCCCTGATTCTATGGAGGGAGACATTCCCACACACCATCATCCACTTTCTCAGTTTTAATCAGATTTACCTTTTATTAATGGGGCAGCTAAGTGGCACAGTGGATAGAGCACCAGCCCTGGATTCAGGAGGACCTGAGTTCAAATCCGGCCTCAGACACTTAACACTTACTAGCTGTGTGACCCTGGGCAAGTCACTTAACCCTCATTGCCCCGCAAAAAAACAAGATGAGTGGGTATGGGTCCCCAGTCCCGACTACCTAGTGGCCCAGCCAACAATTTATACCAAGCAGAAGTCAGAGTCCTGTCGTCCATCCTTTCCCTCTGGACACTTAGCTCCCCAAAGCCACACCATGGATCCCTAGGGAGCAGTGGGAACAATCCACTGATAGTAGAGTATGCTAGGAACAAGGGAGAAAAGAAAGGGAGGTTATTCATGGATCATTTATTTCTGTTGGGGAAAAAAGGTAGCGAGACAGTATGGCCACGTGTGCAATCAAGTCCAAGGCTGATTTTAGGCCCCCTGAAAAGAAGCCCTGGGAAAAGGGGGAGCATAATGTTGGTGGGAATGAGGAGCAGGCCAGCTTAAACCTGGAATCCCTCAAGCACTCTTTTAGGAAGGGCCTCTTTGCCTGGGGCATGAAGGGCAGCCCCCCTTCACAGGCTCCTTTAACTGGGCCACATTTATGTCACCAGGGGCACTAGAATTCGATAGTTAAGCATGGGATTTTTGGTATGAGGAGGTCTACTCCACCTCCTGACTTTTTCAGATGAGGAAACTGAGGCCTATAGAGAGAGGAAGTGATTGCCCATGGTTACACAGCCAATTATTATTAACAAAGCTGGTACTAGAACCCAAGCCTCCTGGGTTCCTTGTCCAAAGGCTCCTTCTACTAGACCAGGGGTTCTTAACCAGGGCCCACAGATACCCCAGTGATCTATGGTTGGATTCGGAGAGGGGGGTGTCATGAATGTGGATCTGACAAGGATTACATTTTCATTTTCACTAACCTCTGAGATTATGCATTTCCTTCAATTATTTAAAACATGATTCTGAGACACGGGTTCACAGGCTTCACCAGGCTGTCAAAAAGGTTCAGAATACAAACAAGGTTAAAAACCTCTCTCTGCATTAGACCACGCTTGCCCATTTTCTTATGACTAGGATGATGGGAGGCAGAGTCATCCTGGCACTGAAAGAGCTCAGATCTGAGGGGGTAGAGTCCCACCCAACTCTACCACCAAAAACCAAATCCCCCAACCTTCTCAGCAATCCCTTATAGCCAGGGTGAGCACACTTGGGGCCCCTTGGTCTTTCTTTGGTGTTTCCTCCAAGCAAGGTGCCATTGTAAAAAAGGATATCTCCTAAAAAGAAAGCATTGTAGAAATTATTATAGGAATTAGAGCAATATTATAGAAATACAAATTCAATCTACAGACCAACCAGAGGCCCCACTTGGCCCGTCAGGGCTCCAGAGACTGACTACATGTCAGTGATTACTGCTTCAAGAAAACAGTCGCCATTTTGTTTTGTTTTGGGGGGTGTTTTTTGTAGGGCAATGAGGGTTAAGTGACTTGCCCATGGTCACACAGCTAGTTAAGTGTCAAGTGTCTGAGGCCAGATTTGAACTCAGGGAGTCCTGAATCCAGGGCCAGTGCTTTATCCACTGCACCACCTAGCTGCCCCCACAATCACCATTTTGACTAAATGTTCACAACCAATGCAGACATGAGGGTAAAGTTTCTAACAGTTTTCACAGCTGCAGGCCCTATAGGTAGCATGGCAGAGAAGGCAGGGTGTTGGCATTGGGGGTCAAAAGGAAAGACATGCTAGAAGTACCAGATATCAAACTGTATTATAAAAGCAGTTTTTATCAAAACAATCAGATACTGGCTAAGAAATAGAGTGGTGGACCAGTGGAATAGAATAGGTAGAAATTACACTATAGCGGGACAGCTAGATGACACAGTGAGTAAAGCACTGACCCAGGATTCAGGAAGACCTGAGTTCAAATCCGGCTTCAGACACTTACTAGCTGTGTGACCCTGGGCAAGTCACTTAACCTTCATTGCCCTGAAAAAGAAAAGAAAAGAAAAGAAATTACACTATAGTAAATGACTATAGTAATATGATATACTAAAAGATCCAGGCTTTTGGAACAAAATCTTATTATTTGACAAAAACTGCCAGGAAAACTGGAAAATAGTATGGCAGAAAGTAGGTATATACCAATATCTCACCATGTATACTAAAATAAGGTCAAAATAGGTACATGATTTACACATAAAGAATAATACCTGAGGTACCACCTGACACCTATCAGATTGGCTAATATGACAAAAAAGGAAAATAATAAGTGTTGGAGAAGCTGTGGAAAAATTGGAACACTAATGCATTGTTGGTGGAGCTGTGAACAGATCCAACCATTCTGGAGAGCAATTTGGAATTATGCCCAAAGGGCTATAAAGCTGTGCATATACCCTTTGACCCAGCAATACCGCTTTTCGGTCTTTTCCCCAAAGAGATCATAAAAATGGGAAAAGGACCCACATGTACAAAAATATTTATAGCTGCTCTTTTTGTGGTGGCAAAGAATTGGAAACTGAGGGGTTGCCCATCAATTGGGGAATGGCTGAACAAGTTGTGGTATATGAATGTAATGGAATTCTATTGTGCTCTAAGAAACGATGAGCAGGAGGAGTTCAGAGGAACCTGGAAGGACTTGCATGAACTGATGATGAGTGAGATGAGAAGAACCAGAAGAACACTGTACACAGTATCATCAACATTGTGTATCAATCAACTGTGATGGACTAGATTCTTCTCACCAATGCAATGGTACAGGAGAGTTCCAGGGAACTCATGATGGAAGGGGATCTCCAAATCGAGAAAAAAAAGAACTGTGGAGTATGGATGCTGATTGAACCATACTATTTCTTTTGGTTTTGGTGCTGTTGTTTTTCTTTTTTGAAGTTTTTCCTTTTTACTCTGATTCTTCTCTTATAACATGACTAATACAGAAATATGTTTAATGATATATTTAAATATATATATATGTATATATACACACCTATATCAGATTACCTGCTGTCTAGGGGATGGGGGGAGGGAGGGAGAAAAATTTGAAATTGGAAATCTTATAAAAACAAATGTTGAAAACTATCTCTACATGTAACTGGAAAATAATAAAATACTTTTATTTTTTAAAAAAGAATAATGCCTGGAGGGCAACTAACTAGATGGTGTAATGGATAAAGCACTGGCCTTGGATTCAGGAGGACCTGAGTTCAAATCCAGCCTCAGACACTTGACACTTACTAGCTGTGTGATCCTGGGCAAGTCACTTAACCCTCATTGCCCTGCAAAAAGAAAAAAAGAGTAATACCTGGGCATGCAACTAAAAAAGCTAGAAAAGGAGCAAATTAAAAATCCCCAATTAAATAATAAATTTAAATTCTGAAAATTAAAGGAGAGATTAATAAAATTGAAAGTAAGAAAACTATAGAACTAATCAATAAAAGTAAGAGCTGGTTCTATGAAAAAAATCAATAAAAAAGATAAACCTTTGGTTAATTTGATTTTAAAAAAAGAAAGAAAACCAAATTACCAGTATAAAAAATGAAAGTGATGAATTCACCACCAATGAAGTGGAAATTAAAGCAATAATTAGGAGCTATTTTGCCCAGCTGTATGTCAATAAATTTGACAATCTAAAGGAAATGCATGAATATTTACAAAAATATAAATTGCCCAGATTAACTGAAGAGGAAATAAAATCATTAAATAAGCCCATTTTAGAAAAAAAAAATGAACAAGCCATCAATGAACTCCCTAAGAAAAAATCCCCAGGGCCAGATGGGTTTACAAGTGAATTCTACCAAACATTTAAAGAACAATTAATTCCAATACTGTATAAATTATTTGGAAAAATAAGTAAAGAAGGTGTTCTACCAAATTCCTTTTATGACACAAATATGGTGTTGATACCTAAACCAAGCAGAGCCAAAATGGAGAAAGAAAATTATAGACCAATTTCCCTAATGAATATCAATGCAAAAATCTTAAATAAAATACTAGCAAGGTGATTACAGCAATTTATCACCAGGATAATACACTATGACCAAGTGGGATTTATACCTGGAATGCAGAGCTGGTTCAACTTTAGGAAAACTATCAACATCATCACTCACATCAATAACAAAACTAACCAAAATCATATGAATATCTCAATAGATGCAGAAAAGGCTTTTGACAAAACACAGCACTCATTCCTATTAAAAACATTTGAGGGGCAGCTAGGTGGCGCAGTGGATAGAGCACCAGCCCTGGAGTCAGGAGTACCTGAGTTCAAATCCGGCCTCAGACACTTAACACTTACTAGCTGTGTGACCCTGGGCAAGTCACTTAACCCCAATTGCCTTAACAAAAAAATAAATAAAAACAAAACCAAAAAAACCATTTGAGAGCATAGGAATAAATAGAGCTTTCCTTAAAATGATAAGCAGTATCTACCTAAAACCATCAGCAAACATTTTATGTAATAGGGATAGGTTAGAGGCATTCCCAATAAAATCAGGAGTGAAATGGAGACATCCATTATCACTTCTATTATTTAATATTGTACTGGAAATGTTAGCTTTAGCAATAAGAGAAGAAAGGGGAATTAAAGGAATTTGAATACAAAAAGAAGAAACAAAACTATCACTTGTTGCAGATGATTATGATGGTCTACTTAGAGAATCAACTAGAAAACTACTTGAAACTATTAACAACTTTAGCAAAGTTGCAGGTTATAAAATAAATCCACATAAATAATCGACATTTCTATACATGACCAGCAAAGCTCAGCAGCAAGAGATGGAAAGAGAAATTGCATTTAAAGTAACTATAGGGCAGCTAGGTGGCGCAGTGGATAGAGCACCAGTCCTGGAGTCAGAAGGACCTGAGTTCAAATTTGACTTTAGACACTTGACACTTAACTAGCTGTGTGATTCTGGGCAAGTCACTTAACCCTCATTGCCCTGCCCCCCCCAAATGTAACTGTAGATAATATAAAATATCTGGGAGTCTACCTGCCAAGACAAATCCAGGAACTCTATGATCACAATTACAAAACATTTCACACAAATGAAATCAGATCTAAACAATGGGGAAAATATCAATTGCTCATGTACAGGCTGAGTTAATATAATAAAAATGACAATTCTACCTAAATTAATTTATGTATTCAGTGTCATACCAATCAGACTACCTAAAATTATTTTATAAAGCTAGAAAAATAATAACAAAATTCATCTAGAAGAATAAAAGGTCAAGAATACCAAGGGAACTAATTAGAAAAATGCACAAGATTTGGAATTATGCCCAAAGGGCAATAAAGCTGTGCATACCCTTTGACCCAGCAATCCCACTTTTAGGTCTTTTGCCCAAAGAAATCATGGAAGGGGAAAAGGGACCCACATGTACAAAAATATTTATAGCTGCTCTTTACGTGGTAGCAAGGAATTGGAAGTTGAGGGGGTGCCCATCAATTGGGGAATGGCTGGACAAGTTGTGGTATATGAATACAATGGAATACTATTGTGCTGTAAGAAATGATGAGCAGGAAGAGTTCAGAGAAACCTGGAGGGTCTTACGTGAGCTGATGATGAGTGAGATGAGCAGAACCAGAAGAACATTGTACACAGTATCATCAACATTGAGTGTTGACCTACTGTGATGGACTATATTCTTCTCACCAATGCAATGGTACAGAAGAGTTCCAGGGAACTCATGATAGAAGAGGATCTCCAAATCCAAGAAAAAAAAAAGAAAGAAAGAACTGTGGAGTATAGATGCTGATTGAACCATATTATTTCTTTTGTTTTGGGTGCTGTTGGTTTTTTTTTTCTTTCTATTTTGAGGTTTTGCATCACTGCTCTGATTCTTTCTCTTGTAACAGGATTAATGCAGAAATAGGATTAATGTTATTATGTGTATATATATATATATGTATATGTATAGAGATATATAGATATAACCTATATCAGATTACCTGCTGTCTAGGGGAGGGGGGAGGGAGGGGTGGGAGGGAGAAAAATCTGAAATTGTAAAGCATGTATAAACAAAAGTTGAGAACTATCTTTACATGTAATGGAAAAAATAAAATACCTCATACATAAAAAAAACACAATTGGAAAATATTTAACAAAATTAATAAAAATAGAATACAACATTAAAAAAATGCACAAGAAGGTGGGCTAAGCCATACCAAATATGAAACTATACTATAAAGCAGCAGTCATCAAAACCATTTGTTACTGGCTAAGAAATAGAGTGGTGGATCAGTGGAATAGGTTAGGCACAGGAGACAGCAGTAAATAACTATACTAATCTACTGTTTGATAAACCCAAAGACTCCAGCTTCTGGGATAAAAACTATTTGGTTTTTTATCATAATAGTATTTTATTATTTTTCAGTTACATATAAAGATAGTTTTCAACTTGTGTTTCATAAGATTTTTAGTTCCAAGTTTTTTTTTTCCCTCCCTACCTTCCCTCCTCTCTCCCCAAGACAGAAAGCAATCTGACATAGGTTATATATGTACAATCACATTAAACATATTTCTACATTAGCCATGTTGTGAAAGAAGAATCAGAAGAAAAGGGGAAAACCTCAAAAAAGAAAAGAAAAACAATCAGAAAGTAGACACAGTATGGTTCAATATATATTCAGATCCACAGGTTTTTTTTTTCTGGATGTGGAGAACACTTTCCGTCATGAGTTCTTTGAAATTGTCTTGGATCATTGCACCGCTGAGAAGAGCCAAATCTATCACAGTTGATCATCATACAATATTGCTGTTACTGTATACAATGTTCTCCTGGGTCTGTTCACTTCACTCAGGATTAATCCATTTAAGTTGTTACAGATTTTTCTGGTCAGCCTGTTCATTATTTCTTACAGCACAATAGTATTCCATTACATTCATATACCACAATTTGTTCAGACCAACATCTTACACTGTATACCAAAGTAAGGTCAAAAGGGGTACATGATTTAGACATAAAGGGTGATACCATAGGTAAATTAGGAGAAGAAGGAATAGTTTACCTCTCAGATCTATGGAGAGAAGAATTTATGAACAAACAGGAGATAGAGAATATCACGAAATGCAAAATGGATGATTTTGATTAGATTAAATTAAAAGGTCTTTGCACTAACAGAAGCAATGAATCCAAAATTAGAAGGGAATCAGAAAGCTGGGAAACAATTTTTACAGCCAGTACTTCTGATAAAGACCTCATTTCTAAAATATATAGGGAACTAAATCAAATTTATAAGAATGTAAGTCATTCCCCAATTGAGAAATGGTCAAAGGATATGAACAGGCAGTTTTCAGATGAAGAAATCAAAGCTATCTATTGCCATATGAAAAAATGCTCTAAATCACCATTGATTAGAGAGATGCACATTAAAACAACTCTGAGGTACCACCTCACACCTATCAGATTGGCTAGTATGACAAAAAAGGAAAATAATAAATGTTGGAGAATCTGTGTAAAAATTGGAACACTGATGCATAGTTGGTAGAGATGTGAACTGATCCAACCGTTCTGGAGAGCAATTTGGAGCTATGCCCAAAGGGCTATGGGACTGTTCATACCCTTTGACCCTGTGGTACCACTGCTAGGTCTGTATCCCAAAGAGACCATAGAAAAGGGAAAAGAACCCACATGTACAAAAATATTTATAGCAGCTTTCTTTGTGGTGGCAAAGAATTGGAAATCGAGGGAATGCCCATCAATTGGGGAATGGCTAAACAAATTGTGGTATGTGAATGTAATGGAATACTATTGTGCTGTAAGAAACGATGAACAGGAAGAGTTCAGAGAAACCTGGAAGGACTTACATGAACTGATGCTGACTGAAAGGATGGGAACCAGGAGAACATTGTACACAGTAACAGCAACATTGTGTGATGAAGAATAGTGATAGACTTGGCTCTTCTCAGCAGTGCAATGATACAACACAGTTTCAAAGAACTCATGATAGAAAATGTTCTAAACATCCAGAAAAAAGAACTGTGGATTATGAATGCAGATTGAACCAGACTGTTCCTACTTTTGGACTCTTTTTTCCATTTTTTTTGAGGTTTTCCCTTTGTGCTCTGATTCTTCTTTCACAAGATGACTAATGTAGAAATATGTTTAATGTGATTGTACATATATAACGTATATCAGACTGCTTTCCATCTTGGGGAGGAGAGAGGGAAGGGAAGGTGGGAGAAAAATTTGGAACTAAAAATCCTATGAAAGCAAATGTTGAAAACTATCCTTATATATAACTGGAAAATAATAAAACAATTAGAAAGAAAGAAAGAAAAGATGGAGGGGGAAAAAAGAATGCAAGTCATTCCCCAATTGAGAAATGGTCAAAGGATATGAACAGGCAGTTTTCAGATGAAAAAATCAAAGCTATCTATTGCCATATGAAAAAATGCTCTAAATCACTATTAATTACAGAAATGCAAATTAAAACAACTCTGAAGGGGCTGCTGGGTGGTGCAGTGGATAGAGCACTGGCCCTAGATTCAGGAGGACCTGAGTTCAAATCCAACCTCAGACACTTTACACTTACTAGCTGTGTGATCCTAGGCAAGTCCCTTAACCCCAATTGCTTCACACCAAACCAAACAAAAGAAAACAACCCCAACAACTCTAAGGCATCACCTCATACCTATCAGATTGGCCAATATGACAAACAAGGAAAATAATAAATGTTGGAGAACCTGTGGAAAAATTGGAACACTAATGCATTATTGCTGGAGCTGTGAACTGATCCAACCATTCTGAAGAGCAATTTGGAACTATGCCCAAAGGGCTATAAAATTGTGACCCTTTGACCCAGCAATACCACTATTAGGTCTTGATTCCAAAGAGATCATAAAAAGGGGAAATGGGGGGCAGCTAGGTGGTGCAGTGGATAAAGCACTGGCCCTGGATTCAGGAGGACCTGAGTTCAAATCTGGCCTCAGACACTTGACAGTGACTAGCTGTGTGACCCTGGACAAGTCACTTAACCCTCATTGCCCTGCAAACAAAGGGAAAGGGCCCACATGTACCACAATATTTCTAGCAGCTCTCTTTGTGGCGGCAAAGAATTGGAAATTGAGGGGATGGCCATCAATTGGGGAATGGCTGAAGAAGTTGTGGTATATGAATGTAACAGAATACTATTTTGCTATAAGAAATGATGAGCAGGCAGATTTCAGTAAAACCTGGAAAGACTTACATGAACTGATGCTGAGTGAGATGAGCAGAACCAGGAGAACGTTGTACACAGTATCAACAACATTGTGTGATGATCAACTGTGATAGACTTAACTCTCCTCAGCAATACAGTGATCCAAAATAATTCTAAAGGACTCATGATGGAAAATGCCCT
This sequence comes from Dromiciops gliroides, assembly GCF_019393635.1. Classification (NCBI taxonomy): domain Eukaryota; kingdom Metazoa; phylum Chordata; class Mammalia; order Microbiotheria; family Microbiotheriidae; genus Dromiciops; species Dromiciops gliroides. The sequence continues at coordinate 37,395,925 of NC_057867.1, read as the reverse complement.
CCACATCCAGAAAAAAAGAACTGTGGATTCTGAATGCATATTGAACCATACTGTTTTGACTTTTTTTGAGGTTTTTCCCTTTTGTTCTGATTCTCCTTTCACAACACGACTAATGAAGAAATGTTTTAAATATGATTGTACACATATAACCTATTGCTTGTTGTTTTGGGGAGTGGGGAGGGAGGAAGGGAGGAGAGGGAGGGAGAAAAATTTGGCACTAGAAATCTTATAGAAACAAATGTTGAGAACTGTCTCTGCATGTAACTGGAAAATAATAAAATGCTTTTATGATAAAAAGAAAAAAAGTAATACCATAAGCACATGAATAGAGCATGGAGGGGCAGCTAGGTGGCATGGTGGATAGAGCACCAGCCCTGGAGTCAGGAGTTCCTGAGTTCAAATCCGGCCTGAGACACTTGACACATACTAGCTGTGTGACCCTGGACAAGTCACTTAACCCTAATTGCCTCACCAAAAAAAAAAAAAGAGAGAGAGAGAGAATGGAATTATTTATCTGTCTGATTTATGAACAGAGGAAGAATTTTGGACCAAAGAAGATATAGAGAGCAAAACAAAATGGAAAATAGATCATTTTGATTATGTAAAATTAAAAAGGTTTTGCACAAACAAAAGGAAAGACCCAGTACTTAAAGTAGAGGCTCTATGCCTTGGTTTCCTTATCTGCAAAGTGAGTGCATCCCTAAGGGATCTCTGAGGTTCCTTCTGGGAACTTGTCCATTTGTACCTTCACAACAAAGCTCCCATAGGTACCCTTCTCTTCACTCACAAAGCACCCACTCCTGCCAGTTTGGGCCTTTACAATATCTCACTTTGATGAATGAACTAGCATTCTTATTGGTCTTCTTGCCTCAAGTCTCTAGTCCATCCTCCACTCAGCTTCCAAGGTGATTGCTCTACAGTACAGGTCTGACCAGGTCACTCCTCTGCTCAAAGAGTTCCAATGGCTCTCTATTACTCCCAGAATCAAATACAGCCTCTTCTCTTTGGCATTTAATGCTCTTTATAGCCTGACCCCTTCCTACCTTTCCATTCTTATTAGACCTTACTAGAGCAGCTAAGTGGTGCAATAGAGCACCAGCCCTGGAGTCAAGAGGATATGAGTTCAAATCCAGACTCAGACACTTACTAGCTGTGTGATCCTGGGCAAGCCACGTAACCTTGATTGCCTCTAAAAAAATGGAAGAAAAAGATTTAAAAAGACTTTACTTACCCCTCTGCACTTTCTCATCTGGTGACACTGGACTCCTTGCTGCCGTTCCTCAAAGAGGATACTCCATTTCTCACCTCCCTGCCTTTGCAAACACTATCCCCCATGCTGGGGATGCTCTGCCCCTTCACCTGTACTTCTTACTTCCCCAAGCATCCTTCAATACTTAGCTCAGATCCTACCTTCTTTGTGTCCCTCCCTTCTATTCCCCAGCTGCTAGTACCTTTCCCTCTCAAATGGCCTTCCATCTACTTAGTATATATCATGTATATACCCAGATTAGAATGGAAGCTCTTTGTGGTCAGGCACTATTTTTGCCTTTCTTTGTAGTCCCAGCACTTACCACAGTAACTGGCATATAGCAAGCACTTAAATGCTTGCTGACTGACTCTAAGGCAGAAATGAAAACTCTTTGGATCTGTTTCCTCCTTTATAAAACGAGAGGATTGCATCAGAAGGCCTTTGAAGTCCCAGCTCTAGACCTTTGTTCCCATGTGTGACCTTGGACCAATCCCTTCCCCTCCCTTGGCCTCAGTTTCCTCCTTCATAAAATGAGGGGCTTGGCATAGATGTAGATGGCCTCAGAGGTCTTCTGAATGCTGGCACATCTACGTGATTTCATTTTTGATTTGTAATCTGCCTCACAGACATTTTCTACAGGTACTCTATGCAGCAGAGGCATGAAGGCTCAGCCTGAATATTTATTGCCTCCTCAATTTACGAGGGGGGAAGCCGGAGTTCATGCTTGGCAGTATTTCCCAAGGTAACCTTCACATCCCTCTTTTGCATATGGGAAAACCAAAGTGTTGGGGGAAATGATGGGGTGTCCTAGAATCAGCAGGAGGCGCAGCTATTTAAGGAAAAAGAGGAACCACCTGGCCACTGTGGGTTGGCATACCCAATGTGTGACATGCATTTTCTTTTGGCAAGAGTCTCCCTGTTAGGATACTTGGAAATACAAATCTCGGGGAATGCGGGCTCAGGCAGCATATCGATTGCCTGTGGATTCTCAAGCTTGGGTGGCAGTGAACCTCAAAGTCTCCTCTTCTTTTTGAAACTGACAGATGTCTCCAGTGACCCAACCTCACTTTCCCCTACCGGTTTCTCCTTGAAGTCCTCACTTATCATTCTCCAAGTTTCCACTTTTTTTTTTTTTTTTTTTTTGGTGAGGCAATTTGGGTTAAGTGACTTGCCCAGGGTCACACAGCTAGTAAGTGTTGTGTCTGAGGCCGGATTTGAACTCAGGTACTCCTGACTCCAGGGCCGGTGCTCTATCAACTGCGCCACCTAGCTGCCCCGTATTTTTACTATTTTCCAGTTAGATAGTAAAGATAGTTTTCAACATTTGTTTTCATAAGATTTCGAGTTCCAAATTTTTCTCCGTCCCCGAGACAGCAAGCAATCTGATATAGGTTATATGTGTACAATCAAATTAAACACATTTCTACATTAGATGTGTTGTGAAAGGAGAATCAGAACAAAATGGAAAACCTCAAAAAAAAAAGTAGAAACAGTCTGGTTCATTCTGCATATAGATCCTACAGTTCTTTTTTTCTGGATGTGGAGAGCATTTTCCATCATGAGTCCTTTGGAGTTGTCTTGGATTATTGTATTGCTGAGAAGGGTTAAGTCTCTCCCAGTTGATAGGGATGTTCCTTCTGACAGGGAGCTGGGGCAACTGAAAAAGAGACAGAACACCTTTGTCTTTTCCTCTTCTGTAGAGTAGGCAGGGTTTTGAAGCCTAGTAGCATACAAATGAATGCAGGAACTAGTCAGAAGATCTAGGTTCAATTGCTGCTTTTGATGCTTACTCTCATTTTACATATTAGGAAACTAGAGAAGGCAAGGGATCTGCCCAAGATTGCTACCCAAGGCTAGGATTCTAACAAGGTTAAGAAGGTCCATGGGCTTTACTGCCTTCATCGGTGAAATTAGGGGGTTGCAATAGATAGCCTATCAGGTTCTTTCCAACTCTAGATATAAGATCCTATTGTGTTGACTGTGACATGGGGCTTAGGATGTCAGAAGATGTTTCTCCTGTGAGAAGCAAAACCAAAGATGACCAGATAACAGCACAGACATATTGAGGAATCAAGAGACTATTAAAGTTTAGATTGGCCAACTAGATATCAGGACAGACACACCTAAGAAGTAAGAGGAGATAAAATTCTAGAGCAGGAAAGTACCTCCCGGAGCTAGGAGACAGATAACCCCAGAGGTCAGGACCATCATGCCAAAAAAAAAAAATCCCCCTAACTCTTAGGAATATGACAAGCATCCAGGCTTTCCCCACCCCACCCCAAAAAGGAACTTCCCATTTTCAGGTGGTCACCCCATCTATCCTCGATATAAACCTTTTTTTGTCTTCCTTCTGTTCTGGGAGGATTTTTCTGAGCCCTCCTCCCCAGGGGTAAAGTCACTGATTTGCCCCTCAGTCACTTTCTCTAGCGCCAAATAAAAGACCATTTTAACCTAATTGCACTGTGTGCCAGAGAGTAATGCTTTACAGAGGAATATCTAAGGACCCTCCACTCCTTTTCCCTGGTGACACCTGGTCTCAGTTTCCTTGTCTGTAAAATGAGGGGGTTGAACTAGATGGTCTCTGAGGTCCCTTCCAGCTATGACTACAAAAAAGAGGTCAAGTACCTTCCTGGGTCTCAGTTTCCTCCTCTGTAAAATGAGAGGCAGATGCAGAGGTAGCTGAGTGGTTCAGAGTGTTGAGCCCAGAGTCAGGAAGACTCGAGTTCAAATGTAACCTCAGACATTTACTGTCTGGATCCCCACCCCACCTCCACCCCTCAACTATAAAATGGGGAAGAGGCAAGTTTGTTGTGAGGGCCGTCTGAGCTGTGTGTAAAACGTTTTGCTTAGTGCCTAGCACATAATGCACGCTTATACGAAGTGCCTAGCACTCAATGCAAGCTTATTCGCTTTCTGCCCCGCCCCCCATGGCCTCTGAAGTCCCTTTTAGATCTAGGGTCCTGGCTATGTGATCCACGTGGCTCTGCTTTCTCTTCCATAAAATGGAGGACATTGGACTAAATGTCCGCTGGGCTGCTTTCCGGCTTAGGACCCCGAGAAAGGCTGCCCCCAGGATGGAGGAGGGATGAGTGCTGAGCACCTGCCTCTGCTCCAGTCCTCTTCGCTGGGCTGCGCACGCGCGCGCGTAGGCTCCAAGAGATGTATGATCGCATCCTTGCCCAGGCTTTGCACTTGCTTTGCCATGGCAACCACCTGGACCTGGCTTGGCCGGGCCGGGCCGGGCCAGGGCGGGCGAGGGGCGCAGGCAGCTCTCTTGGCTGCAGTGCGGGGGTCCCAGGCCAGGGGAGGTGGGCTTCAGTCTGCACACAGCTGGTAGTCATACCTGCCGTCGCCACCGCCCCGAATCGGAAGGCGTGGCGCAAATTGGCCGCAGTGTGTGTGTGAGAGTGTGTGTGTGTGTGCGCGCGCGCGCGCGCGTGGGGGGGGGGGGCGGCGAGCAGGGCCGGAGGGGACGAGGGATCGTGCATCCCTCCCGGACTCTGCGGCTTGGCGTCCTGAACCTCCCGGGGTATGACAGGTGGAGGCCGGGTTACGGGAACTCTTTGCTCAACACCTCCACCCCCCCCCCCCCCGCTCCCCCTCCGCCCTGTCCCCGAGGGAGAATGCGAGTGTTCTGCAGCGCCCCCTAGCGTCCCGAACAGGCCGACCCAATCCCCTTAGGCTGCGGGGAAGCGGGAGGGGCGGTGGGGAGGGCGGGGGCAGGTCCGAAGGCAAACTGCTGTAGCGTAGCCTAGGACACTATGCTAGAGCAAGCAAACGACATCCTGGTAGATATCATGAACTCCTCTTTCCTTTGCGTCACCTCCATGTCTAATCAAGTGTCAAGTCTTGGAGACGCAACCTCCACAATCTTTCCCATCTGTCCTTGAACCCCACTGACTGCCGGCATCCTGGTGCAAGCCCTCATCCCCTCACTCCTGGACTATGAAATAACCTGCCCCACTCGGGGCAGTCCTTCCAACTGTCAGTGCCCTTCCTAAAGCGCAGGCCTGCCCATGTCACCCCTCTGCCCCCAAATCTCCTTTTGCTTCTGCGATCAAACACAAAGCTTTTTTTTTTTTTTAACCTTTAAAACCCTTCACAAAGGTTGAGTCCAGCCCATCTTTCCAGGATGATTGCATATTAATCTCCCTTCATCTCCTCTCACTCTTGACCCTTTGCAATTTGGCTTTCAGCCATTCCCGCAACTGAAACAACTCTCTCCAAAACTCTAATCCTTCTTGGCCTATCAGCTGCATTTGACACCATTGATCACACTCCCCTCCTGAATCCATTCTCTAGGTTTTTGGAGGAGGGAGAACAAGCATTTATTAAGTACCTACGGTATGCTAGGCACAGTGCTAAGGACTTCACAAATATTATCTCATTTGATCGCATCTGACACCACTCTCTCCTGTTTCTCCTCCTAGCTATATGCCTGCTCTTTTTCAGTCTCTTTGCTGGTTTATCATCACACCTCCAAAGTTCTTTCTTTATCCTCTCCCTCTGAACATTATTCTCTCTCTCTTGTCTGTCTCTCTCTGTGTGTTTCTGTCTGCCTCTGTCTCTCTCTGTCTCTTTCTCTTTGTCCCCGTCCTGTTCCTCTTCCTCCTTCTATCTCCCTCCCCTCCCTCTTCTCTCTCTTTCTCTCCTCTTTTTCTTCTCTCTCCTCTTCCTCTTCCTTTTTCTCCTCCTCTCCCTTCTCCTCCTCCTTTTCCTCCTCCTCCTCTTTCTCTGTCTATCTCTGTCTGTCTCTGTCTCTCTCTCTGTCTCTCTGTCTCTGTCTGTCTCTCTCCTTCCCTCCCTCCCTCCTTTCCTCCCTCCTTCATCAGCTTCCATGTTTTTAACAATTCTCTTTATGCTGATGACTTTCAGATCACTATATCCAGTCCCAGTCTCAACCTACTCCCCCAGCTTCAATCCAGCATTAACGATTGCCCATTGGTGATTTCATTTTTTAAAAAATTAAATTAAATTTTAAATTTTTTCCAATTACATGTAAAGACACTTTTTGAATTCCAAATTTTTCTCCCACCCTCCCTTCCCTCACCCTTCCCGAAGCCAGCAAGAAATCTGATAGAGGTTATACATTATAATCATGTTAATCCTATTTCAACATTAGTCGTGTTGTAAGAGAAGAATCAGAACAAAAGGAAAAAATGCAAAAAAGAATATACAAAGAATCCAAGTCATTCCCCAATTGAGAAATGGTCAAAGGATATGAACAGGCAGTTTTCTGATGAAGAAACCAAAGCTATCTATTCCCATATGAAAAAATGCTCTAAATCTCTAATGATTAGAGAGATGCAAATTAAAACAACTCTGAGGTACCACCTGACACCTATCAGATTGGCTAAAATGACAAAAAAGGAAGATAATAAATGTTGGAGAGGCTGTGGGAAAATTGGAACACTAATGCATTGTTGGTGGAGCTGTGAGCTGATCCAACCATTCTGGAGAGCAATTTGGAATTATGCCCAAAGGGCAATAAAGCTGTGCATACCCTTTGACCCAGCAATCCCACTTTTAGGTCTTTTGCCCAAAGAAATCATGGAAGGGGGAAAGGGACCCACATGTACAAAAATATTTATAGCTGCTCTTTACGTGGTAGCAAGGAATTGGAAGATGAGGGGGTGCCCATCAATTGGGGAATGGCTGGACAAGTTGTGGTATATGAATACAATGGAATACTATTGTGCTGTAAGAAATGATGAGCAGGAAGAGTTCAGAGAAACCTGGAGGGTCTTACGTGAGCTGATGATGAGTGAGATGAGCAGAACCAGAAGAACATTGTACACAGTATCATCAACATTGAGTGTTGACCTACTGTGATGAACTATATTCTTCTCACCAATGCAATGGTACAGAAGAGTTCCAGGGAACTCATGATAGAAGAGGATCTCCAAATCCAAGAAAAAAAAAAGAAAGAAAGAACTGTGGAGTATAGATGCTGATTGAACCATATTATTTCTTTTGTTTTGGGTGCTGTTGGTTTTTTTTTTTCTTTCTATTTTGAGGTTTTGCATCACTGCTCTGATTCTTTCTCTTGTAACAGGATTAATGCAGAAATAGGATTAATGTTATTATGTGTGTGTATATATATATATATGTATATGTATAGAGATATATAGATATAACCTATATCAGATTACCTGCTGTCTAGGGGAGGGGGGAGGGAGGGGTGGGAGGGAGAAAAATCTGAAATTGTAAAGCATGTATAAACAAAAGTTGAGAACTATCTTTACATGTAATGGAAAAAATAAAATACCTCATACATTAACAACAAAAAAAAAGAATATACAACAATAACAACAAAAGCAATAGCAAAAGTAAAAATAGTATGCTTCAATCTGCATTCAGACTCCCTAGTTCTTTTTCTGAATGTGGAGAGCATTTTCCACTATGAGTCTTTTGCATTGTCTTGGATCATTGTATGGCTGAGAAGAATAAAGTCTATCACAGTTGATCATCACACAGTGGTTTTTATTTTGGTTCAGTATTTTATTATTTTCAAGTTACATATAAGGATAGTTTTCAACATTTGTTTTCATAGGATTTCTCGTTCCAAATTTTTCTCCCACCCTCCCTTCTGTCCCTCCTCCCCAAGACAGAAAGCAATCTAATATAGGTTATATATGTGCAATCACATTAAACATATTTCTGCATTAGTTATATTATGAAAGAAGAGTCAGAGCACAAGGGAAAAACTTCAAAAAAGAAGGAAAAAACAGCCCAAAAGTAGAAACAGTATGGTTCAATCTGCATTCATAAACCACAGTTCTTTTTTCTGGATGTCAAGAACATTTTCTATCATGAAGTTCTTTGAAATCATTTTGGACCGTTGCATTGCTAAAAAGAGCCAAGTCTATTACCATTGTTCATCACACAATGTTGCTGTTACTGTATACAATATTCTCCTGTTTCTGCTCCTCTCAGTCAGCATCAGTTCATGTACATCCTTCCAGGTTTCTCTGAATTCCTCCTGCACATCATTACTTTTCACATTTATTTTTTAAAACTTTGTGTTCTAAATTTTCTTCTTCCCTCCCTCCTCATCCGTCCCTAAGAAATCCAGCAATTCAATGTAAGTCATACATGTACAGTTATGAAAAACATCTTCTCATTAGTCAGGTTGTGAAAGAAAAAAGACAAAATATCTTTAGAAAGAGGAGCTAACAAATAAAATTATACTTCAATCTGTATTCAGATACCATCAATTCGATCTCTGTTTATGGTCTGCTTTTTTCGTACACCCTTCTGATAGCATTCTACTCATCATTTCTTTCACAATTACTATTGGTAACTGTATTACCCTCCATATTATTCCCTCCCCTTGATATTTACTCTATTTTCTATCTTCCTTCACCCTATCCCTCCTCGAAAGTGTTTTGCTTTTTACTGCCCCCTCCCCCAATCTGCCCTTCCTTCCATTGCCTCCCCCCCCCCATCCCCTTCCCCTCCCACTTTCCGACAGGGCAAGATATATTACTATACCCTTTTGAGTCTGTATGTTATTCCCTCTTTGAGCCAATTCTGATGAGAGTAAGGCTCACTCTCCCCCGCTCCTTCCCCATCTTTGCCTCTACTCCATAAGATTTCTCTTGTTTCTTTTATGTGAACTACTTTTCCCCAATCCACCTATCCCTTTCACTTTCTTCCAGTGCATTCCTCTTACCCCTTAACTTTATCTTTAAGATGTCATCATGGGTCAGCTAGGTGACATAGTGGACAAAGCACCAGCCCTGGACCCAGGAGGCTCCGAGCCCAAATCTGGCCCCAGACATAAGCTACCCCACCCTGCCTGCCCCACAAAAACATGGATAAATAAAAAATAAATACTTTACAGATATCATCCCTTCATATTCAATTCACACCTGTGCCTTCTAAGTATAATCCTTTCAGCTGCCCTAATACTGAGAAAGATCTTATGAGTTAGAAGTATTATTTTTCCCATGCAGGAATGTAAACAGTTTAATCTTTTAATATCCCTCATGATATCTTTTTCCTGTTTGCCTTTTTATGCTTCTCTAGGGTCTTGTATTTGAAAGTCAAATTTTCTATTCAGTTCAGGTCTTTTCATCACAAATGCCTGAAAGTCCTCTTTTTCATTGAAGCCCCATTTTCCCCCCTCAGTTTTGAGATTGGTTCTCTGACCTCAAGGAGTTTTCAGTCAATACTGAACACCAGGACCCTGGAGAGAACATTGGACTTATAAGCAAGCAGAGCACCTTGACTCAAGGTCTACTCTTCGCTGTCTGGTAAATGCTACAAAACAGCATGGTGGCTGAGGGGTGGAGCCAAGATGGTGGAGGAAAGACATTAAACGCACAGAGTTCCTGACACACCCCCCAAACAGCAATAAAACAAACCCTGGAGCAGCAAAACCCACAAAAAGACAGGTTGAGATTATTTTCCAGATTAAAGGGGGCTGTACTGGGCTGCAAGCAGAGTCCAACCCTGCTATCATGCTGACACAGACCCCAGATACACTGCAAAAGAGGAACTTACCCCAAGCCTCCAAATCAGCTGCAGCACCAGCATCTTCTGGAACTAAACTTATGGTCAGGTGAGAGGGCTGAATGGCTGACTGGGGGGGGAAAGTGCAGGGGTGTCTGTGGGACCTAAGGAGGAATTTGGCTATCCCAACTGAGCAGGAAACCAGGAAGAAATCCTGAGCGGCAAGAGGCCCAGGTGGGGAAGGGGCACAGGCTCTTCAAAGCTAAGAACCACCACAGCACTCTGCTGGCTGGTTGACTAGCAAGTTGGCTTGAGGTTATCTTCAGACCAGAGAACAGGCCAGGCAAAAGGAAAACCTGCCCTCCATCAAACCAAAACACCTGGGATCCTCTGAAGCTTGGGACACTATAGCTTGGAAGTAGGGCCCCACTGTAAGAGGGAGTTAAAAGTCAAGTAAAAAACGGCAAAATGAGCAAGCAAAGAAAGTGGAGAACAATAGAAAGTTTCTTTGGTGACAAGGAAGATCGAGATGCACCCTCAGAAGAGGATAGCAACCTCAGGGTCCCTACATCCAAAGTTTCCAAGAAAAATATGAATTGGTCTCAGGCCATGGAAGGTCTCACAAGAGACTTTGAAGAAAAAGTAGGAGATATAGAAGGAAGATTTAAAGAGGTGGAGGAAAGAATGGAAAGAGAAATGAGAGCAATGCAGGAGAGTCATGAGAAAAGTTATACTCAGTTTTGGTGGGTAGGTAATTTTTGGCTGTAGTCCCAGTTCCTTTGCCCTCTGAAATATCATATTCCATGCCCTCTAGTCCTTTAATATAGATGCTACTAGATTTTGTTTTATCTTTACTGTAGCTCCACAGTATTTGAATTCCTTTTTTCTAGCTGCTTGCAATATTTTCTCCCTGACCTGGGATCTCTGGAATTTGGCTATAATATTCCTGGAAGTTTTCCTTTTGGGATCTCTTTCAGGAGGTGATCGGTGGATTCTTTCAATTTCTATTTTACCTTCTGCTTCTAGAATATCAGGGCAATTTTCCCTGATAATTTCTTGGAAGATGATGTCTAGGCTCTTTTTTGATCATGGCTTTCAGGTAGTCCAATGATTTTCAAATGATCTCTCCTGGATCTATTTTCCAGGTCAGCTGTTTTTCCAAGGAGCTATTTGACATTGCCCTCTATTTTTTTGTTCAGTTTGATTTGCCTTACTGTGCCTTGGTTTCTCATAAAGTCACTAGCTTCGATTTGTTCAATCCTAATTCTTAGGCAATTATTTTCTTCAGAGAGCTTTTGTATCTCCTTTATTATTTGGCTTTTCAAGCTGTTGACTTTTTTCTCATGACTCTCCTGTATTGCTCTCATTTCTCTTTCCATTCTTTCCTCCATCTCTCTAAATATTCCTTCTATCTCTCCTACTTTCTCTTCAAAGTACCTTTTGAGTACTTCCATGGACTGAGACCAATTCATATTTTTCTTATAAGCTTAGGATGTTGGAGCTTTGACTTTGTTATTATCGTCTTCTGAGGGTATATTCTGGTCTACCCCTCCCCCAAAGAAGCTGTCTATTGTCCTCTGTTTTCTTTGCCTACTTATCTCAACCTGGAAGCAGATGTCTGATTGAAATCTGATTCTCTATGATAGGAAGCTTGGTGTGCCTGTGCCCCTCCCCCATTGGGCCACTACCACTAGAGTCTGCCCATTGATTCAGAACAAGGACGCTTTGCCCCAACTCCAGCAGAGATTGCAGCCACTTCGCCCCAGCCAGCCACCCAACCCCCTCACTGGTCTGAGAGCTGAGACTCAGAGGAAGCTCTGAGGCTCTGGAAACACTGTCTGTTCCTGGCTGGGTTCGGACTGCTCACTGAGCTGCTCTTTCAGCCCAATCATCAGGTGATCCCAATTGCCGTCTTTGGCTGGAAAATAGTCTCCCTCTCTTCTTATGTGTGTTAGGCTGCTCTGGTTTTGTTATGGCATTATTTGGGAGTGAGTGGACGGGTTTATCTGGAGCTTGCGGGACTCACAGCCTCTCCTCTGCCATCTTGGCTCCCCCCTGATCATCACACAATGTTGATGATACTGTATACAACGTTCTGTTGATTCTGCTCATTTATTCAGCGTCAGTTCATGTAAGTCTTTCCAGGTGTTTCTGAAATCCATCTGCTTTTCATTTCTCACAGCGCAATAGTATTATTCCATTACATTCATATACCACAACTTGTTTAGCCATCCCCTCAATTTCCAATTCTTTGCCACCACTCAAATTGTATGTCTTAAATCCATCATATCTAAAACTGAACTCACTTTCACCCAAACCCTCTCTTCTTCTAAACTTCCCAATTTCTGCCAAAGGCAACATCCTCTCAATGTCTCAGGTATGGAATCTTTGGGATTATCCTAGTCTCCTCACTCTCCCTCACCACACATATCCAATCTAATCACCAAATTTTGTATCTACCTGTATAACACCTCTCCAATCTAACCCTTTATCTCCATTCACAGAACTACCACCTTACTTCAGGCCTCCATCACCCCTCTATCCTAGATTATCACAGTAGCCTTCTAATTAGTCTCCTGGCCTCCAGTCTCTTCCCCATTCCAGTCCATGTTACACATACTGCCACCAAAACAATTTTCATCAAGCACAGATATGGCCCTGTGACTCCTCTACTCAATAAGCTCCAGTGGCTTTCTAGGATTAAATAAAAATTCTCCTGCTTAGCTTTTAAAAAGCTTCACAAATGGTCTTCAACCTCTATTGGCCAACCTTTCCCCTCCCAAACCCTACAATCCAGCCAAATCGGCTTTCTCTCCATTCCTCAAGCACTAGACTCCATCTCCCACCTCAGTGCTTTTGCACTGACTGTTCAACATGCTAGGAAGGCACTCCCTTATTACCTCTGCCTTACCTCTTTTCCCTTAAGATGAAGCTCAGGCAATTATCTTTTTTTGCAGGGCGATGAGGGTTAAGTGACTTGCCTAGGGTCACACAGTTAGTGTCAAGTGTCTGAGGCCAGATTTGAACTTAGGTCCTCCTGAATCCAGGGCTGGTGCTTTATCCACTGTACCACCTAGCTGCCCCAATTATCTTTTTTTAAAAATAGCATTTTACTTGTCCAATTACATGAAAAGATAATGTTTAACATTAATATTTTAGAAAATTTTGAGTTCCAAATTTTCTTTCCCCTCATCTTCCCCCTTCCCTAAGATGGTAAGGGATTTTACATAGGTTATATATAGGGCCTGATGCCCCCAAGTGCTAGTGCCCTGTCTCCCAAATGACCATTTATTGAACTTTTGTGTGTGTATAAACTTTATTTTTATGCTAATATATTTTTATGTGTACTTGTCTTCCTTATGTGAACCCACTGGCAGAAGGAACTTTTCCATTCTTTGTACGGGCAGACCTTGCTTTATTGCACTTTGCAGCTTATTTGCATTTTTCTAATAGCATGTGCTCACATTGTGTTTCTGTGTCACATCTGGGTGAACCTCCCAATATTTCAAACTCTTTCATTATCATTATATCTTTTATGGTGATCTGTGATCAGTGATCTTTGATGTTACTTGTTATTGTTTGGGGGCATCACAAACTGTGCCCATATAAGATAGGGAACTTAATTGTTAAATGTTCTATGTGTACTGACTACTGCACCCATTCTCTCCCTCTCCTGGGGCCTCCTCATTCCCTGAGACACAATTTTGAAATAAGGCCAATTAATAACCCTACAATGGCTTCTAAATGTTCGAGTGAAAGGAAGGAAGAGTCAATCAACATGGCAAACTTCATTGCTGTCTTATTTTAAGAAATTGCCACAAAACCCGCAGCCTTCAGCAACCACCATCTTGATTATTCAGCAGCCATCAATATAGAGGCAAGACCCTCCACAAGTCAAAAGATCACAACTCATTGAAGGCTCAGATGGTGGTTAGCATTTTTAGCAACAAAGTATTTTATTTTTTGTGGGGCAATGGAGGTTAAGTGACTTGCCCAGGGTCACACAGCTAGTAAGTGTCAAGGGTCTGAGGCTGGATTTGAACTCAGGTACTCCTGAATCCAGAGCCAGTGCTTTATCCACTGCACCACCTAGCTGCCCCCAACATAGTATTTTTTTTTTTTTTTGGTGAGGCAATTGGGGTTAAGTGACTTGCCCAGGGTCACACAGCTAGTAAGTGTTATGTGTCTGAGGCCGGATTTGAACTCAGGTACTCTTGACTCCAGGGCCGGTGCTTTATCCACTGGGTCACCTAGCTGCCCCTCAACATAGTATTTTTAATAAAGGTATATACATTGTTTTTTTTTAACACAACTATTACATACTTCACAGACTACAGTATAGTGTAAACATAACTTTTTTTCATTTATTTAGAATTTTATTTTCCCCAATTACAAGTAAAAACAATTTTTAACATCCATTTTTAAAACTTTGTTATCCAAATTCTCTTCTTTCCTTCCTCTCCCCTCTCCTTAAGAAGGCAAGCTATTTAATATGTTATACATGTGTAGCCATTCAAAACATTTCCATATTAGTTAGGTTGTGAAAGAAAACAGATCAAAAAAACCCTAAAGAAAAATTTAAAAAACAAACAAAATTAACTAAACAAAAATTATGCTTCATTATGTTGTGGGGAAATAGGGTAGGGGGTTTGGGATGGGGTAGGAGTTGGGGTTCTTAGGAGTTCCTCTTTAAAGAATTACACTCCCTTGCACACAAATCCAATAGAATAAGATAATAATTTATTTAGGGACTGGGAAAGGGAAACCAAGAGAGAAATCCTTGGACTTCTTCTCATGGGGAAAAGGCGTGGCACAGAGCGTGGCTTTGAGAGACCAATCTCCTCAAGCAGGAGACAGGCAAATACTTTTATAGAGGTCCAATGGTGGTCTGACGAGGTGATCGTCTGACTGTGGAAAGTTCCCCTATTGAGGGAGGATCATCACCCAATGGTGGTGGCTGGGGGAGTTGGGTGAGGGGTGGCTGCGGATCTCTCAAGTCATCTCTCTCCTCCTTCTGGCACAAAGGCAGCAGCCACACCCAAACTTATCTCCCCAGGGGTGAGGGAGACTGGAATGAAGGGTGATGGTCCCTATGCTAGCTCAGTCCTGATCAGGTTCCATTTATCTCTTTAGGTGTGTCTGTCCTTTGGTTTAGTTTCTCAAGGAGAAGGTTCTTTGATGTACCTCAGGGACCTTCTGGGGTGCTGGGCCCTATAACAAATCTATATTCTTACACCATCAGTTCTTTCTTTGAGATGGATGGCATTTTTCATTCTAGGTCCTTTAGAGTTGTCTTGGATCATTGCATTGCTGAAAGTAGCAAAGTCATGCATAGCTGTTCTCACATCTCACAATCTTGCTGTTACTTTGGATACAGTACATTTCACTTTGCATCAGCTCATGTAAGTCTTTCTAGGTTTTTCTGAGAGCATCCTGCTCATCATTTCTTATAGCATATATTGTGTTCCATCATAATCACATCCCACAATTTGTTCAGCCATTCCCCAATTGATGGACATCCCCTCAATTTGAATTCTTTGCATCATAACTTTTATATGTACCAGGAAAGAAAAAATGTGTGTGATTTGCTCTACTGTGATATCCACTTTATTGTGGTGGTCTGGAACCGAACCTGAAATATCTCTGAGGTATGCCTGTACTTGTTTCTCCAGTGCAAAAAACACATAGTAGGAAATTAATAAATACTTATTGATTGTGATAAAGACAATTTACTGAGAACTGACTGATCCCCAAATGCTCTCCATTCTCAGGTCAATGAATTGCCTGGGGCTAACAAATCTTTGTCAATTCCAGACTCTTGGTTGTCTTATGGATCTCCGGCAAACAAACTATCCCCTCCCAAAGATTCCCAGGCTTATTTCCTGGACTTTAGGTTGTGATGTACAAAGGTTCATTTACATTAAGTAATTTCTGTCTGTGAGAAATTTACTTTTCCCAAGCTCTCTCTGTTCTATTACCCCATATAAACCCTGCCTTCAGTCCCCATCTTGGGGTATTCCTAGCATCTTGCTTTGTGATACTCCCAGTTATAGCTCCTCTGTCCTGATTAAAGACCTTATTTCTCCTATATTGATTGTTTCATTAATTTCCAGGTTAACAATTGATTGGTTGGTTGATACTCCAACTGGCCTATTTACTCCTCCTACACACAGGTCATATTCCATTTCCCATCTCCCAGTGTTCTGACTGTAGAGACTCTCCCCTATGTCTTTCCCCTTGCCTTTTAGGGCCCCTCACAGCCTCCAAAGTACAGTTCAGTGACTCTCCTATATGGGACCTTTTCTGTCCCCACCCTCAGTTGGTGGTGTTCTTGAGCTTTTGAAATGACTTTGATAACTTCATAAATAGTTAGTATTTACTTCTCTGAATACATCTTGTCTAAGTTCCTGGAGGCCAAGGTACGTTTCATTGTTGTCTTTGTACCCCTGGAATCCTGCACAGAGTGTGTGTTTAATAAATGTGGAACTGAATTTCAGGCACTTCTGATCTAGGAGAGAAACAAAATTCTTCATGGCTTTGTAGTCAGAGCACCTGAATTCAATTGCTGTCTCTGTTATTTTGTCACAAGGTTACTAGATAACCTTGAGCTTGCTCCTTCACTTTCCCAGGCTCTTGGTTTCTTCATTTGGAAAATGAGGTTAGACTTCTCAGGAAGCATTAATACTGTGGAAAGGACACTAGCCCTGGAGTCAGAGAGTTGTTCAGTAGTTTCATTTGTGTCTGACTCTTTGTGACCCCATTTGGGGTTTTCTTGGCAAAGACACTGGAGTGGTTGACCATTTCCTTCTCCAGCTCATTTGACAGATGAGGAAACTGAGGCAAATAGGAGTGAAGTGACTTGTCCAGGGTCACACAGGTAGTATCTGAAGCCAGGTTGGAACTCAGGTTTTCCTGAATCCAGTCCCAGCACTCTATCCACTGCATCACCTAGGTGTCCCTAGTCAGAGAATCTGGGTTCAAATCCTGCCTCTGATACCACCATGGACAAGTCCCTTCCTCTGCCTGGCCTAAGGAGTGGGAATAAGATGACCTGTGAGGTTCCTTTCAGCTCTAGATGACTTAGAAAAGGAAGTGGTGATGACAAAGAGCTAGTAAGGATTCATTAAGAACAGGTCACACCAGACTAACTGGCCTGGGATCTTATGATCCCCTTCCAGTTTTATAGATCTATGAATGGGAGGCAGTATGTCTGGTCACCTCAAAGAGTGAGTCATTTCCATGTCCCGATCAGTGCTTGAGAAAGGGATAATCAGTTTGGACTTTCAGGAAAGTGGGCCTAGAAGGATTCTTAGAAACAAGCAGGAGGCGGAGCCTTGCTGGTGAGGGGAACCATTTTCAGGTAGAAGGATGGGCATGGGCACTTGCTTCCCTCATAGGGCAGTCTGTGAGCCTACTTTGTCAGTTTTTAAGCACCTACTTACTATGTGGCAGGCCCTGGGGATCCCAAAGACAAAAAAACAAACCAAACCCAACCCAAAGGGAAACAGCGGCTGCCCTCAAGGATCTGACATATTATCTCCTCCTTTTCTCCTCCCCTGCATTAATTCTCTGGTCTGGAAGCCCCCCCCCCCCCCCTTCTCCAAGTTTTAGGTAGAATTCAAGTTCTTTCCTTCAACCCACCAAAGCAAGCCCTTTCTCCTCGGAATAGCCGAAGTCCCGTCTCCGTCCCGCCCCCTCTCCCTCCCAAGTGCCGGTGGCTTGTTTTCGGGTACGTTTGAGTAGCAGAGGTCGGGGATCATCTCCTTTTCCGGTTCCTCCTGGGGTAGAGTTACCTGGCCTTGGCCTTGAGCCACCTCCCACGGCCGGCCGGCCGCCGCAAGGTTCAGTTCCTCCTCCGAGCCGGCAGGGGGCAGGGTCCCGCGCATGCGCCCCCGCGGGCCCCTCCAGGCGCCCGCAGCCGCCCGCGGGAGTTCACAGCGCCTGTGGCGGGCGTGGCGGCGGCGTAGTCGTCGTCGGGCGAGGCGAAGGAGGAGGAGAAAGAGGAGGAGAAGAGGCGGAGGCGGAGGCGGAGAAGGAGAAGGAGGAGGCTGGTGCTGCAGCTCGGGCTCTCTGGGCGGCGGCGGCGGCGGTCGCGCTCGCGCTCTCCGTCTCCTCGCGCCCCGGGCCTCGCTGGGCCCCCTCCCCCATGCCCGCGGGCGGCCTGTGAGCAGCGCCGCCGGTGCCCGCCTGCCCGGCCGCCCGGGTCTGGAGGAGAGAGCGGCGGCGGCGGCAGCATGGCGGACGACGGGGCCGCGGCGGCGGCTTTGGCCGAGAAGTTCCTGACGCCCGACGAGCCCTTCCCTCTGCTGGGCCCCCCGCGCGGCCCGGGCACCTGCTTCAGCGAGGAGTCGGGCTGCCTGGACGTCAGCGACTTCGGCTGCCAGCTGTCCTCCTGCCACCGCACCGACCCCCTGCACCGCTTCCACACCAACAGGTATGGCGCCGCCCACCCCCTCCCCCAGCCCCTGGCACCTGCTCCTCGCCCCCCGCCCCCCCGCCCCATCTCCCTCTCCTCCATTGCCGCCCCTTCCCCGGGCCCCTGGCACCTGCTCCTCGTCGCCCCCTCCCCTCGGCTCCCGCCCCTCCCGGGCGCACCCCCTTCCCCGGGACCCTTGGCACCTGCTCCGCTACTCCCCTTCTCGATAGCTCCCGCCCCTCCCGTGCCCCCCCCCACGGGACCCTGGCATCTGCTGCTCTCCCTAATCTCCCCAACATCCACTCCGGGGGAACCCTTCTACACCCCCCCCCGCCTCCTCTCGGTCGCCCGAGACCTTGGCTCCTCCCCTCCCCCCACTTTGTCTCTCCCTTCCCTCCAGACCCCCCCTTTCGCTTGGTTCCTTTCCCCCACCGTGGGCCCCTTGCCATTCTCTGCTCTTAGCAACCCAACTACTCTCGCCAGAGCCCTGGCGTCTTCCCTGTCCTCGCCCCTCATCCTCCCAGCACCTCATAGGTCCACACAGATCTGGAGCTAGGACGGGTCAGACAGAGATCAGGAGCTGGGAGGCACCGTGGAGGCCAGGGAATATTGTGTTCAGTATACTGGAGGCTCCAGCTGGAAGATGACCATAGGGGGGCAAGAAGAAACTGAAGGCTGGGGAGGTGAAGTTATCCCCCCTTTGTTCAAGCTCACACCTAGGACCATAGATCGAGGCCTGGAAGGGACTCCGGAGACTATCATCCACCCCCTTTCTTTTTACAGGGGAGGAAACTGAGGCCCAGGAAGGGGAAGTGATTTACCCAAGGTCACCCGTAGGATTTTACATCTAGATCTGGAAGGAGATTCAGGGGCCACCAAGTCCAACCCCCTCATTTTCCATTCAGTGTCCTGCACTGCCCAGTTGTCAGCCTCCCCCCTCCTACCTCCAGCAACCATTTTCCACATATTGCTGCTTAGATTCATAGATTTAGAGCTGCAGAAGACCTTGAAATCATCTTCTTCCACATCCTCCTTCACTGAGGAAGAACCCAAGACCCAGAGGCAACATCTCAACTAATAAGTGAAGAAGAGCCTGGGTTCCCACCCAACTCCTGTGAATTCAAATCCAACATTTCCCCCAGCCTCGGGCTGCCTCTCCCGACACACACTTTTGTTATTGGCTACCATTCCCTTCAAAGATCTCCCAGATCTGCCCAGACCCATTGTTGACACTGTTGGTTGTATTTTGTTCTTGTTGTCCTTTCTTCCTTCCCTGTTCCCATTTTAAGTACACCCTTTATTCTTACCAGTCCCAAAACCCTTCCTTTTACCTCATTTCTTACTACTTAATCCCTTGAATTCCAAGGCCACTATATAGAATCTCAGAACTTTTGAATCTGCCTTCCCACCCCATGGAGATATTCTCTCTGTGCTTTGATTGAGCATCTTCAGTGAATGGTGGGAAATTTACTGCCTAGAAAGCCATGGTTGGACAACTCTAATTGTTAGAAAGTTTTGCCTTATATTGATTTAACTTCTCCCCGTTTATTCTAGTTCTATTTTCAGAAGCCACACAGCACAAGTCTAATATTTCTTCAACCTGACAGCCTCTTATAAATATTTGAAGATAGCTTTCATAAGATTGGTAAGGTAAAGGGGAAGGTATATCTATAGTTGCATCTCCAGGACTGTAGTCTTTCTAAAATGCTTTTAACTTAACAAGTAAGGGCTCAACATAAATCCTTGTTTCTCTTATAAAAATCCCTAACTCTGAATAGTGTGCCCTTCTGAGTTTGCCTTGTGCCTACAGTCTTATCTTAATCTTCCGTAAAATTCAACAAACATTTATTAGCCAACCATTTCTCTTGATTGTACCTGGGGAAAATATCCTCTCCTGAATTGCTCAGAGGATTATGAATAGCTACTAGGTTCTTTGAGCCAGGTGCTAGATTTCGGTCCAGATTTTATTCTTTGCAAAGGGAGTATTATTCCCAAATATAAATTTGGTTTTATGGGGGGGGGTTTTAACTGTAATTTTACTGATATAGAAAACACCTATCAATTCAGACTGAAAACTGTTCTACAATTTATAATATAATTTTAGTTGACTGGAGCACTGAGAGATTAAATAACTTACCCAAGCTCACACAGCCAGTATGTGTCAGAGGCCATACTTGAACAAAGATATTCCTGACTCTGACACTAACTTTCTATATATTAGGACATGCTGCTTGTTATACACTTGTTTTAAGGGGCCCTCTTTTTTCAGTTCTGCAAAGGGAAGGACTAGGAACTTGAGAGGCTACTATAATAATCCAGGCTAGAAGGGATGAGGGCCTGACTCGGAATGGGAGCCATATGAGTGGAGAGGAGACCGATTCAAGAAATGTGGCGGTAGAGACAAAGATGTGGGGACAAGAAAGTCACAAGTGACCTTGAGGTTTCATATTTGCGTGTGTAGAATGATGGTGGAATCAAAAGAACTAGGGAAACATGGAGAAGAAAACAAGTTCTATTTTGGACACATCTCGTCGGAGGCATCCAGGGGAAGATCTCTGGCAGGCAGTGGGTGATGTGTGATTGGAGTTCAGAAGAGATATTAGGGCTGGATATAGATATTTGGGAATTTTCTACATATAGTCCCCTTCTGTCTGTAGGAGCTGCCAGGCTTGATGAGAGATGATGTTTATAGTGAGAAGAAGACACAGTATAGAACCTTGGTGGATAATGACTCTTAGTGGACAGAAGATGGATGGTGATCTAGCAGTGGAAACTGAGAGTAGGTAGGTAGGTAGGTAAGAGAAGAATTGGAAGAGAGCAACATCACAGAAGCCAAGGGAGGAGAGGGTCTAGGAGGGTAGCAGTCATAAAAGCTTCAGAATTCAAAGGCAAAGGAGAACTGAGAGAAGGCAGTTCGATTTAGCATTTGAGATCGTTGGTAATGTTGGCAAGAAGATTTTCTTAAGTAGTGGGGTGAGGAACCGGAGGAACTGGGAGTTGAAAAGTGAGTTTGAGGGTAAAGAAATGGAGGCCAGTCTAGAAGCTCGACTTAGAAGACGCTAGCTGTCCAACTGCAAGAGAGAGAAGAGGTACAAGAAAATAACTTGAGATGGCAGGATTGAGTGAAGGATTTTTAAGGAAGGGAGAGGCCTGGGCATGTTGGTGGGTATTAGGAAAGGAGCCAGTAGATAAAGGATGAAGATGAGAGTGAATAATATATTGGTCAGCCTCTCAGTGGAGATAGGAAGGGATGTTATCAAGAGTGTGTGTGGGAGCTTAGCCAGGGGAGATGATGTCAGGGATGTTGAGTGGATCATTTTTCAGGTGTGTATTGGATGCTGAAATTCTGGGATCCAAGAGCAAAGTCTAGTATGTTGGGTTTGAACTATGTGATAAAGATAGGGAAACTCAAAGGAGGTCACTGATTGTGGTAAAAGGTCAATCTGCCAGTGGCAGCAAGGATCAAGAAAGGTGTCTATTCTTCTTCTTGGCCTAGTGTATCAGGAGCACA
Organism: Dromiciops gliroides; assembly: GCF_019393635.1. Taxonomy (NCBI): domain Eukaryota; kingdom Metazoa; phylum Chordata; class Mammalia; order Microbiotheria; family Microbiotheriidae; genus Dromiciops; species Dromiciops gliroides. The sequence continues at coordinate 37,374,292 of NC_057867.1, read as the reverse complement.
AGAGGAGTATCTTGTATTGGAGAGGGCTGCCTGAGATATAGTCTATTCCTGAGGGAGCCAGGTTTCTGTGAGTGTCAGGAGATAGAATATGAGAAGGGGGGTGGTCTGGGATGAAGAGAAGCTTATTAATGATAAAACGAGAATCCCATAGGACACAATAGAAGAAGAGGTTTGAGGAAATACAGGACTTACGGGGATTGGGGATGAGAGTGTGCCTAGCAGTGGCAGAGGAAAGGGGATTGTCACCTCTATAAATGCCATATTTGCATCAGACACTAGGACAAGAGAAGGTGGGAAACAGTAACTGGCTAGAGGTCCCATTCTTCAGGGCCCTGGTGAGGATGGAGTGTGGAGTGAGACTATGCTCTCTCAAATAACAGGGAAGAATGGTGTGGTGAGCAAGGAGAGTGGGTTGGGTCGATCTAGGCTGGTAAATATCTGGTGATCAGGTCTCAAGAGGTGTAACTGAACTGGTGCCAGTTTCTTTGCCTTATCCCAAGGTGATAGAGGATGGTGCAGCCTCAGAAGGTACCCTGCATGTGGCTCTTGGGTCTTTGTGGGGCCTGGTGCCTCCTGGTAAGAGGGCTAAGCTCTTGTTGCTTATCCTAGTTTTGTGTACCGAGGTGAGGTCAGCAGGGCCTGCGTGTGTGGCGGTAGGTTCCAGGGACAAGAGGCCTTCAGATACAGTCCCTGGCCCTTCAAAAATAATAACAAAGGGCTGTTGCCTTGTTTTCTCAGATGGTTTGGCAGCCCAGCACAGAGCAGAGATTCCTCCACAAATAGCAGTAAGTTCCAGGGCAAGGAGAACTTCAAAGGAAGAAAAACAGGTACTGGGACAAGAGCCCTGTCCCGGCGCCAGCAGTGGGCTCCTGCCTGGGCACTTGGCTCATCAAGGTTGTTTATTCAGGAATACTCAACCAGAAACATATGGATATCACCCCTTAGTCACCCGTGGGCACCAAGAGTTTCCAATGTTTCTTCAGGCCACAGCTAGCAATCTTCTATATGACAGAGCCCTCAGTTGAGTGTCTGGCAAACACAGTGTTAAAGTTCTTATTGATGTTACAGCTCTGCCTGGACTGTGCTATTGGCAGGGAGTCTTCTCTGACCTTGACACAGTTCTGCTAAAGATTCACAGAATAAAGACTCCCACTCTTTTTCTCAACCAGATCTTTTCTATCAAGTACTTTGGGCCCTTCCAGCAGACCAAGGTGTCTCTTCCCTCCGCTCCCTCCTCCTTACCCCCCAGTACAAGTTGTACTCCTTTTAGTAGCACACCCAGAGGAAGGGAGGCAAGGATAATATCGGTTATAAAGATTTGTTCATGGGTACATTCCCTCTTGGTAACCAGGTGGTCAGGATGCAGAGGACTAAGAAAATGAATAGGAGGGGAAATTACCAAGTTATAAATTTTGTTCTTGGCTCAATCATCAGCTCCCCATGTGACCGAAGGCAAATGAAACAATTGACCACTTTCCCCCAATCCAATCAACTCATATTTGAGTGTCTCCCATGTCTCCACCACTGTGCTGAGTATACAAAATGGTAGCTGTTCTCAAAGGACTAGCGTTCTAGTTGTGGGAACAAGGCACAAATTCTAGTGACTTTAGTCAGGATGATAGCTAGCTAACATTTATAGAACTTATATAACCATAGAAGACAAAAATACAAATGAAATGACAAGGCATTAGTTGCAGCTCTGCTTGCAGTTTCTAACACTTGTTGCCTTAGAGCAAATACTTGTTTTGTTCTTGTGGGTTTTCAAAATGCTTTACTTCATTTTCACTTCATAACACCCCTGGGAGGCAGACACTATTATTAGTGCATGATTATCTCTATTTGAAAGGCAACTAGATTTTTGAGGCAGCTGGGTGGTGCAGTGGCTAGAGTTCTGGGCCTCCAGTCAGGAGGACTGGAGTTCAAATTCAGCCTCAGACACTTATTAACTCTGTGACCTTAGTGTCAGTGCCTTCCTTTTGCTGTTATCTCCAGTTTATTCAGGATATATCTTGTTTGCACATAGTTGTTTACATGTTATCTCTCCCATTAGACTGTGAACTTGAGAGCAGGGACTCTCTTTGGCCTTTCTTTGAATCTTCATGTGCCTGACACACATGAGGTGCTTAATAGATGCTTGGCGATTGATTAAAACAGGGAGAAGTCACGTGGAATAGCAAGCGCCTTTAGCATGCCTGAGACTTGGGAAAGGTGAGGATTTGGGAGATGATGTGTGGGGAAGGGCCACATGGCTCAGAGCAAAAGGTCAAACCTGGTTTGATTCCTAACTTCATTCCTGACTACCCAAGACCATTATACCCAGAGCCTTGGTTTTCACCCTTGTAAAACTACCCAGATTCTCTTGAAGCTTTGCACTCTTTGAACTTAACCCTCCATTCTGATTATTCTTGTTTGGAAAGCCAGTCTTCCTCAAGTTCCCCAAATGGGCTGTGAATGTGTCACTTTGCTGCCAAAATAAAACCCACCTTGAATGGCACCCTTCCCTTCCCTCTTCCCTCTTCCCTCTTCCCTCTTCCCTCTTCCCTCTTCCCTCTTCCCTCTTCCCTCTTCCCTCTTCCCTCTTCCCTCTTCCCTCTTCCCTCTTCCCTCTTCCCTCTTCCCTCTTCCCTCTTCCCTCTTCCCTCTTCCCTCCCCTTCCCCCCTCACCTTTCTAGAGCTATCAACCAGCCACCCCCCCAAGCCTCTCCTTCCCTGACCAGTTCAAGAATTCCACATTTAGTTAGTACCTATTGCATGCAAGGTAGGATAAAAAGAAGAAAATAAATAAAACATTCCCTGCCCTCCAAGAGCTTCCATTCTCCCGGGGATAGATATTTAAATAGAAAGTAAGCTGAGGAAAGAAGGAGCATTAACTGGGGGGAGGGTGGTCTGAGAAAGGAGAGCTGAGAGGAGCCCCCAGTTATCGCCTCCTACTCTGAAATCAGCACTTGTCTAAAAGAAGCACAGTGAAGAAAGGACTAAGCAAAGTGAACAGTGCTTTGCAAATAGCATCTCATTTGGTCCTCACAATAACCCTGGGAGGGAGGTGCTGTGATTGTCCCCATTTTACAGACGAGGAAAGCGAGCCAAGTTAAGTGCCTTGCCCAGAGTCACATAGCTGGGAAGAATCCGAGGCTAGTGCTCTATCTACTGTAACACCTAACTGCCTCAAAATCTAGCTGTTTTCAAAATAGAGATAGTCACACACTGGTAATGTGGGGAACTTAAAAGAAGCCAGGAAGCAGAATGTTCCAGGTGTAGAAGACAGCCAGTGAAAATGCCTGGAGCCAGGAGATAGAATGTCCTGTAATAGCAAGGTGGCCTGTGTCTCAGGATCACAGAATATATGGGGGCGTAAGAAGCCTAGGAAGATAGAAAAGGGTCAGGTTATGAAGGACTTTGAAAGCCAAACAGAAGATTTTATGTTTGATCCTGGGGCCAATAAAGAGCCCCTGGAGTTAATTGACTTGGTGTGTGTGGGAGAGACAGAGACATAGACATGTTCAAACCTGTGCTTTAGGAAGATGTTTGACAGCTGAGTAGAGGATTGAATGGAGTTGGGAGAGACTTGTGGCAGGGAGACTAACCAGCTGGTTCATGCAGTAGTCCAGGTGTGAGGTGATGACCCTGCCCTAGGGTGGTGGCAGTGTCAGAAGAGAGAAGGGGGTGGATTTGAGAGACATTTTTTTTTGTGGGACTATGGGGGTTAAGTGACCTTCCCAGGGTCACACAGCTAGTAAGTGTCAAGTGTCTGAGGCTGGATTTGAACTCAGGTACTCCTGAATCCAGGGCCAGTGCTTTATCTACTGCAGCACCTAGCTGCCTGCTGAGAGACATTTTTGAAGGTGAAAATGGCAAGACTTGACGACTGTTTGGATGTTGGTGGGAGGTGGGGTGAAAGAGTGAGGAGTCAAGGACGACACCTAGGTTGGGAGACAGGCAGCATGGTGGTGATACCCTCTACAGTAATAAGCAACTTAGGAAGAGATGAAGTTTTGTGGAGAAAGATAATTCCGTTTTGGAAATATTGTGTTCAGTAATATCTACAAGACATCCAGTTTGAAATGTCCCATAGGCAGGGGCAGCTAGGTGGTGCAGTAGATAAAGCACAGGCCCTGGATTCAGGAAGCCCTGAGTTCAAATTTGGCCTTGGCCACTTGACACTTACTAGCTGTGTGACCCTGGGCAAGTCACTTAACCCTCATTGCCCCACCAAAAAAAAAAAAAGAAAGAAAGAAATGCAGTTGGGAGATGCAAGCCTGAAGGTGAAGAGAGGGGTTAAGGCTGGACAAATAGATCTAAGAATCATCTTCTTAGAGATGATAATTAAATTCATATGAGATGATGGGCAGCTGGGTGGTACAGTGGATAACAATGCCAAACATTTATCTTCCCAAGTTCAAATCTGGCCTTAGGCACTAGCTGTGTGACCCTGGGCAAGTCACTTAATGCTTTTTGCCTCAGTTCCTCATCTGTAAAATGAGCTGGAGAAGGAAATGACCAACCACTCTAGTATCTCTGCCAAGAAAACCCCAAATAGGGTCACCAAGAATTGGACGTGACTAGAATGACTGAACAATAAAAGAGTTGTTGAGATTGCCAAGAGAATCTGTTTAAAGGGAGAAGACAACCCAGGAAAGATGCTTAGGAATAGTTATGGGCCCATAGATATTGGGCGTGACTTGACCAAAGATCCAGCAAAGGAGACTGAAAAGGAGCACAGTCAGGCAAGTAGGCGGAAAACCAGGAGAGGGCTCAGGTCATACAAATTTCAAGAGTATCAAGAGATGAGGATGAGCAACAGTGTTAAGAGCTGCAGAAAGGTCAAGAAAGACGAAGATGGAGACAAGGCTGTTGGGCTTGGCAATTAGATCATTGATAAAATTTTGGAGAGAGCTTCTTCAGTTGAATAATGAGGTCAGAAATGAGACTGCAGAGAGTCAAAAAGAGACTGAGAGGAAAGGAAATAGAGGCCCTAATTGTTTGTGACCTCAAGAAGTTTAGCCAGAGAAAGGAAGTCGTAGGATGATAGCTACTGGGGATGGACAGGCCAAATGAGGGTTTTTTTTAAATGGGGGGGAGATGGGCATGTTTATAGCCAGTAGACAGGGAGAACTTGAGGCTAAATGAAAGAGAAGGGATGATACGGGGAGCAGTCTCCTGGAGAATACAGGATGGAGTGGTATGGCTTTTGTCTGTAGAGGGGCTTGCCTTGGCAAGGAGAAGGACCACTTCTCCCTCCATGTGAAATGGATAAAAGAGGAGATAGTGCAAGATATCTGAGTAACGTGAGATGAAGGAACTCTCAGGGAATCACCTTGGTTTTTCCATGAAATAGAAGGCAATGTTTTCAGAAGAGGGTGGGGAGAAAGGGTGTCTTGGGAAGTTTGAGGAGGGATAAATAGGTTTGGAAAAAGCTGCCATGGTAAGTGGGACAGCATTAGGGACTATGTTAAAGGATTGTCTTGCTGCCCAGAAGGCCCAGCTGAGATGATGTAACATAAATTTGTAGGGGGTCCAGTCATCACCTCTCTTATTTTTTTCCAGTTTGATTCAACAGCAGGTAAGTAGGAACAAAGGCAGGGGATGGTGAGAGTAATCCAGGGCTGGGACTTGGTGGGCAAGATCAGCGACAGGATAAGGAATGAGGGGTGCCCAGAGAGGAGGAGAATGTAGACTTGAACTGGTTCACCAAAGGGTTCAAGCAAGGGAAGGGAGGAGAGGGTAGACAGTGTACAAGTGATGGCCTGGGAAAGAACTGAGAGTTGGGGGGATTGGAGGAAGAACAGTCGGGGGCTGCAAAGCAGTGGGAGGGGTAGAATGACAACAGATTATGAACAAATAAAGGAATTTCAGAGTTTAGGAACATGGATGTGGAACACTTGTGGGTGATGCCAGGATCCAGGGTATGCTGTGGTGAGGTGGAGGAGGAGATGGTCATGGGAAATGAGGAAATTGAAGAGCTTAGTGGTTAGCGTGTTTGAGGGAGAGTTAACATGTATGTTCAAGTTCCCAAGGATGAGGGCAGCAGTGGCAGAGGAGAGAGAAACTAGGAGCCAGACCCCAAAGAAGGAAGGGTTGGGGCGGGGGGGGGGACAACAGCTATGGGACTTTGGATTCAGTGGTAAGTATGGATTGAGGGAACCTCAGAAGAGCAGAGTCACTGGGTAGGGGTGAGAGGCAGAGCCTGCAAGTGGCGATGGGGAACAAGGAGTATTCCAGTTCTCCCATCATAACCAGGAAGGGTGTGGGGGTAGGGACCCTGTGCAAAAGTGCATCCAGTGAATGCAGCAGCTTCCTTCCACCCCATAGAGTTCTTGCCATCTCTTTGGGCTGAAGGGGAGCATCCCCTGAAAGTTAAAGAGCTCACAAAAGCAACATTTACTGTTCTCTCCAAGCTTGGGTTTGGAGCACTCCCACCCACAGTCCTCTGCCCCCCAGGGTTGCTTATGTTGGGAGACTCATGTTTTTACTACACATACCTGAGCCAGTGTCAGGGGCCCTGGTGCCTTGGCAGTGTGCTGCACTAGCCTTCCTTTCCCATCTGGAGGGTGAAGGACATCGAAAAATGCTTGGGGACTTTCAAGCCTGCCTGGCTTCCCAGGTTTGTCCTGTTTACCCTCAACTATGCACAGACGGAAGTTGTTTTCAAAGGGATTTGAGGTGCTGTACAGCCATTATTTATTCCCCTACACACACACACACACACACACACACACTAGCTCTCTCTCCCTCTCTTTCTCCCTCTTTCCCTTCCTCCCTCTCTCCCTCCATCTCTCTCTCCCCTTCCCTCCCTCCTTCCTTCCCTCCTCTCCCCCCTCCCTCTCTCTCTTCCTATCTCTCTCTCTCTCTCTCTCTCTCTCTCTCTCTCTCTCCCTCCCTTGAAAGAGAAGGGAACATTGCACAGCATCTCAATGGATTCCCAGGCTCAGGTCCTATAGCAAACATTCCATTGAAGGATCTCTATTGCATGGATCACTCATCTGTCTGCATTATTAGTGGCCAGTGCACTGAACTTGAATCTCTTGATTTCTTCTCTCCCCTCAGCTATCACTGGCTTAAACAGTGGTCTTTAGGACATAGTTGGTGACTGTGAAACTCTGCTTAGTCATCTCAAGGTTTCAATTCACTGACAAATCAAAGGCACTTGACAACTTTTACAAAATCACCCCCCATTCAGACCAGTTTTGCTTATCAAACTGTCATTTTCCTTCTCTCTTGGCTTTGTCTTCCTTCTCACTACCTCATAAAATATGAAGATTCTCATAAGGCCAGTGGTTTGTGAATATCAAACATGGAATACCTTGTCAGTTCTGTGACACCTGTAATCTCTGTTAGCCAATGGGAGCACTGACCTTGTATGTGCCCTGTAGAGTCTAGCATCCTGTTATATATCTGCTTGTGCAGAATGTAGAGGGCTTGAAGAACTTCATGGGCCAAGTTCCATCTGAGACTCCCTGTGCTGGCTCAGCACTATTGAAAGATCACATCAACAACCCCCTAGGAGTGAATGGGAACGCTTTAAAGAGTATTCTCTTTCTGTTTGGATTTGATGACACAGCTGGGTTTATCTCTCCAAGGGTTTGTTTTGGTTTGGTTTTTGGGGAAGGGATAGATAACATTTCAGCTATCCAGAAAATATTAGGGTCTTTTTTCAAGTGCTCATATGCACTATATATTTTATTTGCCAGGAAAGATTTTCTGATGTAAAAGAATGTCACTCCTAAAAATCCTATTCTCTTTACTCATGACATGTATATGAATCCTTTGATATCAGAAGATTGTGAAAACTATGTAGAAGGACTGACTGTACCTTGTGTACACCTTACACCTTGTTGGTAGCACATCAGAACTACACCGGAGACCCGGAGGCACTTGGCCAGAGCAGTAAGAGCTAACTTACAACAACAACAATAACAACAACAGTCCTGTGGTGTAGGTAGTGGAGAATGATTATCCTCATTTTACAGGTGAAGAAACTGAGGCTCAAGGGTGATGTGACATGTCTGGTCACACAGATCAGAAATGTCAGGACATCAATCCAGGTTTTTTGACTAATTCCATTTTGACTCTACCACACTGCTTCTTTTCTGTGACTGACAAGTGATTGAACTATATGTGGCCTCGACAGAACTCTGTGCTTTGCACACTCCTGCACTTCTCCTACAATTAAGAAATTGGGTATCAAAGAGCCATCAGTTATACCTGAAAGGATTCTGTGGCCTAGCATGGACAGCTGCCTGGCCGTTCCTTCTAAGGTTGCCATTAAGGTCATGGTGTCCACTCTAAAATGTCCAGAGTAGTTTCAGGTTATACTGCCATATCCTCAAAGTCTCTCCTAAGTCTGGTTTTAATGTTCTTGCAGGTGCTAAGAAGATTCATTTCTTAGTAGATGAAATTGAGTTAAGTACCATCTCCTGGATTTTGCTTTTTCATAAATTTGGAACATTTCCATTTTGAATAACCCTTTTAGCCTTGCCTTTATAATCCTGTGACCTGGTGCTTAGCACATGGTGCCCATTCCCTGTGTGTAAGTGACTGACACAGCACTGGACCTGATCACAAACTTTTTTGTTGTTGTTGAGGCAATTGGGGTTAAGTGACTTGCCCAGGGTCACACAGCTAGTAAGTGTCAAGTGTCTGAGGCCGGATTTGAACTCAGGTCCTCCTGAATCCAGGGCTGGTGCTCTATCCACTGTGCTACCTAGCTGCCCCGCGATCTCAAACTTTTACAAGTCAATCATCCGCTATTTGGGAGGGGAAAAGAAAGGGACTGGAAGTGACTCCAGGCAGCATTGTTTGTGGCCTTGGCTTTATTGTACTTTGGGGAGCACAAGCCCCTTGAGGGCAGAAACTTTTCCCTTTTTTGTCTTTGTATTTCCATTGGCCAGATGCTCAATAAATGCTTATTGCTGCTGCTGCTTGCCCAGCCTGTAACAGTGGTCTGCTAGTATCAAATGGTTGTGATGATGACTCTTTTTCTATTATCGTTAAGACCTGGTCATTTGGGGCCTTCGTTCCTACTTTTTTCTCATTATATTCCTCCCAAATTTTATTTTGTCTAGTTTTATTTAATATTTAACTTAATTATAATGATATCATGAATATAATTTCATACTTACAAATTTAGGCAGTTTAATGTTATTATTAAGCATCTCAGTTTATTTAATGATTGCTAGTTTTCTAAGGAAACCATTAAGATCTTCTGCAAATAGGGATAGTTTTGTTTTCTCCTTGCAGATGTTCATACTTTTAGTTATTCTTGTTTCTTATTGCAATGTTTAGCCTTTCCAGTTGTGTGTCAAATAATAGCGGGGTGTGGAGCATTTTTGTGTTTGTTTTTTTTTTAACTGGAAAAAGTGGTTGAACATCTTTTCATACTTACTGGTTTTCCCCCCAAAGTCAATCAGTATTTGTGAGTAGAGGTCTCCTTTGGAATACAGTAACATTTGATAAACTAGCTATTTAATTCTTCGATTTGAGCCTGTTGCAGATGTTAACCTGAACAGCATCTCTAGCGGCAGGTGGTAAAAGGAGAGGAATTTGCTGACTTTGTTGTGCCTTGTAGTGAGTCACTAACGAAGCTGTGCTTAGAAATCACAAGTTCTTCCTTAGAGTCCCTGTGGCTTCGATCCTACTGCGCCTGTTTGTCATGGAAATTGTTTTTGTACAAAAGTTTTTGCAAACCAGGGGCATGGAATTCATTGTTTCTTTTTCTTTGAAATTGCGTCATATTTAGCGAAACAATGCATTGGGAGCCAGGAGACTTGGGCTCCAGGCCTAGTCCTGCTATTGACCAATTCCTTGGGGTGCCTCATCTTTTTCTGATTTCATTTTCTCATTTTTAAAATGAGATGGTTGGATTCAGTGATCTCTGAGGCCCCCTTCTAATGGACAGGCTATGTAGTGATGTACTTGATTTCAGGCAGAATTCTCAGCCACTGCATACCTCTGTTTTCCCTCAATATATACAGTGTACAGTTATTAAATGTAGAGATAATAACATTCTTCTAAATTCACAGGTAGCAAGGAAATGGAACTTATGTTTAATTGGGTTTGTGTTTTTGCATAGAACTCTTTTCTCCTAAGCACTTTTAGAAACCATGTTCACTTCTTAGTCCTGAACCTTTTATGAAGGAGGTAAATTCTTTTTGTTTGGATTTTTATTATTCTGAATTTGACAAACATCAACAAGCACGAACATTTCTTTATACAGAAAAGATCAGAAAGAGAATTGTACATGACTTCACCAGGAGTATATTAAGAGATAGCCCATTTTTAAAAGTATCTATTAAATTGAACCCAATAGTTCCATTACTGCACTTCTTCTTTGGGACCCCCTTTAAACTTGGAGGTCGATTTTTCCGTAAATGTGTGCACCTTAGCCTACACATTCAGCCTGTGGCGTCAGCTCGTCAGACACTGACTGGCCTGTTGTGTACAAGGCTGTGGCTATCGGTGCTGGTGTTTAATTTTGAATGAAAGCACTGCTCCTTTTGTTGTTACTCATTTCCTCTCTGTTGGGTTTTATACAGGTGGAACCTGACATCCTGCGGAACCAGCGTAGCAAGCTCTGAATGCAGTGAGGAGCTCTTTTCATCCGTTTCTGTTGGTGACCAGGATGATTGTTACTCCCTACTAGATGACCAGGAGTTCACGTCGTTTGATTTATTCCCCGAGGGCAGTGTCTGCAGTGATGTCTCCTCTTCTATTAGCACTTACTGGGACTGGTCAGACAGTGAGTTTGAGTGGCAGGTAGGATTTTTCCTTTCTTTTTTCCTTCTCAGCAAACAGACACAATCCAGTCCCCTTGATGGCGCTGTGCTTCTCATAACAATTTCAAACCAAATTCTTCCAATGTCTCCAGGATCTGATGATATTGTTTGATGTTACCGTTTTAATGATAGGATTCTAATATGGAGTCACTTGGGCTAGCTAAGAGGTCCTAACACCCATAAAGCATATAGGCAATGACAGACAAGTTGGTAGTTTTCCATTGTTCTGACCTGGTTTTTGCAGGGCAGTGAAGGTTAAGTGACTTGCCCAGGGTCACACAGCTAGTAAGTATAAAGTGTTTAAGGCTGGATTTGAACTCAGGTCCTCCTGAATCCGGGGCCGGTGCTTTATCCACTGTGCCACCTAGCTGCCCCTGACCTGTTTTAACCTTGTGTCAATCTTTCCAGCTTCTGATTGCATAAAATTCCTGGCCAACTGCAGTGGCCTGTAAGCTACTCCTGCTGCTGCCTCAGTTAGTCAACTAGAACCCTCTCCTAGTTTCTGGTCTCAATAAAGAAATTCCCCCTGCCTCAGCCTCACCTCTGAGCCTGGTATCAACAAATGACCCCAAGAACTTCACCACATCTGCGTCTAATTAGGAATGCCCCCTCCCACATCTGGCACTGATTACCTACTTACTGCCAAGCCCATTTGGGGGGCACCCCAACTTGCATCATGTATTTAGTCTGACATGACTCATTCCTTCTAGTGTTGGGTGAGTTTCTTGTAGCTGTGGGGACAAACCTTTTTCTATATTGCCATGGAGAATGTGTGTATGTATCCTTTATTTGTTGTTGTTGTTGCCTGCTTGCTGCACCTCACAATAATAAACCTCTCGTTCAGACCAATTTCCTTTCATTCCCTGAACCCCAGGTCTTTGCTTTAACCTGAGCTGTGAGGCCCGATGAAGCAATACTGACTTATTATTTTATTCCATTTTAGTTAATGGGCTGACATTTCTGATGTGTATGGTAGGCACTCTTTCTAACTTGTTATAGAATCTAATGAATTAGGTATGTTATAGGGGATAAGTCAAAGACTTTGAGGACCATAGATAAGAATTCTGCAGAAATAATCATTCTAGTAGCTCCCACTTTAGGGCCCGTTGAGATGTGCTAAGTACTTGCGTGTTACTTCATTTGATCCCCACAACAACCCTGGGAGGTAGGTGCTATTAGTAGCCCCATTTTACAGATGAGGAAACTGAGATAGGCTAAGGGAAAGTACATAAGGGCTTTTGGTTTACCTGAGATGCAGAGAATCATTAGGTAGAATTGGAGCTAGAAGAGGTGTTGGAGATGAGACAGTGGAGATCCCAAGTCACACATCCTTGGTAGAAGAGCCAGAATTTAAAACCATGTCTTCTGAGTCCAGCTACACTAGAAAATTTTTAAAAATATTTTGTCATTGAGAGATTATAACCAAATTTGTATAAATATTTCAAAAATTTAAGTCTTAGAAATTTAGGCTTTTGGGGAGCTGGTTCTCTTTTTCACTGATTAAAGGAGAAAATCCTCTTCCTTCCTAGATTTAGAACTGGAAGGAACCTTAGAGATCAGTCACAGGGTAGTTACAAGGATCAAATAAGTCGATGTATGTTAAGTGTCTTAACAACCTTCAAGCACCATAGAAATGTCGGTTATTATCAAAGAGGACTAGAGTTGAAGTCAAATTGGGATTCAGGTAATTCACCTCATCCCCAGCTTCTTCATCTCTGAGAATTTGGCTAAATGATGATGATACCTGGTATCTAAATAACACATGGAGTGTGTAATTCAACTCCTGTCTTAGTTTGTATGACCTCAGGCAAGTCACTTTACCTTTTCTGTCCTCTCTATGTCTAAGAGAAAAACGAAGTCCAGAGGAGTTAGTTACTTTCCCAAGATCATACAGGTAGTAATTAGCAGAACTGAGATTTGAAACCAGGTCCTCTGACTTTAAATTCATCTCTTTACTGCCTGCCTTTCTTCCCCTTTTTTAAAAAATATTTTTATTTCCAAATTCTCCACCCTTGCCCCCACCAATTGAGAAGGCAAGAAATATGATACCCATTATATACATGAAGGAATGTAAAACAGATTTCTGCATTAGCTATATTCCAAGGGGGAAAAAAGCAAGAAAAACAAAGGAAAAAAGTATGTTTCAATGTGCACTCAGAGTCCATCAGTTCTCTTTCTGGAAGTGGATAGCATTTTTCATTGTGAATTCTTTGGAATTCTTGAATCATTTTTATTGATCAGAGGAGCTAAGTCATTTACAGTTGATTATCCTTACAATATTGCTGTTACTGTGTACAATGTTCTGGTTCTACTCACTTTGCATCAGTTCATATAGGTCTTCCCAGTTTTCTCTGAAACCATCCCCTTCGTTGTTTCTTGCAGTAAAATAGTATTGTCTTTCTTTCTTTTGTAGTCATAGGGTCATCCTTCATATAGTGGCATCCATAACAATTGCCACTTAAGTTCTGAAGGCACATAACGATAACAGTGGGATTGTTAACTGGAGATAAAGTAGGGGTAGGTAGCATTCTTCCCTTTAGAACAAATTTTAGTTCTAAGGATAACCATTCAAACATAGGGTTTTTTTTACTCGAGTCTTTTGTTGTTGTTGTTTTGGGTTTTTTGGTGAGGCAGTTGGGGTTAAGTGACTTGCCCAGGGTCACACAGCTAGTAAGTGTTAAGTGTCTGAGGTCGGATTTGAACTCAGCTCCTGAATCCAGGGCTGGTGCTCTATCCACTGTGCCACCTAGCTGACCCCTTACTCAAGTTTTTAAAAATCCCATGAATAAAACTATTAGAAATTAACTGTTAGTCCCTTAATAAGCACTTGGATTTGTTGGTGCTTATTGAAATGATACCCTAGACTTTCATATTAATAGCTGCCTTTGCAGATATACAAAGAATTTTTTTATTTGCACTAAATTATATTTTCTTGACTCCTAATCTACCTTTGTAGCTGCACTTTTTGTCTCTGAGAATGACTCAGTGGGTCAAATCCAACATGCCTAAAATGGAACAGCTTTCTCCATTTGCCCCTTCCTACCTGTCTTTATAAATTCCAATATTTTTTTCCAAGAACATTTGTTAAATAACAAATCCTTTGCTAGTTTTTCTTTTCTATAAGCTCACCAATCATATCAGCATTTTGGAAACATTTGGTTGACTGCCTGGTGTATATATTCTATTCCATTGATACTTGTCTCTCTTTCTTGACTAGTATCTTATAGTTTTGCTGATAAACCAATCAGTAATCTGTTTGCAAGTCTTGGGGTTTAAGAGCCCTTTTGTCGCCTTTTCTCTTTGTATATGCCCCTAATGGTTTTTGCCTACTCGTTTCCTTTTTTCTTATTAATTTAGACATCAAGAAACACAAACATTTTAGGATACAAAGAACAAAAAGAGGATTTTATATGAAGCTTGTATGTGGTCTTGTATTATATAGTTTTTTTTAGTATATATTACATTTAACAGTAGTAACAAAACTTCCCTGCTTGTCCCCTTCAGACCTTCTCTCCCCTCTCTTCTATGTATTTAATTTTTTTCATTAATTCTTTTCTTTATTTTTGCATCATTATCACTGCATTATCATTCCCCACATCACTCCCCCCATAGATGCTTTCCTTTGTAACAAAAACTTGTCTTTTTCTATATAAATGCCATTGTTATTTTCTCATGTTCGATAAAGGGAGTTTCTTCATAATTTGTTTGGTATCCTATAAAATAGAATCCATTAATCTCAGGAATATTGTTAATTTTCCTATATTAATCCGACCCATCCATGGATACTCATTGCTTTTTACTATTGCTGCCACCCTAATCTAGGTCCCTGAAGGCCTCAGGTTCTTGTTGAACATTATCACTCATGCCCCAGTTCCTTTATATTAATAAATCTTTCATTAAAGACTTCTCAGTAATTATTCATTTCATTTCATCGGTTTTGATACTTAAATTGTCACAACTTTTCAGTTACTCCTTTTTAATCTCCTTCATAATTCTTTTTTTTCCCATTTTTCACCTTCTCATATGTTGATTTCTTTTGCTGAACTGCTTTTGTTTCTTTCTTTGTAACAAGTTTACTCTGTAGGGGAGGAGACATTTGGAAGTGAATGTGATATAAAAACAATGGAGTTAACAAAAAAAAAACATTTTACAAACCTTTAATATTGAACATCAAAACACCCATCTAAACTTTCTCATCAATTATTAATATTTAAATTGCTTAATTTTATGCATAAAGTATCTTAACGATTTTTAGTTACCACCTCTGAGATGATATATTTTGGGGTTTGTTCACTCTTCTGCTGCTTCTGCTTCCTTTTCTTTGCATTTTTTTTCCGAAAGGTTTCTTTGGGTATCTTTCCTCCTCAGATATGTTGGTTTTAATTGCCCTGTAATAGTCATATTCAATATTCACAGACGTTGTTTCATTTAACCCTGTTATTTTACAGATGACGAAGCTGCCACCAAATGAGATTAGGTGATGTTCAAAGTCACACAGGGAGAAGAGATATGGCCAGGATTTGAACTCAGCTCACAGGTTCCTAGCTCTTAAGCCAGAAGGGACCATAGGTCATAGGGAAGAGGCCATAGAGGCCAACCCCTTCATGTTACAGGTGAACACATTGAGTCCTAGAGAGGTGGGGTGGCTTACCCAGGATTCCATAGGGTATAACAGGTAACCAAGACAAGATGTGGAAGGCAGACCCTCCAGCTCTAGAACCCCTAATAGGGCCTCACACTAATGGTCCACACTTGGTTTTCCTCATCCCCTATCACTGGATGTTTCTGTTGCATCCAGGTTTTGGGCAGTTCCATATAATGTTGCTACAAACATTTTTGGACAGAAAATACCTTGTGGATTAAAAAACCCCAACACTTTCAAGATATATTTTCAGTAATTGAATGATTGGGTCAAAGAGTATGGTTATATTTTTATAACCAATACTTTATGCTGCCAGATTGCTCCAAAAAGATGTTGTGGGTTTGGGATTCTACCAACACTTAACCTATTTTTTCACATCCTCTGTTTCCTTCCTTCCCTCCTTCCCTCCTTTCTTCCTTCCTTCTTTCTTTCTTTTTCTTTCTGTCTTTTTGTCTTTCTCTCTCTTTTCTTGTTTTCTCTCTTCCTTTTTCCCTTGTCTTCCTTCTTTCCCTTCCTTGTTCCCTTCCCTCCTTTTCTTCATTCTTCTTTTCTTTCATTTTTCTTTTCTTTTCTATTTGCTTCGCTTTGCATCTGATGAGTATAAGGTGGTACCTAAAAGTTGCTTTCATTTGCATCTCTTTGATTATTAATGAGGTTGGGTATTTTTCAAGTAATTCTAAACCATTATGTGCATCTTCTTTGGAAATTGTTTCTATTTTTGAACCATTTTTTTATTGTGGACTGGGTGCTGCCAATGTGATTTTTTTTTTATCACATTAATATATTTAGATATTTTAAATATCCTGTATTTGTATATTTTAGATATCTAAGCTAGCTATATATGCCTTAAATATTAATGTCTTGTATATCTATACACATACATATTTTGTATATTTTATATATAGCTTTATCTGACACACATATATATGGCTATAAATATTTTTCCCCAGTCTGTTGATTGGAAGAGAGATACAGGGGGAAATTTAAGCAATGGAAAGCAGTATTAATAAATTTTATTGTAAGCAGTATAAAATTATTTATCTATATTATACAAAGTTTATATTTTAATATAGTCAGTTTTATATCAGTTTATTGCTAATATTGCCTTTTTACTTTTGAATTTTAAAAAATTCATTGCTTTGCTGCAATTCAGAGAAATACTTCATTCTGTATTTTGATAGTAGTTTTTTATCTTTATGTTTGTCACTCTGCAGGAATTCACTGGCGTAAAATTTAAATCCCTGTCCCACCAAATTGCCAACTAATTTTCCTAAGTGAAATAATGAATCCTTTGCTCAGTTTCTCTTCTCCAGGTTCACCAAACACTAATGTTTCATAGACATTTGGTTGGCTGTCTGGTGTATCTAGACCAGGGCTTCTTAACCTTGTTTGTGTCATGGTGAAGTCCAGAGACCCTTTCTCAGAATTATATTTTTAAATAAGTGAAGGAAATGCTACATTTCAATTAGAGGTTAATGAAAATAAAGCTGCCATTTTGTTCTCATCCAAGATTATGGGCCCCCTGAAATCTGTCTTCCAAGTTAAGAGCCCTCTGATCTCTTTCACAAGTTCTTGCCCAAGTCAGATAGATTTAATGATAACAACTTGGTCATATGGTCTCAAGGCTGGGGAATGTAAGACCACCTTCAGCAGCTCTTCCTGGTGTTCTTATTCACTTGAGTGGGTTGAACACATGAACATTTGAAGAGAAAAATAATTTTATATGAAACTTGCATATCAACTTTTATTACATAGTTTTAAAAAGTTTATATTAAATTTAACAAAACTTCCCTGCTTATGTGTCCTTTTATGAACTTCTTTCTGTTTTCTTTTGTGTATTTTTAAAATATTTAGTTGACAGTCTTTCCTTTTTGTATCACTATCACTGACCCACCAGTTCTCACACACATACCCTCCTTCCACCTCTCCTTTAGGACAAATAACTACTTGGTTTTTTCCTCTATAAATATCATGGTGATTTTTGCCTCATTCTATACAGAAACCCCATCATGATGTGTTTGGTATTGCATTAAATAGAATCTATTAATTGGGGGCATATCGTCATATTTACTATATTAATCTGGCCCATTTATAAACGTTGATCCCTTTCTACCCCTGCTGCCACCACCCCAGCCTTGGCCCTTATAATTTGATACCTAACCTATTGCAGCAGCCTTCTTACTGCTCTCCCTACTTGAAATCTCTTATACGCTGCTTCTAGAATAATCTTCCTCAAATTTTCATCATGTGACCAATAGAAGCAGTTCAGCACCATGGGAAAGGTACTGGATTTGGAATAAGGACCTGGATTCAGATCCTGCCCCTGCCATTTACTATTAATGTGAACTTGGGCAAGTCATTTCCACTAACCTGGGCTTCAGATTCTTCCTCTAAAATGAGGGACCTAGCCATGATGATATCCCTGCCATGCAGGAATAGATCTTAACCTTTCCTGTGTCATGCACCATTTTGGCACTCTGGTGAAGCTATATTATATAGACCCTTTCTCAGAATAATGCTTTTATATGCATAAGATTACAAAGGACTCTATTTTGAAAGACAGTGATGAGAATCTTTTTTTTTTTAATATTCGTGGACCCTAGGTTAAGAAACCCCCTATGTCCGTCTCTAGTTCTGTTACCATTTTTGAGGTATACACCATTTCTGGCCAGGAGCCATCATTCATATATTTTAAACCACACTCCAGAAATCCAAAGTCTATTGATAAAAACTATCTTTTTAGCCAAATGCATACTGTCCAAATTTGCCTTTCTTTTCTGAAGTTCTTGCCATATATTGGAAGCAGTGATAAAAATGCCAGCTCTGCTCCTAAGGTCTTGAATTTCTTGCCCAAGTCATTATAACCTTTAGCAGGGCTTTCTGGCTTCCTTCTGGTAGTTTAATTGGTTCCTACACTGAATCACCAGAAGTATATAGTAATCATCCAGTTTGGGAGTTCTTGGTAGGTTTTCGGTTGCATGTTGGATTCTTGCTCTAGGAACACAGCCAATCACAGTTGTTCTCAGACCAACAAATAACTCCCTTTGTGACACTTGGTGAGGAGTCACAGAGTATTGCTACTGATCTCTTCTTCCAATGACCCTCACTAGATGATCTCTTATCTGACAATGGACCCATGTCATTCCTTGGAAAACCGCCAATTTCTTCCTTTTGGTGAAGAGACTCATTTGGTTGGTATTACCACCAAGGCTCCAGTGGTTTTTCATCCTTTCTTCCTCTGTGTGACACTTTTCTAACATCTATCTCTTCTAATCCACTTAATTCTTTTTCATATTAAAGCCTTTGTTCCCATATTTTAAAGGAACACCAGAAGTAAAATCATTGCACAACCTGCACATTTTCCATACTTGCTGGAAATGAGACCCTTAGCACTTGATAATAATAGCACCCCTAAAACTTCAACCTAAAGCACAAGGGTTGTTAACCTTATTTGTGTCCTGAACTTCTTTGGCAATCTGGTGAAGGCTGTGGACCCCTTCTCAGAACCATATTTTTAATTTTTTGATTTAAGTATTTTATTTTTTCCAATTATATGTAAAAACAATTTTTAACATTCATTTAAAAAAAATTCAGTTCCAAATTTTCTCTCCCCTCCCCCTTCATTGAGAAGGCAAGCAATTTGATATTGGTTATACATGCAAAACATATTTCCATATTAGTCATGTTATCATAGAACAAAAAAAAAGAAGCCCAAGAAAAATAAAGTTAAAAAAAGTATGCTTCACTCTGAATTCAGACTCTATCAGTATTCTGGAGGTGGAGAGCATTTTTCATCATAAGTCCTTTGGAAATGTCTTAGATCGTTGTATTGCTCAGAATAGCTAAATCATCCATAGTTGATCATCCTTACAATATTGCTGTTACTGTGTACAATGTTCTCCTGGTTCTGCTCATTTCACTATGTATCAGTTCACGTACATTTTCCAGGTTTTTCTGAAATGATCCTGCTCATCATTTCTTATAGCACAATAGTATTTCATTACAATTCTGTACCACAATTTGTTCAGCCAGTCTCCAATTGAGGGGCATCTCCTCAATTTCCAATTCTTTGCTACCACAAAAAGAGCTATTATAAATAGATAAATACATATAAATATTATATATATATATATATATATATATATATATATATATATTTTGCGGGACAGTGAGGGTTAAGTGACTTGCCCAGGGTCACACAGCTAGTAATTGTAAAGTGTCTGAGGCCAGATTTGAACTCAGGTCCTCCTGAATCCAGGGCCAGTGCTTTATCCACTGTGCCACTTAGCTGCCCCAATATTTTTTATATATAGGTCCTTTTCCTTTTTATTAAAAAAAATCTCTTTGGTATTTAGACCTAGTAGTGGTATTGCTGAATCAAAGGCTATGTAGAGTTTCATAGCCCTTTGGGGATAGTTCCAAATTGTTCTCCAGAATGGTTGGATTAGTTCACAACTCCACCAACAGGGCTTTAGTAGAATCATATTTTTAAAGTTATAAAATACATAGTTACAAAGGAACTCAATTATATTGAAATACAGTTCTCACAATTTTTAAAAACAAATATAGGGACCTTAGGCTTAAAAATCTTGGTCTGTAAAGGAATTTTTTCACGTGAGATTTGGGACCAAATGCTATTTTTTGGTCAGGATATTATTTTAAAATTTTGAATTGATATTCAGTAGTGATATTGGTTCTTTTTGCTTCAACCTCCCTAGTTTAAATACTAGAAATTTTTGTTTTATAAAAGGAGCTTGGTAGTGCTATCTTTTTCGATCTTAGAGAATAATTTGTATAATTAAGTGTTCTTTTTTCTTGAAAAGTTTGATAGTATTCACCCATAAATCCATCAGGGACATGTCATCTCCTGTCCCCATTGATTCTTTTGGTTCAAGATGGACACAAATGTAGTTTTGTTTGGAAAGTGCAAAGGGTTCAGAAGGATCTCTGTGCTGTCAGTAATAGCTGTAGCCAAGTTTGGTTTATTTCCTCAAGGTCAAGAGAAGGATCCATAACTATGATTTGATTGGTTTGGGGATTCTTCATATAGAAGCTCCTTCTACTAATGCAGATCCCCAATTTAGGTTATGAGTTAGCTGGGGCACTGAAAAATGAAATGATATGCCCTGTGGTCATGATGTCAGAAGCAGAGCTTGAACCCAAGATTGATCCCTTCTCCCCTATGCTAGCTGCTCATTAAGCAAGTCTACAATACTAAATGCCTTTGGGCACTAACGATTCAGTCAGGTCTATCTTGTTGCCCCATAACCATTTATCTAATTAAGTATTGTTTATGATTTGTGTATGCAAATTTATTTCTGAAAAATTCTTTTGTTATGTGAATTAACAAAGATAATAGTATATTAAAGAATTAGGTAAAATATCTTTATGAATGTTAGGTGATTGTCATCCATATTTCTCTTATATAAATAATTCTAGACCTATAGTATTTAAGTTTTCTGTAATAACCGGTGACATCAGGAATATTAGGAACTATAAATTAAAGGTGGTCAGTTTTTTTAAATAAAGTTGCTTTAAGACTTGCTTTACCATATAACCCTATTCTAGTTGTATATGAAGTTTTCTAAAGCTCTAATTGAATCACAGAGTTAAATTATCCACCAAGGTATGACCAAACTGAGTTCAAATCCGGCCTCAGACAGTTTCTAGCTGTGTGACCCTGGGCAAGTCACTTTACCTCTGTTTGCCTTAATCCACTGGAGAAGGAAGTGGCAAACCACTCCTGTCTCTTTGCTGAGAAAACCCCATGGACAGTAGGGTCCATGGGGTCATGAAGAGTCAGACGCAACTGAACAACAACGTCAAGAAAGGACTTGCCATATAACCCTATTCTCCAGTTGTGAAACTAGAACACCAAGACTGATTGAACCCTGAGAAACACATTAATTAAAAATAGCTCATGTTTCTGTAGTGTTTTAAGGACAGCTCTTTTGTCAGCACCACCTGGTGAAGCAGGTGGTTGAAGTAACATTTTCCCAAGTTTACCAGTAGTAGAATATTAGTCCAGGTCACACAATTGGGGAAGTGTTTGAGCCAGGAGCTGAACCCAGGTCTCTTGGGCCTCAGTCTATGCTTGTCTCTACAGGGTTATCCATCTACCATTGATTGTTTTCATTCTGAGGCAACAGACATTGCATTTTAAAGGTTTTGTACTTTACCTGATTTAAGGCTTTCTATGTGGTACCCTTAAGTTCTATCCTCTTTTCTCCAAATTTATTTTCAAAGGATAACTTGCATGTTAATTTTAACAAATCAAACTGTACTGACTGGTTCATTGAATAACAACTGCCTAGTATTTCTCATTCAGGTGTCTCAAATTTGGACTAAAAGTGGATATTCTGAGTTCCTTTGTTTGCCATTAGGTTGTCTTGTAAGCTCCAATTATGTCGTAAGCTTCTTAGCAACAGGGATTGGTCTTTTGCCTCTTTTTTTATTCCTACCTCTTAGGGCAATACCTGGCATGTAGTAGATACTTAATCAATGCTTATTGATTGATTAATTGAATTAATATTGTTCGCTCAGGCCCTTGGCTCCTACGGAACTGAAAGTTTGGCTTTTTTTTCCCCCATTTTGAAGTTACCAGGCAGTGACATTGCAAGTGGGAGCGATGTGTTCTCTGATGTCATCCCCAGCATTCCCAGCTCACCTTGCCTGCTTCCCAAGAAGAAAAACAAACACCGCAACCTAGATGAGCTCCCCTGGAGTGCCATGACAAATGATGAGCAGGTAGAACTCTCTTCTCCATTTGTAATTAAAACGCGATGGTCAATGGAATATCTCTGGAAAGCCGGAGTGCCCATGTAGGTGATTTGAACTCAAACTCGCCTTTAGAGAAAGCTTTCGGGCTTTCCGAGTGCTTTGCCCACAACAACTTTATGAGGTAGGAGAGCCAACTTTCGTCAGGGGGAGGAGGGAGCATGGAGGGGGAAGACGCTCTACCTGACCTCTTCAAGGAAGTGGAAAGTACTTTTTTGGAAATACGTAACACAATATCTATCCATGGAATATATATACATACACACACACACACACACACACACACACATATATATATACTAAACATTAACAGGTTTTAGTAACAGCGCTCTTTTTCATTAAATAGGTTGAATATATTGAGTACTTGAGTCGTAAAGTCAGTACTGAAATGGGTCTTCGGGAACAACTTGATATCATTAAAATTATTGATCCCACTGCACAGATCTCCCCTACAGACAGTGAGTTTATTATTGAACTGAACTGTCTCACAGATGAAAAACTAAAACAGGTACGTGAGGAAAAAAAAAAGAAATGTTATGTCTGTAGATCTAATTGGAAGGAATCACAAATGTTAAACAGTGTATAAAAGGTCAGACTTCAGTGTAAATACGCATGGATGATTAAGGTTTCCATTTTCACCCTGGAAAAAATGACTAAAAATAACAATTGGTGCTTTTAGATAGCACATTATGGTTTACTGCGTTGTATATGCATGCTATTTGATCCTTTCCTCAAGGCTTTGAAGTAGGCAAGTCAGATAGCATTAGCTCTATTTTAAAGAGGAAATTGAAGCTCAGAGAAATCGACTTGCCCAAGTCAAATGTATAATAAGGGACAGAGCTGGAGTTTGCATTTTCCTTTTGTACCCTTTTCTTTCTATTAACAGTTCTCAATTTTGGGGGGTCTTGCTCTTAAAAATTTCTGAGGATCCCTCCTCCCCTATAACTTTTATGTGAGTTATATCTATCAATATTTACTGTATCCAAAATGGAAACATCTTAGTATCATTATAAAAATAGTTTTTACCTCAGAGTCCCCCTGAAAAGGTCTTGGAAGATCCCCAGGGGTTTGAGGACCACACTTTGAGAATTACTGCTTTATACTGAAAACATTAGTTTCCGGTAATGCTTTTCTTTTTTGATGGTCTAGCTGTGTGTTAGATTTTTTGAAACTTCAAACACTGGCATGATTTTCTTTGTGTGTTTTTTTTTACCCCTGATTTTAAAAGCTCACCTCTTTCTTGGCCATGTCTAGCACACTTGGCTATACATACATTGGGAGGGAAATCTGATTTGATTTTGTGGATTGATGAAAGACCTTTGAGGGCCCAGACTTGAGCCACTTTTCCTGTGTGTGCATCAAGGTGAGAAACTACATCAAGGAGCATGGGCCTCGCCAACGGGCCACGAGAGAACCCTGGAAGAGAAGCAGCTACAACTGTGGCAGCACCAGCGGTGTGAGCGGCGCCAGCGCCAGCAGCAGCAGTGCCAGCATGGTCAGCTCTGCCAGCAGTACTGGTTCCAGTGTGGGCAACTCCGCTTCCAACTCAAGCGCCAACATGAGCCGGGCACACAGTGACAGCAACCTATCTACCAGTGCAGCGGAGCGGATTCGAGATTCTAAGGTAAAGTGTCCCATTGGTAAGTGCAAGGGCCTATTGTGGTTTTGGTAGTCAGTAATAGTATTGCAGAGCCCAAACTTGGAACTCATGGAGATGCTTTCCAAACTAGGTTCTAGGATTGGGGGCTTGGTTGTTTGGTTGCATGAACTGGATGCAGTGTTGAAAGTTGCATGCCCCGAGAGAGCAGGCCATCATTTATTCAGTTTGTTCATTATGCCTGACTGTTGCTTTCTATGAAAGAATCAGGAAAATAATTTTTTAAAATGCATCTGTCCTTAAGGGTTTATTACCTCTCCACCATTGCCATGTCTGTAAAGAGTCATCTAGAGCAGAGATGCTGCACACACTATAGTCCACAGCATTCCAGAGAGCCACCTGAGCCAAATTAAAAGGCATTTGGAAATATTGAACAAAATAATTAGAAATATAATAGAACACATAACATTATCTGTGGTTTTCTAAGTCAGTGTGGCCTGTAGGAATCCCTATATACCTTTAGCAGGCCCTGCTTCTATTTGAGTCTGACACCACTGGCCTAGAAGACTGACCGTTTATTTAAAACTTTGTTTCACTTAATAAGCATTTATTTCCGTCGCCCCCCCCCCCCAGTTGAGAAAGAACAACAAAACCTTTGTAGCAAATAATTCAGTCAAGCAAAACGAAGTCCTGCATTGGTCATGACCAAAATGAGAAGTCTCATTCTGCATTTTGAGTCTTTCACTTCTTTTCAAGTGGTGGGTGGCATTGTTCAGAGGCCTTAGGTCTTTCAAAATTGTATATCATTACAGTCTTCTTATTTAATTGTTTTCCTGATTCTGTTCACTTCACTCTGCATCAGTTCATTCAAGTCTTCCCTGTCCAAGTAGGGGAGCACTTGGCATGTTGGTGAAATTTGCTTCTTCCCCCGCTCTTCCCACCATGTGAAGGTGATCCAGGTGCTTGGGCACAGGGAGCTCTGGCCTTGGTGCCAGGAGCTCCCTGCCTGCTTCTGTCACCTCACAGGATCACAGCTCTAGAGCTGGAAAGGGGACCCTAGATATCAGCAAAGCAAAGGAAACTGAGGTCCAGAAAGGGGAAAGGACTTGCCCAGGGTCATGGAGCTAGGAAGTGTCTGGGGCTGCATTGGCACCCAGCTCTTCCTGAGCTCTGCTCTTCATCACGCCACCTAGCTGTGTGATCATGGGCAAGGCACTTAACTTCCCCAATGCCCAGAGCACCTACCTCACAGCACTAGGCATCAAAGAAGCTAGTATATATGTAAAGTGCCTATTATGATGTTCTGCCTTAAAGCCGGACAGCAGTTTTCAGGTTTGCCTAAATGCAAACTGCATAGAAGTACATTGTCCATTATGAGCAAGAGAACTGCTGAAAATAGAATTAGTGATTCAGAAGGTCGGATTATTTCTTAAGGTTCACTGCTGAGTCAGTGTCACCATGGAACATGAAATGCGGATGGTGCCCTGGCAGAACAGACTGTCCTATGTACACATGACCTCCCCGTTCTCCAAGGGCCCTGTCAGCTCTTAGGTCTGTGTGCTTAGACCCGTGTATGCTTACTGCTTGTTCCATGCCAATTTGCATAGGAGATACTTCCTCCTGTGTGATTTCTGTCTGACAGAATTCTTTTCTTCCTCAGAGGGTAAACATTATGTGTAGTTTTTCTGGCCTTGACAAACAGAAGTCATGTTAATAGAGTTCTTTGATGTCTCTCAGTGGGGCTTTGGGGTCCTTGCCATGGCAACAGAGCCTCCAGTCTGGTTCATGAGCACGGAGGTGTTCCTCCAACTCTGTGGGAACCAGTAGAGAAGAGCACCATGGTCCTTGGAGGCAGGACCGTAGCTAGCTTTGTAGGAGGCGAGAACTGTCCTGATTCCTCCCCAGCCTGCATGGTCCAGCTCCAAGGTACTTATTTCCACCTGCATTTTACAAGCCTCCTTGATGCCCAGGAATCCAGAACTATAACGAGACCAAGCCTGCCCTCATAGAGATGACATACACTAGACACCAAACCAAGCCCAGCAAATTGGGAAGGAAGGCAGAGTGAGTGGTGGAAAGGAGAGGGCTGGGGGAGGTGCTAAGAAGAACTTAGGAGAGATCACCTTCCACTTGGGGTGAAGGGAATCAGCAGAAGCGCCCTGGAGCAGGGGCTGCCTGATGGGGGGCTGGGCAGGGGGAAGGGGGGAAAGATGGGTTGGTTTAACGAGACAAATGGGTGATTGGCGCTGGGGAAGCCATAGGAACCAGTGCAGGGTGGGGCATGGTATGGAGATGGGGGAGGACAGGATAGGGAGGGGAGAGAAGCATACAGCCTTACTGGGACCTTCTAGGTGGCATCGATCATGCTCATTTGGCATTGTTACTAGTGAGCCTTAATTACACTTACAGAGAAGTTTATTTAAACTAGATTTAACTGAGTCCCTATTAGTAGATGCAATTACCTACTTTAAACTCTGCTTGATCTAAAGAGGGATGGATGTATTGGTCAGATACCATTACCGCATCACCCTGGACCACAGCTGGAGAATGGCTTTTTGGTCTTGTTTTTTCCCTTCCTGTCACAACCAGAAAAATAAGTGAACTATATATAATATTATTGTGCTGATTATTTCAAGTTGGATTTCCGATTTTGTCTATCACCCACTGCTTTCGCAGGGATTGTAGTTTTATACTTCTAAAAATTGTTTTTCTAAACAAAATTGCATCCATTTTACTCTCCAAAATGTAGGTGCTGCTGAATTTCTGTGGTATTTCAACCTGTGGACTCAGATCTCATCAGCCTCTGGCATGAGGCAGTGCACAGGGATTCCACTTGCCCCAGTGTGGGGATTTCTTGTTGGAAACATTCCTAGGGCCAGTCCTGGCCCTGACGTTTGGGAAGGAAGGATTCCAAATGTGAATCCAAGAAGTAGATGTTGGGTGACATGTTACATTCCATAACTTTATACGCTTGAGAACATCATTGAAAGTTTCTTGGTAATTTGATGCCTCCTAGTTGGCCAAAAAAGAAAACTGTTTTGGTCCTTTTTAAAACAGTCTCCATGGGCAGCTAGGTGGCGCAGTGGATAAAGCACCGGCCCTGGATTCAGGAGGACCTGAGTTCAAATCCGACCTTAGACACTTAACACTTACTAGCTGTGTGACCCTGGGCAAGTCACTTAACCTCAGTTGCCTCACTAAAAAACAAAAAACAAAAAAAAGAAACCAGTCTCCATGTAGTTACTTCAAGTTCATTCAGTTGTTCTTCAAAAGATTCATCTTTTATCGCTTTTGTTATTTGAGCACCCACAAATTATCCCCTTGTTGATTTTAGCCTCACAGGTTCTTGGAAATTGTATTTTCAGATAAGGAAAACCTGTATTGTTTTATCCATTTTTCATTGGACCAAGTTGTAATTTGTAATGGTGGTAAGGCATCTTTTTCAGGACTAGCCACCAGCCAGCCTTTCTTTATCCCTCATCTTTTGGAGAATCTGTTCTTTTCTTTGAGGCCAGTATTTTGAATGTATTGTGGCTTGTTTTTCTGTTTTTCCAGTCCCACTCATTAATACAGTGGCACTCTTGGAGAGCCATATTGTAGTCCTAATAAGAGAGAAAAATCCCTTTTAGATCCTCACACTTACATATGCCAAAAATGCTTTTCATATTAAATGCTTCTCAGGAGAAGGGTTCTATTTTAAACATACTTTGATGTCCTATTGCAGGACATTTCTTCCTTTTTTTAGTCTGGAAGCTAAAAGTTCAGCTGGATTTTTGGATGCATTAAGATCCCAAACAAGGTCATTTATGTCTTGAGTTGTTAACTGAGGCTCTGAGGACAAAGAGTGATTTCCAATGAGGAATCAGCCACAACCTGTGTAGTCTTCTGCTAGGCAACATCATCCTTATAGTGATCAGAATCATCAGGTTCATCTTTTTCCATTCAAACTCCAAGTTTCTGCAATAGGTAGTTTGCTGTTTTTAAAAAAAGATCTTTTCCTCTTATATTTGTTTAACAAAAATAGCAAACTGTTTTCTCCAAATTTTAGGAATCTTTTTTTTTTGTGGGGCAATGAGAGTTAAGTGACTTGCCCAGGGTCACACAGCTAGTAAGTGTCAAATGTCTTAGGCCAGATTTGAACTCAGGTCCTCCTGAATCCAGGGCTGGTGCTATATCTACTGCACCACCTATCTGCCCCTAAATTTTAGGAATCTTAAAAGGCATGTTCCAAGATCCATGGATTTAGTCTAAAGGTCTTTAAGATTTATCTTGATGGTCCCTTTTGTGACCAAAATTGAATTCCTGTACTTTCCTAACTTGGGGAATGGGGAAAGCTTCAATTATTGGGCTTTAAGTGTTAGCTCTTTATCCACATAACCATCACCATATGCTTGACTAAACACATGTGAATGAACATGGCCCAGCTTGTTTTGCCATATAGCATGTAAGCTGGTTCTTTACACTAGTGACTTCTCACTATACCACTCCCCCCTCCAAAGCGTACTTCATTATGGCTTCATTTTACATAATTTATATCACAGTTTACTTCCTACTCCATAAAAGTGGGTGCTAGAGAAATTCCTTGTGTTTTTGATTCAGCATCAAAAATGTACATAAAAATAGCAAGAAATTTTCATGTGACAAAATGTAGATCCAGTACTATAACCTGTATTTATTAAAACTACTTAGCCCCAGGCTGTGGCCTCTTTACTCAAGCAGTGTGAGCTATAGCATTGGAATATGAACAATCCTTTAGCCTTATGCATACTGGGGTTTGATCTGTGAGGTTCTTGTAGAGAGGGAGAGGGTATGCCAGAACTGATAGCACTTTTAAAACTTGATTTTCCCAGAAACGTTCCAAGCAGCGGAAATTACAGCAGAAGGCCTTCCGCAAGAGGCAGCTGAAGGAGCAGAGGCAGGCCCGCAAAGAGAGGCTGAGCGGGCTCTTCCTCAATGAAGAAGTGCTGTCTTTGAAAGTGACCGAAGAAGATCATGAAGGAGATGTTGATGTTCTAATGTGATCAGGGTGAATTTGGCCGTGGGGTTTCTAAGCCTTAACATTATCCTCACAGTTTATGTGGATTTTTTTTAACCAAAATTTTGATTAGAGCTGTGCTGATGATTTAGGTAAATGTTTGACTCCTCAAACTTAAGTGTAGTAATGAAAGTGGCTTTTTGCAAAAATGCTTTTCCAAGTTAGATGACTTCACGGGTTGGTTTGTAGTTAAATCCATTCATGTCAGTGTGTAGATTTAAAATCACTCTCCAAGGTAGATGATTCTCTGTGCAGTAGTACCAGTTGAGTTTTTCCAAAGGGTTGCTGTTTCTGTGTTTGATGCCCAGCTGAAAAACTTTTTTGTGGTGTTGGGGACAAGGAGGCAGGGCTGCAGGTTAAGGTACCATTTGTATATTTTTAGGGAGTATTGTCTTGTGTCTTCATCTGTTATTTATTCATAAAATCTTAGATATAAGATTAGAACCTACTTTTCTTCTCCTTTCCATTCTTTGTGAAGTCAAAATCCCATTAGAATTTAAGCCTGATGATTGTAGGGGGAATAGTTGTGCACTCAATCACAAACTGGGGAACTTATCATGCTGAATAGTCATTGGGTGAGAAAGCCTTTAAAGGGGGAATAACTTTCTGACATTTTCTGGACCTTTAGCATCTAGAATTTTTTTTTCTCTCCAAGACTGATTTTTCTTTTCAGTTTGACCTAATCTTTGCAATTGATTTCCTTTAGCCCAACTTAAGCCTTTAAATTCGAGTAATGGTTTCTGGCTTGCTAAGAGACTCACGTACAAAATTGTCTGGTGTGATAATCCTGGAAACTCTTCTGAACTTCTGTGTGAAACATTTTATAGTACATAAAAACTTTGAACCATGCAAGTTTTCCATCAAAACCATAATGTAAAGTGTCTGCCATGAACGTGAACTAGGTACATGTTTATATTGACTAGTATATTACCACCTTGTAAGTTAGTGTGAAATGAGGGCATTCTTTAAAGTATTTTCATAGTAGTATGTTTGAATGAGTATTAGAAATACTGAAAATTTTAAGTAGCTTAAGACAGACTTTAAATCTTTCTATAGGGAAGTTTATGATGGGGACTATTTGTGTTGACAGTTGATGGGCTGCTCTTTATCATTTTTTGATCATGTCATTCTTGGGGATAAAATATTTTTGGGTGATTATAGATCTATGAAAGAAACAAGTCAGACTAATCATGCCCTGGAGTCCACATTCTTCTCCAATATTTTACTTTTCTGTATTTAGTTCTAAGCAGGTAATTTATTGAGGAGAGAAGTGATCCAAATTCCTATTTCGATGTCTCAGTTGACTTTATTTTTATTTCACTTTGATACCTAGAAGGTTAAATAATGAAACTGGGGGGAAAGAAAAATGACAATTGAAAAAAAACTAGTGTAGCTTTCCTGATACACAGTCAGAACATTGGGAATACTTCCACATGACTCTTTTGTTAAGTATATTATAAAAGACCACATTTGTAAGAGATCCCATTGTTTTCTCACAGTAGTTCTGTTTCTCTTCTTCCCTTCCTGCTTTTTACACCCTCAGATGGTTCTGTTGCTTCAGAAGCAAGGAGGCCAGACACTAGAATTCTCCAAGAGAGTAGGCAAAGCCAGGCTGGACCACGACTCCAGGCCAGGAGTGTCACACTCAAATAGAAACAGATCCCTGAGGCTCCACCGTGATTCAGAAAACAACAAAATAACATCCATGTTGCGTTGTAAATTTCTATTTGTTTTGTTAAACATTTTTCAATTACATTTTAATCTGGGTCAACCCGTGGCATTAAGTTTGACACCTCTGCTCTAGATAATTTAAGTAATAGGAACAGATTTCTTACGGTCGAGCCATGAAAAGTTCGAGGGAATGATTGGCTGGTCTGTGGAGCTATTTTTCAAGGAAAATGGGGCAGTTGTTAGTCTTTGGTTTGAAAAAATGTCTTTTGTCCATCAGATTAATAGAAATCTATCCAAATGTGAATTCAGATGAACTTTATTTGCATTTCATTTCTCTTGACTATGAAAGTGTTTCTGATCAGTGATAACCTTAAAGACTCATCTGTCAGACTCCATAGTGTCCTGTCTTGGCTGATATCTCATATCATACCCATGTGGACATGTTGGATAATAGATACTCGAGAATTTGTGTTCTCCCCTTAGTTGGATGCCTTTTCCCCATTCAGTGATATCCCTCCCCATTTTCACCTCACTTCAGTGGATCTGTGATTTTGTCAATGTGAGTGCTCCCTGTAGCACTGCAGAGAGTAACTCCTCCTGTGTGGCTCTTGGCCATCCGGTGGTTCTTGTCTATCCTGTGTGGTTCTTGTCTGTTCTCCTGTCACTCCTCCACTAGGGCTTTACCCAGTGTTGGGACCTTTCCTCAAGATCTTCTGATACCAAGCAGATTGGGGATACCAGAGGAATGAGTTAGTAACCATTGGTGATCCTTATCTTTCTACAGAACTAGCCCATCCCCTTCATAGTAACTTTCCTTAAACTGTCTAATATTGCAATTGCAACTGACTGCACATGTCACTTTATGCTATTATTGTTTTCCATTTCTTAACAGAAAGGAAGCATGTTGTAACATTAGTTTTGTGAAATCAATATTAGTTGTATTCGATTTACATTCTTGTCTTCATTCCCATCATATAATCATTGTGTGTATATTCTTTGATTCTGCTGTCTTTGCTTTGTGTCACTTCAACAAATCATAGATTTCACTTTTCTGCATAGTTTCTCTTTGGTAATCTGTGGCAGCCTATTCACATGTACCTTTCCATTATCCTTTGTTTGACCTTCAACTCCACATCTGAAGAGACTGGGGTATTCCATGACTTGGAGCCATACTACATCACAGGAGGACTCTTAATGCCAAAAATATGGACCTTTATTTTAGGGTGAAATTTGGGGTCATTAATAGTCCTGCACACTTCTCTAAAGACAATCCAGTCAGCCCTCTAGGCTCAGGTCATTGTTCAACCACAGTGTCTCTCAAAAGTAGAGGGGTTTCCATTTCAGCTGCATGCTGTAGTCTAAACAATGCATAGTCTTCATTCGCCTTTTAAAAATCTTTTAAAAATATTGACATATTTTGTTTTAACAGAGTTATCACTTTGAAATAAATACCCCCTTCATACTACCTTTTCTTAAATTGTCTAATATTGCAATTGCAATTCACTGCACATGTCACTTTATGCTCTTAGAGAGTAAAGAAGCATGTTTTAATATTAGTGGCGTAAAATTATATTAGTTGTGTGAAACTATTAGTCCTGTGAAACCAACATGTCATTATATTTGATTTGAACTCTATTGTCTTCATTTACATTATTGTAGTCATTGTGTATGATCTTTTGGTTCTTTCTTTGCTCTGCATCAATTCATACAATGCTTCCCATATTCCTCTGAATTCTTCATATTGTTTCTAACAGCATAATAGCAGGCCATTGCATTCATATGGCACGTTCTATTCTGCCATTCTTGAGTTGTTGGGCATGTGATTTCCCCCCGCCTTTCCCCCTTTTTTCTGCTACAAAATGTGCTATTCTGCAATTTTGGTACATAGAGGACCTTGCCTTGTCATTGACTTCCATCAAGTATGGGTAGTAGGACTAGATTAAGGTATATGAACAGTTTAATAACATTTCTAAACATAATTCCAAATTGTCCCACCAACAGTATATTAGTCTACCTGTCTCCCACATTGTCCTCTACCATTGACTATTTTCATCAATTATCAGATTTGCCAATTTAGTGGGTGTCAGGCCTCAGTGTTTTTGCATTTCTCTTGTTAATGATTTAAAGAATTAGTATTCTCTTTTTTCTGCCACTCTCACGTGACTGAAAGCCATTTTGCATTTTTCCTTATTTCACGGGTCACTGTGGGCACGTGATTGATCACTCTGTGACCAGCCTACAGGTGAACGCACCAGTTGAAACTATTCCTTACAAAGTAGCCATGGTCCCCTGGGACTGGGCTCTGCAGCCCTAGCCTTAGAGAACTTAGAGTCACCATCCTGCCCGTGAAAAGGCAACAGAAAATGAATCAGTTTCTCCTGGTTTGTTTAAAAAAAAAAGAAATCAAATTAGTCATTTAAGTATATAGCAAAATGGAGATATCATTTCTGCAGAGATCATTCATTGAATGATTTGGATTTATTAATTACAGATGTGATGAATGTTCACAGATGTAGCAAAACGGTTTATAATGACTGCACTTCAGCTTTCTCTTCCCCACCCCTTCCTAACATTTCAAGTGTTTGACCTAAGGCAGAATAATGGCGTGGAAGTGAGCCTTCAAAGCAGGTAAACCTGGGTTCAAGTCATGACTCATCTTTAGCCTGGCTGTGTGACACCTCTTGTTGTTCCAGGCATATCTCTAAGGTGATCCATTGTCTAGGAGGGTCTGCATAGGTGGAAGTACAGTCCCTCCTGTGGGAACTTCCCACGCTGATGAAACCATAGGTCCTGATGGAAATGGCACAAAACTGGCTTCATTAGAAAGGAGTTGGATGTCTAGGAAGATCGCGAAAGGAGCACTCCATCTGTGGTCTCAAGAAATGTTTTACTTGAGTGCCATCTTCCTTGCCTGTGAAATCAAACTTGGTCAGAGTCCATAAAATACAACAATTCTTTGACCAAGCCTACATTCCTTCAAAGAAAGTCAATATTGCAGAACAAATCCTGAGGTATTGGCCTTTCTGATTCTTCACAGATTTGGTGCAGATACTGTTTTAATATGCCTTTTAAAATTGGAAAAATGCCCTCTTGAAGGAATAGCCTGTTAAGTCAAAATTGTATTTACTCTTTTTTGGAATAGACTAAGTTCTATGACGTCTCCATATTGATACAGATGTGCATTGGAGTTCAGAAACAGTACGTGGACAATACTACTGCACCATTGGTAGCTATTCCTCTTGAGGCCCACCTGAGGCTTCTTGTTTTTTCTCTTTACTTTTCCCTTTTACATGTCTGTTACTGATGTGTACTTTGTTCTACTGCTGCTTCTTGTTTCATTTCACATTATTTCATAAAGCTCTTTCCAGATTTCTTTGTATTCCTCAAATTTGGCCATTTTAATTACATTATATCAGTGTACCACAATTATTTCACCATTTCCCTACTGTCAGACAGGTTACTTCCAGGTTTTTTTGCAAGTATATTTAGTGCCACTATGATGATCAAAGGCATTTTCAAGGCATGATTATGTTTCTTTCGTAACTTGTACTGGCCAGATGGCTCTCCAGAAAGATTTTATAGGCCCGTGCTTCTGCCAGCAGTGAATGAATTGTTTCACAGCAACCTGTTGCTTTTAGTTATTTTTGCCAGTTTGATAGGTGTGGGGTCATACCTCAAAGTTGGTTTCATTTGGCATTTCTTTTATTATTAATGAGGTTAAGCATTTTTCAAGTGGTTAGTCATTTGTTTTTCTTTAAAAAATTGTATCCTTTAGCCATTTATCCATATATGTTTTAGATGAGGTGGGGGTGGGGAGAGTGAGGTAGTTATTACCACTATAATTTTTTAAAATAGTTTTTCATATAGTTTTGATATCACTCTTTATCTGTTGTGTTTGTCCTTAAATATTTTCCACAGTCTATTCTTTTTAAAAGTTATATTGAGTTGTATTGTACAGAACATTTTCATCTTCATGTAGTCAAGCACATAGGTTCTGTTGTCTTCTCTTTGAATTGAAAAAGAAATCCATCCCCCATCTACAATTTAGATAAACACTTTATTATTTTATTTCGTGTTTTTATGTTTTAAGTTCATCTTTCAGCTGGAATTTACTGGGGTATATTGTGTAAAATATTAGTCTAAATCCATTCCCACCAAATTGCCAACCAGTTTTCCCAGGTTAAGTAATGAATCCTCTGCTCAATCTCTTTCTTTTCTATCAGTTCACCAAACATTAGTCTTTTGTAGACATTTATTTGGATGCCTGGTGTATCTAGTCCGTTCTCTCGACAGATTTCTCCATTCCTTGTACACTACCAGATTGTTTGGATAATAACCACTTGGTAATAATTTGTTTTAAAGTCTGGCAGGGCAAGACCACCTTTGTCAGCTTTTCTCTTTAGTGTGCCCTTTGGTAGTTTTACTTCTTTTCCACACAGATTGTTTTTGCCTTGTTTTGTAAAGAAGCCCTTGACATTTGGATTTGTATTGCATTAAATAGGTAAGTTAATTTGGGCTACATGTTCATTTTAACTATGTTAAGTTGTACCTTATACCAGGCTTGTCTGAATTTGAAAAATATGATTGTTTTTTGACCTGGGGAGAACAAGTGCACATTATATTAAATAACAAATTAGATCTAAATTTAGAAATGCTTTTGAAATCTCAGATCAAATTAAAGTGCATCAATCCTATTTCAGCCTTTTAATTGTACAAGTTTAATTATTATCCATCAAGGCCTCTAGAGCTAGGTAAGAAATTAAGTAGATGATACTTTCTTTTCTGTCCCAGACTTGCCTTTCTCATTTTCATACCACCTAATAACAAACAATGTAGTTTGGGCCCATGCAGGAATACCACATGCGCTTTAGAAATATTGTTTTTTCCTTTTAACACCATCATCTTTAACACATTTTTCTCTTAGATTTGTTTTTGGCAGGCTATAGAATCAGACAGTACATTCACACTGCATTGTTGATACTTGTGGGAGTTTTTAAAGTCTTTTCCAATTTTATCTCGAAAACAAAATTATT
Organism: Dromiciops gliroides; assembly: GCF_019393635.1. Classification (NCBI taxonomy): domain Eukaryota; kingdom Metazoa; phylum Chordata; class Mammalia; order Microbiotheria; family Microbiotheriidae; genus Dromiciops; species Dromiciops gliroides. The sequence goes on along the minus strand of NC_057867.1, from coordinate 37,338,765 downwards.
CTTAATGAGTAAGAGAAGCAACCGAGAGGTACAGGAACTTTGCTAACCTAGGCATTGCTGTAATCCTCTGGCCTGGGACATAAGTGCTCCACTTACACAATTTCACATCATTCTTAGCTTTTACTTCCTTTGGAAATTGAATTTACCTTCTCAAAAGGCTTCAAAGGAACAGTGACAATCGAGTTTTAGCTGAACTGTAGAGAATCAACAGCTCTGAAGTCCAGCTGCCCAGGAAGAAGGTGGAGCAGCTGCATAGTTCACTTTCCTCCTTCAGATACCTGTGCTTTTGTGCTTTTCAGCCTTTTAGCACCATCATTAAATTCAAGCTTTTAAAATACTTCAAAATGAAGTTCTTACTAAGCACTGTAAGCAAACTAGTTTGGTCTTCACTGGATCCCATAGTGAGAGTTTGTGATTTGTTAGAAAATGGATTTGGCTATCATTTGGGATGAGTAGAACCTTTGGAGATGGAAGTACAGGGCTGTGTGTGGCTTGGGGCTCTGCTCTAGCCGTGCATGTGCATCTTAACTATGGAGAGACAGAAATAATTCTTTAAGTTGGTTAAAGTTAAGGCTTCATCTGGATGGCTTGAATGGAGCTGGAAGCTGGGACCCTTCTCACGCTCAGAGCTGCTTATTTGCTTCTCAGTACTTGATCCATTAAGCTGCTTAAGCCAGTAGGTTGGGATTTGGTCATTTGCCTGAAGGTTTTGGAAATATGGCTGCAAATTCCCATTACTGGCATTGGATTCATTTTTATGGTCCACTATCTGCCATTCTGAGCCTTTGTGGGTCTGGAATTCAATAGCTTGTGCTGTCCAAAGCAATGAAGGAAATGAAAAGAGATTTAAAACATTTCATAGGGGGTTCAATTTCAAATGAGTTTTTCATTTTCAAAGGTCAATAGTTATATTTCCCAAGATCAGAACCAAAACAAGGATAAGATTGGCTGGTCTGAGTCATTTTAAAATTCTCTGAATCATTGTATAAGATGGGTAAGTCAGGATTTCCCCCGATCTCTGGTCATGGTATTATTATACTCTATTATCACATTCTGATGCACTTTTGTACATACAGCTGTTTTCTGTATATTCTATACCTACCACAATGTATATAAAAGCCTTTTTCTGAAGTGAAGGACTTAATCACTGCAATATTCCTAGTTCTTGTTGCTTTGAGGCCCTCGTATATAAAAATCATCACACAGTTGAGAATGAACACATACGAGTTGCAATTCAAACTGACAACATGACAGAGGTGTCTGTTGAAACTGTAAATACAGATGAAGTGTTTGGATTACACCATCGATCAGTCATGTTTACATATTGGATTGATACACAGCCCACATTTGCTTCACTCTTACTCTTGCCTAATCTTCCCCTTCTGACTCTACCCAAGAAACTTGACCTACTGGCCAGGAAGGAACATAACAATGGTGCTACCTACCATGGTCCAGTTGAGAAATTAGCACACTGTACACATGGATTACATAGAACAGCATTTTGATGCTTCTTCCCTTGCCCTATTTCCTCCACATACATGCACGCACATGTGCGCTCACACACACACACACACACACACACACACACACACACACACACACACACACACGAAGATTTTCTTTAGTCCCTGTAAGCTTTTTTTGTGAATGTTATTTTCCAGGGTTCATTCATTGGTAATACCAAAATTTGCCCACAGAGATCAGAGACGTCCTGATACTTTATGGGCATCATAATTAAGTGCATTTTTTGTCATTTAAAAAAACGAATATAAAACCAGCTTAGAAGGTTTGCATAGTACCTGTAACATAGTATTTTTTTATTCTTTCTCACTTCAGATATTGCCTTTCACAGATTTTTCTATAAAAACAAATAATTATAAACAGAATGTTTCCATTACCAATTAAAGATTATCATTGAACCATGGTTAAGAAATATCCAGAGAGAAGACTTCAGTTAGATCTTCAGGAATATCTTTGCCTCCAGGGGGTGGGAGGGTTACAATAGAGAATAAGGGTAGCTTTTATCTCCCCTCCTCCCCCCATGGAAAAGCTATAGGATTATGTAGAGTGAAATTGATCAATCTATTTAATTGCTATGGGGAAGAAAAGGTGGGGGTGGGAGAAGCTGCAATTTTGGGGGGCAAAGATACAAGGTTCAAGAAAATAATGCAGTTTTCGTGAAAGTCTAATTCATGCTTTTTCTGTAATCTTAGATTTTGAACAGTGTGGCTTAGAACATATGGCACATATATATGCTTATGACCTTTGGTCATATAAAGCTTTGGATGAGATGCAAAACCACTTATCATAGTTTAGAAGTGAACTTTAGCAATTGAGAAATGGAGGACTTGGGAGTTATATGAAAGGAAAAGTTGGCTTAAACTTATGAAAAGCTACCATTAAGTTTGGGAACTAGGCAGTTTAACACAGCTGAGTGAACAGCTTTCTCAAGTCTTAGTTGTTTCATTTGGCTGAGGGATGACAACTAATGATTGAATAGTATGGGAAATTCTCTATCTTCATTAATCTAGCTTAGGAATTTCTAGTTCTCTCCCCTATTCATTGCCACTTAACATTTTCTTATTAGTCTATTTCTCCTTCTCTCTGACAGGAACAGTTATAAGTAACATAAATGTTCACACAGGGAAGGAAAAAAATCCATTTTACACTGATATATTACTGTGGTATCAGAAAACCCATTGGCAGTGATGTGAACTACAGATCCACCCTCTATAAAGTGTTTGTGTCACATTGTGCAGCATTGGCACACTGCTAGGGGCAGAGAAGCCCTTGTGATGCTTGGGCAGGTACATTTTACTTCATTATTTGGGGTTTAACGGGAAATGTAGGTGATGTGTTTGGATGTGTGTGAAAGTGAGTGTGTTTCTGTGTGTGTCTCTGTGTGTCTGTGTGTTATCTTAGAATTTTAGTAGATTGAAAGAAAATAAAGCCGGCTCTGAATTTGTTTTTTCCAGTGAGTAAAATTCATCATCTAAATCTGTCATTTATGTTTATTTTAGTAGTCAGAATCCAAGAGAGTTCATTTTAAATAAATATGTAGTGTTTATTGTTCCTTTTCATTTTAAATTAAGCTCTTAAAACTTAGAGTTAATCATTGTGCATTTGACTATCACTGATAGAGTAATTGTTTATGCTATTATTGTACAATAGGCAGTAAACTACTGATGGTGTTAGTTTGAACACTGAGCTCAGTGAGTATTTTTGAGCTAGAAGAAGCCTGTGTCTGTTTTTCTCCTTCCATTTGAGCCATGGAGAATAAAGAACATGGGGACGGAGGGGGAGAGGAGAGAAGGAACTACTGAAAAGGAGTAGGACAAAAGCAGAAATTATCTAACAACCCCAGGACCTAAATAATCTGAGCCAGTTTGGGCCAGAATAATCAATAAACAATATTGAGCACCTACTGTATACAAGTGCACTTTGCTAGCCATTTTAAGGAATTTTTAAAAACCATAAAATATAGTCCCTGTCCTCAAGTTTTTTCTAGAAATAAATCATAAGAAATTCAAACTTCCAAATATGTGACTATATCAAGATTATTTTTTTTAAAAAGAAACCTACCAGAATTTAGATAAAACTAATTTTAGATTTCAAAGGTTTATTAAAATTGATCTTGGTAAGCCCCCTCATTTTATAGATGAGGACATTGGGGTGAAGTGAGGAAGGACCCATAGCCAGTTAGTGTCAGAGCCAGGATTCGCACCTTGGTCTCCTAACTCCTAGTCTCATGTTCTCTCCACTCTGGCATGTGTTGTCCCTTTCCACATAGGTAAGCTGGCATGGAAACTGCTACATTCTTTGGAATATGTATTTCTGAGGGTGGCAAATCTTTATCTTTTTGAGGAAGGACTTGGTTTTGGGAACTAGCCAAAAATTATCTGGAGGCAAGGCTAGGTAATCAAGCTGGGATTTGGGGTTTTGATTCCAAAATGAGATGTGACCATCCCCAAAGAGTCCAGAGAAGCTGAGTGGGTGTAGTGGCTTCATTATACAAACTGTCCAGCCTCCCCGCGTCGCCACCTTTTAGAGACCAGTGCTCACTTCTGTTGAGAAAGTAATGCCTTGTTTAACCTTGGAACGGGGAAAGAATGGCTCAGATTATGTGAATGAATAAATTAGGGGTGAAATTTGCTATAGAAATAGGGGACATTCCTTGGAGTTCGGCAAGAGGTAGCTTTTGGACAAATAAAACTGGATTATATACCAGCTCACTAAGTTAGGAGACTCCTTCTGGGAGGTGAGTGAGAGAAGCTAGATTTGAACAGGTTTGAGAACTCTGGCTAAATGGTCAGAATTCTTCATGGAATGAGGGATATGTGAGGATTTGTCACTGATGATGGTCCTTCCTGCCCCACAATATTTCAGTCACTTGGGTCTTCTCACTGTGCTCAAAGTAGGTTGGACTCTTTCCTGCATTTGTGATCTTTGCTCTTGCTTCTCCCCACCTACCCCAGCTGTACAAACCCTCCTTCCTGCCTATCTCGATCTTTCTTATCCATTTTCTGAGGACCCATGCCAAGTACCAGCCCTTCCCTGAGGCCTTCCTTAGCTGTTCCATTCCGGTACTGTGGCATTTGGGCGCTCAATCCTCTACTGACTTGCATCATTACCCGATTGTTATTTGTGAGTGTTGTGTCTCTGAAGTAGAGCGGAAGCTTCTTGAGAGGAGGCACTGCCTTCTGTTTCTTTGTTCCACCCCCCCCCCCCACTTAGCTCAGTGGGGGGGGGGGACTTTGTCAGAGTCCAATGGCTACTCAATGGATTGAACTGAATGAACACTGGAAGCAAAATGAATTTGGACAACTATAGGAAAATTATTTAAACAAATTTCTCCCTCTACTCTATAATGTCCCTGTTGCTTTAGGGGATCCAAAGATGTACTGTTTCTAAATGTGACTTAGCTTTAGTCACTTGTGAGTATCCGAAGGTATATACTGAAGTGCCGTTATTAGTCACGAGAGCTTTTAGGATTTGTGCAGAAAGAAATATATTTTGATCCCAAATAGAATTTCATCAAACTCCGGGCACAACAATCTTCCCTTCCTCCTGTTTTAGAGGAGTCCAAGTTAATTGAAAGCAGATGTGAAATGCTATGTTTTCTACCAATCCTTGTTGTTCTCTTCAAAATAATTTGGAGCTGCACATTGTTGTTAATTGAGCTTGCTACAAGTGCTGGTTGGTCGTGGGGAGATGAAGCAAAGGCTTGGTCTTAAGACAAGCCTATTTGCAGGCTGATAAAGTGAGTGTAATTTAGGGTTCTTAAATGTTGGATTGACATATGTATTAAAGTTCTGGAACACTTCTTGCTGTTGCATTAACCCTGATTTGTCTGTGATGCTTGATTGCATTTTATAGCTTTGTCCGTTACAAATGTGCTGACAATGTGTATAAGGGGTCATCACTTCATCGTAATTGCACACAAACTTCCTGTACACTCTGATGCTGAGACCAATAACATGACTACCATAGCCAGAATAAACTCATTCGCCTATTAATTTAGTGCTTGTACCTGCTTTGTAAGGGGAGAATAGTCTTTAAATGAGCCTAGTAGCATTGATTTGTGATTAATCATTTTTACTTAGTGACTCATCTGTGATCATAGTAGAACAACAAGGTTGTGTTTGCTTGGTGGTAGTAGCTCCGTATATCTTGTGTGCATCCAGAAAATGGCCTTGGCCATGAACTGTGTGTATGACTAAGAGTTGTTTAAAGATATAAGGGGGTGGGTTGGGGAGGGTGGGAAGGGGGAAGGAGAGTGTGTTTGTCTGCAGACCCCAAAGAAGAATTGGGATTAAATAATAGCCTTGATTTGAAATTGTAACAGCACTACTCATGGTAGTTGCATTTGTTTATTGGGCACCTTGCTATTGCTTAGGCTCTGAATTGAAAAAAAAAGTTTTATCTCACCTCTGTTTTTCCCTTCTTTCGAGTTTCTCCAAGTATTTGCCACATTAACCTCACACTCGGGATGGTAAATTTGGGGGAATTAATAAATTTGTTCGACCACTTCATCCTGTTGCAGTCTGAATTGTATACAAAATGCATTAAGAACCAATTGTAGACATGGAGTACTTTATAGGCCACCTTCCTTGATCTCTACCTGAATCACCCATCCCTTCTGTTGTCCAAGACAAGACTGCTCTGCTACAGTAACCACCCTTCTCCTGGAGCATAAAACACATACACTTAGCAGGAACCCCCAGAGTCTACTCTCCCATGGGTAAGTCACACAAAGCATACACAAGGAGCCTGACAGCCATTTGAAGGTATAGGGGCCTGGTAAAAAAAACACATGAAGGTTAAGAATCACAGTTTCCCAGCGCCACTGTAGTGTGGGCATGTTGCATGAAGCTTCTCCTCACTCTTATCCATAGATGCAATACAGTCTCTTCTGGCAGACCTGGAGTTGGTCAGTGTCAACTCCCAGTGGTGGTCTACTGCTGGAGTCAGCTTTCAAGGCACTCATAATTATGGCCTCCTGGGATAGCATTTCCTGTGTTGGCTTTCCATCAAATGTCACCATCCCTCGTACTTAAGTGTTGCTTAAGTTTGCGGCTTCCCCTCCATGCTTTGTAGTAAGGTGTAATCGTCCTGTTGTCTTGTATAATGCCAGCATCTGTAAGAACCATTTGGTTGCTGATACTGCTTCCACAGCAACTCTTGGATCCATCCCCTTCTCAGTAACCACCACCCTAGTTCAGGCTGTCATTACCTTTTGCCTGAAATATTAGGAGACAATAGCCTCCCAGTTGAACTTCCTGCCTCCAGCCCATCCCCCCTATAGCTGTCATATCAGTGTCCCTAAAGCCCAAGTCCAACCTTGTCACCCCACCTTTCTCAAGGAACTTTTCTGTTGAGTCAGAATCTGCCTCCCTGAAACGTGCCCAGTGGCCCTAGTTGTGCCTTTGGAACCAAATTGAATGCCAAAGCCTTCTTAGACATCAATTAACAAACATTTAAATGCCAGGCATTTTGCTAAGTGCTATGGATACAAAGAAAGGCAAAAGCATAAAAACAACCCCTGCCCTCTAAGAACTTAGGAACTAATGTGGAAAACAACACGGACATAACTAGAGGAAAGCTCAAGTTACTGGAGGGACCAGGAAGGCCTCTTGCTGAAGGGGGCCTTTGAGCCAAATCTTGAAGCCAGAGGTCCCAAGGCAGAGGTGAGAAGGGATGGCATTCCAGGCATAGGGGACAGCCAGTGCAAAGGCCCAGAAATGGGAAATGGAACATTGTGTGTGAGGAACGGGAAGTAGGCCAATAGTGCTGAGAGAGGACTCAAGTGTGAGTCCTCTGGTATTTAAATCCCTTCCCAACCTGGCCCCTTCATACCCTTGCACTTTACACCTTTCCATACACTACAGTCCAGCTAAAGTGGTCTCCTTGCTGCTGCTCAATCTCCCATCTCTGGGCCTTTGCCCTCCTTGCCTCTGCTGCTTATTTTTTCTGGCTTCCTTCAAATCCCACCTTCTGCAGGAGGTCTTGCCCTGCTGTTGTCCTCTGAGATTACCTCCTGTCTATCCACTTTGTATACATCTCGTATGTAGCTAGTTATTCACATGTTGTCTCCCCCATTAGAATGTAAAGTTGGGAGCAGGGGCAGTTTTGCCTTTCTTTGTATCTTCATCACTTAGAACAGAGTGAACCTTTATAGATGCTTTCTGATCTAGAGATGATAATGAGCCACTGGAGTTTATTGAGTAAGAGCATGACACAGCTCTGCAGTTAAGGAAAGACACTTTGGTAACCCTTCAGATATTTGAAAATGATGATCCCGTGTCCCAGTCCTAGCCTGCTATCCCCTCCTAACTTGTCATCTACATATTTGATAAACTTCCAAGTCATTCCTTTGAAGTATAGAATGGGACCAGGAATAGTGTGTCTGCCACTAGGGGCCTGGTAAAAACACATGAGGGTTAAGAGTCAAAATTCCCCAGTGCCACTGTAGTGTGGGCATGTTGCGTGAAGCCTCTCCTCACTCTTACCCATAGATGCAATACAGTCTTTTCTGGCAGACCTGGAGTTGGTCAGTGCCAATCCCCAGGAATCACGGTGGGCCCAGTTCTGAATCCTGATGATGGTTGTAGATATTTGCCCAACAGAAGGGACCCTCCCATTCTCCCCATCCCTCCATGTTGCCTCCCTTTATCCTACCTTTTTCCTTGTCCTCTTCACTCTTCATCCCAAGAAGCAGCTCATAAGAACCATTCACTTAGCTCATGGCTAGCAGGGATCGGGTCCAGATTCATATGAAGAACAACCACTGTGAAAAGTTGTGCTAGCGTGATGTGAAGACTTCAGGAAGCCAGGTGTCCTACATAAGCACTGAAGTAGAGAGGGGATCTGACTGTGCCTGGCCCACCTTGGACAGCAGCTCATCCCCTAGACAGCTACCTGAATTCCATCACACTCTAGACCCCAGTGACCAGTCAACTTATACCCTTTATCCTGCTTCCCTTTTCTCTTTACCTCCCTCTCCTGTCACCCCCTCTAGGTACCTTAACACTATTACATAATAAAGATGCTTTATGAATTCCTGGTCTGCCTGGTTCTTTATGAAAATCTAGCCCCTGAGGAAACTGGATCGCCTCCATGTGTCTATCTTGCCCACAAAGTAGGGGCAAAGGGGAGAGAACAAGCATTTATTAAGCATTTAGCATGTGCCAGACACTGTGTTAAGCACTTTACAAATACCTCATTTGATCCTCACAACAACCCTGTGAAGCAGGTGCTATTCTGATCCTCCTTTTACAGTTGAGGAAGCAAGGCAGTGGTCAAGTGACTTGCCCAGAGTCGGTCAGTCAGACATTTCTTAAGTGCCTACTACGGGCTTATAAAAAGAGGGTAGGGACTGCCTCTACATTTTTTTTTTGCAGGGCAATGAGGGTTAAGTGACTTGCCCAGGGTCACAGTGTCAAGTGTCTGAGGCTGAATTTGAACTCAGGTCCCCCCGAATCCAAGGCCAGTGCTTTATCCACTGCACCACCCAGCTGCCTCAGAAGGGAATTATAGGGGCAGCTAGATGGCGCAGTGGATAAAGCACCGGCCCTGGATTCAGGAGGACCTGAGTTCAAATCTGGGCTCAGACACTTAACACTTACTAGCTGTGTGACCCTGGGCAAGGCACTTAACCCCAATTTCCTCACCATAAAAAAATTTTTAAAAAGAAGGTAATTATGAAATCCATGCATACCATTTCTATAGCATTTTCCTCACTGCCTCTTCTAGTGACCCTGTCAAAAAGTGAAATGAAGTCAGTCTGGCCTGGCTTATTTTTTTTTCCTTTCTTTATCATGAACTTCATCAACACTTACAAGGTCAGGCAGCTCATTCTCATTGAGTGCCATGCACCAGACACTATTTTTAGGGATACAAAAAAAGCAAAAAACAGTCAATGCTCTCAAAGACTTCACGGTATAGGATTATATATGAAACTCAGAACTTCTGTTACATTTTGTTTTCAAAAATACAAAATTTAATGAGGTAGTAACACAATTGCCCTGGTTGGTTGTGTCCCAAATTTTTTCTTCTGTCTATCTTCTGGGGGAGGTGTTAGGGATTGGGGGTGAGGGGTTCACTAGTATTCACTAGTATACCAGGGAAACAATTCAACACATTGGCATGTTCTTAATGAGCCCATGCGAGCTGATAGGGATTTCCACTTGCTCTTTCCAAATCATGGTTGTTCAGTCATTTCAGTCATGCCTGACTCTTGTGACCCCATTTTGGGATTTTTTTTTGGCAAGATACCAGAGAGGCAAACGGTGAAGTGACATGTCTAGGGTCACACAGCTACTAAGTGTCTGAGGACAGATTTGAACTCAGGAAAATGAGTTTTCATGATTCCAGACCCAGTACCCAATACACTATGCCACCTAATTGCCCAGAGCACATTCCAAGTGCAAAAATATTAATAATATGCTCTGAGCTTTGCCAGGAAGTTTATGTGGTTCACTGGCCTACATTCCATAGAATCTACCCATTTGGAAAATTGGGATATCTGCCTTTCTCTAGCCCTCTTGAATTCTCCTCATTGTTTCAGAGGTCACAACAGAAGTTCAATATTCACATTTCCCACTCAGTACCCTGAAATGCAGTCTGAGCCTGGTGACCTGTCATTGAGGACACTTTGATATTCTCATCTCATCACTCTTCTTGGATTTCGGCATTTTTGTTCTGTTCTTTCCAGTCTAAGGATCATTGAGAGAGGAAAACAAAGTAAGCTGTGATTGAGAAACTTGGTGATGCATTTACACCCACAAGTCCTCATTTGTGTGGCTTCTTTGCTAGTCGACTTGCTCAGCAGCACATCACACAGTAGGCAGTGCCTTTCTGTTTATTGATCTCAAAGCGTCTCCAGAATCTTGACCTCGTGGTCACTTCCACATTAAAGCAAAACAACTTTTATGGCCCCAGTCCCTGCTAGCTTCCTGCCATGACCTACCAGAAGTGGAAAAGAAATGGCCTTAAATTCTGAACTGACCCAAAGCTGCCATATTTGCAAAACTGTGCTTTCGTTTCGAGGCACTGAACAGGGAAAGTTCTGCTACCCATCTTGATAGTGCCCAATGAAGTTATTTTGACTTTGCAGGAAATCAGTAGTTTATATTGTATGTCTAAGAAGAATGACTGAAAAGTATTTCTTAAACACCTACTACATGCCAAGTATTGAGCTAAGCTGGAGATATAAACAAAGCAGACACTGATTACCCTTAGGAAGTTGATACTGTATGGAGGAGACAGCATATCTCAGAAAGTGGTGGTCAGGCAAGAAAATTCTGAGCTAGCAATTCACAAAGATGGACAATGAATAATAGGGCAATGGAGGCAATGCTAGGGGTGATATAATTGCAATTCTCTGTGCAAAAGGTGGAGATGGATAGGGAGGGAAATGACCAGCTGGGTGAAGAGGAGGAGGTTGCACAGTCCCAGGGATTGCTGGTCTGAATAGCCCGGCTCCTCCCAGGCACAGTCCCCAAAGGAGGACGGAGTAATAGTGGACAGCGGGATCAACAATAGGGAGGGAATTGTTATAGAACTCAGTAATTGGATAGTTTCATCCTAATGTAAATAGTTTTGGTAAATGACCATGAAGGTCATTTATCTTGCCATCGGTATGACTTCCACACCAGTGGGTGTCAACAGCTCATTTTACAGATGAGGAAACTGAGGTAAACACGATGAAGTGACTTGCCCAGAGTCACACAGCTAGTGTCTGAGGCCTGATTTGAACTCAGGAATATGAGTCTTCTTGACTCAGGCCCAGCACTCTATAGACTGCAGTGCCACCTAGCTGCCCCAAAGAGGGGTTAGTTACATTCATTCTTTTTGGCCCCAAAGAAATTTATAAGCAAAGGCCACTTGTCAGATACATTATCAGAGGTAATTCTTTCCCAGGTGCTTGTACAGCAAGAGAGATAGGAGAGGGAGAAGAAGGAAGGGAAGAAGTATAGTTTTCAAGGACTAAGTTGCCCCAGAGATAATTTCCAACTTCCAAATTGAATGATTCTGAGTGTACCAGAAAATTTATTAATTCATATGGCTGAACCAAAGAACTTACCAGGTCTTATTTTGTGTTTTTAGTAATTAATCCAGCCTGGAAAATCCTAGGATCACAGATTTAGAGCCAAAAGTGACCTCAGAGGTGTTAGATCCAAGTTCCTCATTTTATAGGTGAGGAAACTGAGGCACAGAGATGAAATGATTTCCAGCGAGTATGATTAGGGAGGGGAGAAAGTCCTGAAGTTGGAAGGACCTGAGTTCAAATCTCACCTCAGTCACTTACTTGCTGCGTGACTGAGTCACTTAACCACCAATTGGCTTAAACATCTGGGACCATCTCCAGTTGCCCTGATGTAGATCTTGCCACTGGACCCAGAGGGCTCTGGAAGAGAAAGTGAGGCTGGTGACCCTGCACAGCCTTCCCTCACTGAAATCCAATTCACTGCGAGTCATGACATCACCTCCTCTTTGACACTGAAGGACAAACAACAGGCTTTGAAGATGCAAAAAAAGAAGGGGCAAAAAGTCACTGCCCCTTCGACTCTCCCTATAACTTTAGTTTTCATCCAAATTCTTGCCCATTTCCTGATTTCACTAGATCTTACCAAGGAAGTAGGTGGGAAAAGGTGTTGTTCTGGAAGGAGAACTGGCCCTGGAGTCAGAGGCTGGGTTCAAATCCCACCTGTGGAATTTGAGGTTAACCATAGGTAGACCACCTACTTGTATGGCCTTAGACAAGTCTCTCTTCCTTCCTGGACCTCAGTCTCCTCCTCTGTAAAATGAGGGGGTTGGACTAGATGGCTTCTGAGGTTTCTTCTGGTTCTGGAATCTTAGGTGTGACCTTGGACAAGTCCCTTCCAACACTAGGCCTCAGTTTCCTGCTTGGTTCAGCTTGGGGCTGAACTAGACGGCCTCTGAGTTTCCTTCTACCACTAGTTCTAGGATCCTACATGTGAACTTCAAACAGTCCCTTCTCCTCCCAGGCTTCAGTCTCCTCTGTAAAATGAAAGATTTGGAATAGATGGCCTCTCAGGTCCCTTCCAGCTGTAGATCTAGGATCTTTGACCTTTCAAGCTTTGGGAACCATGGACATAGAGTCAGGAAGAAGTGAGTTCAGGGGGCGGCTAGGTGGCGCAGTGGATAGAGCACCAGCCCTGGATTCAGGGGGACCTGAGTTCAAATCCGGCCTCAGACACTTGACACTTACTAGCTGTGTGACCCTGAGCAAGTCACTTAACCCCCATTACCCCACAAAAAAAAAAAGAAGTGAGTTCAAATAGGCTCTGAAACACTTCCTAGCCATGTGACCCTGGGCAAGTCACTTAACCTCTCTTTGTCTCAGTTTCCTGGTTGGTAAAATGGGAATCACCTACCTCTGGGGTTTGTTGTGAGGATCAAAAGAGATAATACTTGTAAAGGGCTTAGCACAGTGGATGGCACATAGTAAGCACTACATGAATATTCGTTATTATTATTATTACTTTTCAAGCCATTGGGCTTTAGAGGGAGTAGAGGAGTCACCTTGTCCTTTTTAATCTCTAGCAATCTTTATTTTATCACTCTTCTGTACTAAGAAAATCTCGAAGAGCACACCTCTGTGAGCTTTCACATGTTCACCCCCAAATTCCCATTTTCCATAAGAATTCATCTTTGTCTTCATGAAAGCTACTTTGAAGGTCTCAAGATATTCCTGTCTCCTTCTTTGTATCCCCTTTTGTTGGTGCCATGTGAATCCTAGGTACTCAAAAGGAATCTGCCATTTCTTAAAGTTCAAAAAGGATGATTCATGGTAATTGTACCACGAGATTTTTTCCCAAGTGGGAACTCAGTGACAAGTTTGATGTCAGAAGAAATGCCTCATGTGTTCATGATGGACAAGATATTCTTTCAGAACTCAAAAAAAAATGTCCTTTTTCAGTATGGAAATCATTTTGTATGATTCTCACATTCTTAACGAATCCAATAATAGCAACGCACCTATTCTAATCAGTAATATGGGGTTTTTTATTGTGTGGTTTTTTTTTTTTTTTTACTGTTGCCACTAGCAACTTATGTAGCAATGCTCATTCCAGAAATGGGGAAGACATGGTGGCAACATGAGTTTCTTCATGATGTCTTTTTGATATCTTTCTGGATCCCATCCGTGGGACCATGGGGAAAAAGGCAAAGAGCAAATGAACATTTTTATGTGCTTTTTCTGATTCAGAGGTCTTCAAGAAAATGACCACCAGCCTGACCTGCGATTTCACTCTCTTTCAATCTGTGAAATCTTGATGAAATCATTTCCACCGCACCAATCAAATCTCTCTCCACGCTGATATGGATGCCATGCATGGATGGGGTTGAGCTTTAGTCAGAAGGTGGCATGGGTCCTTTGTGTTCTGCAGAGGACAGCATTTGTAGCTCATCATGTCAACCAGAGCTGATATCATTTTGGGGGGTTGTTTGCAGAGATTCTAAGTTCTCCTGTCATAAGTAACTAGAACCAAGAGATATCTTATTCAACCCCGGTGTTGCAAGACAAATACCCGTTTGTTGTCGATGTGCTGCATCGTCATCTGGCCTGGGGAAATTTGGGGAAAGTCCAAACCTGCCCCCCCCCACTCCACTCCACGAACACTACATTTGTTTTGAGTTGCAGTCTGTAGCTCCAACCTTCAGGCTGAAGGACACTGAAGACTATGTGGAACCTATTCCCAGGAGCAGCTTCAGGGAGGAAAAGAAAGGGAGATGACCCTGAGTATTCTGGGATCAATAGAAGAATAATACTCTGGACCACTGCCTCAGGTCCAGGGGTCTACTTGGCCTGAGGAAAAAGATTGTCTTTTCAAATGATGTAGGGGATATGAGGGAAATGAGACATCAACACACTCTTGGTGAAGTTGTAAACTGCTTCAAACATTCTATAGAACAATTTGGAACTATGGCCAAAGGGCTATAAAACCATGCATGCTCTTTGATGGAACAGTATTGTGCTATAAGAGATGATGAGAAAGGGGGGCAGCTAGGTGGCATAGTGGATAAAGCACCAGCCCTGGATTCAGGAGGACCTGAGTTCAAATCTGGACTAAGACACATGACACTTACTGTGTGACCCTGGGCAAGTCATGTACCCTCATTGCCCTGAAAAAAAAAAGAATAAGAAAAAAACCCATAAGAAATGATGAGCAACTAATTCTTCTTTCACAGCATGACTAATGCAGAAATATGTTTAATGTGGGTGTACATATATAACCTATATCAGATTGCTTACTGTCTTATGGAGAGGGGAGGCAGGGGAGCGAGGGAGAAAAATTTGAAACTAGAAATCTTATAAAAACAAATGTTGAAAACTATCTCTCCATGTAACTAGAAAATAATAAAATACTTTTATGATAAAAAAGAAAGAAATGATGAGCAGGATGCTATCAGAAAAACCTGGAAAGACTTACATGAGCTGATGCAAAGTGAAATGTGCTGTATACAAACATTAATATTGTAAGATGATCAGCTGTGAATGACTTAGCTGTTTTCAGCAATACAATGATCCAAGACAACTCTGAAGGACTTATGAAAAATGCAGTCCTTCTCCAGAGAAAGAACTGATGGTGTCTAAATACATATTGAAGCATATTTTATTAGTTCCTTTTACTTAATTTTTTTGTTCTATTTTCTTTCACAACCTGACTAATGTGGAAATGTTTTGCATGACTACACATGCATAACTTATATTGAATTGCTTGAGTTCTTGGGGGCGAAGGGAGGGAGGAAAATAATTTGGAACACAAAGTTCTAAAAATTAACATTAAAAACTGTTTTTATATGTAATTTGGGGAAAATAATGTTCTAAATTTTCAAGGTGTGCAGTAATGAGACTTTAAAGCAACTCACAAGAGCAGACTTGCACACTCAAATATATTGCCTGCCTCCTTTGCAACAGGACCCTTGGAGGAGAGGAGGGGAACTGTCATTCCAAAGAGTTTGTTGGAATCCCTCTTTGGGAGGAAGAACAGCCAAATCCACAACAGAGGCCACTTCTCTCCCGTCTCACCTCTCTTGTCTGATGTCTGATCAAATCCAGTGTTCCCTAGCTCAATCCTCCACATGATTCTTGGCCATTTCCAAAAGTCAGACCTGGCCTCAACAAATGTTCACCTCTACTAAGGAGAGATGAGAAAGCGACAGGTTCCAAAGGCAATACCCACAAAGGCCACAAAAATTTATATCTTTTGTTTTCTGAATTTCTTAAATGTTCCTGGACACACACACATACACACACACACACACACACACACACACACACACACACACACGTGCTCTTGCTCCAAACCCTATGAAAAGTTTAGTTGAATATAGCTGCCAGACTGGCAACAAACATCAAGTTAGTCAACAAACATTTATTAAGCATGTACTACCCATGGTAAGCACCTACTATGCACCAGGCAGGGTGCTAACTGCTGATAATAAAAAGAAAAATAGTCCCTGCCCTCAAGGAGTTTATAATCTAAAGGGGGAGACACACAAAAAGAGGCAGGAGAGTGGAGAAATGGATGACAACAACAAGAGGTATTTTGTTCGGTGGAGTTGAAACCAGGCAGAACAGCAGATACAGAGTAGAGTGATCTGTGAGTCCAGTTTCTGCCCTCTATAAAGAAAGGTATGGGGAGGAATTTGGTGTTCCCACCCTCCAGCCCTCCAATCAGATGGGAGAGGAGGCTGAGGAAGGTGGTGTCCATCAAGGCTTGAGTTAGCAGCATGGTGGTGAGTTTAGAAGTGATGAGCTTCTTCTATCTCACATGTATTAGCTTGGCCAACATGACAGAAAAGGAAAATGACAAGTTCTAGAGGGGATGTGGAAAAATAGGTACATCAATGAACTGCTGGTGGAGTTGTGAACTGGTCCAACCATTCTGGAGAACAATTTGAAACTACACCCAAAGGCCTACAAAACTATGCATAATTTTTGACCTTGCAATACTACTAATAGGTCTGTATCCCAAAGAGTTCAGAGAAAAGTGAAAAGGACCCACTTGGGCAAAAATATGTATAGTATCTCTTCTGTGGTGGCAAAGAATTGGAAATTGAGGGGAAGCCCATCAACTACAGCATGTCCGAACAAGTTGTGGGCATATGATTGTGATGGAACACTGTTGTGCTATAAGAAATGATGAGCAGAGGGGGCAGCTAGGTGGCACAGTAGATAAAGCCCTGACCTTGGATTCAGGAGAACCTGAGTTCAAATCCAGCCTCAGAAACTTGACACTTATTAGCTGTGTGACCCTGGGCAATAACCCTCACTGCCGAGAGAGAGAGAGAGAGAGAGAGAGAGAGAGAGAGAGAGAGAGAGAGAGAGAGAGAGAGAGAGAGAGAGAGAGAGATGTTTTAAAGTTTTAAAGATGCTCATCAGAAAGAGGCTTCATGTGCTAGTACTGTCTCACAGAAGCAGTTCCCTGGAATCTTCCACATGAGGGCCTCCCTCTTATGTGATCTGTGTATGCAGTAAACACTATTATACTCTATTCCCTGTTTGAAAAATTTTGCTGTCCCCAGCAAATAGGCAGAGGTGCATTCAGAGCACATTGTTCGTGTTCCCAATTCAAAACAGTCCTCTGGGGAGGCCTAAGCAATATCCTTTCACTTGCTTCCCCAATGTGATACAGAAAAGTCTCAAAACAGTCAGTGACATGATCTTATGTAGTCTCCTACAGTACGCTTTCTGCCACTGTATTCACTCCTGTCTCCCATGAAGAGGTAGCCATTCTTTCCAAAGGCCAACCCTTCTACACGTATAAGAGATTCCATTCCATCCCATCTTCTCCAGAAGATTGCCCCTCTCTGTCATCCCCACTCACTCACCCATCTTCAATCTCTCCTTGGCTGCTGGCTGCTTCCCCACTGCCTACCAACATGCCCATGTCTTAGGCATCCTCAAAAAACCTTTTCTTGATCCAGTCATCCCTCCTAGCTTTTGTCTTATATCTCTTCTACCTTTTATGGTTAAACTTCTTGAGAAAACCATCTACAATTTTATCATTCCACCTAAACTGCTGTCTCTAAAGTTACCAATGGTATTGTAATTGCCAAATCTATTGGCCTTTCCTCAAACTTTATCCTTCTTAACCTCTACAGTTTTTGACACTGTCAATTCATACCCACTTCTCTCTAGGTTTTTGTGATACTGCTCTCTCCTTGTGAGAACAAGATAGGAGACTATCTGCCTGGCAATTCCTTCTCAGGCTCCTTTGCTGGATCTTCATCTAGGTCATGACCACTGACCTAGACCAAGATTCTGTCCTGGGCCCTTTTCTCTTTTCCCTTTCTACTATTTAACTTGGTGATCTCATCTGCTCCCATGGATTCAATGATCAGCTCTTATCCTCAAATTTGCTTATCCAACCCTCACCTTTCTCCTGATCTCCAGTCTTGCATTTCCAATTACCTATTGGAAATTTACTTTTATTTTGGTGAGGCAATTGGTGTTGTGACTTGCCCAGGGTCACACAGCTAATAAGTGTCAAGTGTCTGAGGTCAAATTTGAACTCAGGTCCTTCTGACTCCAGGGCTGGTGCTCTATCCACTGTGCCACATAGCTGCCCCTATTGGAAATTTCTATGTAGATTTCTTCCACATCTTAAACTCAATACATCTAAGACCAAACTCATCATCTCCCCTCTATCCCAGACCCTTCCCCTATTCCTTTTTAAAAAAATTTTTTGGTGAGGCAATTGGGGTTAAGTGACTTGCCCAGGGTCACACAGCTAGTAAGTGTCAAGTGTCTGAGGCCGGATTTGAACTCAGGTACTCCTGAATCCAGGGCCAGCGCTTTAACCACTGTGCCATCTAGCTGCCTACTCCTAACTTTAAATACAAAGTTTCTTGGATTCAGAAAATAAAGAACATTCCACAAAGTTTTCCAAAGAGACCCATAGGCAAAAGGAAAATAAAAACAAAGAAAATAGCCTTCCTGTCTTAGCGGTAAACTTGATCCACAGTGAGCTTTCCAAACCACAAGGAGCTCTCCCTACAAGGATTTAGGACCTGGGGTAAAACAACCATTACTCCTGTCTCACATACAACATATATTCAGTGTACATAAGTAGAACATCATCTCAGAGGGAAGGTGCTGGGGACAGAGGGGCAAAAAGTAGACGTGAGCTGAGTCCTAAGAAGTGGAGTAGTTCAGGCACGGTAGACAGCCAGTACAGAGACACTGAGTCAGGAGATAGAATGTCATGTTCAAGGAACAGCAAAAAGGCAAAGCCCTGCTCTAATAGAAGCTTGTTTTAATGGAACAGCCACCCTACTGGCCACACAACGATGCCTGCTTTTTCTCCCAATGCCAGCTCTGTAGGGACCAGGGTTCTCACAGAATAAAGGTATCACAGTCTTAGCTAGTGAGACTCTTGTTAGTAATAGTAGCATATCCTGAGGGGTTGTGACAGGGCACACTGGATGCAGGGCAGGGCTGGCCTTGGGAAGCAGAAAGTCCTGAATTCAAATACTGTTTCTGATAAATAAATAACAAGTAGTGTCCCTGTGGGGCAAATGGCTTAAACTTCACAAATGCTAAAAGTTACACATGAGTTGACATCCTGGAATGGGGAGGGCTCTCTACGTGGACAGAAAATTTAAAAACTGGTCTTGTCCCCTCTCCCCTCCCTCAAAAAAAATCAACTTTTACGATTAGAAAGTCATTTCTGGGGGGGTGGCTAGGTGGCGCAGTGGATAAAGCACTGGCCCTGGATTCAGGAGTTCCTGAGTTCAAATCCGGCCTTAGACACTTGAAACTTACTGGCTGTGTGACCCTGGGCAAGTCACTTAACCCCCATTGCCCCCCCCCACACACACACAAAAAAAAAAGGAAGTCATTTCTGTGCTTAAGACAGGACTGACTCTTTTTTTTTCTGTGTCTATTTATTTATTTTTTTTAGTTCTCAACTTTTGTTTATACAAGCTTTACAACTTCAGATTTTTCTCCCTCCCACCCCTCCCTCCCCCCTCCCCTAGACAGCAGGTAATCTGATATAGGTTATATCTATATATCTCTATACATATACATATAGATATATATATACACACACATATATATACACATAATAACATTAATCCTATTTCTGCATTAATCCTGTAACAAGAGAAAGAATCAGAGCAGTGATGCAAAACCTCAAAATAGAAAAAAAAAACAGCACCCAAAACAAAAGAAATAATATGGTTCAATCAGCATCTATACTCCACAGTTCTTTCTTTCTTTTTTTTCTTGGATTTGGAGATCCTCTTCTATCATGAGTTCCCTGGAACTCTTCTGTACCATTGCATTGGTGAGAAGAATATAGTCCATCACAGTAGGTCAACACTCAATGTTGATGATACTGTGTACAATGTTCTTCTGGTTCTGCTCATCTCACTCATCATCAGCTCACGTAAGACCCTCCAGGTTTCTCTGAACTCTTCCTGCTCATCATTTCTTACAGCACAATAGTATTCCATTGTATTCATATACCACAACTTGTCCAGCCATTCCCCAATTGATGGGCACCCCCTCAACTTCCAATTCCTTGCTACCACGTAAAGAGCAGCTATAAATACTTTTGTACATGTGGGTCCCTTTCCCCCTTCCATGATTTCTTTGGGCAAAAGACCTAAAAGTGGGATTGCTGGGTCAAAGGGTATGCACAGCTTTATCGCTCTTTGGGCATAATTCCAAATTGCTCTCCAGAATGGTTGGATCAGCTCACAGCTCCACCAACAATGCATTAGTGTTCCAATTTTCCCACAGCCTCTCCAACATTTATTATCTTCCTTTTTTGTCATTTTAGCCAATCTGATAGGTGTCAGGTGGTACCTCAGAGTTGTTTTAATTTGCATCTCTCTAATCATTAGAGATTTAGAGCATTTTTTCATATGGGAATAGATAGCTTTGGTTTCTTCATCAGAAAACTGCCTGTTCATATCCTTTGACCATTTCTCAATTGGGGAATGACTTGGATTCTTATAAATTTGATTTAATTCCCTATATATTTTAGAGATGAGGCCTTTATCAGAAGCACTGGCCTCAAAAATTGTTTCCCAGCTTTCTGCCTCCCTTCCAATTTTGGATGCATTGCTTCTGTTTGTACAAAAATGTTTTAATTTAATATAATCAAAATCATCCATTTTGCATTTTATAATATACTGACAGGACTGACTCTTACCTTTGTAACGATTGGAATGACGCCACCGCTGAAGAGCTACTGTAGGAAAGTTCAGCCATGAGGAGAAGGCGCCTGAGGGCAAGCCATGTGGCTTTTCTTTGGCTTCAGGAAGTGACCTTTCCTTGTGGGAGGAAGAAGGGTCGAGGCTGGCTCCCTCGATCTCTTTCATCAGGACTATGGTGGAGAGTGGAGCTAGAAATGCGCTCTCCCTTTAATAGGTAGATGAATCTAGGCCTTTCTCTTTCTCTTCACCAAATTCTTATTCTCCTTAATAAATGCTTAAAAGCCTAACTCTTGCTAAAGCTTATAATTTATTGGCGACCACTCATTAGATATTTTAGACAGACTAGCTAGAATTTTAGCCCCTTACACCTTAAAGAGCAAACAGCTACTATAGCCAGTAGTGCTAGTCAATGTTCTAGGTTGGCAGTGCTCTTTGCATGAGTTTTTCCCTTTTTGATTCTTACAAGAGCCCTGGGGGAGGAGGTATGCCCATTTTACAGATGATGAATCTGAGGCAAAGAGAGGTTAAGTGCCTTGCCCATGGCCACCCCCATTAAGTAAGTTTCTGAGGCCAGGTTTGAGTCCCAGGTTTCCTTACTCCAAAGTCAGCTTCACACCACTTGGGTGTCTCTGATGTTATCTCTGCCAGAGTTATACAGGGAAAGGCAGTCCCTGTATCGTGCCACTTGATGTTTGTTGCCAGTCTGGCAGCTGCATTCGACTAAACTTTTCATAGGATTTGGAACAAGAGCACGTGTGTGTGTGTGTGTGTGTGTGTGTGTGTGTGTGTGTGTCCAGGAACATTTAAGAAATTCAGAGGGGTAGCTAGGTAGCACAGTGGATAAAGCACCAACCCTGGATTCAGGAGGACCTGAGTTCAAATCTGACCTCAGACACTTGACACTTACTAGCTGTGTGACCCTGGGCAAGTCACTTAACCCTCATTGCCCCGCAAAAAAAATTCAGAAGAGAAAACAAAAGATATAAATTAATTTCAGAAAGATATTGTTCATAAAAATTCCCAGACACGGGGCAGCTAGGTGGCGCAGTGGATAGAGCACCGGCCCCGGATTCAGGAGGACCTGAGTTCAAATCCAGCCTCAGACACTTAACACTAACTAGCTGTGTGACCCTGGGCAAGTCACTTAACCCCAACTGCCTCACTAAAAAAAAACAAATTCCCAGACGCAATGAAATTTAAGATTTAGATTGAAACCTGAATGGTGACGCCTTAAGATCACATTCTTTCAAGCTGGAGTGGGATCTCAGGTATCATCCAGTCCAATCTCATCTTCAAGAGGAGGAAACAGAAGAAGCCTAGTTAGGGACAGGAACTTACTCTAGGTCCCATAACTAGGAAGTGCTGGATTCAAGACATTCAAAACCAGGTCATTTCATTCCAAATTCGGTGCTCTTTCCACTAGAATGCTGCCTCCAAATGAAGAAAAGTCATTTTCTTGCCCTCTTTCCCCCTTCTCTCTTTCTCTCTTTCCTCCCTCTCCCTCTCTCCCTTCCCCTCTCTTTTCCTCCTCCTCTTCCCATCTAGAGTGGTCTTTTACCTCTCTCTCCCACCTTCCTCTCTCTCTTTCTCCCCCTCTCTAGTGACCTCTAGCATCTCTTTTTTTTTTCAGGGCAATGTGGGTTAAGTGACTTGCCCAGGGTCACACAGCTAGTACGTGCCAAGTGTCTAAGGCCGGATTTGAACTCAGGTCCTCCTGAATCCAGGACTGGTGCTTTATCCACTGCACCACCTAGCTGCCCCCTCCATCTCTTCTTAGTCTCCTACCTCCACAGAGTTCTCTTCCCTCTATCTCTTGATCTTTTATCCCATTCCCCAGTGGTTTCTCCTCCTCCTTCTCCTCCTCCTCCTTCTCCTCTTCCTTCTCTTCCTTCTCTTCCTTCTTCTCCTCCTCTTCCTCCTCCTCCTCCTCTTCTTCCTCTTTCCATCTCTTTCTCTCCCTTTCTCTCCCCCATCAGTGGCCTCATCCCTCTGTTTCTCCTTTCCCCTCTCCCTCTCCCCCCTCCCTCATACCTAGACAATCCCAAACATTTTTATCTTGCCCAAGTAACAATGAGCTACAAGTTTGAAACATCTTGTCAATGAACTGCTATGTCATATCAGACAAGTCACTTTCTTTTCTGGGCCTTCCCTTCTTCATCTAGAAAATGAGGGATCTGTGCTCTCTGCTCCATTCCAGCTTTAAACAGATTCTATAAACAATTATAGTAGATTTGAAATAGACAGCAACCATCTCATTTGCATAGAAGATGGGCAAAACATCAACAAATACTGATTTGAAATCATAAAACGAATAGTTGCTAGAACCAGGTACAAGATTTTTTCCCTCCCAGATCTAGCTAAATATCAATAGCTTTTTATAATAGAAATGGAAATAACCATAGTAATTCCACTCATACTAGTGCCAGAACCACAGTGGGGCAAGAGGGGATTTGACCAGATGTGGCCAAATTTAGAGGACACCAATTGGTACCATGGTGGGGGTGGGTGGAAGGAGCAACATTATGCTACCTCACTGAAGAGGGAGAAGGCTTCCTAGCAGCAGGGTGGGAGGGGCTGCTGTCATAAGATCATAAGCTGGGGGCAGCTAGGAGATGCAGTCGATAAAGCACCGACCCTGGATTCAGGAGGACCTGAGTTCAAATCCGGCCTCAGACACTTGACACTTGCTAGCTGTGTGACCCTGGGCAAGTCACTTAACCCTCACTGCCCTGCAAAAAACAAACAAACAAGATCATAAGGCCTTCCATTTGGAGAGTCTAGTTCCTTTGTTGTTCAGACCTCTCTAAGAGCAGAAGGAAGAGACACATCCAGTCTTCTACAAATGCTAAGAAGGGGCAGCCAGTATGTCTTGGGATGATCTGTTCTCTTCTGCCACCCCTTCCTCACACATGCCAGAACGTGCATTAATGGCTCCACTCCTGATTTTACCCTTTTGATACCTATTCTGGCCTCCCTGCCCAAGCCACTACTGGTGGGAGAGGTCAGAGAATCTTAGATCTAGAGCTGGGAGGAATCTGAGAGGCCATCCCTCCCTCATTTTACAGTTAAGGAAACTGAGGCCCAGCAAAGTTAAATGACTTATCCAGGGTCACATAGCTAAGTGTCAGTGGTAAGGGGTTTTTTGTTGTTGTTTGGTTGGTTTTTTGCAGAGCAATGAGGGCTAAGCTTCCCCCAAGTGGTGAGTTTGAAACCCAGATCATCCTGATTCTAGGTTCATCTCTAACAGATTCATGGGCCCGGGCTATGACCACATGAGGACAAGGTGGGAAGGTGGGACAGAGAGTGAGTGGAGCAGAGCCGTAGTCCTTCTGTCCTTCCAATAAAGACCATCTTGGATTGGCCACGTGGCATAGTTTGACCATAATTGGCAAGAATAATTTATTTTAGGGGCAGCTAGGTGGCACAGTGGATAAAGCACCAGCCCTGGATTCAGGACGACCTGAGTTCAAATCTGGCCTCAGACACTTGACATTTACTAGCTGTGCAACCCTGGGCAAATTACTCGACCCTCATTGCCCCCATTAAAAAAAAAAAGCTATGGCCAAGAATAATTTATTTTAAATAGGAGCTGTTTCACCTCTCTTTCACAAACTTCTAGAAAAAATAAACCTTCTAAATTGTTTGCTTCTGCTCCCTTTCCTTCCATTCACACTGTTTCCTCTACAGAACTCATTAGCTTTCCCCTCAAAACCCACCACTCTTCCAAACTTTCCTATCTCTGTGGAGGGCACCAGCACTGTGTTCCTTCACAAATAGGTCATCCTTTCCTTTTTTGTAAATTTTTTAAGGATAAAATTTCAGCTACATAATTTTGATGATAATTTGTAAACTATTGCATATTGTTCTCCAAAAATGTTTGCCCCACCTCCCTCCTTCTATTGAAGAGGTGGGGGCCCATGGTTGTACAATGTCCCATACAATGTCAGACTGGATTTTGGGCTGC
Source organism: Dromiciops gliroides (assembly GCF_019393635.1). Classification (NCBI taxonomy): domain Eukaryota; kingdom Metazoa; phylum Chordata; class Mammalia; order Microbiotheria; family Microbiotheriidae; genus Dromiciops; species Dromiciops gliroides. Next base: position 37,314,101 of record NC_057867.1, on the reverse strand, counting down.
TTGGTTTTGCTTCATCGTTTTTCTTATAAGGGAAGGTTCATAGGCTGGGGAGTGGGGTATGGATGGAAATGACCAAGGAAATGACAAAAGGCACCAACAAAACTTTTTAAAAAATTGTATCAATTTGCAATTCGAGAATCTTTTTTTAAAACTGGATCAGTAGGGGCAGCTAGGTGGCGCAGTGGATAGAGCACCGGCCCTGGAGTCAGGAGTATCTGAGTTCAAATCCAGCCTCAGACACTTAACACTTACTAGCTGTGTGACCCTGGGCAAGTCACTTAACCCCAATTGCCTCACTAAAAACAAACAAACAAAAAAAAACTGGATCAGTGATTTCATCTATGTAGAGAGTTCAATGTAAGGGGCTTTGTCTCCTTATTCAAATCAGCACCCTCGTCTTACCTGGGTGGTAAAGGTTAGAAAGCCAGTATGTGGCATGGGCTGAATTTGGAATGCAGTCCTCCTGAATCTGAGCCTGCTGCTCTATTATAACAGCCCCTCACCATCAATATTCTGTTAGATGGTTATTTCCACACTGCTTAGGATTCCCCCACCCCCATAGCTCTGGATTTAACACATTCTTTGCATTTCTCAATGACATTCTCTCTCTGCACCTTGCCACAGGTTGTTTCCCACAGGTAGTGGAAGAAGTAGGTTTGACTCAAGCACACTGTCTGCTCTGGGCTGTTCCCTCCTAGTAGCTTCATTCAAAGGCCGGCTTAAGTAGTACCTTCTTCTCAAGGCCTTTCCTCATCACCCCAGTTGCTAGCACCCCCAGAAACCAATTTTGTTTACTTTGGCCAAGTAATCTCACCTCTCAGTATCCTAGACAACTTTCCAAATTGCAAGTTGAGTTGCAAAGAATGTGGCAATTTGCATTGACAGAGTGTTTACTTACCTGGGAGTTCCCTATAACAAAGAAATCAGAGGCCCAGTGTTCATACTTACTTGGTGTGTCTTATATTTAATTGTATGTATACATGTTTTTTCCTTCCAAAAGATGGAGGGAGGGAGGGAGGAAGATGAAAAGGGAGGGAGGGAGATGGGAGATGGGAAAGGGGGAAAGAGGGAGAGAGATGGCAGATGGAGAGGGAGAAAGAGGGAAAGAGATGGGAGATGGGGAGGGGGGGGGAGGGATGGAGGGAGGTTGGGGAGGGAGGGAGATGGAGGGAGGGAGGAAGGGCAGGGAGGGAAGGATGGAGATGGGGAAGGAGATGGAGGGAGAGAGGGAGGGATAGAGATAGGGAGGGAGAGGGAGGGAGAGGGAGGACAGGGAGGAGAGAGAGAGAGAGAGAGAGAGAGAGAGAGAGAGAGAGAGATCCCCATCCATCCTTCCACCTACCCATCTCCAACCCTCTCTCCCTTTCCATCTCCATCCCCATCCCTCCTTCCCATTATCCATTTCCATCCCCATCCCTCCCTCTCTCTCCCCATCCCCATCCATCCATCCCTCCTTCCCCCTCCCCATCTCCATCTCTCTCTCCCCTCTCTGCCCTCTGTCTTCCTTCTCCCTCTCCATCTCTCTGTCTCTCCTCCCTCTTTCTGTCTCTCCTCTTTCCCTCTCCCTCTCCCTGTCTCTCTCTTCCCTTTCTCTCTGTCTCTGTCTCTCTGTCTCTCTCCTGTCTGTCCCCCCCGTCTCTGTCTCTTCTCTCTTTCCTTTGTCTCTCTCCTCCCCCTCTCTCCTCTCTCTTCTCTCTGCCCCCTCTCTCTGTATCTTTCCCCTCTCTGTCTGTCTCTGTCTCTCCTCTCTGTCTCCCTCTCTCCTTCTTCCTCTTTCCTCTCTCTCTTCCCTCTCTCTCTGTCTCTCTTCACCCACTCTCTCTTTCTTTCCTCTATCTCTCTCCTCTCTCCCTCTCTCCTCTCTCTGTCTTTCTGTGTCTGTCTCCTCTCTCCTTCCCCTCTTTCCTCTCTGTCTCTATCTCTCTGTCTGTTTCTGTCTCTGTCTCTGTGTCTCTCTCTGTCTCTCTGTTTCTCTCTCTCCTCCCTCTCTCTTTCCCTCTTCCCTCCCCCTCAACATTACTATGGTCTCTTCTGTTTCTCTTTAGATTTCCTTTTTCCTCCCTAGGGACTCTTTTCTCCCTAGTGTCTCTCTCCCTTTCCGTGGTATCTTTCTTTTATTTATCTACTTTCTCCTGCCTTTCCACTATTTTTTCCTCCAAAGTGATCCCTTTATTTTGTCCTTTTATTTCCCACCCCACCCCAAACCTCAGCGATCCCTGCCCTTTGTCTCTTCTCTCTTCCTCAATTCCCAGTTATCTCTTCCTCTCTCCACCCAATAACAAGTAGTCTTTTCTTTATATATCTCTCTCTACCTCATAGGATTACAACAAAAAATATAATAGAGGCTTCATAATAAAATCCTAAATGGGTCAAAGAATCCTAAGTGAATGGGTCAAAGAGCAGATCATAGAAACAATGATTCTGGGAAAAATTATAACAATGAGTGACAAAATTTATCGGATGCAGCTAAAGTGGTCCTTGGAGGGAAAATATATCATCAGATTATACACTAACAAAATATAAAAGGGGGCAGCTAGGTGGCGCAGTGGATAGAGCACCGCCCCCGGAGTCAGGAGTACCTGGGTTCAAATCCGGCCTCAGACACTTAACACTTACTAGCTCACTAAAAAAAAAAAATTAAAAAAATAAAAGGAGAACATTTATAGACTGAATATGTATTTTTTAAAATTTCAAAAATGGCAAACTCAAAAAAAGCACAAAAGGAGAGATCCTAAATCAGGGGAGAAATAGATAAACTGGATACAAAAAAACTATAAACAACTAAAAACTGATTCCTTGAAGAAAAATCATTAAAATTGATAAACCTTTAGCCAAACTGATTAAAAAGATGGGAGCTAGAAATCATATAAACAAAATAGGAAATGAACAAGGTGAAATCACAACAAAACAAGAATTTTTTTGAAGGTATAAGATATGCTTAGTTATAAAATAACAAATCTGCGAACAAAAAAGAAACAGAATACCTTCAAACATATACCCAAACTAACAAAAGACCAAATAGAGATCTTTTTTTTTTCTTTTTCCTTTTTTTTGCGGGGCAATGGGGGTTAAGTGACTTGCCCGGGGTCACACAGCTAGTAAGTGTCAAGTGTCTGAGGCCGGATTTGAACTCAGGTATTCCTGAATCCAGGGCCGGTGCTTTATCCACTGAGCCACCTAGCCGCCCCCAAATAGAGATCTGAAATAATCCAGTCTCAGAAAAAGAAAGAGAACTAGCTGGTAAGGGGTGGAGGTCCTGATGGATTCACAAAGGAGTTCTTTTGTCATTACTACACAAATTATTTTCAAAACTTGAGAAAGAATGCACAATATCAAGGGGCAGCTAGGTGGCGCAGTGGTTAAAACATTGGCCCTGGATTCAGGAGGACCTGAGTTCAAACCTGGCCTCAGACACTTGGCATTTATTAGCTGTGTGACCCTGGGCAAGTCACTTAATCCTCATTGTCCCACAAAAATAAAAAAAAGATTAAACCACAGATAGGTAGAAAACCATTTTTAAAAAAAGAATGCACAATATCAGACTCCTTTTATGAGACAAATATAGTTCTTTTTTGTTTTCTAATATTAAAAAAAAAAAATTTGAAGTGAGGCAATTGGGGTTAAGCGACTTGCCTAGGGTCACACAGCTAGTTAAGTGTTAAGTGTCTGAGGCGGGCCCTGAACTCAGGTCCTCCTGACTCCAGGGCCGGTGCTCTATCCACTGCGCCACCTAGCTGCCCCTTTAATATTTTTTAAAATTAAATTTATTTTTCTTACATTTTATGTTTTAAACTGTTTCCCACCCTGCATTAGAAGCTACCATTTGATACATATATGTCTCTGTGTATACATATGTGTATATATACATACATACACACAATTATATATACATATATATACATACACACATATATATATGTATATACATACATACATATATATATACATATATAAGTCTGATAAATAGAAGTATGCTTTACATACATACATATATATATATATATATATATGTATGTAAAGCATACTTCTATTTATCAGACTTTTCTCTGCAGGTGGATGGCATCTTCCTTCAGAGGTCCTTTGTAGTTGATTTGAGTATTTACAATTTTCAGAATAACTTAGTCATTCATAGTTGTTCTTTGTGTATATGTGTGTGTGTGTGTGTGTGTGTGTTTGTGGGGCTTAAGTGACTTGCCCAAGGTCACACAGCTAGTAAGTGTCAAGTGTCTAAGGCCAGATTTGAATTGAGGTCCTCCTGAATACAGGACCAGTGCTTTATCTATCCACTGTGTCATCGTAGCTGCCCCCCATAGTTGTTCTTACAACAATATTGCTGCTACTGTGTACAATGCTCTCTTCATTCTGCTCATTTCACTCTTTTTTATTTCACACAAGTCTTTCCATGTTTTTCTAAAATCAACCTGCTCATCGTTTCTCATACCACAGTTGTAGTCCTTCACAATCATATGCCACAACTTATTCAGCCATTCTCCAACTGATGAGCATTCTCTCAATATCTAGTTCTTTTCCACCACAAAGAGAGTGGCTAGAAATATTTCCAAATATATAGGTTCTTTTCCTTGATCATCTTGGGAAACAGACCTAATAGTGGTATTGCTGGGCCACAGGGTATACACAGTTTTATAACTCTTTGGGCATGATTCCAGATTGCTCTCCAAATTGGTTGGATCAGTTCACAATCCCACCAACAAGGGCATTAGTATCCCAATATTTCCACATCCCCTCCAACATCTGTCATTTCCCTTTCTATCATTTTAGCCAACCTGATTAGGTATGAGATGATATCTCAAAGTTGTTTTAATTTGCATTTCTCTAATCAATAAGTATTGAGAACATTTTATATGCCTATATATAGTTTTGCCCTTTTCATTAAAAAACTGCCTATTTATATCCTTTGACCACTTTGTGATTGGGGAATGACTCATATTCTTAACAATTTGACAAAGCTCTCTATATTTCAGATGGGACCTTTATCCAAGCAACTATAAAAGTTTTCTCCCAATTTTCTGCTTTCCTTCTAATCTTGGCTACATTGGTTTTATTTATACAGCCCCTTTTTGATTTAATGTAATCAAAATTATCTATTTTACATCTCACAATATTCCCTATCTCTTTTTTATTCATAAATTCTTCTCCTATGCATAAGTCTAATAGGCAATGTGTTTCATATTCTTCTAATTTACTTAAGATATTTCCCTTTATAGCAAGGTCATGCATACATTTTGATGTAAGTTATTGATCTATACCCAATTTCTGTCAGGCTGCTTTCCAATTTTCCAAACAATTTTTAACCAAATAGTGAATTCTTATCCCCAAAGTTTAAATCTTTACATTTGTCAAAAACAAGGTTACTATGATCATTTTTTGTTTGTTTTGTATATCTACTCTGTTCCTGTGATCCAGTATCTATTTCTTAGCCAGTACCACATGGTTTTGATAATTACTGCCTTATAATCTACTTTAAGATCTGGTACTGCTAAATATCCTTCATTTATATATTTTTCATCAATTCCTTTGATTTTCTTGACGTTTTATTCTTCCAAATTAATTTTATCATTTTTTCTAGCTGAATAAAATAAAATCTTGGTAATTTAATTGGTGTGGTACTGAATAAGTAGATCAGTTTAGGCAGAATTGTCATTTTTATTATATTAGCTCTGCCCACCATGGACAATTAATATTTTTCTAATTATTTAAATCTGACTTTATTTGTATAAAAGTGTTTTGTAATTATGTTCATGTAGTTCCTGGATTTAAGTCTTGGAAGCTATATTCCCACATATTTTATACAGTCTATAGTTACTTTTAAATGGGATATTTCTTACTACCTCTTCTTGCAAGGTTTTGTTGGTGATATATAGAAATGCTGATGATTTATATGGGCTTATTTTATGTCTTGATACTTTGCTAAAATTATTTTCAACTAACTTGTTAGTTGAATCTCTAGGATTTTCCAAGCATGTCATCATATCGTCTGCAAAAAGAGATAGTTTTATTAGCTCGTAGCCCATTCTGGTTTCTTCAATTTCTTTTTCTTCTCTTATTACTACTACTAACATTTCCAATACAAGACTGAATAATATTGGTGATATTGGGCATCCTTGTTTCACTCCTGCTTTTACTGGGAAGGCTTCTAGCTTTTATCCCCATTACAAATAATGCCTATTGATGATTTTAGTTAGATTTTTTTTTGTCATTTTAAGGAAAAACCCTTTTCTACCTATATTTTATTTATTTTTAATAGGAATGAGGGCTGTTTGTTATCAAAAGCTTTTCCTTCATCTATTTATATAATCCTATGATTTTTGTTACTTTTGTTGATGTAATCAATTTTTTTTTTGCGGGGCAATGAGGGTTAAGTGACATGCCCAGGGTCACACAGCTAATGCCAAATGTCTGAAGTCAGATTTGAACTCAGTTCCTCCTGAATCCAGGGCCGGTGCTTTAATTACTTGTAATCAATTTTCTTTATGTTAAACCATCCCTGCATTGCTTGTCTCAATCTCACTTAGGTCTTTACTGTTTCTTAGAACTGAGTCATAGGGACACCAAGTGAAGCCACCCAGGTATAAATTGCATCCAATTTGAGGTGGGACATTCTAGGATCTTTGGGAAGCCTCAACTTTCCTCTTTTATAAAATTAGGCTTCCGGTATAATGCAGCTGTTGGTATTCACATAGAGATGCAAGGGACCTTAAAGGTCATTGTGCCCTATTTTACAGAAGAGGAATTGGAGGCCCTAAAAGGTGAAGTGACTTGTCCAAGGTCACACAGCTAGTGTTTGAGGTGGGATGTGAAGCTAGGTCTTCCTGACTTCAAGTACCTACCACCACATTTTCTATTCCAACTGGTAATCATTTCTGAATTTCCTGTGGATCCCCTAATATTCCTAATGAAACTTACATTCTAAGCTTGTCAAAAGCCAGGGAAATTTGGTTGGAATGACACTATAATCAACATTATACATACAGGAGACATGTAATGGCTTCTTATTCTATGGGGTAACCACTCACTGACTAAATCCAGTGACTTATTCTCCTCTTCCTCCCAACATCCCTCAGGTTTTTGCAGTGAATATCTTTCCCAGAGGATTTTAAGAAGAAAACACGCTTCCAAGTTCTTATGCCCAACAAATTTTTATTTACTTTTATTTTTAGAAACAAGATACAGCTTATGCAAACCAAATAAAGAGTTACATTTTTTTATTCAAAACATTTTATACTTTCTATTTCAATTTGATTAAGAAGATCACTTGTCTGGCTTGTAACATTTCATTGCCTTATCTGCTTTAGCATGGTGTTTCTTTGCAAGCTATTAGCATTACATTCCCCTGAGATTTCATATGTGGTTTTGCAAAACCAAACAACATTTTGACAAAGATCTCCTCCTTCTTGGGACTCCCACCAATCATAGATGTTGGACATCAACTCTGGGTTTTAAGAACCCAAATTCTCTCTTTAAACTCCAGTTCTTTAGAAAGAATGAATGGCCTTTGGCCTTTTTTACAAGAGAGATAACCCACCCAACCTCCTATTTTTATCAGTGACCCACAATAGTGTTGTGTCTGCTTCCACATCCTGCCCTGGCCTCTTGGTTCCCAATTGGCCAAATGACAGAATTCGATACGGATGTCATGCTCGTATGCTATATTTCTAAGAGCTGACACATTGGTAGAAAATCCTGGTTTTTTCTCACAGCCAAAGAGTGTTTACAAGACTGATATGATGCTTAAGTGGAAGGATGTGCAGTGGGTTGTCTTTTCCTTCCAACTGAAGAGGCAGAGATGGGTATTATGGGAGTTCTACGAGGCATCATTATCATTAGAGAAATTATATCATAGAGTAACTACATAGTGAAAAGAGATATGTCTTCCTAACTTCTAACTCAGTTTACATCAATTGAAAAAATATTTCTGAACCACCTACTCCTTCCCCCTCTTACTCGCAAGCCCCTATCACACAGAATATCTTAGTAGGCATTTAATAACCACGAATGTGATGATGGACAAGAGAAAATAAAAAGTCAAAACAAGTAGCACTGGGAATATGCGCTTTTAAAAGAAAGCATGGCATTGGTCTTCCTACTGGGAAGACATAAACTTTGTAACAATTAGCATTTGATAAACCAGTATGTGAGGAAATCTTGGGTATTCCAAAGCCCTTATCTGCTCCTGCTACAGTCCCTTCACAGTAATAGGACTATGTTCATAACTAACCTTCAATTATATTTAAGAAGTTTGGGATTGCTCAGTGTCTGGCTGAAAGACCTATGGAAAACAAAAACTGACTCGTGATTTAATTAAAGTATAACTGGCCATTCTTTTGTCCCTGGTTTGGTTTTTAAGCTACACAGCTTCCTATCAAGAAAACAACATAACCAACGCCGAGGTCCAACTGCATTCTTGTAATATTATTTATGAGTAATAATCTCCTCCCTCAAATAGCAGATGTCAAAGTTCTTGTGATTGGGGGCAAAAAGCTGCCTTTGGGCTGAGGATGACAAAACGATGTGCCCAGTTGGCTGGGGAGGGGGACAAAGGAGAGTAGAATCGTTCTCTGGCTCTGCCCCTGGATTGGGGGGGGGCGAGGAGAAGACAGGGAGCAGAGTTTACAGGGAGCTAGCTAAGTATTTTGACCAGCACTTTCCTATTGTGACGTATTAGCAGAAATGTTCTTTTTTGTTTGTTTGTTTGTTTTTGTTTTTTGTTGTTGTTTAGTGTTTTTTTGTGTGTGTTTTTTTTTTTTTAGAAATGTTCTTTAAAGGCATGGGGAGTAGCCAGGGTATCAATAGCACATGGAGCCAAGGAAGCCTCATGGCTATAGAAAAAACCAAAACCAAAAAACAACAAACCAGGTCTCTGGCCAGAGACTGCATATTAAGCTAGCCAGCATGTGCTTGTGGTTAAAAGTGGGGACAGGTCTAGTACCGTAGGGCTCCGTGTTAATACGCCACCATTGCTGGGCTATCATTAGACTTACTGGTATTGCAAGAGAAAGAGACCAAAATTATATATATATATATATATATATACACAAAACTTCAAATGCACTTGAGATTCCCAAACTCTGAAAAGAAACCCCTTGCCTGTGCTCTATGAGAAGGTGATACTGAGGGCTCAATTTAAGCCATACCTTCCATTCTGGGGGTTTACAACAGGACCTCTGAACAGTGAGGTCCAGGTCACACTGCTGACACCAATGGATGTTACATTGCCTGGGGCTAGGACTGGACCAACGTGTGGGACCACAGGTGGTGCTACCATAGGTGGTGGTACAGGTGGTGCCACCATGGGTGGTGCTCTGGGCGGTGCCACCATGGGTGGTGCTCTGGGCGCTGCCACCATGGGTGGTGCTCTGGGCGCTGCCACCATGGGTGGTGCTCTGGGCGCTGCCACCATGGGTGGTGCTCTGGGTTGTGCCACCATGGGTGGTGCTCTGGGTGCTGCTACCATGGGGGGTGCTCTGGGTGCTGCTACCATGGGGGGTGCTCTGGGTGCTGCTACCATGGGTGGTGCTCTGGGTGCTGCTACCATGGGTGGTGCTCTGGGTGCTGCTACCATGGGTGGTGCTCTGGGTGCTGCTACCATGGGTGGTGCTCTGGGTGGTGCTCTGGGTGCTGCTACCATGGGTGGTGGTACAGGTGGTGCTGCCATGGGTGGTGCCCTGGGTGGTGCCCTGGGTGCTGCTACCATGGGTGGTGGTACAGGTGGTGCTGCCATGGGTGCTGCTACCATGGCTGGTGGTACAGGTGGTGCTACCATGGCTGGTGCTACCATGGGTGGTGGCACAGGTGGCATCATGTGTGGCATCATGTGTGGCGGCACTATGTTTGGCACTAAGGGTGGAGGCATGGGTGCCACCAAGGGTGGCGGCATGGGCGCCACCATGTGTGGCGGCATGGGCGCCACTATGTGTGGTGGCATGGGTGCCACCATCGGTTGTACCATGTGTGGTACAGCTACTGCAAAAGGTAGACCTCTCCAGGCAGCATCCATGGGGTTTCCATGAAAGTGGATATCTCTGTAGAAGCCTACAGGCTGGGCAAAGGCGATGGCCGTGAAGTTTCTGAACATCTCCATTTTCTCATGCTTCCGCAGTTTGGCCCGACGGTTCTGAAACCAAACCTTCATTCAGAAGGAAAGAAAGAGAGTCATTTTGGTCCTGAGAAGTCATGGGCTTAAAACTTTACTCGAAAAATCCCTATGCCACCCCAATTTTTGTGTGTGTGAGGCAATTGGGGGTTAAGTGACTTGCCCAGGGTCACACAGCTAGTAAGTGTCAAGGGTCTGAGGCCACATTTGAACTCAAGTCCTCCTGACTCCAGGGCCGGTGCTCTATCCACTGCGCCACCTAGCTGCCCCTCCCCCAATTTTTAATTATAAGAGAAAGGATCTGGAGGAAGAAATGGGAAATTCCTGCTGGATAATGAACATGCTCCTATTCTTTGTTGTATGGGAGGGATACAGACAATGTAAAACCACCCAAAAAATCAATAACTATTTTATTTTTTAAAAAACTCTGAACCTCCTCCTTGTTGCTCCGACCTTCTATTCTTTCACTTGGAGTAGTTTTACTTGTGCTATTTAGAACTGACCCACAGTGAAGGAGTAGCATCTCTATTAATTACAGAATCTCATCTCTTTCCTTGAGCTCAGTCTACTAGTTAAGAGTGCTGACCCTGAAGTCAAGAATCTTGCCTCCAATAATTACTGGCTTTGGGACCTTGGGCAGGTCCATCCTGCTCCTCGGTCTCCTGAGCTATAGAAATATACCAAGTGCTTCAAATGGTTGTTGGTAAAGATCAAATGAGTTAATAATGTATGTGAACCATTTCACAAACTTCAGAGTGCTATAGAAATGGGAGATGTTATTCATAAATATGAAATAGAAATTACATTTGTAATTTTAAAACATATTTTCCTATTATTGCCTGAACCCAGAGAGCCAAGAGGTAGGCTTTGCCAAAAGAAGATGCAATTAATAAAAATCTTAAGGTACTGGGCAGCTAGGTGGCGCAGTGGATAGAGCACCGACCTTGGAGTCAGGAGGACCTGAGTTCAAATCTGGCCTCAGGCACTTGACACTTACTAGCTGTGTGACCCTGGACAAGTCACTTAATCCCAATTGCTTCACCCAAAAACCAAAAAAAAAATATCTTAAGGTACAAAACATGCTCTGTACAGTCCCATGTTCTCTCCAGGGCAGGAGTCTAACAGAAAATCAAGGAAGACGTTGTGTGTGTGTGTGGGGGGGTGTTGGGGCGGGGTTAGTTCTCCATGATGTAAAATCTACAGGGTTTGGGAGAGAGACATGCTACCTTTTTTCTTTTTTTAAAACCAGGGCTCCTAGATAAGATACCTTTAAGCAAACAAGAGACCATCACCTTTAGATTTGTAATCTGTTAGCTGAATTCTGCAACTGTTTCCATTTGGGCCATTTTTGATAAGGGCAAAGTACTATTTCTGGCACTGCCACAATACCCAAACATTCTGCTTTCCATTTTAAAATGGGTTCTTCATGACTGGTCCTCCATTTCAGGGTGGCCAGATGCTGTTATTCCTTACATTTTCTATAGGACATTGAAAATGACGGGGTCTAAGGCACAGCTTTGGCACTTAAGTGCCTGTTATGAAATCCTCAAAACAAAATTAACTGAAAAAACCAGAGAATGAAAGTAAAGTCTTGTACATAAACTATGGCATGTGTTTCCTTTTTTGCTGTTGGGTATGAGAAAAGAAGGATTGACAAAATCCAAGCAGCCAATGCTGCAATTCCAAATATTGTTAACACTATTACCACTACTACTACTACCACCACCACCACCAGTACTACTAGATATAATTCTTTCAATTATACAGTGATTTCCATACATAGTATCATTTGATGCTTATATGTGGATTTTAGAACAAAGAGGAAATTCATTATCAACAAACATTGCATCATCTGATATTTTATGAGGGCAAATATCTGGTGTTCAATATATATGTGTATGTGTATACACACACACACGCACGCACACACACACACACACACACACACACACACACACACACACATATATATATATATATATAAAGAGAGAGAGAGAGAGAGAGAGAGCGCACAGCATCTAATTGTAGTTCTAGACAACTTTAGACTCACGGAACAGGAACTATAAAGATCACTGAGTCTAGCCCAGTTATTTTACAGATGTATAAACTGAGGCCCAGAAAGGAGAAGGGATTTTTTGAGGTCACATAGCTAGTTAGTGACAGCTGGAACTCAGTCTCACATTCCTGACTTGCAGTGCCTTCTGGGCACAGAAATGCTATCACTAAGACTTGGAAAGAGCTTCAATTAGATTTAGTCTTTAGGGGGCAGCTAGGTGGCGCAGTGGATAAAGCACTGGCCCTAGATGCAGGAGGACCTGAGTTCAAATCTGGCCTCTGACACTTGACACTTACTAGCTGTGTGACCCTGGGCAAGTCACTTAACCCCCATTGCCCTGCAAAAAAAAAAAACCCAAAAAACAAAAAACAAACAACAAAAAAAGAAGATAGATTTAGTCTTTAGACAGAATATTCAGTGACAGTCATTGCACTATATACATGATATAGATATACACATTTCTAGAAATATATTTGTTTTACATATATTCTATAATCTAAATAGATTTTATGATATATTTATCAAACACAAATATATTTAGATTTATGTAACCTAAAGAGTTGCAGAGCAGGTGTCCAGATGTATTGGTAGAGGGAATTTTTTAATCCCTGTACTAATCAAAATCTCATTTCTGGGGCAATTTAAAAATAGACACGAATATAAATCATTTAGAGATATATTTGGATTTTGATAGCGTTTTCATATATTTAATAAATATAATTTTTAAGTAATGCATGTTGACTGAGATACATTAATATAAACAAAACACATCTCTATTTTAATATAGATACTTTAAAAATCACACAAGACCTGCGATTTCAATGGTGAAGGGAACTCCTTATTCATAATTTCCCTTTCTGAATTGCAGATTGGCATCTATTCTGATACTTTCCAAATATACAAATCTAAATATATTTATGGTTCATATATTCTATAAATCTAAATATTAAAAGATCACAGCAGATTTCATTTGTATGGCAAAGATCTCCTGGCAAAGCAAATTCCTCTATCACTGTAGGTTAGCATCTGCATGGGAACTTATATAAATCTAAATCTATTACTGGTTTCATCTCATTACTAAAAAAAAATCACAGCAGATTTATGATTTATGTTGGTATCAGGAATTCCCAGAAAAGAAATTTTCTCTACCAATGCAGGTTGGCATCTGCTCTGCAATGTTACAGTCTTTAAATATAAATATATTTGTGCTTTATAAATATGTACATATATATATATTTATAGGAGTATAAATATATTTGATCTAAATATTTTTAAATCACCCAAATTACTCTTTATTTGATTGGTATAGAGAAGTCCCTCTCTCCCTGAAATTTCTATATTCTACAGATGGTTTGGAAATATACAATACACACACACACACACACACACACACACACACACATATATATATATATATATATATATATGGATCACTCTCAGTATCATATATTTGTATAGGGAACTCCCTGCCTCTAATTTCTACATTATATAGATAGCTTAGAAATATAGTAGTATATATATCTCTAGATTATTCTTAAGATTATACATTGGCAAAGGGAATTCCCAATGTAGCAACTCATTCTACCAATGCCGATCGGCATTTACCCTGCAAATTTGTTCAATAAAATTGAAAAAATTCATGCTTTATAAATACCTGTGCACATTGATCCAATGTATTTCTTTATAGAAACTGAAAGTGTATATTCTATCTAAGTAGCCTAAAATCACATTAGCCCTGTGATCCATTCCACTGGCATAGAGAAAGCTTGGCAGAAAAATTCCTTCTGCCATGGCAAGCTGGCCTCTATCTGCAACTTTATGTCATGCAGATCTCAATACAGCTGTGCCTTCTAATTATATGTATATGATGTTATATCTTAGATAATAGCTAATTATATAAAACATATAAGAATTTCTATCTTGTCTAAATATCTTAAAACCACACCAGACTTGGGACATCATTGGCATAGGGAGCTCCCATGGAGGAAAATCAGCTCTCCCAATGTAGAGTGGCACTGGGTCTGCAAATTTCCATAATCCAAATATACATATATCTTTATATTATATAGCCCATTGATATAATGATTATATTAATGAATCATTATTCATTAATGTCACAATATATTACATATGAACAATTCAAATTTTAAATGTAAATACATGCAAATATATGTATAGGAGATATTGAAGTTGATATACATTTATATTTTAGCTAACATTTACAGTTTTTTTTTAATTTAAAAACCCCACCAGCATTGTGATTTCACTGTACCTTCCAGTGAGGAACTTCTTTCTACCAATACAGGTTGCCACCTCTCCTACATCTTTATGTATGATCTTAACTTAAATGTACTTTTTTTTATAACTACATCCTATAAATCTGTATCATATAGATAGAAAGATATAGATGTAGATAGCCTATAAATCCAAATATGCTATTTCTCAAAATATTTTTTCCTAAAATTTTTTAAAAATCCCATTAGCCTTGTGATTTCATTGATTGGTACCTTCTCGGAAATAACATGGGTGGAAAAGCTGTCAGGGACAGTTAGAAAATGTTTCTGAACCATAAAGGCTGAAGTCAAAGGAACTTCTCTAGCACCCAGAACATTTTGTTCCGTATTCCTTAAGACTCTTGGGGAATGCAAATTTGAGCCAAAGTGGAAGACAGGGAGGGGGGGAATCACACTTTCTTGCTGCTCCCAGAGAGAGGGGGAGCGGTTGGTGAAACCAAAGGCTTCATCATTGCCCCTTTTTTTTCTCTTTTCCCACCTTCGTCTTCTTCATTGGTTCTGACTAGGTCAGTAATTTGGTAAGTGGAAATTTATGCAGAAATATAAGTTTGCCTTACAACTAGTGACTGAGAATCTACTTTGTATTAGAGTGCCCAAGGCAATTAAGAAAACAACAACAATTCTATCTCAATAATATTTCACTTGTTTTCTATAGTCAAGTTCATTAAAAATCCACAACACAAAATGTTGTGGGACCTTAACATAAAATTGTTTGATCTTCATTTTGCTCTGGGTTCTAGAACTATTCAAACTTTCCTAACGTAGGCCTTGTTGACTCACTAGAGTTCAAGGAAAATAGAAGTTTGGGATGCTGCTTTGCTCATGTCTTTTTCTTCCTTTCTTTCTTTCTTTCTTTTTTTTTTTTGGTGAGGTAGTTGGGGTTAAGTGACTTGCCTAGGGTCACACAGCTAGTAAGTGTTAAGTGTCTGAGGCCAAATTTGAACTCAGGTCCTCCTGACTCCAGGGCCAGTGCATCCACTGCATCACCTAGCTGCCCCTGCTCTTATCTTTTTTTTTAATTCATAAAGTATTTTTTATTTTATTTTATTTTCTGCTCATATCTTTTTAAAAAGCCTACCATTGTGTTCCCTATTGCTTGGAAAGTTCATTTAGTATATGTTATTTGTACACTGAGTAGTGCTCTGTGTTTGTGAACTGGTTAATTCCTAGACTCTTTGTTGTTGAGTAGTTCAGTTGATTCCAACTCTTCCTGACCCCATTTGGGCTTTTCTTGGCAAAGACGGAAATGGTTTGCCATTTCCTTCTCCAGTTCATTTTACTGATGTGGAAACTGAGGCAAAGAGGGTTAAGTGATTTGCCCAGCATCACACAGTAAGTGTCTAAGGCTAGATTTGAACTCAGGAAAATGAGTCTTCCTGACTTCTGGCTTAGCACTCGATCTGTTTTGGCCAACTAGCTGCCCTAGACTCTGCTTCTAAATATTTTAAATTTCACTGGGAAAGAAGTTATCTAATTCAGTAGAACTTCCCCTGGTAAGGTAACTCTTTGCCTTATGATTCGGGTTTCAGTCCTAGCTGTGCATCCTCTGGTACTGGAAATGTGTCTAATCTATCCAGTGGGTTTTGGTCTCTTACCTTGTCATATCAACCTTATAAGACGCTGATTTCCATTTTATCAATGGATGGATCAATCAAGAAGCATTTAGTAAGCTCCAGGCACTGTGCTAGTCACCAGGAATACTAAAAAAAAATGAAACAATCCTTTCTCCAAAGGAGCTTACGTTGTAAAGGATGAATTCCTTCACTGTTGGTGTACATTTCAAGTAGGGAGTTGGAAGGTACTTATACTCCTTACCCCAAAGTACACCATTTCCAAAATCTACTGCCCCTTTCCCAACCGCCCCCCCCCAACCCACTCTCCAAATGTCTTAGCTAAAGAGTGTAAAGAAAAATGCGCAGAAATAAAAAAGTGTTGATGGGAAACACAGCGGCTCCCTACGACCTGTTTTCCGGTAGTTGCCTTTCCTAACAAGGGACTCCTTAGGATCCACTGACCTGAACTCTTGCTTCAGTCAGGTCCAGGCGAGCAGCTAATTCTTCTCTGTGGGAGAAACACACACACACCAAAATGTTTTAATGCTCAGGCTTGGAATTAGAGACAGGATCGCTCACACTTATCTCCCGTTTTCCGGGTTGTGCTCGCCTAGAAACATAAATGAATTTCTTTCCTACTCATTTGCTGGTTCAATTAAGGAATATTTTAGACCGGATAGCTTAGAGCAGGGTGGAAAAGGGGTCAGTTTGAGTCTTTGTTTGGGGGGTTGGGGTTTATTGTTGGTGGTGGTTTGTTTCCTGGCGAGGCTTTAAATGCCAATAAACACAATTTTTTTTTTGGACTTGTGTACTTCCAGTTAGCGTCTTGGCGCTGGTAGAGGGGTTTCCATGCACCAACACATTCCAAAAAATCGCAGGCCACGGCAGGAAACCCACATTAATTTTCCAGCCAGAAAACTCCCCGTTCTTTTTATGAAGGGAACCCAAAGGCTGCACCTTAAGGAGAAGGACAAGGGATGAAGCTGATTGTGGCCTTTTCTACTATAGGTGATCAGAGGAAGGCCGCAAAGGGGAAGGGTCTTCAGTGAATGGGGTGCCCCGATGCCACCTTCTCTTGGGGGGAGGGGCGCAGGGGGGGGGAGGGAGCCGGCGCTGGGTCCACGGGTCCCCTCCTCTCCTTACCTGGCGACTGCATCTGGGTATGGAGCCTGTCGGAAGGCGCGCTCCAGCTCCTGGAGTTGGAGAGCAGTGAAGTTGGTTCGTCCGCGGCGCTGCATCTTTCTCTGGTCCCCGTCGGCGGGGTCCGGCCCAGCTTCTGCTGCTTCTGGCTGGGCCGCTTCGGCCTCTGGGGCCGCTTCTGCTGTCGGGGCATCTCCATCTTCGGGGGCCGCTCCGGCCCTGTCCTGGACTGCGGGCGCGATGGCGGCCGCGGGCGCCTCCCTTGCTGGGGCCTGGATCTGGCGTCCGGCACGCCCTTGATCCCCTCTTCTTCTGCCTCTTCCTCTGGTCGCCGCCGCGACCGCCGCCGCCGCCGCGGCCGCCGCCGCCCCCGCTGCTGCTGCCGCGGCCGCCGCCGCCGCTCCTTCTTCTCCTCCGATCCACCCAGCTTGCATTAGCTCTTCCAGCCCGGCCTGAACTTCGAGGCCGAAGCCGAGGCCCAGGCCCAGGCCGGCGAGGCCAATGTCGAGGCGTCTGCGGCCATCGATTGGTTCTTCTGCTCGTCCTTCATCCGCTTCGGCTGGGGGTGGCTCGGCTATCCACTGAGGGCCGTCCGCCTCATCACCTGCAGAGAGAGAGAAGGTCGGGATCCCTGGAGAGCCCCCAGGCAGAGGGATACTCCTCGCTTCCCAGCGCACCTGGCCGCCACGCTTCCCCCCCCCGACCCGCAACAGAACCTGGAAGAGGCGACTGCCTGCCCTCTTCGAGATCAGGGATCATCGTCTGGCAGCCTCGACGGCAGGATCGAAAGGAGGCTGCGCACCGTCCAAAGCCCGACGCCTCAGCGGTGCCCTGGCTCCGACTTCTAGGGGGCGCCCGACTCTCGGCCTCAGGAACCAGCCGAGATTTCAAATTCCCGTTGTTGACCAGAGGCGGCGCTAGAGCTAACCTCACTTCGCCCCGCCCCTTTCCTCTCCCCCCAGCCTAGTCCCCTCAGCTGCGGTGAACTTGATTGGCTCTTTATACCCAGTGTGTCCACCTACCCTACTCAATACCAACAATACCACCTCTGCCCCACCCTAGTAATCTCTGGAGAGAAAATTCAGAAAGTCCCTTCCCTACTTTTCTGCCTAGAGACAGATGAAGGCCACTATGAAGGGGCCCGAAAGGGGCGGGGTGCACACAGGCTCCACCAACCCCAACTTCACCCCCTCCCTCAGTGATTTCCCCCCAACCCCCGGGAGAAAAGCCGCATTTCCTACGTGTTCCTTCCCTCAGCCCCCCGGTAGCAGCAGCTTTCTAGGGGCGCCCACAGCGCTACCATCCGCCAACACCGTCCCCGACCCCCCACTGTGATCTCCTGAAGAGAAACCGGGACCACGCCTTTCTTTCCTTTCCTTGAGCCCCAAGATTCGTCGACCGCATTATTGTCGACGTCATTAGCCTTCTAGAGTCGCCCGCCGAACTACCATCCCCCAACACCGTCCCTGACCCCCCACTGTGATCTCCTGAGGAGAAAATGGGATCGCGCCTTCCTTTCCTTTCCCTGAGCCCCGAAACTCATCGACGGCATTATCGTCGACGTCATTAGCTTTCTAGCGGCTCCCACCGAACTACCATCCCCCCACACCGTCCCCGACCCCCCAATGTGGTCTCCGGAGGAGAAAGTGGCACCACGCCTTCATTTCCTTTCCCTAAGCTCCCAAATTCGTCGACTGCATTATCGTCGACGTCATTAGCTTTCTAGGTGCCCCCACGTAACTACCACCCCCCACAACGTCCCGACACCCCACTGTTATCTCCTAAGGAGAATGTAGGACCACGCCTTGCTTTCCCTCAAGATTCGTCCATGGCATTAGCCTTCTAGGTGCCCCCACATAACTACCATCTCCCCACAACGTCCCGGCCCCCCCCCTTGGTCTCCTAAGGAGAAAGTGGGACCACGCCTTGCTTTCTCTCAAGATCCGTCCATGGCATTAGCCTTCTAGGTGCCCCCACATAACTACCATCTCCCCACAACGTCCCGACCCCCCCCACACTTGGTCTCCTGAGGAGAAAGTGGAACCACGCCTTCCTTTCCCCCAAGATTCATCGACGGCATTAGCCTTCACGAGGCTCCCACCGAACTACCATCCCCCAACACCGTCCCCGACCCCCCACTGTGATTTCCTGAGGAGAAAGTGGCACCACGCCTTCCTTTCCCTCAAGATTCATCCATGACATTAAGCCTTCTAGGTGCCCCCACGTAACTACCATCCCCCCACACCGTCCCTACCCCCCCCTTGGTCTCCTGAAGAGAAACTGGGACCACGCCTTCCTTTCCTTTCCCTGAGCCCCCAAATTCGTCGACGGCATTATCGTCGACGTCATTAGCTTTCTAGGGGCTCCCACCGAACTACCACCCCCCACAACGTCCTCGACCCCCCACTGTTATCTCCTGAGGAGAAAATGGGACCACACCTTCCTTTCCCTCAAGATTAATCCATGGCATTAGCCTTCTAGGTGCCCCCACGTAACTACCATCTCCCCACAACGTCCCGACCCCCCTTGGTCTCCTGAGGAGAAAGTGGGACCACGCCTTCCTTTCCCCCAATATTTGTCGACCGCATTAGCCTGCTAGGTGCCTCCACGTAACTACCATCCCCCCACACCGTCCCCGACCCCCCCACTGTAGTCTCCTGAGGAGAAAGTGGCACCACGGCTTCCTTTCCTTTCCCTGAGCCCCCAAATTCGTCGACGACATTTTAGTCGACGTCATTAGCTTTCTAGGGGCTCCCACCGAACTACCACCCCCCCCGCAACGTCCCCGACCCCCCACTGTGATCTTCTGAGGAGAAAGTGGGACCACACCTTCCTTTCCCTCAAGATCCATCCATGGCATTAGCCTTCTAGGTGCCCCCACGTAACTACCATTTCCCCACACCGTCCCTACCCCGCCCCCTTGGTCTCCTGAGGAGAAAGTGAGACCACGCCTTCCTTTCCCCCAAGATTTGTCGACGGCATTAGCCTTCACGAGGCTCCCACCGAACTACCATCCCCCAACACCGTCCCCGACCCCCCACTGTGGTCTTCTGAGGAGAAAGTGGTACCACGCCTTCTTTTCCCCCAAGATTCGTCGACGGCATTAGCTTTTTAGGGGCTCCCACCTCCCAGGTCGCATCATCTCTGGTTGCCTTGACAAAAACCTGAGGGCCGTCCGAGGTTACTCCCCCCCTCCCGCCCCCCAAGCCGTCTCAGTGCTATTTCTCTTTCTGCACCCCCCGAATTCAGAGCTCTCTCGGTTGTCCGCCCCCGTCTCCATCCCCAGACAGACTCCACTTCATCCCAGTTTCTTTGAGGAAAGAAAAGAGGAGGTGCCCTACCCACCCTTGGCCTCGAGAACCGTTAGATTTGAGGCCTTGACAACTCACGAAGGGGCTCCCTTTCGCGTTACCGGAATCCCGATTCCTTAACCCACCACCCTGGCCCTGTCAGACCCCGGGGCCGACCTCCATCGGGATCACGGGAGTGGGAGGAAACCATGGGGTCTTGGGGGGGGGGAAACCTATGGGTCTGCGGACATCCTCGCAATCTCACCATTGTCGTCACGGTCGTCACCCTTTTCTTCTCTGTCACCGACACCGACACCGACACCGACTTCTGCACGGTCCATTTCTTCTTCACTCTCAAGCTGTGCGGGAGCCGCTGTTGAGTTTGCGGCCTCTGGAAGAACCCTCTGGCCCCGGCTCGGACGCCAAGGCGTGGACGCGGCTGAGGGAGGAGGCGAAGGCCAGCGCCTTCGGGAAGGTGCCTCCTCCACTGGCCTGTTTCCAGCCAGGGCCTCCTGGCTAGTGCCAGGGGCCTCAGAGTCGCACCCTAGCGATGCACTCTGCATTGCCGTCGCCGTCCCACAGACTTGTGAGGAGCAGCGACTCTGTGAAGAACTAAATGTAGCGCCTGCCCCACCCACTTTCCCACCACCAGGGTGGGGAATGTCCCTCCCCCTGAGTCCCCAACCACAGCCCTTCAGGCTCTGGAAGAAGCTTGTGATTGGCACAGAGTCCTGTCATTTTTTCATTCCTGAGCCAGTCCCGAAAGCCAGTCCCCCCCCCCCGACAGCCCCCCCTCGACACTGGCCCCCCCTCCCCCCTCCCCTCCCGCGCTGGTACTTTTGATAGACTGAACTCTGCCTGGAGACCAGATACCTAGGAAGCGGAGGCTGAGGGGAGAGAAACATCTGCAGGTTCGAAGACACCCCATGAGGCCAGTTACCTGGTACCGGGGGCTTCCACCATGACGCAAGACACTAGAACATTTATTTAGAGGCACCTTAGGGGCTGGACAGCGGCTACTTTGTCCCCTTCTGTGTCCGCCTCTCCCCCTTATCTCCTCCTTCTCACCCCCTTTAAGGAGACCTTGTGGGAAAAGCAAGAGTTTTGTCGCTTTTCCAACTAATCGGGAAACGAATGTAGGAGTGCGAAACATTCATTGTTTAGGAGATTCCAACAGTCCAAGTGGCTGTCCTTCAGCATTTGGGACTTGTCCACCCCAAGGATACACCTCCCCTTGCTGACCAGTGCCCTGATGTCCCAGAAGCAGGGTGCTCATCTAACAGGAGATCATTGCCTGTGAGATCTCCTTGTGGGCATGTCACTGACCCTCTCTCTCCCACCCCCAGTTTGCTCATCTGTAGTGAGGACCAAAAGCTTGTACGTCATCTCATAGACTCAAAGATTTAGAACAGGAAGAGGTCCCAAATCGCCTCGTTTTTACAGAGGATCGGGGAAGTAACAAGACTTGCCCAAATGCCTTTTTACACAGGTACTGAGGGTCAGAGGTAGGTAGGATTTAAACCCAGGTCCAGTGCTTTGGATATCACTTTCAGTCAAGTGGTGGTACCGGAAACCACCCCACAAGGGATTAAAAAGTGAGTGGAATGTTAGGAAATGGAATGAGCAAGTGTGCACAACCTTTTCTAGGAATTTTTGCCCTTGAAAGGACACAAGACAAAAGTATGAGGTAACATCAGAATCAAAAAAAGGTTTAAGGATGGGGAGGTCTGGACATAGACCATGGGGAAGAAATGCATACAGAGAGATTGAAGATGAGAGAAAGAAAAGCAACACTTGAAGGAGTAGACTGAGAGTAAACTGGATGAAATAGGATGGAGCAAAGGAGGAGAGACCTGGGGATGAAGAGCTATATAAGATGCAATGAGGACGACATGGATATCTAATGATCTCCAGTGATGGTTGCCTCTTTTTCTCATTAAAAGTGTATGAGGGGCAGCTAGGTGGCTCAGTGGATAGAGCACCGGCTCTGGAGTCAGGAGTACCTGAGTTCAAATCCGGCCTCAGACACTTAACACTTACTAGCTGTGTGACCCTGGGCAAGTCACTTAACCCCAATTGCCTCGCTTAAAAAAAAAAAAAAAGTGTATGAGCGCAGATGCTGAAAGGGGGTGGGTGGACGTGGGGCCAGAGCCAGGTCTGCAGAGAGTCCAGAGTGGCAAATAGCTATTTCAAAGGAAAAAAAAATGAGCCAAATCAAGCCTAATCAAAGGATTGTGGTGTAGCTGGTAGTATGTGATTGAGATCACCACCTACAGTGTCAAGTTTGTGGAGGGAGAGAAAAGGGAACAGCAGGAACAATGAGCAGAGAGAACTGTGAGGATTTCAGGGATTAAAGGTCACAGTGAGGACAAAAAGGTGAGGTGGGGGGGCTGAGTAAGAGATAAAATGTTGTGTTTTGGAGAATGGAAGCTCCAAGTTCTGGTTCATAGAGGGCGAATAGGGCTAGGGTATGACCATTCCTGTGTACGGTCAAGGTGGAGGGAGGATGGACATTATCATGTCGGGAGGTGGTTGTAAGGGTGGATGAACTGAGACACCAGGCATTCAAAGGGCTGTTGATATGTATGTGAGAACATTGTTTCAGGGTAGAGACTGGGGGTGAATAGGAGTGTTTCGAGCCAGGTACTGAACTCAAGAAAGGAAAGAAAATGACCCAAAGCTTGTTGGTTTTGACAAGGAGTTGGACAGGGTGATAAACAGGAAGGGACTAACCTTGAAAGAAAAGAATTTGCTAAGAATTATGATGATGGCTAGCCTTTCTATAACATCTAAATGTTTGCAAAACACTTACCGATTTGATTCTCACAACATCCCTGAGAAATAGGCATTGCTATAATACATTGTTTTTGAAAATGGGAAATCCGAGAGTGAGAGAGAGGTTATGTAAGTTGCCCAGGGTCACAGAAAGTCAAAGTTAATAGTAACTAGGCACTTCTCTAAGGCAATATTCAAACACTGGTCTTTCTGACCTCAAACCCAGCACTTTGTTAAATCAGGGAGTGGAGGAGAAAGGGAGAGAGATCTGCAAATGGGCTGAAGGCGTGAGAGGTATGTTTTACTCCCCTTGTCACTGGGCCTTTTCAGGCATGAGAAGAGCACCTTGTATGGAGAGAGTAGCCAAGGATTTCGTGTTTCTTGGTGAAGCAAAATTTCTAATAGTGCCAGAGGGTAGGCAGTAGGAAGTGAAGAGATTGGGGAAGTTTGTTAAAGGCTTGTGGAGAGGCAGCTAGGTGGCGCAGTGGATAAAGCACTGGTCCTGGATTCAGGAGGACCTGAGTTCAAATCGAGCTTCAGACACTTGACACTTACTAGCTGTGTGACCCTGGGCAAGTCACTTAACCCTCATTGCCCCACCCAGAAAAAAAAAAGGGTTGTGGAGAATGGGTTCCAGAGGGCTCAGT
This sequence comes from Dromiciops gliroides, assembly GCF_019393635.1. NCBI lineage: Eukaryota > Metazoa > Chordata > Mammalia > Microbiotheria > Microbiotheriidae > Dromiciops > Dromiciops gliroides. Next base: position 37,290,235 of record NC_057867.1, on the reverse strand, counting down.
GGAAGGGGAGGGCAGAGTGGGCTGCCAGGGGAAGGTATGAAAATATGTAGAGAGGTTTCTCCCAAGCAAATGTGAACTCTGAAGGGTGAGGCTAAGGAGAATGAGAGCTGAGAATTTTACTGGTATTAAGATGGGGGGGGCGGAGCTAGGTGGCAAAGTGGATAGAGCACTGGCCCTGGAGTCAGGAGGACCTGAGTTCAAATCCGACCTCAGACACTTGACACTTACAAGCTATGTGACCCTGGGCAAGTCACTTAACCCCAATTTCCTCACTAAAAAAAAAAAATCCGACCTCAGACACTTGACACTTACAAGCTATGTGACCCTGGGCAAGTCACTTAACCCCAATTGCCTCACTAAAAAAAAAAAATCCGACCTCAGACACTTGACACTTACAAGCTATGTGACCCTGGGCAAGTCACTTAATCTCAATTGCCTCACAAAAGATGGGGGAATGACCAATGATAGGGGAACCCCCCCCTAGGGTCCAAGTTGGGAGGCCATCTGGGACCTCAACTCATCTCCAGGACAAAGTTTGGTCATTATAATCCCATAGTATTAAGGGTTTTTTGTTCTTTGCATTGACCTTGCTGAGGGGGTCAAACTAGACGTCCAATTCCAATACTCTATGCTGCTTTGCTTCTATTCTATGGGAAAATTTCCCCCCACAAATTGAATTGGCTTAAAGTGGGCTTCACCAATCCTAGCAATGGTTATGCTTAGGAGCCTGGGCAGGTAGTTTTTTACTGCATAATATATAGGGATCCAGTAAAGCTGCAAACCTGCCCCCTTAGAGAGCCATGATTTCTTTTTTCAATATTGTTTTGTTTTGTTTTTTGTGGGGCTATGAGGGTTAAGTGACTTGCCCAGGGTCACACAGCTAGTAAGTGTCAAGTGTCTGAGGCCGGATTTGAACTCAGGTCCTCCTGAATCCAGGGCCAGTGCTTAATCCTCTGTACCACCTAGTTGCCTCAAGAGTCATGATTTCTAATTCTGACTGCCTTACATATGGATGTTATAAGGTAGTGGCTCTGGGATTTTTTTAAATCTACAAACTTGTTGGTTGGGGCAAAAGAACTACCCTCATGCTCTCCATTCTACAGGGATCCTTAATAAGATCACTGGGATGAGTAGTACTGTTTTTCATGAGACCCTCAAGGGTACACATATTTTTAAAAAAATAAATATCCTAAGTAAATTATTCATTCCTGCCATAAAAAATCTAGATCTGGTCAGATCTTCATTTTCATCATCACCATATCTCTGATGTTCTGTCTCCTACTGGTGTTGACCTAGAGATGCTCTCAATGAGGTGGCCGAGGATGGACTTACATCCCAATGCACTCATTCAATTACAAAAAGAAGTCATCTTGGATCCCGAACCAGGAAATCCAAGGAGGTAGGGCTGGGCCTTGTTTTCTTGAGGCCAAGAAAAAGGGGACTCGACTGATTTTTCATTGAGAACTTCTTTCTCCACAGGGAAAAGGACTGGGAACTATCCCTATATCCCACATGACACCTAACAAGAAATGAAGTTTAGGGCCCAGTTGATGGTGTGTAGATCTAGAGCTGACAGGATCCTCAGAGGCTGACTCATTCAATCCCTTCCATTGGGAGAGGAGGAAACTGAGGCCCAGGGAGGGAAAATGATTTGCAGAGGGTCACACTGGGGGTTAAGGGGCAGAACTCAGACAGATTGGAGCCCATGTCCTGTGGCTCCAAGATCTTTGATTTTTTTTTCATCATATCCCACTAGGCTTTAGTCTAGCCATTAGCCAGCAATGGGGAGCATGGGGCAGGGAAGGGAGCTAAAGGTCTTTAAAATAGGAGCATCAGGGCAGCTAGGTGGCACAGTGGATAAAACACCAGCCCTGGATTTAGGAGGACCTGAGTTCAAATCTGGCCTCTGACACTTGGCACTTACTAGCTGTATGACCCTGGGCAAGTCACTTAATCCCAATTGCCTCACCAAAATATAAAACAAAACAAAAACAGAGGGGCAGCTAGGTAAAGCACTAGCCCTGGATTAAGGAGGACCTGAGTTCAAATACAGCCTCAGACACTTGACACTTACTAGCTGTGTGACCCTGGGCAAGTCACTTAACCCCAATTGCCTCACCAAAATATAAAACAAAACAAAAACAGAGGGGCAGCTAGGTGGCGCAGTGGGTAAAGCACCAGCCCTGGATTAAGGAGGACCTGAGTTCAAATACAGCCTCAGACACTTGACACTTACTAGCTGTGTGACCCTGGGCAAGTCACTTAACCCCCATTGCCCCACAAAAACCCCCAAACCAAAAAACAAACAAAAAACCCCAAATAAAATAGGAGCATCTATTTTTCCAAGTCCTCAGTCACTATGTGGGAAACATTTCGGAATGCTACCAACCTGGTGTAGGAGGCTTTCAGGTATAGGTAGAAAGGGAGAACTCTGGGGCATAGCTGTAATTGGTAGCATGAAAAATGCCCTCACGGGGGCAGTTAGGTGGTGCAGTGGATAAAGCACTGGCCTTGGATTCAGGAGGACCTGAGTTCAAATCCAGCCTCAGACACTTGACACTTAACTAGCTGTGTGACTTTGGGCAAGTCACTTAATCCTCATTGCCCTGCAAAAAAAAATACTCTCAAATCAGCTGTTTTCAGACAGTTAGTCAGGGTAGGGGACGGCAGAGGCTTCCCTTCCCCTCCTCATCCCCCCATTCCCCCAGTGAGGCTCCTCTATTGGGTGGAGGGTTGTTACAGCTCAAGGGAGAGAGAAGAAGCATCAGCCTAGGCATCTACCGGCTTTCATTTTAACTAATTGTTCTCGCTAATTATATTCCAAGGTCAGTTGTTTCTTTTGGCTCCTGGAGGAGTGGAAGGCCTGTCGGCCCTCCACATTTCAGGGCCAGAGTTGCCAGTTCTTTCCTGGGCAAGGTCATAGGATCCCAGATTGAGAGCTGCCAGGGTCCTTAGGGGCTACTGAGTCCAATCCCTTCATTTTACACAGGAGGAAACTGATGCCTAGGGAATGACTTACCCAAGGTCACATGTAAGATTCTAGATTTAGAAGTTATCTAGGCCAGGGCTTCTTAAACTTTTTCCACTCACAACCCCTTTTTGCCTGAGAAATTTTTACTCAACATTGGATTGGGTGTGGGCGGGGGGGGGGGCGGGGGGTGGTGGTGGTGGTGGTTGTTTTTTGCAGGGCAATGAGGGTTAAGTGACTTGCCCAAGGTCACACAGCTAGTAAGTGTCAAGGGTCTGAGGCCAGATTTGAACTCAGATCTTCCTGAATCCAGGGCCGGTGTTTTATCCACTGCGCCACCTAACTGCCAAAATTTTTGTGAGCCTCACATTTGGTTACCCACAGTTTAAGAAGCTAAGATCTATCTCACCGCCCCCCCCCAATTTACATAAGGGAAAACTAAAGCTGAGGGAGAGAGCAGTGACTTTTCCAAGGCCATACAGGTTGTAGGGATCAGAGACGAGACTTAAACCCAAATTCTCTGACTTCAGAACCAGTGTTCTTTCCACTGTACTGCCAGCAGTCTCTACCCTGTTTGGTGAGCATGGGAGATTGGAGACTGGAGACAGAGCTCTCAGGGGTTTGCTTGCTTGCAATTCTAAACTTGAATAGGAGCCTTAACACATCAAGGTCAATGTCATTTGTCCAAATACAGCCCCCCACTCCTTCCTCCCCCCCCTTTTATTTGGAATTTGGTTAGGAGAGGTGTCTACCATTCACCACTTAACGACCACCTTAACTAGCTATTTCAATTATTGGAAGTCTTTGTGCTGTGCAGTATAATACAATGTTTATTTAGTGCTTGTTCTATGTGGAGCCTTGGGGGAGATAAAGGTTAGGTGACCTTGATCCCTATCCTCAGGGAGATCACTGTCCAGTGAGGAGATGAAAACTAACAATTAGGGAAACCCCTGCCTCTGACAGGCTGTGTGACCCTGGTGCAATCACTGACCTCAGTGCAATTGGCAACTCTATAATAGAAGCTGTAGAGCAGGGGCCCAACATGCATTGCTAGAGGGAATTTTCTCACCTAGGAGCTCTCTGTGACAATGAAAATATAGCTCTGGTCCAAAAGAAAACTAATTGAAAAACAAAGCGGGATGTGAGGTCTGGGGAAGGTCACTGTTGAGTGAAGGGGATCAGCCAAGGTATCCTGGGTGATGGTAGCACTTGATTTAAGCTTTAAAGGATAGCAAGTGATTTAAATGGTAAAGAGGGGAAGGAAAAACATTCCAAGAGGCTAAAAGGAGAGGGACAAATGTATGCAAAGGCCCTGGGGTCCAAGAACAGGAGACTGAATATGGGGAGAACAGTGTAGCTGGAGCATGAAGGGGCCTGAGAGCAATAATAGGAAGTCTGGGAAAGTAGGGTGGTTGCAGAGGATCTTGAATGCCCGGAAGGGGAGTTTGAATGTTACTTGGTATGTAATAGGGAGACTTTTTGAGCAGAGAGACATGCATAAGGGAGATAGTTGTGGCAAGAGTATATGTTGGGGGTGGTACAGTGGATAGAGCACTGGCCCTGGATTCAGGAGGACCTGATTTCAAATCCAGCCTCAGACACTTAACACTTACTAGATGTGCGATCCTGGGCAAGTCACGTAACCCCAATTGCCCCACCAAAAACCAAAAAAAAAAAAAAGAATAAAAAAGAGTTGAATTAGAGAAAGGAGGAAGGCCTATAAAGGCATGCAAGCTGGTGATTAACTAAATGAATAACTGAACTAAAGGAAACTTTTATTTTAAAAAGGTAAATATAACAACAATGAATAGTAGAAATCACTTTCTTTCAGGTTCTTAGGTTTTTTTCTTAGTTTCTTACCACCATTTTTATCTTCTGCTTTATGGAAAAACACAACATGGTAGACAGAAGCACCCCACCCCCCCATCCCTCCCAGGTTTATGTAGAACTGAGAGAATTAGGAATTAGGACTCCTCTCTCAGATGTTGTTGTTTGTCCCTTGTTCTCGAAGAGGACCATGACATCCGGGTGATGTCATGACTTGCCCTGAATTGGATTTAAGTGAGGGAGGGCTGTGCAAGGTCACCAGCCTCACTCTCTCCTCCAGAGCCATCTGGGTCCAGGGGCAAGATATATACATCAGGATGAACGAAGATGCCCCCTCCTATCTCAGATAATCGAAGACTTGATGGGAATTTTGCTCCTATTTGTCATCTTGGCTTTGGAGGACCCATTCAGAACTGGACCTATGCAGAGTCAAAGTAGGCAGACAATAGGTCAATAGGTACATTCTGCTTGTGGTCAAATTGGGCTGGTGGGGATGGAGAGAGGAGGAAATGTCTACCTGAAGGATGAAAATATAGTCTAATGGAAAAGACGCAAGACTGGGGGGTCAGGAAACCTGAGTTTGAGTCCTGTTTCTGTCACTAACTTGTGTGATCTTGGGAAAGTCTCTTTCCTCCTCTGAGTTTCCTTACTTTCTCCATCTGTGAAATGAGAGGGTGGGATTAGATGATCTCTAAGGTTGCTCCTGGCTCTAAACTGGGTGCCCTTCAGGATGTAAGGGGGTAAATGAGCAAATTCAGGAGATAAAAAGGAATTCAGTAGTTGTTGGTCTTGAGATGGGGGCAGGGATCTGATAGCTCTGGAGAAGTTCTGTGGCAGGGTTTATCTTGTTCCTTGGTTATCTAAAATTGTTTATAAAAGAATGGGCTTTCTGCAAAATGACCCGGGTTTTCAAGTACCCTCTTCTGGGCAAAACCTGGCAAGCTGCCAAGGTCCTTAGCTAATGTGGGATGGGGCTGTATAATGTTAGATTGCAGGGTTATCCTGGAAAAGATAAGCACTTGGGGTGACAGACCCACACTCTAGAAAGCAAACAGAATAGCATATTTAGCAGTGATGGCGGCCACACTCCTCTGTATGGCATTGAATCTCCTTTATAACTTGGTTTCAGCCTTTTTGCAGATCACTCTCCATACCCTTCTGTTCCCCACTTGTGACATTTCAAGTTCCATCTCCATGCCTGGCATCCACTCCCTAGCTTCTTTCAAGGTTCATTTCTTTTTCTTTTTTTTTTTTTGCGGGGCAATGGGGGTTAAGTGACTTTCCCAGGGTCACACAGCTAGTAAGTGTCACGTGTCTGAGGCCGGATTTGAACTCAGGTACTCCTGAATCCAGGGCCAATGCTTTACCCACTGCACCACCAAGCTGCCCCTCAAGGTTCATTTCTAAGGCCACCTTTCTATATGAGGCTTCCCTCCCAGTTGCTTGTACCCATCCTCCCTCCCTCAAAGTCATTTTGTATTTACCTCGCATAAATTTTGCATTACCTTTGTGAGCTTGTGTTACTTCCTTTCTATTTATTTTGTTGGGGTTTTTGTGGGGCAAATGGGGTTAAGTGACTTGCCCAGGGTCACACAGCTAGTATATGTTAAGTGTCTGAGGCTAGATTTGAACTCAGGTCCTCCTGACTCTAGGGCCGGTGCTCTATCCACTGCACCACCTAGCTGCCCAAACTCTGTGTGTGTGTGTGTGTGTGTGTGGCAATTGGGGTTAAGTGACTTGCCCAGGGTCACACAGCTAGTAAGTGTCAATGTTCTGAGGCCGAATTTGAACTCGGGTACTCCTGACTCCAGGGCCAGTGCTCTATCCACTGCACCACCTAGCTGCCCCATGTTACATCTTTTCAATGGAATGTAAGCTTCTTCAGGGCAGGGGCTATTTTTTTAAAAAATCCCCCGTGACTGGCATCTAGTAGGGGCTAAATAAATACACGTTGATTGATGGATCATCCATTTATAACACTGTTCAGAGGATTTGAGCTAAAAGAGACCTCGGAGATCACTGAGCCCAGCCACCCCTCTCATGTTACAGAGCAACCTCCATTGTGCATATTTTGCTTATTTTCCAAAGTGAATCCCAGGTTCGAAAATTTGGCTTGGTGGCATGGATAGAGTTGGCCTCACAGTCCGGACCATCCAGGCTGTGTCACTGGCCAAATGTCATTTCTCGGCGCGGGGGGGGGGCAGTTAGGTGGCACAGTGGATAGAGCACTGGCCCTGGATTCAGGAGGACTTGAGTTCAAATGCGGCCTCAGAACATTGACACTTACTAGCTGTGTGACCCTGGGCAAGTCACTTAACCCTCATTGCCCTGCAAAAAGGAAACTAAAATAAAATGCGTAAAGATAAATTTTGTTATTATTATTATTATTTTGCGAGGCAATGAGGGTTAAGTGACTTGCCCAGGGTCACACAGCTAGTAAGTGTCAATGTTCTGAGGCCGCATTTGAACTCAGGTCCTCCTGAATGCAGGGCCAGTGCTCTATCCACTGTGCCACCTAGCTGCCCCAGTAATGTTATTTCTCAGAGCTCAAAGGGTAACTCACCAAGACTAGATGTTTCAGAGAGAGGGTTAACCTGCATTGGTGGAGAGAGTTTCCTCACCTGGGAGTTCCCTATACTGATGAAATTCCTGGTGCAGTCTCTATTCCTCCCCCGCCCTCCCCCCCAAATTTGTAATATTAGAGGTTTTGATAAAGATGCAAATTGTCATTTCCTTCAAGCACTCTGCCCCCCCCAAACTAATGAATTTGGGATTAGGGTTTTAAGCACTTCCCCCAGGGGTGACACTTGCTGTTTGAAGGAGGCATTTTCTATCTTTTCTGACGACAGTTTTATAGGGCTATCTTTTGTTTGTTCATCACCTTCATATCTTTTCCTGTCCTTGATTTAGTAAGAAAAATCTCCAAAAGAAAGATAATAATTGATACCATTTATCTGGCATTTTATCCTGTGTCAGGCACTGTCCTGAGTGCTTTACAAATATTGTCTCATTTGGTCCTTACAACAACCCTGAGAGCTTAGATGCTATTATCCCCATTTTATAGATGAGGAAATTGAGGCAAATTGAGTGGAGTTGACTTGCCCAGAATGACCCAACTAGTAAGTGTCTGAGACTGAGTTTGAACTCAGGTCTTCCTGATTTGCCTGGAATCATTCTATCCACTGGACCCCCGTCCCCACCCCCAAAAGAGAAGCATTCAGGAAAACTGATAAAGTAGCTGAATCTGCCAGCATATATAATATTCCAGACTCATGGTCCCCTACTTCTGCAAAGAAGGAAGGGAGGACGTTTTCTCAACTCTTCTCTAGCCTTTCCCCCAAGGAGCTTGACCCTGATTTAATTCAGTGCTCTTTCTCTTTGCCATGCTGTAGTCATTGCGTACATTGTCTCAATTCTGCTTTTTTTTTTCATTCTGTAACACTTCATCCCTTTTCCCAGAGCATTTGTTTCTAATGCCTCTGTGAAATCGAGACAAGATTTTGGAAGATGATCCCAAACCCAAGACATTGAATGTAAAAAAACACAATAGGATCACAGATTTAGAGATGAAAGAGATCTTGGGGGCCCTCTATCCAACCCCTTCATTTTACAGTGGAGGAAACTGAGGCTCCAGCAGGAGAAGGATCCTTAGACCTAGAGCTGGAAGAGACTTCAGTGGCCATCTAATCTTCCCCCTTCATTTTACAGAGGAGGAAACTGAGGTCCAGGGAAGGTGAGGAACTTATCCAAAGTCATACAGGTACTCACAAAAGTGGGATTTGAACCCAGTGCCTCTGATTCCAGAACTACTTTTCTTTTCACCTACTCCTTGACTTGTCTTAAACAGCCTGGGTGAACAAACCACAGCCCCATCACACATCTGCTGCCGGACTGCATGTGTGTGCCCTGAGAACCTGCCTAACTCAGCAGAGGGTCATCTCTAGGCCTTCATCCCAAGTTGGCGGTGACTGCCTCAGCCACAGCATCTCTGGAAAAAAACAAACCCTACTGAGTCCCAGAGGAGTCGCAATCTGTATTGGCGGAGGTAGGGAAACTGCTAAAATTGAAAATCCTAGCAGTATTTCAGCCTCTCACTTGCCTGGGAAGTTACCAGGAGTTCTTGGCCCATAATGAACACCGCCCCCCCCCATTCAGCTATTTCACCTATTTCCTCCCTTCTAAGTATCCCTCCAATGGCAAGGTTGTCCATCCCATTAGCCACACACTCCCAAGGAAGCCTTCCAACTTTCTCCAATGATGGAGGCCTCAGTACAGCTAGACAGTTCAGTATGAGGCATGATTGGCAGCAAGCAGGTGCTCTGGGTGATGAGAGAATGAACAAGCATTTCCATTGATCAATATAGAACTTCGGTTTGAAAACACTTGCATATATTTGAACTTGTGCCCCTGAGCATCACAGTAGGTGGTAGGACATGTCTTTTCATGCCCATTTAAAAGACAAGGAAGCTGACGTCCCCTAAGTGACTTACCCAAGGTCACACAGTCAGGGTTGGAGCAGCTCACATTAGAACCCATGCCTTGACTCTCTAGAGCAGGTGTCCCAATTCCAAACATCCTGCACCAGCTGCATCTGGAGCCAGAGGTCCCAGTCTGACCAAGGGATTTCATTGGTGTACAGAATTCACAAAGAAGAGGAAATTTCTACCAATGAAAGAGTACTCAGCCTGGAGTCAGAGGGCCTGGGTTCAAATTCTCTTTGATGCTTACTCATTCTATGACCTCGGGCAAAAGACTTTTACTCTTTGGGCCTCAGTTTCCTCTTTGGTAAGATGGCTTCTAAAGTCTCCACCAGTTCTAGTGAACTAGATGGGCCATCTTATCTTACTTTGGATATTTGCCCAGTGTCATATAGCTAGAGTTTGGACTATGCCATGCTACCTCTTAATGCAACCCCTGGAGAAGGCTAGTCTTTATTGGTTAGTGACTAGGCTGGCTTCTTTCACTGTTGTGGGGTCTGCATTCCTCTGCAGGTAAGGGAGCTGCTGAGAGGGGAGAGAGAGAGACAGAGAAAGAGAGAGACAGAGAGAGAGACAGAGACACAGACACAGACAGAGACACAGACACAGACAGAGACAGATACAGAGAAACAGAGGGTGGGAGAGAGAGAGAGAGAGAGAGAGAGAGAGAGAGAGAGAGAGAGAGACAGAGACAGAGACAGAGACAGAGACAGAGACAGAGACAGAGACGGTAGGCAATCAGACAGGTACTTCCTGAGTCATCTGAGGACAAATTGGGAAGAATGAGAAGGAATAGTGAGGAGGCAAATTTCAACTTTAGTGTTTAGTGGCCTTGGTCTCATTAGCCCCTTGTTTGGTTTTTGTTTTGTTTTGTTTTGTTTTTGTGAGGCAATTAGGGTTAAGTGACTTGCCCAGAGTCACACAGCTAGTATTAAGTGTCTGAGGCTGGATTTGAACTCAGGTGTTCCTGACTCCAGGGCCGATGCTCTATCCACTGTGCCATCTAGCTGCCCCCTCATTAGTCCCTTGAGTCAGAAACTAGCCTCAGGTGGGCATGGAAACTACCCCACTCCCTTTCTCTGAAAGTAAAAGGAGTGCTCCCTTTGTTGGATAAAAAGCATATTGTATGGCTCTGAGGAGGAGCTGCCTGCTTGGCCTTTAGGTACTGGGCAGGAGGACTTGAAAAGAGGGAAGAGGAGATGGAAAGGGGACAGAAGGAGGAGAGGGAGGGGAGAGAGGAGACAGAGGAGACAGAGGTGAGGAGTACAAGGGGAGGGGGAGAAAAATAAAGGAAGAGAAGGGACAGAAGAAAGGAGAGGGAGTAAAAGAGGAGAATGGAAGAAAGCTAACAGAGAGGGATGCGGAAAGAGGAGAGAAGAGAGAAAAAGGGAGGAAAAGATAGGGAGAAAGAGAAGTAGGGGACGGGAGGGTTAAGGGAGGGGGGAAATGATGGAGAGTAAAAAGTGAGGAGGAAGGTTCAGGGCATAGCCCTTGGGCATGTATGGCTGTGGGTCTGGACCACTGTTTATATGAGCAGGAGAGGCCCTAGTTCACCCTGGGAGGAGAAGCCAATTCTTAGAAAGCTCCCAGCCCCCCCCCCCTTTGTGGGCTAGGCAGTACCATTACTTTAAAATACAAACTAATGTAATTTTTTTTTTTAGTGAGGCAATTGGGGTTAAGTGACTTGCCCAGGGTCACACAGCTAGTAAGTGTTAAGTGTCTGAGGCCGGATTTGAACTCAGGTACTCCTGACTCCAGGGCCAGTGCTTTATCTACTGCGCCATTTAGCTGCCCCAACTAATGTAATTTTTAAAAATATTTTTATTGATATCTCTTGTTTTTATATAATCTAGAGTTCTGTCTGTAGCTACCTTCCCTTCCTAGATAGTTATTCCTCATAACAAGGAATTTTTAATAAAGAAAGTAAAGAGGAAAACAAGAAAAAAAAATCAGAAAAACCTATCAACACACTGGAAAAAAACCTGACAAGGTAGGCAATGTTTCATGCTTGTGCACTACCTCCCTCCACCCCAAAGGTGTGGTGGCAGGGGTGGGGGGAGGCATAGTCTCATATTTCTTCTTTGAGGCCAAGCTTGTTCTTTCTAATTTTGGATTGCTTTGTAGGGCTTTTGTCCTGTCCATTGCCATGGTCATTGACCATATTGTTTTTCTGGCTCTACTTCACTCTGCATCAGTTCATGTAAGTCTTCCAAGGTTTCTTCATATTCATCATGCTCATCTTTTCTTTCTTGCTCAGTAACATTCCACTGACTAGAGCTGATGTGTGAGAAAATTAGAGAATCCCTAGCTCAGGAGGCAACTTGAAAATATTGGATGTGACCTGTGATTTCATTGGTCTAGAGTACTGTTAGTGAGAAAATTGCTCTTAATTCTCCTAATTCGGGACCCCCTCTGCAACTTGTAACCATAGAGAGTTGTCTGGTAATAATTGGGGTTTAGAAAGTTTTAGTGATGCTTTTGTTCCTATAAAATTTTCTATGAACCTCTGAAAAGAAGTAAGCTATGTCATCAAGTAAATGTATGTCTAAAAAAGCAAGTGGGCTGGTTAGTCAGGTATTGAGGTTGAAGGTTGACAGGCAGACAGCTTGTGTTCTCTTCTGGTGTTTTCCAGCACAGTAGAAGGATGTTCCCCTATCCTTTGACTACTTACTTAGCTTTTGGGGAACGGATTTCCGTCTTTGTTATTGTTGTTATTCAGTAATGTCTGACTCTTCCTGACCCCGTTTGGGGTTTTCTTGGTGAAGATACTGGTGTAGTTTGCCTTTTCCTTCTTTAGCTCATTTTACAGATGAGGAAACTGAGGCAAACAGGCTGAAGTGACTTGCCCAAGGTCACAAAGCTAGTATCTGAGATGGGATTTGAATTCAGAAAGATGATTCCAAGCCCAGTGCTCTATCTACTTCACCACCTAGATGCCATTTTGATCTTACATAATTGTTTGTTTGTTTGTTTGTTTTTATTTGTGGGGCAATGAGGGTTAAGTGACTTGCCCAGGGTCTCACAGCTAGTAAGTGTCAAGTGTCTGAGGCTGTATTTGAACTCAGGTCCTCCTGAATGCAGGGCCAGTGCTCTATCCACTGTGCCACCTAGCCGCCCCCGGTCTTACATAATTGTATCAATTCTCTATATGTCTTGGATGTTAGACCCTTTTTTCTTTTTCCCCTTCCTCCCTCCTTCCCTTCCTCCCTCCCTCTCTTCCTCCCTCTCTTCCTCCCTCTCTTCCTTCCTTCCTTCCTTCCTTCCTTCCTTCCTTCCTTCCTTCCTTCCTTCCTTCCTTCCTTCCTTCCTTCCTTCCTTCCTTCCTTCCTTCCTTCCTTCCTTCCATCTGGACCTGTCATGTGAGGAAACTCTTTACTGATGCGGATTGGCAAATACTTAGTAAGCTATGTGGTTTATTGAGAGGTTATGTAACCTGCCCAGGATTGCACTGTCAGCTTGTAGCAGAGGCCAGCTTTCTCTGTCCCCCACATCATGTGACCTCCAATCAGGCCTTTATCAAAGTTGTTTGATGTGGAGATTTATTTTCACTATCCATAGTTTCTTTTTTATTCCAATTACCTGGATTTGAATTGAAATTGAGACACAAGGGACATTAAGTGCATTGCTCAAGGTCACACAGATAGAAAGTATTAGAGGCAGTTTCCCCTTCCCCTTAAAGAGAATCATGTTATCCTCTTTAAGTTTTCCCTTCTCTAGTCTCAACAGCCAGAGCTCTTTTAGCCAACCTTCCAATGCTGTCACTTCAGTTCTCTCAGCATTCTGGTTGCCTCTTCTGGGCACACTGGTAATAGGGAGCCCCTTCTCTGACTTTATTTGTCCACAATGATTGACATGAGGGGCTACTCTCATTGGAGGAAGCCTTGGGGCATTCGGATCTGATAAGACCAGCCCCAAAGAGATAAGAGAAGACATCCCCCTCTCTCCTCCTGCTCCTTTGCAGAGATGGACATCCAGGAGTCTGGGGAATTGCATATGCTTTCGGACTTTGGGGATGCGTGGATTAGTTCTGCTGATTTTCTTCTCTTCCCTTTTCCCCCTTTGTTATATGGGCTAGCTCTCTGGGATAAGAAAGGCAAGGGTGTAGGGGGAGATATCAGTGATGTAGAAGCGAGGTATCAATTTTTAAAGGAAAAAAAAGACTCCTTGGAGATTTGGTTGAGTGCAGGGATCACACTGAGAGAGGGAGGCTGCTTTTGAAGGAGAAAGCTGCAATGAAGAAGCACGGTGCCTAAAAGATTCTGAGGCTACAGGGCAGAATGTGCTAAACAGAGGATGCCAGTGTTATATATGACACTTGTCACATTTGGATCCCAGAGAAAGGGGATATATAGACACTCACTCATACATACATATATATACACATGCACACATATATACAGAGAAAGACAAAGACAGAGACAGAGAGGGAAGGGAGAGACAGAGGGAGGGAGGGAGACAGAGAGAGAAGAAAGGGAGAGAGAGACAGAGAGAGGCAGAGAGAGAGAGAGAGAGAGAGAGAGAGAGAGAGAGAGAGAGAGAGAGAGCAGGAACCAGTGGTTAGGGAGAGGTACAGATGATGTTTGAGCAAAGGAAATTGAGGAGAAACAATCAGACAATTAAGAAGAAAACCAGGAGGGGGCAACATCGTCAAAGTTGAGTGAGGCAAGTGCGCAAATGGTGTTGACTACAAAGCAAGGGCAGGAAGGCCTGGGAGAGCAATGAGGAATGGAGGGATGGTGGAAGGAGTACTGGAAGGATGGAATGTTTTGATCTGGGACAGGAATTTCCCCATGCTTAAGAGTAATAGAAAGCTCAAGGTTATGACCATCTATCTCTATGTGGGGGTAGAATGGGATGAAGTTCTAGGTCCTGGGAGTTGAGGAAGTTGACAAATTGGGAAGGCAGGGTGTTGGAAGGGACACCATCACGTACATTAATGAATGCCTTCGAGTGTCAGGGAAGAATTGCCATTGATCCCGGTTTTTCAGCTGAACCCTTCACTCTCCTTGTCACCCTGCTCTGAATAGCCTCTAGCCATGACTGTTCTTCTAAAAAGGTGCTGTCCAACATTGAGTGCAATATTCAGGAAGTGGAATGACCAGGGAAGGGTACAAGAGATTTTATCCTCTATGGTCCTACATGCTCTGCCTCTCAGTGTAACCTGTGATCACTTTAGCCCTTTGGACTGCTGAATCACTGAGTTTATAGTCTACTAATCCCCTAACATTTTCTTTTATTTTTCGAGGGGGAGGCAATCAAGGTTGTGACTTACCCAGGGTCACATAATTAGTAAGCGTCTTGGTCGGAGGCTGGATTTGAACTCAGGTCCTCCTGACTCCAGGGCTGGTGCTCTATCCACTCCACCACCTAGCTGCCCCTAGTATCTTCTCAATTTTTTTTTTATTTTAAGTTCCAAATTCTCTCTGTCCCTTCTCCATCTTCTCCCAACTATTGAGAATGCAAGAAATATGATAAACATTATAAAAATGAAATTATTCGAAATATATTTCCACAATTAGCCATGTTGCAAAAGGAAAAAAAAACAACAAGAAAAATGAAGTAAAAATATGCTTTAATCTGCACTCAGAGTTTATCATTTCTCTCTCTCTGGAGGTTGATAGCATTTTTCATCAGGAGTCCTTTGGAATTGTCTTGGCTCATTGTATTGATAAGAAGAGCTAAGTCTTTCACAGTTGATTATTGTTATAATATTTCTGTTACTGGGTACAATGTTTTCCTAGTTTTAATCACTTCACTTTTCATTAGTTCCTATAAGTATTCCCAGGTTTGCTTGAAACCTGCTTATCATTTCTTATAGCATAATAGTATCCCATCTCAATCATATACCACATCTTATTTAGCCATTCCCTAACTGAAGGCCATCCCTTCAGTTGCCAATTCTTTGCCACCACAAAAAGAGCTGTTATATTTAATTTCGTACATAGGGGTTCTTTTCTTTTTTCCTTGATCTCTTTGGGGGTACAGATCTAGTAGGGGTATGGCAATAAATAAGTAAATTAACTTAGGTAGAATTCTCATTTTTATTATATTAGTTTGGCCTACCCATGAATAATTATTTCTCCAATTGTTTACATATGTCTTTATTTGTGTGAAGTGTTTTGTAACTGTGTTCATATAATCTCTGAATTTATCTTAGCAGATAGGTTCCTGAGTATTTTATATTGTCTATAGTTAATTTTATTTTTTGAATAATAAACGTTTTTATTTAAGTTTTGAGTTCCAAATTTTATCCCTCCTTCCTTCCCTCCCCTGCCCTTTCTCTTAGGTGGTAAGCAATCAGATATAGGTTATACATGTATAATTAAGCAGTCTGTAGTTATATTTAAAAAATTTTTTTGGTCTTTTTTTTTTGCAGGGCAATGAGGGTTAAGTGACTTGCCCAGGGCCACACAGCTAGTGTCAAGTGTCTGAGACTGCATTTGAACTCAGGTCCTCCTGAATCCAAGGTCAGTGCTTTATCCACTGCGCCACCTAGCTGCCTCCCAGTCTGTAGTTATTTTAACTGGAATTTCTCTATCTCTTGCTGCTAGGTTTTATTGATAAAATGCTGATGACTTATGAGGGTTTATTTTATATCTTGCCACCTTGCTGAAGTTTTTAATTGTTTCACCTAGTGTTTTAGTTCATTCTCTCTTTTTCTCATCTTATTGCTAGTGCTATCATTTCTTTTTGTTTTGTTTTGTTGGTGAGGCAATTGGGGTTAAGTGACTTGCCCAGGGTCACACAGCTAGTAAGTGTTAAGTGTCTGAGGCCGGATTTGAACTCAGGTCCTCCTGACTCCAGGGCCAGTGCTCTATCTACTGCGCCACCTAGCTGCCCCTAGTGCTATCATTTCTAATACAATATTGAATAATAGTGGTGATAATGGACATTCTTGTTTCACTTGTGATCTTACTGGGAAGGCTTGAGGTTTATCCCTGTTACAGATAATACTTGCTCTTAGTTTTAGATAGATAATACTTATCATTTTAAGAATTGCTCCAATTGATTCCTATGCTATCTAATATTTCTAATAGGAATGGTGGTTGTATTTTGTCAAAAGCTTTTTCTGCACCTCTTGATATAATCATATGATTTTAGTTGTTTTTACTATTGATGTGGCCAATTATGCTGATGGCTTTCCTAATATTGAATGATCCCTACGTTCCTTGTAAAAAACTCACCTAGTCATAGTCTATGGTCTTTGTGATATATTGCTGTAATCTCCTTTCTAGTATTTTATTTTAAAATTTCCATCTATATTCATTAAGGAAACTGGTCTGTGATTTTATTTTTCTGTTTTTGATCTCCTTTGTTTAAGTATCAAAAGCATCTTTTTGTCACAAAAGGAATTTGACAGGATTTCTTCTTTTTTTTTTAGTGAGGCAATTGGGGTTAAGTGACTTGCCCAGGGTCACACAGCTAATAAGTGTTAAGTGTCTGAGGCCGGATTTGAACTCAGGTCCTCCTGACTCCAGGACCGGTGCTCTATCCACTGCACCACCTAGCTGCCCCAGGATTTCTTCTTTATCTATTTTTTCAAATATTGTATCTAGTATTTCGGTTAATTGTTCTTTAAATGCTTAGTAGGATTCATTTGTAAATCCATCTGGTGTTGGGGATTTTTTTCTTAGGGAGCTCAATTATGGCTTGTGAAATTTCTTTTTCTAAGATAGGGTTACTTAAGTATTCTATCTCCTCTTTTGTTAATCTGGGCAATTTACATTTTTGTAATTATTCATCCATTTCACTTAGATTGTTAGATTTATAGGCATATAATTGGGCAAAATAACTCTTAATAATCACCTTAATTTCATCTTCTTTGATCTTGCATTCACTCTTTATTTTTGATACTGGTAATTTGCTTTTCTTCTTTCCTAAAAAAATCAAATTATGGTTTATCTACTCCCCCCTCAATAAAAACCAGCTGCTAGCTTTATTTATTAGTTCAATAATTTCTTTTTTACTTTAAATTTTATTAATCTGTCCTTTGATTTTCAGGATTTTTATTTTGTTGTTTACTATGGGATTTTAATTTTATTCTAGTTTTTTTTCTTCAGTTGCATGTCCAATTCATTGATCTTCTCTTTCTCTCTTTTACTGATGTATATGTTTAGAGATATAGCTTTTCTTAAGTATTGCTTTGGTTGCATTCTATAGGATTAGAATATTTTGTTTTCAATTAGTTTTTTTTTTGTTGTTTCTTTTGCAGAGCAATGAGGGTTAAGTGACTTGCCCAGGGTCACACAGCTAATGTCAAGTGTCTGAGGCTGGATTTGAACTCAGGTACTCCTGAGTCCAAGGACATCCACTGTGCCACCTATCTGTTTTATGGTCTAAAAAGGGTTCATTTAATATTTCTGCTTTTCTGAATTTGATCATGAGGTTTTTATGCCCTAATACATGGCTAATTTTTGTGAAGGTACCATTCAATTCCTATTAAATTTTCTCCAGAGTTCTATCATATCTACCTTTTCTAAGATTCCATTCATCTGCTTAATTTCTTTATTTTTTCTTTTATGGTTAGATTTATCTAGCGCTGAGAGGGGAAAGTTGAGGCCTCCCACTAATACAGTTTTTTTTTTGTTTGTTTTCTTTTGTTTTCTTTTTGCAGGGCAATGGGGGTTAAGTGACTTGCCCAGGGTCACACAGCAGGTAAGTGTCAAGTGTCTGAGGCCGGATTTGAACTCAGGTACTCCTGAATCCAGGGCCAGTGCTTTATCCACTGCACCACCTAGCCGCCCCCCACTAATACAGTTTTACTCGCTATTTCCTCCTGTACTTGATTTAACTTTTCCTTTAAGAATTTGTATGCTATGCCATTTGGTGCATATATTGACATTACTTCAGTGTCTATGATGCCTTTTGGTGTATGGGATGTTCAGGGAGGACTAGCACCTCAAGTATGAGGGCTTTTCTGAGCCCTTTTCAGGGCTGTTCATTCACCTTTGGTCCCCACATGTCACCCAACACTCACCTGTGGCTCCAAGAAGCTGGAACATGTGCAGTGGCTGCAGCCTGAGAATGATCCAAACAATAACTTTTGTAGTGGGCACTTTTAGACTACAGGTACATTTTAGAATTTTTTAGACTACAGAAATGTTTTGTCTTTCAGTGCCTCTGAAAACATGGGTTTAAAAAACCCAGGATTTTTCTTAGTCATTGCTTGGGTATTGTCTCATCTTAAAATGAAACCCATTTACATAATAACTGGACAATGGAACATATAATATGGAGGGGAATAGAGTTCCTTTATAAAGAAAAAATCATAAAAACCAGGGTTCAAACCTAGGGAAACAGAATAACTCCATATAAAAATATAATAATATAATAGAATGTATATTACATAATAATAAATAGCATATATCACATATTATAATACAACATGATATAATCGTGATATTAATTATTTATGTTATATTAATTATATTATCTATAATATTATCTATTATATAATATAATGAATATAATAATATTCATTCCCAAGGGTTCATATTATCTCTAATCTGTGTATTATATATTGTACTAATCTGTGGGAAAATGCCTAGCATTATTAGGGAAATCCTTGGACAGCCTTTGAGCCATTAGTGAAAAAAGTCAAGGAAGCTAGGCCGGCTTAGCAGTTTTCAGAAATAAGGCTTTTCTGGGGAGTGGCTTCAATTAGGAGCATGGGTCCTTTATGGTCCTTGATAACAGCTGACACACCCAAAGGGACCCCTGTCAATCCTCAGGGGTCTTGTTAAGTACTTTCCCCACCTTCAATCCCCAGCCAAGCAAATACCATTGTCCTTGAGGCAAAAAAAATGGTGTATGTAGAGTGGAATGGGTCAAAAAAGTCCCGCTTCTGCCCTATACAAAGGAAGGCATTGGGAGGAGTTTGATACTCTGAATCCAAATTAGAGCAGAAAGGAAGAGACTGAGGGAGGTGGCATTAGTCAAGGTTTAGATAAACAGCTCGGTGATCTTGAGCCACCTGTAGCTGAAAACAGGCAGAACATCGGATGCAGAGTGGATTTCAGAACATCAGAACTGGTTGAGGCCAAAAACAGAGAATGTAAGGGCTGAGAAAAATCCTACAACAGAACCTGTCAGATCTCGGAATGATTTTAGAACCCTGGATGTCAGATGAGGAAGAGAATTTAGAACAGGGAGTGTCAGATCAAGAAGGGATTTTAGAATGCTAAATGTCAGCTATGGGAGGGACTTAGAACACAGAATGTCAGTATAGGCATGGACTTTAGCATAGAATATGTCAGAGCTTGTAGGCTACTGAGAAGAGAGTCTGTCATTGCTGGGAAAGGCTGAGAAGAGATAATGCCAGATCTAGGCAAGACTTTAGAACACAGAATATCAAATATGTAAGGGAATCTAGAACACTGAATGTCAGATATGCGAGGGAATTTAGAACACAAAATGTCAGATCAGGGAGGGACTTTAGAACACAGAACATCAGATCTAGGAAGGAATTTAGAACACAAAATGTCGGATTTGGGAGGGAATTTTGAACACAGTATTTCAAAGCTGGGATGGTCCTTAGAAGAGAGAATATCAGAGCTGGAAGGAGCCTTGGGGGACACAATGTCAGAGATGTTGGTGGTGGTGTTTTTGATGTTGTTCTTGTTTGTTCTTTGTTTTGGAAGGAGACCAAGTACACCATGGGGTGATGTCTTGACTTAAGCAGGAAATGGATTAAAGTGAAGCGGAGCTGTGTGTAAAGTCACCAGTCTCACTCTCTCTTTCCAATGTCATTGAAGTCTAGTGGCAAGGAAAAAAAGCCAGGATGACTGACAATAGTCCAGGAGGCCGTGGATGACCATGGCATCTCTGATGCCTAACCAAGGTCTAAGCATTAAACAGGACCTGCTTTGGCCTTCACGGTCCATTGGGACAAATTGTTCTCATCTGGCCCATTCCACTGGGGGAAGTCTTCACATGCTTGGAGTAGACATCCCTCGAATTCACCAATGGGTTTGAAGCCTGTCTGCTATCCTCAAGCTGAGTTAGGCCATCCGCCAAGATAGTTTTGCTGTGGTGTGGCCACACCACACACTGTAGCTTCTTGGAGTCACAGGTGAGAGTTGGGTGACAGATGGAAATCAAAGGTGGATGAGCAGCCCTTAAAAAGGATAAGCAAACCCTCACACCAATGCTGCTAGTCCTCCTTGCATACCCTATAAACCCCAAGGTCAGAGATAAATGTGAGGATTACAGAGGACATAATGTCAGAACTAGAAGGGTTCTTAGAAAACACAATGTCAAATCTGGATGGGCCTTTGGAACAATGACTGTCAGATTTAGGAGGGAATTTAGAACACAAAATACCAGAGGGCTGTAGGCCCTGAGAACAGAGAAGATAACATATGAGAAATCCCTTGTGTACTAATTTAGAACCCAGAAAGTCAGTTCTGGTAGGGCCTTTATAACAGAAAATGTCAGAACTGGGTGTATCCAAGAACACAGATTGTCAGATCTGGAAGGGCCTTTAGAACAGAAAATGTATACGAGAACATAGAATGTAGGGTAGGGCCTTGGGAATCTAGAATGTCAAATCTAGGAGGGCCCATAGAAGAAAGAATTCAGAACTGTTGGGGGGGGATTTTAGAACTTAGAATGTCAGATGTGTGAGGGACTTAAGAATACAGAATTTTCCATATTAGAGGGAATTTTGACCATAGAATATTAGGGATAGCAAGGACTTTACATCACACAAAGTAAAAACTGAGAAGGACTTTAGAACGCAGCATGTCAAAGCTGGAATGGACCATAGAATAGACAATATCAGAGCTGGGAGGGTATTGCAAACAGAGACTGTCTGAAATTTAGAAGAAGCTGAGAACACTGAATGTCAGATGTGGGAGGGACTTTAAAGATTAAAAGAACTTTACAGCATAAAATGTCAGAGTTGAGAGAGACTTTAGAACTCAAAATGTCAGATCCAGCAGGTTATTAAGAAGTCAGAATGTCAGATCAGAAATATTCTTTAGAACTCAGAATGTCAGATCAGGGAGGTTCTTTTTTGTGTGTGGGTCAATGAGGGTTAAATGACTTCTCCAGGGTCACACAGCTAGTAAGTGTCAAGTGTCTGAGGCCGTAATTGAATTCAGGTCCTACTGAATCCAGGGCTGGTGCTTTAGCCACTATGCTACCTAGCTGCCCCAAGGGAGGTTCTTTAGAACTCACTGTCATATCAGAAATGGACTTTAGAATTCAGAATGTTAGATCTGGGAGGAATAGACTTTTAGAACCCAGAATGTCAGAAAAGAAATGGATTTTAGAACCCAGAATGTCAGATCCAGGAGGTTCTTCAGAACTCAGAATGTTAGATATGGGAGGTTCTTTAGAACCAAGAATGTCAAATCAGGGAAAGACTTTAGAACCCAGAATGTCAGATCAGAAATGTATTTTAGAGCTCAGAATGTCAGATGAGGGATGGACTTTAGAACTCAGAATGTCAGATCAGAGGTGAACTTTAGAATACAGATTGTCAGATAAGAAATGGGCTTTAGAACCCAGAATATTAGATCAGAAATGGAATTTATAACTCAGATGCAGGAGGGACTTTAGAACCCAGAATGTCAGATCAGAAAAGGACTTTATTAACTCAGAATTTCTGATCAGAAATGGATTTTATTTTTGTTTTATTTTGGGTTTTTTTGGGCCATGAGGGTTGTGACTTGTCCAAGGTCACACAGATAGTAAGTGTCAAATGGCTGAGTCCGGATTTGAACTCAGGTCCTCCTGAATCCAGGGCCAGTGCTTTATCCACTGCACCACTTAGCTGCCCCTAGAAATGGATTTTAGAACTCAAAATGTCAGATCAGAAATGGACGTCAAAAATCAGAATGTTATATTAGAAATGGACTTTAGAATCCAGATTTTCAGATCAGAAATGGACTTTAGAACTCCAAAAATCATGTCAGGGCTTTAGAACTCACAATATCAGATTGGAAGTAGACTTTACAACTTAAAATATCATATCCAGTAGGGATTTTAGAACTCAGAATGTCTGTTCAGGTACGGACTGTAGAACCCAGAATGTCAGAAATGGGAAGAAATTAAGAATAGAAAATGTCAGCTCAGGGAAGGCCTTTATTAGAGAGAATATCAGAGTTGGGATGGACTTTGGCAAGGAGAATGTCAGACTTGGGAAGGTATTGAAAACATTGAATGTCTTAGCTGAGAAAGGGCTGAGAACAGAGAGGCTGGATGCTAAAACACAGAATGCTAGATCTAGGAGATACTTTAGAACTTAGCTTCTTTTTTGGTGGGGGGAATGAGGGTTAAGTGACTTGCCCAGGATCACACAGCTAGTAAGTGTCAAGTGTCAAATGTCTGAGGCTGGATTTGAACTCAGGTCCTCCAGGGCTGGTGCTTTATCCACTGCAGCGCCACCTAGCTGCCCCCAGCCTAGCTTCTTAAATTGTGGATTGCAACCCCATCCATGGTCGTGTAACTAAATATGGCTGTTGCAAAAAAAAAAAAAATTGGCAACAGTAAAAGGTTTAGTATATAGGTATATTTTATCCCTAAAAACCTGGGGTCGAGTAAACATTTCTCAGGTGAAAAGGGGTCAAGAGGAGAAAAAGCTCTGGAACATACAATATTAGAGATGAAGGCTATTGGACACCATATAATGTTCCAATTGATGTTTTGAATACAGAAAATCATAGCTGGCACAGTCTTCAGAAGTGAAAATGCTGCAGCTTGGAGGGACCTTCGAAGACAGGATGTCAGAGCTCAGAGGGTACTTAGAACACCGGATTTCAGAGTTAGAATGGACTTCAGAACACAGAATACCAGACCCAGGCCGAGAGGAATCTTAGATCATTGAGTGTCAGAGATAACAGGGGCTTTGGAGCACAGAAGGCCCAAGGTGAGAGGCTTCTTAGACTGTAGAATGACAGAACTGGCTGAGTCTGAGAACAGAGAATGCCGAGATGGGAAGGGCCTAAGGACAGCGTTCATCAGACCTCAGAGGGTCCTCAGGACTGAAAATGTCCGAGGTGGGGGGGGGAGAGGAGAGACTTAGGAATCCAGAATTTTATACATGAAAGGGGCTTTTGGACACAGAATGTCAGAGCTCAGCATAGCCTGAGAATAGAGAACATCAGAGGTTGGAAATTTTTGAGAAGAAAAAATTAGAACTAAGAGAGACCCAGGGGGTAGCTAGGTGGCAAAGTGGATAAACACTGGCCCTGGATTCAGGAGTACCTGAGTTCAAATCTGGCCTAAGACACTTGACACTTACTAGCTGTGTGACCCTGGGCAAGTCACTTAACCCCTTATTGCCATGCAAAAAAAAAAAAAGAACTAAGAGAGACCTTAGAACAGATATTGGCAGATCAGGAGGGGACTTTAGAACACAGAACTTCTGAGAGGGTCTTCAGAACACTGAATGTCAGAGCATGGAGATTTTTTTCCAGGGCAATGAGGGTTAAGTGACTTGCCCAGGGTCACACAGCTAGTAAGTGTCAAGTGTCTCAGCCTGGATTTGAACTCAGGTCCTCCTGAATCCAGGGTCCATGCTTTACCCACTGTGCCACCTAGCTGCTCCCATAGGAGATACTTTAGTGTTGCATTGGGAGGCACTTTACATCAAAGATTATCAGGGCTGGGAGTGGCCTGAAAACAGATAGTGTAAGAGGTAGGAAAGCCCTTAGATTACAGAGAGTCAGATCTGGGAGGGACCCTAGAACATAGAATGTCAGAGATTGTTGTTCTTGTTTGTCCTTTGTTCTCAAAGAAGACCATGACACCAGGGTGATGTCATGACTTGCAGTGAATTGGATTTAAGTGAGGGAAGACTGTGAAAAGTCACCAGTCTCTCCTCCAGAGCCATCTGGGTCCAGTGGCAAGATAGATATCAGGACCACTGGAGATGGACCTGGATTTTTTTAAGGCAATTGGGGTTAAGTGACTTGCCCAGGGTCACACAGCTAGTAAGTATCTGAAGTGAGATTTGAACTCAGGTCTTCTTGACTCCAGAGCCAGCACTCTATCTGCTGCAGTGCCACCTATCTGCCCATGACAGAGATGAAAGGGACTTTAGAATACAGTTTTGTAGCTGGGAGAGACCTGAGGAAAAAGGGATGTCAAATCTGAGAGGGACCTTAGAACATGGAATGTCAGATCAGGGAGGGACCTGTGAACAGATAATGTCAGCTTTCGATCAGTCTTCTGATATGAAATGTCAGGTCGACAAGGGAACTTATAACAAAGGAGCAAACTTAAACCATGGAGTGTTAGACCGTTGAGATTCGACTAAAAATTAATTGAAACAATAACTTCAGCGTACTTCCAGGATAGAAAATAAATCCACATAAGTTGTCGGCATTTCTATATATTGCAAAAAAAAAAACTCAGCCAGGAGAGCTAGAAAGAGAAATCCCATTTAGAATAACTACAAAATATTTGGGAGTCACTTAAACACTTGGGAGTCTACCTACTAAGGCATCCAAAGGAACTTTATGAATCCAATATAAAACACTTTATACAATAATGACATTGGAGAGTATTTATTGCTCATGAATAGATTGAGTCAATATAATGAAAATGATCCTATCTTAATTAATTTCCTTCTTCAGGCCCATACCAATCAAGCTCTCAAAGATTTACTTTAGAGTGTAAGACAAAAATCATAACAAAATTCATCTGGAAGAACAAAAGGACCTCCAGGGGAAAGAGTAGGAAAAAAGTGGGAAGGAAGGAGGCCTAGCTAGACCTGATCTCCAGTTGTACTGCAAAGCTGAAATCATTAAACGCTCTTTGGTATTGATTTAGAAGTAGAGAGGTTGACCAGGGGAGCAGATGTCACACACAGCATAAAAATTTAGAAGCCAAGGAACCTAGTGGCTTCATTCAATCAATAAACATTTATTAAGTACCTACTTTGTGCCAGACACTTTGCTAAGCAATGGGAGTACAGAAAGAGGCAGAAGACTGTTCCTGCCCTCAAGGATCTAATAATGGAATGCAAACAAATAGAGACACACAAGCTATAGGTGGGATAAATAAATAACAGAGAGAAGGTACTAGAATTATGAGGGACTGGAGAAGACTTCCAGTAAAAGATGAGATTTTAGTTGGTACTTCAGGGGCAGCTAGGTGGCGCAGTGGATAGAGCACCGGCCTTGGATTCACGAGGACCTAAGTTCAAATCTGACCTCAGACACTTAACACTTACTAGCTGTGTGACCCTAGGCAAGTCACTTAACCCCAATTGCCTCACCACAAATAAAAAATAATTTTAATTAAAAAAAAAATTAGTTAGTACTTCAAGGCAACCAGAAAGGTCAGTAGTTGGAGTGGAAGAGGGAGGGCATTTCTGGCATGAGAGACAATGGAGAAAATGCAGGGAGTAGAAAGATGGAATGTCATGTTGAATAGCCAGGAAGTCAGTGTCACTAGACCAAAGAGTATGAGTTGAGGATTTAGGTGTAAGAAGACTGAAAAGGTAGGAGGGGGCTAGGTTATGAAAGGCTTTGAACACCAAACAGAGCATTTAAAAAATTGATTCTGGAGGCACTTGGAGAAACACTGGAGTTTACTGAGTGAGGGGGTGATGATCAAAACTGTGCTTTAGGAAAATCACTTTAGTAGTTAGAGGATGGATTGGAGTGGGGAAAGACTTGAGGCAGGCCACCAGTACACTATTAAAATAAGTCTAAAAGGGGGCAGCTAGGTGGCACAGTCGATAGACCACCGGACCTGGATTCAGGAGGACCTGAGTTCAAATCCAGCCTCAGACACTTGACACTAGCTGTGTGACCCTGGGCAAGTCACTTAACCCCAATTGCCTCACCAAAAAAAAAATATATATATATATATATATATATATATATATATATATATATATATATATATATATAAAGTCTAAAAATGAGGCGATGAGGGTCTGCACTAGAATGGTGGTGGGGTTTAGGGGGAAAGAGAATGAGTTCTATTTCATACATAATGAGTTTAAAACGTCTACTAGAATTCAGTTAGAGGTGTATGAGAGGCAGTTGTAGATGTGAGATTGGAGGTCAGCAGAGGGATTGGGGCAGGAAAGGTAGATTTGAGAATCATCATCATAAATTTATGAGAGCTGATGAGCTCATCAAGTGAAATAGTATGGAGCGAGAAGAGAAGAGGGCCTAGGACAGGACTCTCAAAGACACTTAGAGAGTGTCATCTGGAAGTTGATCCAGCAAAGGAGACAGGGAAGGAATGGGGATTTGACCAATAGGTCAAAGGCTTGAGAACAATTAAGGAGAATGAGGATAGAGAAAAGACCATTGGGTTTGGTGACCCAGGACATCATTAGTAATCGAAAATGTCAGAGCTGGGAGGGACCTTAAGGATGAGAGCTGTCATTTCATGAATATAGAGGACTCCCAGGTTAGAGAAATCCCTTTACGAAGCAGCATAGCATCTTCTTTGCACTTCTGAGGTGCAGAGAGTTGCCTAGATCAAGGAGAGTTAAGGTGACCTGCACAGAACCTCAGAGCCAGTCTGAGTCAGAGGCAGTATGTGAATCCAAGTCCCTTGGCTTTGAGATCAGCTGTCTTTCAACTATGCCATGATACTTCCTATAGCAAGTACTTGAGAGGAAAAAGAATGGGAGAACTGGGAGGGGTTCTTATAACAAGGAGTGTGACAGTTGTGAAGGGCCTTAGAACGAAGAAGGTGAGAGCTGAGAGAATCCTTAAAAGACGAACTAGTTGGTGGTTCTCGGGACCTTTTGGACTGGACTGGCTTAAAGTATTCTCATTTTGAAATTCTCTCTTCAAGTGCAGGTTGGCATATTTTAAATTTAGGTTTAGAGAACTATCTAGAACATTGAGAAGGAAAGTGATTTACCCAAGGTCCTACAGCCAGTTCTGTCAAAGAAAGGGCTTGAATCTAGGTCTTCCTGAGATTTGAGATCAGCTCTCTATACACTCTTCCATGGTGCCTCTCCTTTTAAGGACCTGAGCTGAGTGGGACCTCAGAGCATAGAAAATTAGCCATGGGAGGGACTTAGAATACATAGAATAGTAGAGATCAGAGGGTTAATAGATGAGACAACATCAGAGCTGGGAGGGATCTTTTAACAGAAACTGATGAGCTTAGGAGGGGCCTTAAAACCGAACTCTGGAATTTTATTGGTATAAAAGAATTTTGAGCTTAAGAAACTCCCCCAATGCAGGTCAGCATCTTACTCGTTACTTAAAGGCTTGGGCAATTGCCTAGAGCACTGAGGGTTCAAGTGACTTATCTGGGGTCACACAGGTACTATCTGTCAGGGACGGGATTTGAATCCAGGTTTTCCTTGCTTTGAGATCAATTCTCTTTCAAACCATGTCATGCAGTCATTCATAGGCAGGATCTGAGTGCATAGAATGTCATAGGTCAGAATGACCCTGGAACAGAGACTATCAGAAATAGAAGATCCTTACAAGAAGAAATGTAAGAGTTTGGAGGGATTTTTAGAAAATAAATGTCAGAGCTTGGAGGGAAAGTAAAAAATGGAATGTCAGAGATGGAAGTGGTCTCAGTGCAGAAAATGTCAGAAGTGGGAGGGACTGAGAGAGAATCCTGGGATTTCATGAGTATAGTGGATTCTTAGTTTAGGAAACTCCTACCAATACAGTTCAGCATCCTCTGTTTAACTTAGATCACTGAGAAGTTTAGTGACCTACCCAGGATCACACAATCATTACATGGCAGAAATAGGTCTTTGATTTGAATTCAGGTCTTCCTGGGGTTGAGATTTGGCTTTCTTTCAAATATGCCATGCAGTTTCTCATGGGAGAGACCCTACACATAGAATGTCAGCCACTGGAGTGACCTTAGAAGAGAGAATATCTGAATGGGAAGGGATATACAAAGATAAAATTTCAGGATTGGGGAGAATTTCAGAAAATAGAATGTCAGAGTTTGGTGGGACAGTAGAAAATGGACCATCAGTGCTGGAAGAGGCTTTAACATAGAAAATGTCACACCTGGTCAGGATCCTAGGACCAAAAATGGCAGAGCTGGGAGGGACCCAAAAGACTGGAGCTCTGTTTTCATTAGTACAGAGGACTTTTGGTTTAGAGATGTTTTTATGAAGGCAAACTAGGCCATTTTTGCCTCATTTCTTACCTAGCCTTAAACCACTGAATGGGTGTTGCCTCAGACAAACTGAGACCTGGGGAAAACCTTAGCTTAAAAAAGACCAAGGTCTCCCACTGTGTCCAAGGCCATCTCTAGTTGTCCTGACCTATGTCTTGCCACTGGACTCCAGTGATTCTGAAGGAGAGGGTGAGGCTGATGACTTTGCCCAGTTTTGCCTCACTTAAATCTAATCCACTTGCAAGTCAAGACATCACCCTCCTGATACCATTGGTCCTCTTTGAGAATGAAGGATGAACACCACCAAAACCAACAACAACAACAACAACAACTCACTCTCCCAAGGCAGATCAGCATCCTTTTTGAAACTTATAGGTCTAAAATTTTGCCTAGAGAACTGAGAGTTTATGTAACTTACCCAAGAGTACACTGTCGGTATCGGAGCTTAGATCCAAGTCTTTTCTGGCATTGAGGTCAGCTCTCCATCACCTTTTGCTTACCACCTTTACTTTTATGTCCCTGAAAACATAGAAAATCAGAGATGAGTGGGAACTTTCAGCATAGTGATTCAGTAATAGGAGCAAAACTTACAACATCGAATATTAGAGATGAAAGGAACTTTAGAACATAGAATGTCAGAGATGGGAGGGACATTAGAACCCAGAATGTCCAAGGTGGAAGAGTCCCTAGAACTGAAATTGTCAGATATAGGAGTGACCTAAAGGAGAGGTTACTGTGATTTAGTTGGCATAGAGAACTCAGTTTAAGTAAGCACCTCATTTGTAAAGAGTCTTAGAGATTTGGCTAGATCACCAAGTGAGTGACTTACCCAGGGGCACACAGTCGGTATGAATCAGAGACAAGACTTGAATTCAGGTATTCCTGGCTTTGATATCAGATCTCTATGAACTCTATCATGTCTCTCCTCTTACACACCTGAGGACATAGAATATCAGAGCTCAGAGTGACTTCAGAAAAGAATCTTTAAATTCTGCAAAGCACCTTAGAACCTGGAATGTAAGAAGTGGAAGGAACTTAAACTTAGAATATAAAATGTCACATTTAGGCAGGATCTAAACCCTTCCTGCCTTCACTCTGGGACTTCTTGCTTTGGCAAAAGGGCACGATTTAGCCACTGCCAAAGATGACTCTAACATTATGATACAATGGGAAAAGTCAGAGGCTGAGGGCCTGGGTTCAAATCCTAACTCTGATGTTTCCTACCTGTGTGATCTTGGGCAAATCACAGAAAACGGCAGCTTAGAGGGACCTTATGGATCCAACCTGTGATTTCATTGGGACAGAGAATTCCCATTTTAGGAAATTGCCTCCACCACTTCAGGTGAGCACCTTCTTTGCAACTTATAAGCTTAGAGAGTTGTATAGCGAACTGAGAAGGAAAGTGACTTACTCAGGGTCACACAGCCAGTATATATCAGAGAAGGAAATCAAATTGAGGTCTTCCTGACTTTGAGATTGATTCATCCGGGGCAGCTAGGTGGCGCAGTGGATAGAGCACGGGCCCTGGAGTCAGGAGTACCTACCTGAGTTCAAATCCGGCCCCAGACACTTGACACTTACTAGCTGTGTGACCCTGGGCAAGTCACTTAACCCTCACTGCCTCACTAAAAAAAATAGTTGACTAGAGATTGATTCATCCACTCCACAGATTATATCCGCTTTTTCCTGTGTATATATTATTTGTACAATATGGTTTTTGCCTATTGTATCTCCCATTGGACGGCCAACTCCTTGAGAGCAGAGAATGTCTTTTACTTTTCTTTACACCCCCATTGCTTAGCATAGTGCCTGACACATAGTAGGTGCTTAATAAATGTTTGCCTTCCCTTACATCAAGACCCTGAGAACACAGAATGTCAGAGATGGGAGTCACCTTAGAGGAGAGAATAGCAGAGGGGGCAGCTAGGTGGCGCAGTGGATAAAGCACCGGCCCTGGATTCAGGAGGACCTGAGTTCAAATCCAGCCCCAGACACTTGACACTTACTAGCTGTGTGACCCTGGGCAAGTCACTTAACCCTCACTTCCTGGCCAAAAAAAAGAGAGAGAGAATAGCAGAATTGGGAGGATCCTTGGAACAAAACATGTCAGAGTCTGAGGGAGTCTTAGGACATACAGTGTCAGTGTGAACTTTGAGATCTAGTCCAACAGGTTTTGAGGGCTTCACTGAGTGTAAAATGAGGCACAGGAAGCACCAAGTCACGGCAGGGATAAGTGACTTCAGAGCTGAAGCTGGAAGGAACGTTGGAGATCATCCATTCCAGTCCCCCCTCCATTCCCCAGAATGAGGAAGCAAAAGCCTGAGACATTGTGTTGCCCACCTTCACAGAGCTAATGATCTGGGATGAATATCATGAAGAAAGGTGCGCACAGTGGTAGAAAGTCACAAGTGCTCATCGGGACCATTAAAACATGACCCAATTTCTTTTTTTTTTGTTTTGTTTTTGTTTTTGCAGGGCAATGGGGGTTAAGTGACTTGCCCAGGGTCACAGAGCTAGTAAGTGTTAAGTGTCTGAGGCCGGATTTGAACTCAGGTCCTCCTGAATCCAAGGCCGGTGCTCTATCCACTGCACCACCTAGCTGCCCCCAAGATGACCCAATTTCAAAGAAAAAGAAACGATCTGGAGAGAGACACTCAACCCTTTCTGTTCTCACTCAGGGACTTCTTGTTTCGACAAAGAGCATGAGGCAGCCAACACCAAAGTATGACTCTAATGGGAAGTATAGGGCTGCTATGGGGAAAGTCAGAGGCTAACCCTTATGCTTACGACCTGTGTGATCTTGGGAAAGATCAGGTCCTAGAGCCTCAGTTTCCCAATCTATAAAATGAAGGGGTTGTATTAGATGGCTTTAGGATTCCTTCCAGGTATAGACTGAATATCTTATATGTAACTTTGCCTGAGTCACTTTTTGTCCCCAGGCCTCAGTTTCCCCTTCTATAAAAATGAGGGGGTTGAATAAAGATTTGAAAAGACTTATAATGAAATATGTTTCCCCCCCCGCCTTGGCAGAAATGTACAGGAGGAGACATTTTTCAGACGTGGTTATTGTATGTAATTGTTTTGCTTCTCTATGCTAATTTGTTACAAAGGAGGAATTTGGGGGGGATGAAGAAAAAATAAGGTGAATGGTGGATGAATAATAGTAATGGTAAAAAGGAAAAAAAGAGTGTCAATTAAGCATTAAAAATATATGGATAAGGGGCAGCTAGGTGGCATAGTGTATAAAGCACCAGCCCTGAATTCAGGAGGACATGAGTTCAAATCCGGCCTCAGATATTTGACACTTACTAGCTGTGTGACCTTGGGCAAGTCACTTAACCCTCATTGCGCCGAAAAAAAATTATATATGTGGATGAGACCAGAAAGGAGTCCCAAAGAGGGCATAGACAAGAATGGCTGTTTTAAATTTAATAAATAGTTTAAAAAGCCAAGAGGTATAATTGAGATTCATGCTGTTATATGTAACTCTTTGTCCATTCTTTGTTATCTAGAAATGTTTGTTGGTTTATCAAGTTCATAATAATAAAGAAAACATTTAAAAATAAAATTAAGGGGTTGAAGTAGATGGCCTCTGAGGTCCTTTTCTTCCCTCAATCTAATATCCTATATATGATTTTGGACAAGTCACTTCCCCTGGCTAGGCCTCACATACTTCCTCTGTAAAATGGGGGTTGGACTGGAGGGCCTCTGAGGGCCCTGCCAGCTCTAGATTCAGGAGCCAATGTGTACAACCATGGACAGAAAAGCCCCTTCCCTTCCCTAAGCCTCAGTTTCCTTCTTTGTAAGATGGGGGATGTGGCTAGACCAGCTGGCCTCAGAGAGCTCTACCAGCTCTAGCACTAGGTAGTTCACATCTCAATTTACACTCCCAATGCTCCAGACACTCTGAACTCCATCACAACGTGGTCCCATCTTGGTGACAAAGCAAATGGGAACTGTCTCTGAAAAGCATGGGAAAGAATGAAAGCACTTCTCTAAAGGGGGCTGGCATGGCCCACATGATTTTTCCTCTATGACCGCTTGCCTTCTCCTCTTGGCCTCTTGGCTTTTAGCTCCTGTTCTGCATTCATCAAAAGGGCTCTCTCTCTCTCTCTCCAGCTAGGAACGCGCCAAATATTTTGACTGAGTAGTTATCTGCACAACTGCAAAGCCAAAACCATCAGTTAGGGAAAAACAATTTCCTCTGGCAAGGAGAGACACCCTAATTGCTTAATCTGACAGGTTATTAATGGTTCGAGCCAAGCAGAAGTATAATGGATATTGATAACCACTGGCAGGTTGGACATTGGATGCATACGGTATCACTGGAGATTACTTACATCAAGGGTTGCAACTGACCGTGAGACAAAGTTGTTCCATCTCCATGGGTTTCATTAAACAGTTCAATCAATTTGATAAAGTGGCAGGCCGGCAAGGGAGTCCATTAAGTCTAGATGTGCAAAGGAAAAAAAAACCCAACAGGATGGAGGGCATTTGCCTTATTTAGGCTTCACATCAATGTGAAAATCAATCTACTTTGCTAAATGACCCTCTGGGTGTTAGGGGCAGTGGTCTGAGGAGCTAGGTTAGGTGATTACACCAAAGTGAGTGTGGTTTGGAAGGAAGTAATACAGTCTAGAACCTGGGGCCAAGGATGGATTCCTTGTGGGCTCATTTCTTGCCTAGAAAGTGCCACGCGAGGAGCCCTGGCAGAGAACCAACTCCCAGAAAGTCTTTGGAGGCGGATGACTTGGGTTCAAATCTTCTCTCTGCCCCATGCTACCCAGGTGACTTTGGTTAAGTCACTTACCTTCTCTGGGCCTCAGTTTCCCCATCTGTAAGAGGACAGGGCTGCTCCAGATGACCTCTGAGGTCTCTTCCTGCTCCAACTCTAGTCATCCTTCAGGGTATCCAGGGTCAAAGCTGTAATTTATGAGGAAGTAGAAACGCCCTTAACATATCTCTGAGAACAGTATGCTGCAGGGGAAACTTTGGTCTGAGACATATGGGGCTGTTGGGACCGCAGTGAGATAGATTTCAGGGAGAAATGAATGGATGGAGGAAAAGTCCATCTTTATTTCAACTAACCTCTCACTGAAAATGAACATTTCCTTCAATCATTTAAAACTATGATTCTGGGGGCACAGTGGATAGCACCTCGGCCCTGGAGTCAGGAAGACCTGAGTTCAAATCTGACCTCAGACACTTGGCACTAGCTGTGTGAACCTGGGCAAGTCACTTAACCCCAATTGCCTCGCCAACCCCCCCCAAAAAAAAAACAAAACAACAACGCTATGATTCTGAGAAAAGACCATAGGCTTCCCCAGGTCACCAAAGGGGTCCATGATACAAAATGAGGGCATGAAGCCCTCAACCAAACCTTCACAACAGCAAGGGCAGCGTCCTTGATGTTCTGCTAGACAACCCAGCAGCTGGACAGTCTTGGTCAGTACCTGTACATGGGCAAACTCAGCTGTCTAAGGTAGGCAGGCAGGCAGGCAGGAAGGATGCCAAGACACTAATTGGGAGGAGATGGGGCATATTTTCTGGGTCTTAGCGCCCCAGCTCTGAGGTGGGTGGGCAGGCCTGTGCCGCTGGCTTAGGCTCTCCTGATAGCTGAAGCTTTCAGCTCATTTTCCTCCTTAGGGTTGTCCTTGTAGAGAGTTATGCCTATTGCAAAATGTCCACGGGATAAGCAGAGGTGCTGGGCTGCACATGACCCTGCTGAGCCAGGCAGGAGAGCAGTGGGGCTGCTTGCATGCATACACATCACATACATGTACACATACGTGTATGCATGAGTATATACTCACATATCCAATCAATTGCCAGTCTTATTTCTGCTACCATTACATCTCTCACCTGTGTCCCTTTCTTTGTACTCCCACAACCACAATCCTTATCACCTTTTCCCTGCTCTATTGCAACAGACTCCTAATTGGTCTGACTGTCTCAAGTCTCTCTCTCCCCATTGCAATCCATTCTCTACTTAGCTGCCAAACACAGGGCTGACCACATTGCTCCCCTGCTCAGTAAACTCCAGTGGCCCCCTCTTACCCCTAGGATAAAATACAGAGGCCTTTATTTGGCATTTAAGGTTCTTTGTACCTGCCCCCAACTGGCATTTGCAACCACGTTGTATGTTGTTTACCTTTATGTCCTCTCCAGTCCAGTTCAACTCTCTTCTTGCTGTTCCTCACAAAATGAATTCCATCTCCAATCTCTGTGTTTTTGTACAAATTGTTCACTATGCCTAGAATGATGATATAATTATATTGGAAAGAAAGAGAGAGAGAGGAAAAAAAGAAAGAAGAAAGAAAGAAGGAAAGAGAGAAAGAGAGAGAGAGAGAAAGAAAGAAAGAAAGAAAGAAAGAAAGAAAGAAAGAAAGATTTATTAAGGGATTTCTATATGCCAAGCCCTGTGATAGGCACCAGGCATACATATACAAAAGTGAGATAGACCTTGTCTTTGAGGAGCCCATGTTCCACTGGGGAAGACAACACATAGGTGAATGGTGGCCAGGGCGTGTTTTGATCTGAGAAGTTACAGAGATGATAGGAGGAACCACAGGGCAGTCCACTGAGACCCTCTCACCAGAGTCAAGGGGAGTGTTGATTTGATTACAATTCCAAGGACAGGAAGTGGAAACTCACAAGATCATCTATTCAAGGAAGGAAATTCAAATGAGGCAGGTGCTGCTAAGGATCTAGGTGTGGGGTTCGGTAGTTATGGGTACCCACACTAGCTGCCATATGGGAAGAGTTGCTATGATACCAAGACAAATTATGTAAACAAAAGGTTTTTTTTAAGACCAATTAATTTAGCATAAAAATATAAACCTCAGAAAATAAACAAATTTGTAATTCTACAACATGCAAAATAGAAAATCTGAAAATCAAAGGAGAAATAAACATTACTAAAACCAAAAAGTGCTTTTTGAAAAAACAAATAACCTTGGTAAACCATTAGCTAACTGGATTTTTTTAAGAGAGAGGAAAATCAAATTATCAATTGAGAATGGAAAAGAAATAAATAAAACAATAATCAGAAACTACTACACCCAATTATATGTCAAATAAATTGAAAATTTCAATGAAATTAGTATTTTTTTAAAATTAGACAAGAAACAGAGAATCTACACAATTAGACCTCAGACAGAAAATTCAAGTAAATGATAAATGAACTCCAAATATCTCCTACTACAGGTGGATTTATAAGCGAATTGTAACAAATAATTAAAGATCAAGTATTTCTGTGACACAAAATTGTTTCATAAAAATAGAGGAAGAAGGGTCAGCTAGGCAGCACAATGAATAGAGCACAAGCCCTGGAGTCAGGAGGACCTGAATTCCAATCTGACCTCAGACACTTGACACTTACTAGCTGTGTGACCCTGGGCAAGTCACTTAACCCCAATTACCTCACCAAAAAAAAATAGAGGAAGAAGAGACCTTATCAAACTCCTACTATGAGAAAAGTATCATTCAAATTCTGAAACCAAGGAGAGACAAAGCAGAGGGAGAAAACTATAAAAATCATTAGTTAATACAAATGCAAACTATTCATTGGCAATATCTACATCTCTTGCTCATCCATGTCCCCTGTCCCCAATATAGCTCTAGTCCTTCAAGAATTACACTACTGAAGAAATCACCTCAAACTCAGAAATTTAATGTCCTGGGCACCTATCAGATTGGTTAAAATGACAAAAAAGGAAAATAATAAATGTTGGAGAAGCTGTGGGAAAATTGGAACACTAATTCATTGTTGGTGGAGCTGTGAACTGATCCAACCATTCTGGAGAGCAATTTGGAATTATGCCCAAAGGGCAATAAAGCTGTGCATACCCTTTGATCCAGCAATACCACTTTTAGGTCTTTTCCCCAAAGAAATCATGGAAAGGGGAAAGGGACCCACATGTACAAAAATATTTATAGCTGCTCTTTACGTGGTAGCAAGGCATTGGAAGTTGAGGGGGTGCCCATCAACTGGGGAATGGCTGGACAAGTTGTGGTATATGAATACAATGGAATACTATTGTGCTGTAAGAAATGATGAGCAGGAGGAGTGCAGAGAAACCTGGAGGGTCTTGCATGAGCTGATGATGAGTGAGATGAGCAGAACGAGAAGAACATTGTACACAGTATCATCAACATTGAGTGTTGACCTACTGTGATGGACTATATTCTTCTCACCAATGCCATGGTACAGAAGAGTTCCAGGGAACTCATGATAGAAGAGGATCTCCAAATCCAAGAAAAAAAAAAAGAACTGTGGAGTATAGATGCTGAATGAACCATACTATTTCTTTTGTTTTTGGTGCTGTTGTTTTTTTTTTTTTCTATTTTGAGGTTTTGCATCATTGCTCTGATTTTTTCTCTTATAACAGGACTAATGCAGAAATAGGATTAATGTTATTATGTGTATATATGTGTGTATAGATATCGATATCTATATGTATATAGATATATAGATATAACCTATATCAGATTACCTGCTCTCTAGGGGAGGGGGGAGGGAGGGAGAAAAATCTGAAATTGTAGAGCTTGTATAAACAGAAGTTGAGAGCTATCTTTACATGTAACGGAAAAAATAAAATACCTTATACGTAAAAAAACAAAAAATAAATTTAAAAAAAATTTAATGTCCTGGGAATCCCGAAGTCAGAGAAAGCACATTTGCAGGAACTCTAGTGTCTGTTTTTTTCTCAGAAGAGGAAATAGAAAGGTACAAAATGGCCTAGAATTCAAGGTCCATGAAGTTTTCCCTGAAAGATGCCAGGACATGTTCTTACTGTCCTGCCAGATGTTCTTTCACTAATGTAAACAATTAATTTCATCCAGTTGATTGGAGAACTCTTTAAGGGCCACTGTGGCATACAACTTTTCATAAGACTGGGCAGCTAGGTGTCCCAGTGGATAGAGTGTAGGCCCTGAAATTGGGAGGACCTGAGTTCAAATTTGACCTCAGACACTTGCTAGCTATGTGACCACGGGCAAGTTACTTAACCCCAATTCCTTTAAACATCTCCAGTCGTCTTGATGTATATCTTGCTACTGGACCCCGATGGCCCTGTAGGAAAGAGTGAAGTTGGTAACTTTGCACAGCCCTCCCTCACTTAAATCCAATTCACTGCAAATGATGACATCACTCCAATGTCATAGTCCTCTTCAAGAACAAAGAACAAACAACAGAACAGATGGCAGACTAGAATATAATTAAAATGTCTTGGTATGGAATCATAGATTTTAGATGAGAAATTTGTAATTTTCAAATTAGATGAGACCTTGGAAATCAAGACACAGAAAATCGTGGAAGAAAAGATCATATAGTTGGTGTCAGGGCTTCCAAACTAGTGTCCGAGTCTACTCTACCATATTGCCTCTAAAAGCTCACCCCTCAACCTTCTCTCTTACACTCTAATTCCAATTCCAAATACTTTTTTTTTGCTCCAAGTACCTTTGAACCCTAGAATGAAAGTGAAAGGAAGTCTCCATTAGTAAGGGGGATTCTAGGCTGGGCTTATGTTCGTGAGCATGCACCCTTGACTTCCCCTGAGTGTCTGCTAGTTTGGTTCCAGTTCAAAATATCTATTGCATGAATTCTTGTCTCACATGATGTTCCTTTTGAATACTGTGGCTATTTTGAATGAATTACTCTTCTCTTCTATTTATAAAAGTAGACCTACTTTCTAATGTTTTGTTGCATGTTCTTTTCAATAACTCCATTCCCAGGATCCTTTTTCATTTTCTTTGCTATTTATGTGCTCATGCCTGGGCAATTGGCTTGGTGTTACATTTCTAAATGTGGTCTTGTTGGTTTCTTTTTTTAAAAAAAAATTTTTTGGTGAGGCAATTGGGGTTAAATGACTTACCCAGGGTCTCACAGCTAGTAAGTGTCAAGTGTCTGAGGCCAGATTTGAACTCAGGTTTTCCTGACTCCAGGGCCGGTGCTCTATCCACTGTGCCACCTAGCTTCCCCGGTCTTGTTGGTTTCTAATCTGGAACTAGAGTGATTCAGGGAATCATAGGATGCCCGAATCTCTGAGTTGGAAGAGACCCCCCTGTCCCGAGGCCATCTCTTCAACTTGTGCTTCACCAATAACGTCCTTCACAATATCCCTGACAGGTCGGCATCCAGCTTTGGCTTGATCTCCTACAGTAAGGAAGAACTCATCCCTTCTCATGGCAGCTCATGCCATTTTGGGGACAGCTCCGATTGTTAAGCCTTTTTTCCTTATGTCAAGACTAAATTCCCCTCTATGTAACTCCAGCTACTGCTCCTAGTGTTATATGACATAAGTCCAATCCCTCTTTTTAATGAGGCAGCCCTTTGAAAACTTGAAGGCAGCCATCATGTCCTGCTGCTCCACTTTAAGCTCAAGTCTTCTTTTTATCTTTTACCCAGAGATTTAACCTTCCCCCCTCCATCTCCTGCCCCAGGTTTGCTTTCCATCATCCCACTTTTGGGGGAAAGTTGCAAATCCCAAGAAAGAAAATATATGCCAAGTACTAAAATGTACACTTCTGTACTTCTAGTGTCCTGGGTGCAATTCATGATCAGCCTAGTCTCCTATAATTTCTCTACATGTGTACTTAATCCCATCCTTCCTATCTTTTCCAGCGGATTACATCCTCAATCATCCCCCCTCTTAAATCTTCCATCTCTTCCTATCAAATGTTTTTCTCCCTACTGCCTTCAAATAGCCCAAATCCCCCCAATATTTAAAAAGCTTTTCCTTAGACCCTCCCATCCTTTCAAGATAACATCCTAGATCTTGACTTTTCTCAGACAAACTCCCAGCAAAAGCTGACTATAATAGCTGCTTAAATTCCCACTTCTCTCTATCACTCTTCAACCCTTTGTGACTTGGCTTCCAGACTCATCACTCAACTGAAACTGCTCTCCGGAGTTACCAATGAGCTTTCAATTGCCACATCGGATGGACTCCTCTTACTCCTCATCCTTCTTGACATAGCTTTTGACATTGTTACTGGATACTCCCTTTTCTCTGGGGTTTTTTAGATACTGTTCTTGCCTGATGCTCCTTCTACTTGTCTGCTCTTTCCCAATCTCCTTTGGTGGCTCTTCCTTCACCCACATCACACTTCCTAACTATAAGTGTTCCCCAAGGCTCTAGCCTAAGCTCTTTACACTACTTTGCAGCAACCTCATCAGCTCACATGGGTTTATCACATAATGATGTGTGTGTATGTCTAGAGACATATCTATATAGGTCTGTATTGATGTAGATGTAGATGTATATGTAGTATCTGTATACACACACATATGTATATATATGTATATATATATATATATACACATCTATATCAATATATCTTTATCTCTAGCTAACTAGCTTTCTATCAAGCCAAGTTTCTACCCAGAAATTGAGTCTCACATGATCAACTGCCTATTGGACATTGAAAATTGGTTCTCTTGGAGACATTTTTTTGCAGGGCAATGAGGGTTAAGTGACTTGCCCAGGGTCACACAGCTAGTAAGTGTCAAGTGTCTGAGGCCAGATTTGAACTCAGGTCCTCCTGAATCCAGGGCCAGTACTTTATCCACTGTGCCACCTAGGTGCCCTTACAATGGGAAATAGTGAAAAAATAAATAAATAAAAATTGAGGTCCAGAGGGCTCATGTGACTTGACCTAAGGTCACAAAGGGTTTTTTTGTTTTTGGTTTTTTTGTTTGTTTTTGTTTTTTGTGGGGCAATGGGGGTTAAGTGAGTTGCCCAGGGTCACACAGCTAGTAAGTGTCAAGTGTCTGATGCCAGATTTGAACTCAGGTCCTCCTGAATCCAGGGCTGGTGCTTTATCCACTGCACCACCTAGCTGCCCCCTGTCTTGAATACATTTTAAATTCAATGTCCAAAGCTGAACTGATTACGTCCCCCACCCCACTCCATAATCTCCTTTTAAAAACTATTTTTCTATTCTGAACTTAAATAGTAAAAAGGTTATTTCCATACACATAGAGAATTCTTTATGAAATTGTGAATCTCCCTTTCATACTACTTGCTTTTTAAAAAAGGGATATAACAAATTCTATACATTACTTTCAGACTCATCCTGTTTGTGCTTCCTTCTGAACTTCGTTATACTCTCTTCTGTGCATTAAAAATGTTTCGATACCCCTCTTTTCTTGGTATCCTATTGTTAACTCTTCCTTCTCCTTAAATTTCAACTCCTCAATTAACTGAGAGGAAGGAAGGAAGGAAGAGAAGAAGGTAGGAAGGAAGGAAGGAAAGGTGGGAGGGAGAGAGGAAGGAAGAAGAAAGGAAGTTCTTGTAACAGCAAGAGACAGAAAGACCAAGAGAGAGAGAAACAGAAAGAGATAGAGAAATATATAGAGAAAACAGAGACAAGAGAGACAGATAGACATGGAGACACACAGAGAAAGAAACAGAAAGATACAGAGAGCGAAAAGACAGAGATAGAGGGGCAAAAAGAGACAGAGAGAAAGAGAAAGACAGAGACCAAGACAGACAAAGGCAAAAATAGTGAGACAGAGACCTAGAGTCAGAAGAACAGAAACAGAGACAAAAAGACTGAAACATACAGACAAAGGCAGAGAGACAGTGAGACAGAAAGAGGGAGAGGCAGGGAGTAAGAGATGGAGCAAGATAGGGAGGGAAGGGAGATAGAGGGAGAGAGATAGGGATAAAGGGAGAGATAGAGAAGGAGATGGAGATAGAGAGGGAGAAGGAGAGACTGAAGGAGATAGAGAAGGAGACAGAAGCAGAGACAAAAATAGAAATAAAGAGAAAGTGAGATAGAGAGGGAAATAGAGAGGTAGAGAGATAGTAAGATAGATTTAGATAGAGAAAATAGATGGGGAGATAGAGAAAAATAGAGATAGAAAGGGAGATGGAGAGAGAGAAGAGAGGTAGAGAGGTAGTTATATAGGACAGAATGGGAGAGAGAGAAACAGAAAGAGAGGAAGTTAGGGAAAGAGATAGGGAGAGAGATAGAGGGAGAGAGGTAAAGAGAGAAATAGAGAGGGAGAAAAAGAGATAGAGAGAAATAGGGAGTGAGAGTGAGACAGTAAGAGAGATAACGAGGGAAATGCAGGGAGAGAGGGAAAGAGAGAGATAGAAATAGAACAAGAGAGAGAAATAGAATGAGACAGAGACAGAGAGAGACAGAGACAGAGACAGAGACAGAGACAGAGACAGAGACAGAGACAGAGCCCAGTCTTACCCAAGATGAAATTCGTCCAAGTCTTTAGTGGGCTGGAAACCAGGGAGCTTTTAAGGAATGGACTGACTTCTCCCTATACGTCTGCTGCTTCCCAAAGTCTTTTTCTCTTTTCTGCCAGGTTTCTCTCTGAAGAGGCTCTGGAACCAAGTGGGGCTTCTCCTCTCCCAAAGTAGAAAACAAGTTCTCCCATCCTCAAAGCCCTTATGCCAACTCCACCCACTCACATAGGCACATAGCTCTGAGTCATCATTCTCTCCACCCATAAGGAGACTCATGCAAATGTTCTGGGTTTGAATCCAGGAGTAAATTCATATAGCACCTTTAGACTAACAAAGACATTCCACAAAACAACTCTTAGAAGCAGACAGTCCAAATATTTATTTGTTTGTTTATTATATTATTATTATTAATTATTATTTGAAGGACAATGAGGGTTAAGTGACTTGCCCAGGGTCACACAGCTAGTAAGTGTCAAGTATCTGAGGCCAGATTTGAACTG
Source organism: Dromiciops gliroides (assembly GCF_019393635.1). NCBI lineage: Eukaryota > Metazoa > Chordata > Mammalia > Microbiotheria > Microbiotheriidae > Dromiciops > Dromiciops gliroides. The sequence continues at coordinate 37,248,177 of NC_057867.1, read as the reverse complement.
AGGTCTTCCTGAATCCAGGGCCAGTGCTTTATCCACTGAGCCACCTAGCTGCCCCAGTGCAAATATTATTACCCTCATTTAACAAAGAGGGAAATGAGACTGAGTGTAGGCAAAGTTGACTTGCCCAGAATCACTAATCTGGGATTGAAAACTAAGGCCTTGCTGATGACAAGACAAGCATTCACCCCTTTCTGTCAAAAGGTGGCCTTTGCTCTCAACGAAATTCCCTCTTCTGGTTGCATTCCTCATGCTTAAGATTTTCAGTGCCCTTTCTAGAATGTGGTACCCAGAGTTGTAGATAATGCTCTAGATATTGTCTGACCAGAGCTGAAATCAGGGCTATTAATTTTCCCCTTAATTTGGACAGTGTTTTTCTTTCCACTAAAGTAGCCTAATATTGTAGTTCCATCACAGGCTTTTTTGTTGTTTAGTCATTTTTCAGTCACGTCTAACTTTCTGTGACCTCATTTAGAGTTCTCTTTCTTTCTTTTTTCTCATATGATAGCATTATATTTATATTTTTTATTTTTAAAATTAATAGTATTCTATTTCCCCATTTACATGTAAAGAGAGTTTTCTACATTCATTTTTGTAAGATTTTGAGTTCCACCATACTATTTTTACTTTTTCTTTTGTTTTTTTTCTTCTTTGAGGTTTTTCCCTTTTGTTCTAATTCTTCTTTCACAACATGACTAATGCAGAAATATGTTTAATGTGATTGTATATATATATATATATACATATATATTTATATAAAACCTATATCAGATAGCTTGCCATCGAGGAGGCAGCTAGGTGGCACAGTGGATAAAGCACCAACCCTGGATTCAGGAGGACCTGAGTTCAAATCTTGCCTCAGACACTTGACACTTACTAGATGTGTGACCCTGGCCAAGTCACTTAACCCTTATTGCCTCACAAAACCAACAAACAAAAAACCCATATGTTGAAAACAATCCTTACATGTACCTGGAAAAAATAAAATACTATTAAGGAAAAAAAAAGATTTTGACCTCCAGATTTTTCTCCCTCCCTGCTTTACACAAGATGGCAAGCAATCTGATATAGGTTAGTACAATCATGACAAGATTTTTATTTTTAAAAATATTCATGGGGCAGCAAAAAATAATATATTTTATTTTCACATAGCTTTGATTTCTAAAGGTATCTCTCCTCCCTCTTCTCCACAAAGAGCCAGCCATCTCTTGTAATAAAGGAGAAAAAAGAAAGACTGAAGGGGGAAAAGCAGTTCAGCAAAACTAACCAATATATCGAAGGAATCTGTTTTTGCCATATTCCACACTCACAGACTCCCACATCTACAAAAAATGGAGGGGCAGCTAGATGGCACAGTGGATAGAGCACCGGCCCTGGAGTCAGGAGTACCTGAGTTCAAATCCGGCCTCAGACACTTAACACTTACTAGCTGTGTGACCCTGGACAAGTCCCTTAACCCCAATTGCCTCACTTAAAAAAAATGGAGGGAGGTGCATTTTCCTCTCTTCTTCTTCTTCTTCTTCTTCTTCTTCTTCTTCTTCTTCTTCTTCTTCTTCTTCTTCTTCTTCTTCTCCTTCTCCTCCTCCTCCTCTTTCTTCTTCATCTTTTTTTTAAATGATAAACATTTTTATTTCAAGTTTTGAATTCCAAATTCTATCCCTCCTTCCCTTGCTCCCCTCCCCCCTTCCTGAGGTGGTAAGCAATCAGATGTGGTTTATAGATGTACAATTATGTAAAACATTACCATATTAGTTATTTTGTATAAGAAAACTTGAATAAAAGAAAAAATGCAAGTGAAAAATAGCATGCTTCAGTCTGTGTTCAATTAATATCAGTTCTTTCTCTGGAGGTGGTTAGTATGATTCATCATTAGTCATTTGGAATTGTCTTAGATCATTGTATTGCCATCACTGTGCACGATGTTTTCTTGGTTCTGCTCATTTACTAGACATCAGTTCATACAAGTCTTTCCAGGCCTTTCTGAAATCATCCTGTTTGTCATTCCTTATAGCACAATAATATTCCATCACCATCATATACCACAGCTTGTTTAGCCATTCTCCAATCGTTGGGCACTCCTTTGATTTCCAATTCTTAGCCACTACAAAAATAGCTGCTATAAATATTTTTATACGTTTTAGGTCTTTTTCTCTTTTTTGGGATGTCTTTGGGATTTAAACCTAGCAGTGGTATTGCTGGATCAAAGTTTGATAGCCCTTGGGGCATAATTCCAAATTGCTCTCCAGAATGGTTGGATCTGTTCACAATTCCGCCAACAGTGGATTAGCGTTTGGAATTTTCTTGGCAAAGGTACTGGGAGTGGTTTGCCATTTCCTTCTCCTGCTCATTTTACAGATGAGGAAACTGAGGCAATGAATAAATAAGGTGTTGTGAATGGTTCCTCCATAATTTCCGCCTAAAATCTCCTAAAAGGCCCATGAATATTAGGAGAGTCTGTAGGGGCAGCTAGGTGGCGCAGTGGATAGAGCACCGGCCCTGGAGTCAGGAAGACCTGAGTTCAAATCCGGCCTCAGACACTTAACACTTACTAGCTGTGTGACCCTGGGCAAGTCACTTAACCTCAACTGTCTCACCCAAAAAAAAGTCTATAGCTATAGACATAAGAGAGTCTGTAGAAGCTCTCTCAGTGCGTGAGAATTGAAAGGTGAAGGAGAGGGGAGTCAAGCACAATGAAATATGGGTGCTGGCAAGATCCGGATCTCAAATGTTGACAAGATATTAGAAATTCAGGCCTCTCGGCTGAGTTCCTGGAAGTTATGCTCAAACAAGGATAAGGAGATAAGGCCCTGATCAGGCTTGTGTAGGACTTGGCAACTTGCTTTCTTTGTTTTGAGACCTATAACTTCCCCTTTGAGAGGATAGATTTTTGGAAGCTCACCTGTAGAGAGGACCCTCTGTCCGGGACCTGTTCGAGTCAGGACTCTGGAAGCTGTGAACCAGGATTCCCTAGCTAGAAGTCCAGATGTTGGTGCCCCCCTGACTTGGTGATGACTTTATTTTCTGTTTCTTGGGAATTTCACCCATGGGCAGGATGCAGTGCCTGGGACCTTCCCGAATGGGACTTGTACTCGGGATTCTCCAGCTTTGAGATCAGGGGCTGTTGCTTTCCCAGTTTGGTGAGGCTGTCTTTATTTTCTGTTTCTTTAATTGTTGTTGGTTTATTAGTTAGTGTTATCTGTCTATGGTTTATATGCTCTAAATAGAATTGCTTCTTTCCTTTTTTATATAATAAAATATATCTTAAGTGGCTAAAGTGAATGTGTTATTATTGTGCTTCTTGAATCTGAATCAAAATCATATCTGCCACAGCACCTAATGGCCCTTTTCCATTACAGGTAAACAGGGTGAAGTGACTTGCCCAGGGTCACACAGCTAGAAAGATCTGAGGCAGAATTAGAACTCAGGAAGATGAGTCCCCCTTACTCCAGGCCCAGTGTTATATCTACTGTACCACACAGCTGGCCCTTACTCTAGGCTCATATTAAGCTTTCAAAAAATTGTTTAGACCTATGATTTTGTCAGTATAAAGCATTTTGGAGTGTACTTTCTCCCTATACCAATGCAAACTAGCATATTTATCTTAAATGATACTGTGCTTTACAGGAGAGGTGTCAAACATGCTGCTCCCCCAGGAAGAAGGGGGGACGTGGTCCACATCACTCTCAAATGTAGCACGATCTGGTGAAAATGTACTTCCTATCTGATTTAAATGTGTTGCTGTATTAATAAAAAAATAAATATTTAAAGTATAGTTTTCTAAGTTGTTATGCTGCCCTGAAGGATCCTTATGTATGATTTACTGTCCCTATTTCTATTTAAATTTGACACCACTGCTTTATATTGCCTGGGATACTGAGAAGTTAAATAACTTAGAGTCATCCAAGTGACTTGCCCAGGGTCACAGAGCTAGTAAGTGTCAAGTGTCTGAGGCCAGATTTGAACTCAGGTCCTCCTGACTCCAGGGCCGGTGCTTTATCCACTGTGCCACCTAGCTGCCCCCTGATAATATATCTTGACACTGGACCCAGACTGCTCTGGAGGAGAGAGTGAGGCTGGTGACTTTGCACATCCCTCCCTCACTTAAATCCAATTCACTGAAAGTCATAACATCACCCTGATGTCATGGTCCTCTTGGAGAATGAAGGACAGCAAGAACAACAACTTTTTTGTCACCTAAAACCTACGGAAACTTTTCCCACATGAAGTTTATAAACTTCTACAGAAGAATCAAACTTACAACCCTCCCAGAGCCATGAAAATATCAGAGTGCATCAGGAAACAGATGAAAATGAAATTGGGAGCTGTTTACCAAAATGAAATAAAAGTACAAGGTAGTACAACGTAAAATCACGCCATAGTGTTAATTTTTGGTTCTCTAAGTCAATTTGTGGCTTTCAGGAATCCCCTCCTATTTGAGCTTGACACTGCTGGTCTTCTCCATCCTGTATCCATTGAATTGCTTTTTGTACCTAAATGTTGGTCTTTACATTTATCCTGTTAAATTTCATCTAGTGCCTTTGGCTTAGAGCACCACCCCATGGAGATTGATTTACATTCCATTTACCCAATGCCTTAACTCTTCCTCCCATTTGGGGCTCATCTGTACCCCAAGTACATAGTCTCCTCTAAAAATCAGATGGAGTCTTTGGAATGAATGGTTTAATTTTGAATTGATCCAAATGGAATCCACCCTGACTGAGAACTCAGATACAGATGCTGAGTAACCGGCTAGTGAACTCCACCTGTGTGATTGATGAGTGGAAATGGGCCCCCAAACAGAGGTTTAGCTAAGCTGAAAGCATGTGTGGTTTAGCCATGGGTGTCCTGGAGTCGATTCAAACTGACTGCTGAGAACCTGATTGTAAATTTTCAGTATGACCATTTACACCTTGCAAACTACACAGCAGGGCTTGATTGTTGTTGTTGTTGTTGTTGTTGTTCATTGCCTAGGCTTAAGAAAGTGATAGAGAAAATGTTAATAATGGGAATCAAGGTTGGGGAGTGAAAAGTCACTTTCCAAACTCCACCCCCCCAAACCTCTCCTATTAAACAACCACAGAAAATGCCAAATTAAATTCCGAGTGGAAAAACCAACAAAGAGTCAGGGTAAGTCATTATTCTATCCCAGAAAAGCTTAAATGGATAAAAAAGAAGTCTGAGAACACTTGCCAGGAGAGTGAGTGTGGGAACACGCAACACACAAGGGTAATCAGCTGACTGAATACCTGGTTAGGAAGAGATCCTGAAGGACCCCTGTGCTAGTAGTGGGCACAGGACTGGGGACCTTTTGACAGCTCCATAGACTATTGTCCAGTTCTGGATTACAATTCCAGGGCAGAGAGAAGCAGTTATAGTCATGCAGGAGTGAGGGCCTTGCCTGGGTAAGGATAAGAGTGCAGAACAGGAGAGCAGTGACCAGACCTCTCTCCTAGGATCATACTAATTTGAAAGCACTAAAAACCAACCAGCCCCAAGATCAAGCTACATAAACTCAGGCTGGCCATCACCTCCAGAGATGAGTGAAATCCAATTCTAGCATAAAGTCCAACGTCAATAAATCAGCTGAAAAAATAAGCAAACAACAACAACAAAAATAAACTGACCAGGGGCAGCTAGGTGGCGCAGTGGATAGAGCACCGGCCCTGGAGTCAGGAGGACCTGAGTTCAAATCTGGCCTCAGACACTTAACACTTACTAGCTGTGTGACCCCAGGCAAGTCACTTAACCCCAATTGCCTCACCAAAAATAAAATAAAAAAATAAATTGACCATAAAAAGCTTCTATGGTGACGACAACTCAAGACATAAAATTGGAAAAAGACAGCAATGTGAAAACATCTACAAGCAAAGCCTCAAAGAAAAAAAAAAGCAGATTGGACACAAGCCCAACAAGAATTATTTGACGAGCCAAAGAAAGAGATTAAAAAAGAGCCAAAAAGAATTTTTTAAAAAATCTAATAGCAGTAGAAGAAAATTGGGGGAAAAATGAGAGTACAGGGGCAGCTAGGTGGCGCAGTGGATAGAGCACCGGCCCTGGAGTCAGGAGGACCTGAGTTCAAATCCGGCCTCAGACACTTAACATTTACTAGCTGTGTGACCCTGGGCAAGTCACTTATCCCCATTTGCCTCACCAAAAAAAGAAAGAAAGAAAGAAAGAAATGAGAGTACTGCAAGGAAATCATGAAAAGAAAATTAACAGCTTGGTAAAAGAAGTACACAATTTCACTGAATAAAATAACTTCTTAAAAATTAGAATTGTCCAAGTGGAAACTAATGACTCCATGAGATATCAGGATCCTGGTTGGGAGACTGGCATGGCAGTAGAAGGGGGAAGTTGCTTTGTGCTGTTGCTCGGGAGATGGAAGATGCCATGCCAGCTCCTGGTAGGCTTCCGTTAGGGGACAGGCTTGGAATGCCCAACATGCTTGAGTATTCCTCAGAATGAGCCTCTTCTCACCTGAGAAGCTTGGCAATGTTAGGGGACAATAGGAAGTATAGTAGCAGACTCCCTGAACAGAGGGAAGTCCTTGTGGGCAGATGGAAGATGCCTGGCCCAGCCCTTTTGGCACTATTCTAGGTGCTATGGATTCAATCCATATCCTCAAGGACCTTACATGAAACTGGGAGGAAACAACATGAAGACAGATAAGTAAAAAAAATGTGTACAAAGTCAATCTGAAGTCACTGGGGAAGGGGACACAAACCACCAGCAAAATGAAGAAAAGCCTTCTAGAGGAAGTGGTTCTTGGATTGAACATTGGAGGAAACTAGGGGTGCCACAACGTGGGGGCAAAGGAAAGCTTTCCAGACAGAGGTGGTAGATGGAACATCGCATCAGGGACCACCAATTAGTCCAGTTTGGTTGTAATATAGAGCACATGAAAAAGAAGTCATATAGAATTATCTGGGAACGAAAGGCAGGATCCCAGATCATGAAGGGTTTTAAATGCCAAATAGTAAAATATGCATTTTGGCCTAAAGGAAATAGGGAGTCACTGGAGCCTCTTGAGCAGGGCAGTGACACAATCAGACTTGTCCTTTAGGAATTTAGCAGTTGTGGAGGATGTATTTGGAGAGGAAAAGAGACTGGAGGCATGGAGGCCAATTAGGAGTCCAGGCAAGAGGTAATGAGGGCCTGATCCAAGGGTGGTTGTGATTTGGAATAGAATGAGGATAGATGTGAGAGAGGGGGAAGTAAAATCCACAGGCTTGGCAGTTGGTGAGATCTGGAAAATAAATAAGAGTGAAGAGCTGTAGATAACTAAGGTTATGTACCCATGTTACTGGAAGAATGGGGTACCCTCAACAGAGATCAGGACATTAGGAGAGGCTGGGGGAAAGCTATTAAGACTCTGAGGCAGGATTCGAACTTTGATCCGACTCTGAGTCCAGTTCTCCTTCTACTCTGCCATCTGGCAGTTTCCACAGAGTAGATAATCTCAAAGAAGAAGGCTAACTATCACCTATCTATCTATCTATCTATCTATCTATCTATCTATCTATCTATCTATCTATCTATCTATCTATCATCTATTTATCATCATTATTTCTCTATTTTCTATCATCTCTCTATCACCTATCTATCTATCCATCTATCATCATCGTCACCCATCCATCCATCCATCCATCTATCTATCTATCTATCTATCTATCTATCTATCTATCTATCTATCTATCTATCTATCTATCTATCTATCATCTATCTATCATAATCATCATCTATCATCTCTGTATTACCTATCATCTCTCTCTATCTCTCTATCCTTCCTATGTGCTAGACACTATGCCAGATTCTGTGGATACAATTAATTTACTTTTATTTAAATATTATTTTTCCCAAATTACATATAAAAACAATTTTTAATATTGATTTTTAGAATTTTGTGTTTCAAATTCTCTTCCTCCCTCCTTCCCTCCCCATCTCCCCTTAAGATCACAAGCAATTCAGTATAAGTTATATATGTGTAGTCATGCAAAGCATTTCCACATTAGTCAGATTGTGAAAGAAAACAAGACCACAACAATGTAAGAAAAGGGAATTTTTAAAATTATGCTTCAATCTGTATTCATATACCATCAGTTCTTTCTCTGGAGATGGATTGCATTTTTCATAAGTCCTTCAGAGTTGTTTTGAATCATTGTATTGCTGAAGAAAGCCAAGTCATTCACAGTTGATCATTTTACAATATTGCTATTACTTTGTAGATTGTACATTTCACTTTGCATCAGCTCATGTAAGTCTTTCCATGTTTTTCTGAGAGCATTCTGCTCATCATTTCTTATAGCACAATAGTGTTCCATCCCAATCTCATCCCACAGTTTGTTTAGCCATTCCCCAATTGATGGCCATCTCCTCAATTTCAAATTCAAATTTTTGTTTTTTATGTCTTTTTGGATACCTACCCAGTAGTAGTATTACTAGGTCAAAGATCATGCATGGTTCTGAAGCACTTTTAATGCCAGGTTCCATCCTGCAAGGTGTGGGGGGGTAATAGGGAGCCATGGGTGTTTATTGAGCAGGGCACTGCTGTGGTCAGACCAGGACTTTAGGAAAATCATTTTGGCAGCTGAATGGAAGCTGAATTGGAGTGGGGAGAGAGATTTGATCAAGAAACAGTGAAATCATGTTCAGTTTTATTTTTAAGAAGGAAGAGAAGTATGTGTCATGTTTTAGAAAGATTTTCACCTAAAATTAATTTTTAAAAATTTAAATAAAAGGTAAACTTGATGATTACAGGAATGATCTTAAGTTTATGTGAAAATTTCACCTATCTGGACCACTTTCTCTGAAGATGTTGAAAAAATAAGACATCATTCTGTGTGTGTGTGTGTGTGTGTATGTATGTGTCTCCATATATGTGCATGTGTTACATAGTGGGTTTTCCCTAGAAACATGTCTGGCAACAAATTAACATAGAAAAGCAAAAGTAGGTAGAAATCAATCATTTGGGAGTTTTTGAAATAATTTCTATTCAATAAAAAATCATGGCATAGTGGATAGAGTCTTGGAGACCTGGTTTCAAGTCCTGCTTTTGATGCATACTGACTGCATACTGACCTTGTGACCTGGGCAAGTCACCTAACTTCTTAGTATCTCAGGCCATATCTTAGCATCTCTGAGACCATAAGTTTCAGAACAGTACTAAGGAAATCCCATGCTGGTTTAAGGAAAGTATGCCCTGTCACCCCTAATGTGTATATATTGAAGAAAAATAGGGATACCTTAATTTGCTTGAGCCCCTCAGTTATCCAGGTAACCAGAGCACTGTATGAGGACTTGGCTGACATACAAATAGTTCATTGAGGTCGGCTGGAGTGGACCCTCTGAAGCAGTTTGAACTCATATTAGCTCATCTACAGAGACTCCCCCCTGCCTTTGACTTACTGTTTATGCTCAAGGCTTGAACTGCATGATTGTCAATAGAACGAGGAAGCCAAGTGTTGTCATCAGCACCAGTGGCAGATTCCTGATTATACAAACATCCCATTTACCAGGGAAAAAACCAAGACCATAAATTTAAACTGTACCCCCTAAAACTATGACCCTGCTGTTTAAATATCCTGTTCCAGAATTAATGTGGGGTCTCTCTCTAGATTCCCCATGCATGCATGTCCATCTTGCTGAGCAGAAATAAAATAGGTACTCATCTAGATAATTGTGCTGCACTCTGTTTCTGTTTTCTGTGGAGGATGGGTTTCTGGTTTTGACAACATGTATATGTATTACATAAAAATGCAGAGTCACAGAGATTGTCTCTGACTTGTTAACATTTAGCCCATGAATGACCAAGCCACCTATAACTATGGCCTTGTGTAGGGATGTGAAATTACCGGTCTTCCATCCAATTGTGGAGCAGGCCTTTGTTCATACATTTGGACCACCTGGGCCCAATTAACCTTGCGATCTACTTCCTGTCTCTTAAAGTGATAGCCAGAGGTAAGACTTTTCCTATTTCTTTTTAGGAAAAAAACACCTTCCCCTCCTCTCACTTCATGTTTTAGCCTCAGGTATTGCTGATATTTGGTGGAATAAAACCCATGATTTGCATAAGACACTGGAATTATTCAAGAGAAACCAGGTAGGTTAAAAAGGAGTGGGGTGAGGCAGCATTGTATATTAACAAAATTTACATATGGGGGCAAATCCAGAAACCAGATGGAAGAAAGCATGATGAAGGACATTTGGGTGAAGCTCAGTGGGAGAGAGAGATAGAATTTCAGAAGAAATTCTTTTTTTTTTCAGGAGAGAAATAGAACTTCAGAAGTAATTATTTTTTTTCAAGGCAAATGAGGGTTAATTGACTTGCTCAGGGTCACACAGATAGTTCAGAAGAAATTCTTGACTGGATTTGATTGTCACTAACAGGAAGGCAGTGGTTGCTAGGGTGAAAATGATAGGAACACTGAGAGGAGGTGACTCCTCCCTCCTACAGTTTGTTATAGAGAAGTAGAGGAAAGCCAGGCATGGTCTCATATACAATCATGATTTTGGAAAAGCAGATTTCTTTTTTTTCCCGTTTTAAATTTAAATTTTTTTTGTACTTTTTTTTTGAGTGGTTCAATGAGGGTTAAGTGACTTGCCCAGGGTCACACAGCTAATAAGTGTCAAGTGTCTGAGGCCAGATTTGAACTCAGGATCTCCTGAATCCAGGGCCAGTGCTTTATCCACTGCACTATCTAGCTGCCCTTAAATTGTATTTTTTAATCTTAAAAGTATTTTTTCCAGTTATATGCAAAGATAGTCCTCAACATTTGTTATTATAAGATTTTGAGTTCCAAATTTCTCTCCCTCCCTCCCCTCCCCAAGACAGAAAACAATCTTATATAGGCTATACATGTACAATCACAGCAAATATATTTCTTTTTTTTTTAAGTGAGGCAATGGGGGTTAAGTGACTTACCCAGGGTCACACAGCCAGTAAGTGTTAAGTGTCTGAGGCCAGATTTGAACTCAGGAACTCCTGACTCCAGGGCCGGTGCTCTATCCACTGCGCCACCTAGCTGCCCCAGCAAATATATTTCTGCATTAGTCATGTTGTGAAAAAAAAAATCAGAACAAAAGGGAAGCACCTCAAGAAAAGAAAGAAAACAAAACAAAACAAAACAAAACATGAGAAACAGTATGGTTCAATCTGCATTCAGATCCCACAGTTCTTTTTTTCTGGATGTGGAGAGCATTTTCTATCATGAGTCTTTTGGAATTGAGTTGGGTCATTGTATTACTGAGAAGAGATAAGTCTATCACATTTGATCATCACATGATGTTGCTGTTACTGTGTACAATGTTCTGGTTCTGCTCACTTCACTCAGCATCAATCTACTTAAGTCTTTCCAGGTTTTTCTGAAATCTGCCTGCTCATCAGGAAAAGCAGATTTTAAAGGGTTCTGAGAGATGACTTTAGCATTTCATAGATTAAAATTGTATAAGGGGAAGTCAGGCCAATAAGGATGGGAAATTCCCAAGAATGAAATTCTCAAGGCACAAAAGGAAATAATTACGATAAAAAGGAAAAAATGAAATTGGTATGAAGAGACCAAAGTGCATGACTAGGGAACTCACTAACCAATTTAGATTTTTTTTTGGTGAGGCACTTGGGGTTAAGTGACTTGCCCAGGGTCACACAGCTAGTAAGTGTCAAGGGTCTGAGGCCGGATTTGAACTCAGGTACTCCTGAATCCAGGGCTGGTGCCTTATTCACTGCACCACCTAGCTGCCCCCCAATTTAGATTTAAGGAAAAAATATATACAGAATATAAAAGCAAAGGCAGGTAACAGAAGTAGAAGAAATACCAAGAACACTAAAGCTCAGAATGAACTGAGTCTGTTGAGGGAAGCTTTTTTTTTTTTTTTGAGCAAAGCTTTTTTTCCCCCCCGCATTAGGAAAAAGAGGAAGATTCAAGATGGAGGAGCTGAAAGTTACTGAAAACAGAGTGGATTTTCCTGTTTTTTCAGCCAAGGAGAATGACCCTTGTACTGGAAATGAAAGAACAAAAATGGTGAAGAGGGATTTGATACTCAAGGTAAGTGCTTGAAAAATTCAAGTCCCCCAACCCAGAGAAAGAACAGGTGGATGTAATTGCTAATGGCCAAGGTGCTACAAGATTGGAGAAGGGCAAGTGGTATCCTGATTTTCCAAAAGGGCAACAGAACAGTCTAGACAAATTAGAGTTGATCTTGAATTCCTGGTAAAATTATATCATGGATGATTAAAAACAACAACAACTGCTACATCTCCATGGCATTCTCCTAATCTATCAGTTTAATAACTTGATCAAAAAAGGAAATAAGGTTGATCTTATTGAACATGGTTGACCAAAATTCTCTTTAACATCTCATATGCCCTCTCCCTCACCTTCCTTCAATAAGTTTGACCTTATTTCCCTTTTTGATGAAGTTATTAAACTGATGAATAGGAGAATGCCATGGAGATGTAGCACTTTATTTTGGTGGCAAGATGGATACACCACTGGGCTTGTAAGCAGAAAGACCTGAGTTCAAATCCAGCTCAGACACTTACTATTTAGCTTATGTGTGATTTAAACTCTGCCTCCTGGGGTTGTTGTGAGGATCCAATGAGATGCCCGGAAAGTGCTTTGCAAACTTTAAAGTGGTATATAAATGCTAGCTGCTTTCTTATTCTTATTATTGATCAAAGTAGTTGATATTAATAAGATGATAATACAATTAGATGGATTTGGGACTGGTTAAAAGATAAGAATCAGAGTGATTGTTAATTATTACATGGCAGCTCAGACAGAGGTCTCCAGTACAGTGCCCCAGGGATCTCTGCTGGACCTTCTGCTGTTTAACATTGTTTTATGTTATATGGCACAGACTGCATGTATACCGTCAAACAACTAGCCTTGGGTGGGTTGACCTGGGACAACAATCGCCTTTTACAATATGGTTTCAGCAGGAAAATGGGCTATATGTTTCAAATAATTGACTTAACCTTTAGGGGATGCATCTCATTTATTTAGCCTCACCTCTGCTTATTGGCATCCTTGGTTTCTTCTTTTTTTCTTTTTGCAGGGCAATGAGGGTTAAGTGACTTGTCCAGGGTCACACAGCTAGTAAGCATCAAGTGTCTGAGGCCAGATTTGAACTCAGGTCCTCCTGCATCCAGGGCCAGTGCTTTATCCACTGCACCACCTAGCTGCACCCCCCCCTTCCCCAACCTTGGCTTCTATCAAGACTCAGCTGGAATATATTCTGCAGGAAGCCTTTTCTGGACCTTTTCCCTTCCCCATCCTCCAGGCCCCCTCGAACCCCTGTGCCATTTCAGTCTTCTCTTGTAATGTTACTTTCCTTCTACTTTCTATCTTTTATATGTGTCTTTTTAGATACATCCTGTCCCTCCATAAATATGTAAGCTCTTTGAGGGCAGGGACCTTTTTGTGTGTTTTTGCCTTTCTATTTCTTAGCACAGTATGGGTCACATGGCAAGTGCACCATAAATGATTGATGATTGATGAGTATAGTTATCCCTTCTACATTGCGACTTTCCCCATCATGGTTTTGATATAGTGTGGGTTGGCATAAGAAATTTTGGGGTTTTGAGGAAGCCCCAGATGACACATGAAGGCCAGCAGATGACACAGAGCCTGTGACCAAATATTTTTTTCCTCTTCTTTATTTTTGCGGGGCAATGAGGGTTAAGTGAGTTTCTCAGGGTCACACAGCTAGTAAGTGTCAAGTGTCTGAGGCTGGATTTGAACTCAGGTCCTCCTGAATCCAGGGCCAGTGCTCTATCCACTTCACCAACTAGCTGCCCTCCTGTGACCAAATACTTAACAAAAATTTTATCATAAGGGACTATAAAAATACCATATGAGAAAAAGAAAAAGAAATTAGACTTCTTCTCTGGCACAAGAAAGGGCCAAAAATTTTATGTGGATTTTCCAGATCCTGGGGTGTGCCCCTAACCCTTTCTCCGCCCCCACACACCCCTGCCAATGTGGAAGGGATAAGTGTCTACCTCTACTTAAAAGCTCAAGAATCCAGGCTTTAATCAGTATGACTATTTCCTCCAGTGATGGAGAAGTTAATTCATCTATACTTTTTTATTTTTTTGTGGGGCAATTGGGGTTAAGTGACTTGCCCAGGGTCACACAACTAGTAAGTGTCAAGTGTCTGAGGCTGGATTTGAACTCAGGTACTCCTGAATCCAGTGCCAGTGCTCTATCCACTGCGCCACCTAGCTGCCCCTCATCTATACTTTTGCATTCTGTTTTTTGGTGAACTGGTGAGAAGAGTTCAACCTCCAGTGGCCAGCCATTTAGTGATCAAATTAGATCATGCATGGAAAGCTTTTTACAAACCTAAGATAACCAGAGAAATATCTTATCAATAGCACTTTGCCTCTTTGCTCCTAGCCAAACCACTTCTTGGGGAACAGCCATATAGTTCATCCCTTGGCTTCTCAAAACCTGTCAAGCTTGATAGGCCTTGTCAAAGCTTGTGCTTCCATGGTATAGCCCTCAAGAACCCAGGGTCACCACCACACCACTGTGAGGCACCAGAAGACACAGGATATCTCTATCTCTATCCCCATCTTGACAAACATGTGGTCTGTAAGATGCCTTGTCCAGCGGCAGCTAGGTGGCACAGCGGATAAAGCACTGGCCCTGGATTCAGGAGGACCTGAGTTCAAATCCAGCCTCAGACACTTGACACTTACTAGCTGTGTGACCCTGGGCAAGTCACTTAACCCTCATTGCCCTGCAAAAAAATAAATAAAAAAAGAACTGTTTTATTTAGGGGGCATCTAGGTGGCGCAGTGGATAGAGCACCAGCCCTGGAGTCAGGAGGACCTGAGTTCAAATCTGGATTCAGACAGTTGACACTAGCTGTGTGATCTTGGGCAAGTCACTTAACCCTCATTTCCCAACCAAAAAAAAAATATATGCCTTGTCCAAAGCTGCCATCACTTAGGCGCCCAAAGGAAATTTGTGCCCTATTTCTTTGGCAAGCTTGCCATATCTGTGACTCATTAATGTCCCAGAAGCAAATGAAATATTTTGGTTTCTCTCTGTTGAAAGAAATGTTTTCTTTCAATTGCTGAACATCGTATACAATCCTATAATTTCTTCCCTCAAGAACTATTAGAATGATTAGATTATTAACTGTTGGAGTGATTAGAACAAACACATTCATGAGAAACAGACCCTAGAAATCCAGATATGGTCCAACCAATGATGAACGAGTCCCTCATTCTGGATGCTATTCCTCTCGATGCACCCTCATATCCCGTTAGATTCACACCATTGACTCATATTGACCTTGCGATTACCTAAAACGTTTCGATCCTTTTTACACAAACACTTGTCTGGCTATGTCTCCCTAATGCTGTACTAATGAGTGTGGGGTGGAGGGTTGATCAGAAGAATTCCCCCTGGTCGATATGATGAGTAACTCTCTTCCTTTGTAGAAGTGTGGGCATGTTTGTCGGCACTTCGTTGTAAGGATAGGCAATGCAGCTTAGCTTTTAGGCACTGGGGCTTCCCCCAGTATGACTGGTTAGAAATCTGGGGAAGAGTGGACTCCTGGCAAAAAATCAGTCCCTTTCCATGGGTCTATAAAATTTGCTAATAGACTTGTTTGTCTCCGCCCCGCCCCCCCACACGTTTTTCTTGATCAAAAGACAGCATAGGGAGCAGCTAGGTGGCGCACTGGATAAAGCGCCGTCCCTGGATTCAGGAGGACCTCAGTTCAAATCCGGCCTAAGACACTTGACACTAGCTGTGTGATCCTGGACAAGTCACTTAACCCTCATTGCCCCACCCCACCCCCCCCAAAAAGACAGCATAATAGAGTAGAATGACCTTATGATGCAGGGATGCAGTGAATCCTGCATGTGCATATAGTTTTCTCTTTCCCCAGGAATTATTTCTGGCAGCCTTGGGGCAGAAGTACATGGAATCACATGTGCTTTTCCAATGTACACAAGGCAGCAACTGGATTCCTAATAGTGGGCGTTCTTGGCTCAAGATGTGGCAGCAGCCAGGGCAGTGATACGGTACCTGAAGAAACATATGGCAGAAGGAGACATGTGTTCGTACAATCTGCTGAAGTGGGCAATGCATAGGTAATGCTCCTGAATGCCAACTTTCTGCTTCAAGGAGGAGGGTTTCCAGTTTTCTAGGCAGTGTCATGCCAAAACGTAACCTTGGAACCGAAAAAAGAGATTTATCCAGCAGAATTAGCCTTGGGTGTCACTTCTTGTTTGAGAATTTAGGGATCAGGTGTTCTAGAAAGAGCATTCTACCTCTTGGTGAAAGATGACAATCAGGAGTCATGAAGACCTGAGTTCAGATCTGACTTCAGGAACTAGTTGCATGACTCTGGGAAAGTTCCTTCTGTTTGCCTCAGTTTCCACAATTATAAAATGGGCACAATAACAGCACCTGAATCACAAGGTTGTTGTGAGAATCAAATGAAATAATATTTGTAAAAGTGCCTGGCACACAGTAGGTGCTATATAAATGCTTATTCCCTTCCCTCCCTTCTCTCCCTTCTCTCCCATGCTATTCTCTTTGCCTGGGACACTAGGGTTAAGTGATTTGCTCAGTGCTATGGAGCCAGTATGTATGAGAGATGAGACTTGACACCTGATCTTCTTGACTCCAAAGCCAGCCCTCTACCTACTCTGCCACTGTTGGTCTAATTATCTTATCAAGACAAGAAAATAAATTAAGTATGGTATGACCCATTCTTGCAAGAATGACTTTTAGTGATCACTGTTTCCCTTTCTAGATGTTTAGTAACCTGCCCTTTAATGAAATACTTGAACATTTCACAAGGAAACCAAGTGAAGCTTGTACTTTTCAGATTTTACTTTCATTCTTTCATTCATTTCTTTCTTTCAAAAAACATCTGTCAATCCCTTTTGTACCATGATCTAAATAGCCTTAGTTTAAGCTGAAAAGAATTCATTAAAGAACACTAAGGGGGGCAGCTAGGTGGCACAGTGGATAAAGCACCGGCCTTGGATTCAGGAGGACCTGAGTTCAAATTCGGCCTCAGACTCTTGACACTTGCTAGCTGTGTGACCCTGGGCAAGAAAGAAAGAAAGAAAGAAAGAAAGAAAGAAAGAAAGAAAGAAAGAAAGAAAGAAAGAAAGAAAGAAAGAAAGAAAGAAAGAAAGAAAGAAAGAAAGAAAGAAAGAACACTAAGGAAAGTTGCCTATAATCAAAATTTGAAAACCATAGGAGTTTGTTCTGTGGTCTTCTTTTTATAGAAAGGCCATTCGTATTGACTCACCATCAATATGACCCATAATTGGAAGTCGTTCCCTAGTGGGGACAGACTTACACCCATCCAAGCACTCAGTTCTCCTTATGATTTAGGGTAGGAATTTCCATGATACCTGTCTAAGTTCAAGGATGTTTTCTATGGCTGTGTAACAGAGCAGAGCTAACTGGCCCACAGGGTAATTAATCTTCCAACACTGGCCTCATTGACACAATCCTGTAACCCAGTGGGCTTCAGTTTAATCAAACTCAAGTGTCCTATTTGTTTTGGCACTCATATATTTGGAGGACTTTTGTCAACTCTTTGCTTCAAAATTTGTTCATCGGGTCAAAGACTTTGTTCACCTAAGGGACAAATGGTCTGAGTAATACAGGGTGTCCCAAAAATCTTAATGCAGTTTAAAGCTATTGGGCTTTTGATGGAAATCCTTGTTCTAACCAATGGGATCACTGACCAGAGACATCCTGGTACAGCATGGACAAAGGGCAGGTATTAAATAATGAGGCAGAGCCAGTGCCAGAGTTTTTCATATCTATTCATATTCATTTTAATAATAATACTTAAATTTCCATAGCAATTTAAGGTTTGCAAAGCACTTTACATATATTACCTCATTTGAGCCTCACAACATTTTGAGGTGGATGCCATTATATTTCCATTTTATAGATGAGGAAATTGAGGCTGAGAAGAGTTAAGTGACTTGCCCTAGTTTATATAGCTAGGAAGTATCTGATGCAGAATTTGAACTCGGGTCTTCCTGGTTCCAAATCTAGCCCACCATCTACCATGCCACCTAACTGTCTCTAGGGTATTATTTGTAATGGTTTGGAACCCAAGTGATTGGGCCAATATTTTAACCCTTTGAGGTCTGCCCACTTTATTTCCAGATGGACAGATTTTAGAGGGGGACACACAAAGCCCCTCCCACCTTTAAATTTAGGTCAAGTGGCCAAATCTATACTTTTTTTTGCAGGGGTAATGAGGGTTAAGTGACTTGCCCAGGGTCACACAGATAGTAACTGTCAAGTGTCTGAGACCAGATTTGAACTCAGGTCCTCCTGAATCCAGGGCCAATGCTTTATCCATTGCACCACCTAGCTGCCCCCCAAATCTATACTTAAATGTTGCTTATAATTCCATAAGAATGAAGCAAAATTAGTGTAAGCCTAAATGTTTAATTTTTTAAGACGCTCTGTTTAAATAGCCAAATTATGGGCTAAATTTAAATGAAAACCAGCATGAATTGGATGGCTTATGTCTCTGTGGGATGGCTTTTATATTAAATGGTTTACAGGGATGCTGTTGTTTGTCTCAAAAGCAGGTTGTCATGCATATTAATAAGGCCCAGGTGCTAACTTCACGCTGCTCCTTTTCCAACTCAGAAAATCTTTATATTAAGTTAAAGTGTTTTTACAAGTATTTGTTGTAATAATTAGGAGGCACCACATTCAGCATCATAATGTTTACTGGGCGCCATGCCACCCGTATTTCCTAATCCCCCCCTCTTTCCTGTTGTATGTTTGCTGTCTGATGCTAGGAACCTGCAGTCAGCCCTGGAGGTGGAGGGGGGAAGTGGGAGGGGCCCTGTTCATTGGGATTCTTCAGCCAGAGGAGAAACCAATGTGCTGTGCTATAAAGAGCACCAAATTTGGAGTCCAGAGAACTGACTTCAAGCCTCATTCCTGCCATATATGAGATGTGTGACATTAGACAAATCATAGAACCTCTCTGACCCTCGGTTTCTTTCTTTGTAAATTAGGGATAAGAACACTTGTAGCCACTTGTATTTGTAGGTTCATAGGACCCTAGATCAAGATCTGGAAGGGACCTCAGAGGCCATCTAGGCTACCCCCTCATTTTACAGAGGAGGAAACTGAGGCCCGGGGAGGGGAAGGGACTTGTCCATGGTCTCACATAGAATCAGAGATATAGAGCTAGAATGAACTTACAAGTCATTTAGTCCAACACCTACTTCAGCAGTTGCTTGTTAGAAATGCTCTTCGTGAGCCTTAACACCTGCTTCTATTGTCAATATCGGCAACCATCAAATCAACTGGATCACTGGCTTGACTGAAAAGCATTTATTAAGCACCTACTATTCACCAAGTTCTGTACTGGACCAAAGCAAAACTGAAGCAATCTTTGCCCTCAAGGAATTTGCATCCTTACACTCTATTTTTATTCTGAACTTAATGCCAACTAAAATGCACATTGCCATATACATGTGTGTATATGCATGTACAAACATATAATAGAACGGGGAAAGGGAAATATATTTCTATTATATACAGCTTACTTCTCTTTTAAATTATATAATAAACCAAAAAAGGGGGGGCAGCTAGGTGGCGCAGTGAATAAAGCACCAGCCTTGGATTCAGAAGGACCTGAGTTCAAATCCAGCCTCAGATACTTGACACTTGCTAGCTGTGTGACCCTGGGCAAGTCACTTAACCCCCATTGCCCCACAAAAACACACAAACATATAATATAATACATTCTATACATAACTTGCAAAGCTGTGATTTCTTCCCTTTCCTTTGAGTCTCTTCTGTGTAATTTTTGGAAATATACTTCAATGGCCCTTTTTTCCTTTTTTTTGTTTGTTTGTTTTGCAGGGCAATGGGGGTTAAGTGACTTGCCCAGGGTCACACAGCTAGTAAGTGTCAAGTGTCTGAGGCCGGATTTGAACTCAGGTACTCCTGAATCCAAGGCCGGTGCTTTATCCACTGTGCCACCTAGCCATCCCCTTTTTTTCCTTTTTTTTTTATAACCTATCATTTTCCTTCATTTCTCCCCCCTGCAAGAAAATTGGAAAAAAATTAAAGCCTTCATAATAAATGGATAGTGCACTGGATAAAGCACCAGCCCTGGAGTTAGGAGGACCTGAGTTCAAATCTGGACTCAAATGCTTATTAGCTGTGTGACCCTGGGCAAGTCCCTTAACCTCGATTGCCTCCAAAAAAGTAATAAAAAACAAAAGTGTATATAAGAAGAAACTGTAGCCTTAAAAAGGGAGGCAGGGAAGCTAGGTGGCACAGTGGATAGAGCACTGGGCCTGGAGTCAGGAGGACCCAAGTTCAAATGCAGCCTCAGACCCTTACTGGTTATATGACCTTGGGCAAGTCACTAAACCCCAATTGCCTAAAAACGTTTTTGTAACAAATATATCTAGTCGGGGGGCAGCTAGGTGGTCCAGTAGATAAAGCACTGGCCCTGTATTCAGGAGGACCTGAGTTCAAATAAGGCCTCAGAAACTTGACACTTACTAGCTGTGTGACCCTGGGAAAATACCTTAACCCTCACTGCCCCCCAAAAAACAAGTATGTCTAGTCAAGCAAAATAAATGTCCATATTGTGTGTGTCTGAGAATACATATCTCGTTCTGCACCCTTGATCTCGTTCTGCACCTCTCTCTCAGGGGAGAGGGCAGATTTTTTTTGTAAGTGAATGGAGGCAGTACTGTTCATCTTTATGTTGGGTGAGCCAGAACTTTGGAAATGCAGCCCAAAAAGCAATAGGAATGCTAGTGGTGCAATGGGCTCCTTGGATGATTGAAAAGGACCATCCTCAAGATAATGGGTGATCACTTGGTGGTTGTATCCCCCTATTTTGGTGATAAAAGCGGGGCATCTCCGCCAATGAGACAGCTTGGATCCTTTCAATTATTTCTTTTCTTTTTTGCAGGGCAATGAGGGTTAAGTGCCTTGCCCAGGGTCACACAGCTAGTAAGTGTCTGAGGCTGGATTTGAACTTGGGTCTTCCTGACTCCAGGCCTGGCACTCTATCTTACTGTGCCACCTAACTGCCTTGATCACTAACAGTGATGGGTACTCACTGCCTTGTACTCATTCCACTTTTGAACTGGTAGGAAGTTCTTCCTTATATTCAGCTGGAATCTGTCTCCTATAGATTCCTCCAAAATGGGCTGCCCCATCCCTGCCCCCATATCAACAGGATTTAGAGCTAGAAGAAATATTAGAGACAATTTAATTCTAACTCTTCATTTTTCTTTTAAAAAAATCTTTATTTAGTATTTTATTTTCCCCCAGTTACATGTAAAAACAATTTTTAGCATTCGTTTAAAATTTGTTTTTGTTTTGTTTTTTGTTTTTTGTGAGGTATTTGGGGTCAAGTGACTTGCCCAGGGTCACTCAGCCAGTAAGTATTAAGTGTCTGAGGCCGGATCTGAACTCAGGTCCTCCTGAATCCAGGGCCTGTGCTCCATCCGCTGCGCCACCCACCTGCCCCCTAAATTTTTTTTTTTAACTTCATTTTCCAACAGAAGAAAAGGAAGGCGAGAGAGAGGAAGATACTTATTTACCTGTTTAAGTCCACCTGGATAGTTAGTTGTGTGGGGTAGGAGAGTAGACTAGAGCTAGTAAGGATGATCAGCACTCACAATCAATCAGTAAGCATTTATTTAGCTCTTATTATTTGCCGGACACCAAAGATCTGCAGATGAAGCAGTTTCTGTTCTCAAGGAGCTGATACGCCATCCATTAATAGGGGGCAGCAGAGAGCTATGAGAGGTAGGGTCTCCCTAGCTGTTATCTTGCAGATACTGACAAGGGAATAATGGTCAAAGGCAATTTGGGTAGGAACACACCTGGTAGGGGACCTCCAGCTAGGGACCAGCTTAGGAGGAAGTAGCTTTGGAGTCAGATGAGCTAGATTCCAGCATGGAACAGGAAGACAACTGGTGTACGGAGTAGGTTGGCCAGGGGCCATAGATATATGGCCTTACCATCCCGACACACTATCCTTTTGTACAGAGTTATGATTCTGCCTTGGCCCTGCCTCCCGCAGAGCACTGGAAAACTTAGTTTTTATGACACAAATTTGTCTCCCCCCCCCCTTTTTTTAGGGCAATGAAGGTTAAGTGACTTGCCCAGGGTCACACAGATAGTAAGTGTCAAATGGCTGAGGCTGGATTTGAATTCAGGTCCTCCTGAATCCAGGGCTGGGGCTTTATCCACTGCACCACTTAGCTGCCCCACAACTTAGTTTTTCAAATTAAAATCAATGTTACTTGAAGACTTTTGAGTCCTCCTTTTGAAACGCTAGAAAATGTCACAGGATGTTGCAATAGCAGGAGTTGATTATTGACCTAGAGAGTTGCTAAGAGAAACCAGGTAGTATTAGAGTCTCAGGACTTAGAATCAGAAGACTTGCATCCTACTGCCTACTCTGCTAGAAACTAGCTCTGGGCAAGCTATCCTTGCCCCTCTGCCTAGGCCTCAGTTTCCTTCTCCGTGACATAAACAGGGTGGGACTAGATAAATGGTGAAGTCTCTTCCAGCTCAGACATTTTATTCTATTCCAATTCTTGCCACCTACCTGGATAAGCTGTTCCAGTGAACCACTGACTACACCTCTATGTTTTTTGTTGTTGTTTTTAACACTGAGCTAGCTGGCCCCAGAGATTGGACAATTAAATCACCATATCTCCCATTTGATGGGATGATTCAACATTCCTTCCTTCTGGGGACCAGGTGTCTTCTTCCAAGCAGAAGGAAGGGATGGAAAGAAGAATGTTTTATAGCAATGGGACCAATGTTCTGGGCGCCATGTTTGTGCATATGGATGACAAAGGGCAGAATGCTACTGACAACACCCAACTGATGGGATAACGGGCATCTGCGCCCTAAGACAAGAAAATGAAATGGTTTTATGAAGGGATAGAGATACTCAGGACACTGGAAGATCTGGGAACTTGCCTTGTTGTTGTTGTTTGTGGTGAGGCAATTGGGGCACTTGCTGTTTTTGTGTAAGTTAGTAGGGATTTTTCCAATCATTTTATAAACCGGCTTCCATTTTTGGTCCTTAAAAAAAGAGCCACCTCTCCCTCTTCCTAATCTATCACTTAATAACCTATGGGGAGCAAGATGGAATATATTCCATATCAGTCAATCAATCAGTGAGCATTTATTAAGCACCTATTATGTACCAGGTAGTGTGCTGATAAAAGAATCACAGACTAACTCTTGAGCTATAAAGTTATGCCTCAGAGGCCACCTAGTTCAACATCCTTGTTTTACAAAGGGGGATACTGAGGCCCAGGGAGGCAAAGGAACTTATACAAGGTCACACATAAGATCATAGACCTAGAGCTGGAAGGGACCTCAGATGCCATCTAGTCCCACCCCTTTATTGTACAAATGAGGAAACTGAGGCCTAATGAGATAAAGTGACATACCCAAGGTTGTGCAGGTATTAATCATTAGAGGCAGGATATCAATCCAAGTCCTCTGCTTATCCTAGATTTCTTTTTTTTTTAACTTTTCAGGGCAATGAGGGTTAAGTGACATGCCCAGGGCCACACAGCTAGTAAGTGTCAAGTGTTTAAGGCTGGATTTGAACTCCGGTCCTCCTGAATCCAGGGCCAGTGCTCTATCCACTGTGCCACCTAGCTGCCCCCATCCTAGATTTCTGTATTCGTATAGAGCACTTGCTCATTTTGTTTCTTCCTGACATTCTACATTTCTAAAACAGCAGACTGCTCTGAAGCCTCCCAGGTTCCTTCACAGCTGATCTGGGCCCTGCCATGGCACTCATGACCTCTGACCGGGAGTTGGCCGGCTCTGTGGGAATAGCAGACGCATCTGAGTGACTCCTAGATACTGAGGCTTCTGCTGTTTTAGAAGTGGAGAGCACAGAAGCGGTCAGCACAGGGTATAGGTTGGAGAAAGTGAAGATTAAGAGGAGTTAGGGGCAGCTAGGTGGCGCAGTGGATAGAGCACCGGCTCTGGAGTCAGGAGTACCTGAGTTCAAATCCGGCCTCAGACGCTTAACACTTACTAGCTGTGTGACCCTGGGCAAGTCACTTAACCCCAATTGTCTCACTTAAAAAAAAAAAAAAGATTAAGAGGAGTTAGAAGAAATTAGCTGAGCAGGGAAAGTACATACCCTGAGGGGAGGGGCGGCTAATGCCCTTATTGTAAGCGCAGCAGGTGGGAAAGAGACGCAGTGGAAAGAGACCGCTGGAAAGCAGTCAGGTTGTACGTTTTATTTCCCTGTCTTCTTAATTTTAAATAGTATCTCATAAATAAACTCTGCTTGGATTATTTAGTTAAGAGGCTTCTTAATCTCTAGCTTATCAATTTGGGAACAGTGTGGTGGAACTTTATAAATGGCCCACATTAAATTAATAGCAATCAGATAGCCAGTCAACAGTCCCCAGATTAGTCATCCACAGTTTAGTCCCCCCCAAATTAGGCTAGTCATTTTAAAAATATTTCTCCAGAGAGAAAGGGGCATATATGAAAGATGTTGTGAAGGTAGAGACACAAGATTTGGCAATAGATTGGATAGATGGGGTGAATGAATTAAAAATGACGCGGAGGGGGGCGGCTAGGTGGCGCAGTGGTTAAAGCACCGGCCCTGAATTCAGGAGTACCTGAGTTCAAATCCAGCCTCAGACACTTGACACTTACTAGCTGTGTGACCCTGGGCAAGTCACTTAACCCCCATTGCCCTGCAAAAACAAAAACAAAAACAAAATGACGAGGAGGTTGAACCTGGATGATAAGAAGGGTGATGATGCTCTTGACAGTTATTAGAAAGTTTGGAAGAAGGGTGGTTATAAGGGATGAGAGAGAACTTCTGTTTTGGACATATTGAATTTGAGATGACTATGGGGTATCCAATTGGAAATGTACAAAAGACATTTGGATGGTCCGAGAATCATTTTCATAAAGTGATAGTTGAATCCATGGGATATTGTGAGATCACCAACTGAGAGCCAATATATTAGAAACAAAAGAGAAAAAGTCCCAAGACAGAGACTTGTGCATATAATATGATTTTATATAGATATATAAAAATTATTATAGTTGTATAATATAATTATTAGTACTTTGAAGAGAACTGTTTCAGTTGAGTTATGAAAGTCAGAAGTCAAATTGTAGAGAGTTTGGAAGAAATGAAAGGAGGAGTGGAGCCACCAGTTGTAGATGGCCTTCTCAAGGAGTGTAGCTATGAAAGGGAAGAGAGATTCAGAAATATGTCTAGAAGAGGTGGACAGATCCAGTGAGAGTATTATAAGGAGAGTGTTTATAGGCAGCAAGAAAAGATTAGAAAAAGAAAGGGGATGATGGAAGGACAATCTGCTGCAGGAGACAAGATGAGATGGAATTAAGGATCAATGTAGGTGGATTTTTCTTGGCAAGAAGGAGGTTTATGACTTCATGTAAGACCAAAGTGAAGGACAGAGTAGAGGGAAGATGTGAGTGATGTGAGGTGAAGAGGGAAGGAAAGGCAGATCCGAGCCAGTGAGCTCATTTTTTCAGTGAAGTATGGGATGAGGTACTCAGTGTAGAAGATGGCAGGAGGGAAGAAAAGATTTGGAATAGCTGATATAGTGAGAAAGATAGCACTCAGTTAAGGAGATGAAAAAAAATTGTCTTGCAGCAGTGAGGACCCAGTTGAGATTTTGTAGCATAAACTTGCACTTGACCCAATCATTATAGTTTTATGACTTTCTCCAGCTCCATTCAGTAGCATGTGACTAGTAGTGAAGAAGGCAGAAAATGGGAATAATCCCAGGCTGAAATTTGACAAGACAATAATCTATAAGGGCAAAGGGTCAAGGGATTTGATAGGATAGCGTGGAGTTGAACTAAGGTGTCATTATAGGCTAGAGAAGCCAGTAAAAGCGTCATGGTCTGGGAAAGAAATGAGAGGCAAAAGGCTTGATGCTCACAGTGAGGATGAAGAATAGGGTTAAGGGTTCTGGGGCATAGGGGAAAATGAAATCATGGGAAACAACCAAATTCAGTTCAATAAACAAGAACAATAACTACTAGGGGAAGCATTCTATTTGGTAATATCTGCTGGGAAAACTGGAAAGCAATTTGGCAAAAAATAGTTTAATCTAGTTTCTTATAAGCATATACTATAATAAGTTCCACATGGATACTTGGCAAATATAAAAGGTAAAATTGTTTTGAAAAATGGAGAAAACTGGTTTGAGGTACCTTTCACAATTATGGTAGGGGAAGAATTCTTTTTTTTGTTTGTTTTTTGGTGAGGCATTTGGGGTTAAGGGTAGGGGAAGAATTCTTAACCAAGAAAGGTAGAGAGGAGAGCACAAAAAGATAAAATTATATGAAATTGGGGGCAGCTAGGTGGCACAGTGGATAAAGCACCGGTCCTAGATTCAGAAGGACCAGAGTTCAAATCCAGCCTCAGACACTTAACACTTACTGGCTGTGTGACCCTGGACAAGGCACTTAACCCCAATTGCCTCACTAAAAAAAATAAATAAATAAAATAAAAAATTATATGAAATTGAAAAGCTTTTACATGAACAAGTTCAATATACCTAGGATAAGAAGTGAAAACGTTGACTGAGGAGGAAAAATCTTTTGCACCAAATATGTTTGATAAAGGTCTAATATATAAAATGTGGAACGAATTAACAAAAATATATTACCAAGAGCTTTTCCCCAGTGGATACACAGTCAAATAATAAGGATGAGCGTTTCTTAAAAGAAAGACAAACAAAAGCAATTTATAAGAAAACCAAAAGCAATTATGCAAAAGATTACTTCAGATCATTAATAATTAGAGGAACAGAAATTAAAACAACACTGAGGTTTTACCTCAAACCCAGCAAATTGGCGAAGACAGCAAAGGGTGTAAATAATCACCATTACAGAGGTATGGAAAGACAAGCATGCTGATATAGTCAATTTTGGTGCAGTCATGAATTGGTGCAAACATTCTGGAAAGCAATTTGCAATTATGCTAAAACGGTTACTAAAAATGTCCATACAGGATCATCTAGAGATTCTGCTGCTAGTCATATATCCCAAGGAAATCAAACGACAGAGAAGACCTTTATATCAAAATATTCATAACAGCATTTCAGAGCCAGGGGTGAGGGTGTTGTAGACATTTTCAGGATCCTTGTTAGCCACTGCATGAATAAACCAGCACAGGCTATGGATAGACAGGTATATTATTGCAGTTTATCTACTCAACGGCATGACACAATGCATCGGTAGGTGATGGATATGTGTGTCTCACAATTACACAGATGACATATATGTATTTATAATATAAATGTAATATATAAAATTATAAGTATAAATAGATATGAACCTATATATTATATCTAGATTATAAATTATATGTAACATACATATTTATATCTTACCAGGAAAAGACATATTTTTAGGAAAAGAGTAAGGTTGCTTAACCCGTAACAAAACTTTTCGCATAGCTATCTGTTGGTGTTGAGTCATTTCAGTCCTGTCGACTCTTTATGACCACATTTGTGGGGTTTTCTTGGCAGAGGTACTGGAGCGGTTTGCCATTTTCTTCTCCATTTCATTTTACAGATAAAGGAACTGAGGCAAACAGAGTGAAGTGACTTGCCCAGGGTCACACTGTTAGTGTCAGAGACGAGATTTGAATTCAGATCCTCCTGACTCCAGGCCTGGCACTCTATTCAGTGTGCTACCTGGATGCTCAGCATAGCTATTTACACCAGATTTTTAAAAAAACCCAGCATCTTCTTTATCCATCCATTAATTAACATGTATTATATTAGCTAGAATAAAGTGAAGCAAGTGCCTAGAACTATTCGAAATTTTTTAAGTTTTCTTTTGCAAGTATAAAGTGATTAGGGGAAGGGAAGTACTGAAGGGGACATTCAATACATTCAGTGTCACACAAGAAAAAAGAAATATAATAAGAACATATCTAGCAGAAAATAGATTCAGTTCTGTTCTTTCAAGATGAGGAAGTGTGTTGTTGCAAAGGACCAGAACAAAGTAGATGCCATCGATTGGGTAATGATGAAACAATACACGCATGTACAAATGTCTGTGAACATTGGAATATTTTCTTCTGTCAGAAATGATGTCTATGAAAAAAATAAGAGAAACATGCAACGACTGGCATGAATGAATGCAGAATTAGGAGAACCAGCAAAACAATATACATAATGACTACCAAAATGTAAATGAAAAGAACAATGAAACAAAGTGCAAGATTGTATGATTATGATGGACAAATTTGGCCCCTCAAAAGAGATGAGAAAATGCACCTTCCTCCTTTTGTTAACTCTGGGTGCGAAGTGTTACATATACTTTCAGAAAACATCACTGGGCGCGATGGCTTGAGTGAACATTTAAAAAAATGTCCTTGTTCCAAGAGAAGGATTTCTGGGCAATAAAGGATGGAGGAGGCATATTAATTAACGAATGGCATGTAAAAGCAGAAAGCATCAATAAAACATAAGGGTAAGTGTAAGGGGAGGCTGAGATGGTAGAGGGAAGGAAATTCCTTTCCCCTTAGGTTTTTTTGGGGGATGTGTTTGTACTTCTATTCTTGTTGTATTTTCTCAGTAAATATAATTTTCAAAAGCTAATTGATGTTAATTACTTATTAATGGTATTAAGGAGATATCAGCCAGTTATTGAAAAGACAACTGGTTGATTGATATTAGGGGGGATCTATTGGGTGGGGGCTAGAGCCAACAGCATTAGAGAAAACCCCATAATCCTTTAGTTATCCTTTGAACCCTGAGGCACAGTAGTAACTGAACTCTGAGGACTCAACCTGCTAGGGCTCCTGGGGTTGGGAGAGTGAGCCCAGAGCTTATACATGACAAAAGTGAAATTTGAGAAAAAAGAGGAAGGTTCTATTACCAGAGAATTTCTTTGGAAAATTATTTTATGAAAAGGCATGATTCAGCTCACATCATCTTTTTAGTAGCACTCAGAACGATTTGGGTGTCATTTCTTTGTGGTAAAGGGAATTTAAATGAAAGTTCAACCCAAGGTCCTCTTGAAAAGGGGGAACGATGGGGTGGAGGTGGGGGTGGGAGGCAGCTTTGAAGAATTCTGTTGCCTAATCCTGTCCATTTAGGAGGCATGAGGAACAGCCGCTCTGTGGGGAAGGCTGGCTTGTCTGAAGAAGGCTTTGAACTTCTGAGCTTATTAACAAACCGAATCAATATGCAGAGAGCTGTCATTCCAAGTTGTGTGAATCTGGACTTCTCCGTTCAATGTGATTATTTCCTCCCCTCTAGCTGTCAGCGAGAGGCTCTTCTGCAGGCCACTCAAGCCTGATCAAAACAGTAGCCACGTCTTGTGACATTTGGACATGCCAGGCAACCAACGATTCATTAATCTTGGGGTTTCGTGACAGATGCTACAAGCTTGTGCATGTAAAGGTTTTTTCTGTCACTGATCAACCTGTAACAGGGCCTAGGGCCTGGAGGCAAAGGATAAAGCAACCTCAAATGGTGGTAGGCAGCCTGGACAGAACTGGCCAGGATACAACCACAAGAAAAAAGGGGGGGGGATGGGAATCTTGACATGAGGGACTACACTAGAAGAGGATTCTACAGCTTAATTCTCTTAATGATCCTGAAGGTTTTAAGGATAATTAAAGTTAAACAGCCCCCAAAAAGGTTTGAGCTTTGAGCTTCATATAGTGAACCTTTCTAATAGATACTTGCTGAAGACATAAAATTATACACGTCTAGTTCTCAGGTAGGAATTAATTTGTAGTGGAAAAAAGTCCTCCAATAAACATGTTTGTTGAATATTCCTATTTTAGAAGGTGGCAATTCTTTAGAAATTTCCCCAGTAACCCAGAAAAACTGCCCATATTATTCTAAAAGTCTACTAGATTAGAGACTCGGTCTTGTAAGCCTACAGGAAATGCATTTATTAGGGCGTAACCTCTCTTATTAAGCGCTGGGGGGAATCTCTATTAAGTTATAAATCAGTGTCGTTGTTGATACAGGGGAAAAAAACCCGGTGTTTTCACAGATTTTCATGCTAATCTTTAGGCATTTAGAGAAAATGAAGACACCTTTAACCATAGGCTTTAAATATCTTTAAGCAATAAGACCCAGAAACAGCACGGAAAACAGCAGAAGAGAGTGGGCTGAATGAGGATCGTTGAATTCGGTGTCATGGGGTCCAAGTTCAAAACTAGGCTCTGTCACTTACTATCTGTGGGACCCTGGGAAAGGCCCGTCACTTCCCTGGGTCTCAGTTTCCTCATCTGAAAAAAATGAGGGGGTTGAACTAGGTGACCTTTGGGGTTCCTCCCAGCTTGAAATAGATGATGATATCAATCATGACCTTAGACATGTCCCTTAACTTCTCTGGGCTGTTTCCACACTCATAAAATGAGGAGGTTGGATCAAATTACCTTCTAGCTAGAGATCTAAGATAATTTCATTTGTAATACTATGATTTCTTTAAAAATGAAAATAGGGAGGAGCAGCTAGGTGGCTCAGTGGATAAAGCACTGGCTCTGGATTCAGGAGGACCTGAGTTCAAATTTGGCCTCAGACACTTGACACTTACTAGCTGTGTGATCCTGGACAAGTCACTTAACCCTCATTGCCCCACAAAAAAAAAATTTGTAAAAGAAAGAAAAAGTCCTTTCAGGACTATTAGGTGTTCATTTGAGCTGTATTCAGGACATGGAAAGACTATTAGGAAATCATATTTAAAGATGGCTTTATTAAAAAGTGGTTGGGGCAGCTAGGTGGCACCCAGCCTCAGACACTTACTAGCTGTGTGACTCTGGGCAAGTCACTTAACCTCCATTGCCCTGAAAAAAAAAATTGGTTAGAAGGTGTGGATTGGGGGAAAGTTTGGGTTTTTTGTTTTGTTTTGTTTTTATTTTTGCAAGGCAATGAGGGTTACGTGACTTGCCCAGGGTCACACAGCTAGTAAGTGTCAAATGTCTGAGGTTGGATTTGAACTCAGATCCTCCTGAATCCAGGGCCAGTGCTTTATCCACTGTGCCACCTAGCTGCCCCCAGGAGGAAGGTTTGATAGCAAAAACCCTTTAAAGACCCATGGATGGAAAATTACTAAACCCAAACTAGAAAGAATGGGAGGAAGTTTATGGGTAAAGTTCCAGGGGCCCTGATCTCAGGAAGTCCTATCCATGTCAATGACCCAATTGTTAGAAAAGAAAGTGTTTGACAGCAAAGGTGGGGGGGGGCAGGTACAGGCTGCCCAGGTAAACCGGGTCAACTTTCCTCTTGGACTTCCAGGTGGTCATATGGCTGCAGTGCTATTCTTCGGATATTTCGGATAGGTTGGTCCCATGAGAATAAAGTGAATAAACTCCAGGAAGGTGCACGGGGATGGGGGAGGGGGTGGAGAGCTCAGAGACAATCCAAGAATCTGAGTGGAAGAGCTAGAAAGCACCTCTGATATCATCTACTCTAACTCTCTCATTTATATGGATAGGGAAACTGAGGAAGCCCAAAGAAAGGAAGCTACTTGAGGCCTTTGGCTTGTGCTAGAATGTTAATCCCTGACCATCCTGAGCTAAAATGGCATGAAGTTTCCTTCTCTTCTGCCTTTGTCAAACCTTTGTCAACTATTTGAATTTGAAAATCATTCATAACTTGGCCCCTTCTACCCTCCCAAGCTCCTTATACCTTACTCAACTTCATATACTCTGGGATCTAGTGACACTGGGCCTACTTGCATTTCCTCAAAGATGACACTCCATCTCTGGCTCTGGGTATTTTAAGGGCTGTCCCTCATCGCTTGAACTCTCTCCCTTCTAAATTCTACTAATTTCCCTGGCCTCCCTCAAGGCTCAGCTAAAAGCTCTCCTACAACAGGAAGCCTTTCCCAATCCCCCTTCATTTAAGTGCCTTCCCTTCTATTGATTTTCTCCAATTTATCTTGAATATATTGTGTTTGCGCATGTTTGTTCATATGTTGTCTCCCCCAGAAGATTGTATGCTCCTTGAGAGCAGGGACTAGTACTTTGCCTTTCTTTGTATTCTCAGCACTTAGTATACTGCCTGGCATGTAGTAGGTACTCAATAACTGCTGACTGACAGTCAAGAATTGAATGCTTACAATAGATATGAACTTCCAATGAGCCACGTACATAATTCTATGGGGAAACGGGGCTATTTCTAGATCCCACAGATGATTTTAGGAGCATTTTAGTTTAATGCAAACATGTAAAAATATTCAAAACAGTTTCTATAGATGAGAAATCTACCTTTGGACACTAACCCTTAAGATCCAGCTACAACATATACATGGAAGAATTGCATTGGCCTGCCCTTCACCATAATATGAGACTGGAGGAAGAGGAGGAGGAGAGAGAGAACAAGAACAGGAAGAACAACAAGTAGAAGGGAGAGGTGGAGGAAGAGGAGGACGAGAAGGAAGAAGAAGAGAAGGAGGAAGAGAAAGAACAATAATAGGAAGAACAACAAATAGAAGGGAGAGGTGGAGGAAGAGGAGGAGGAGAAAAGAAGAGGAAAAACAAGAACAACAAGAAAGAAGGGAGAAGAAGAGGAGGAGAAATGAGGGGGGAGAAAGGGAAAGAAGAGAAAAAAAGAGAAGAGAAGGGGGCAACTAGGTGGCACAGTGGATAAAGCACCAGCCCTGGATTCAGGAGGACCCAAGTTGAAATCCAGCCTCAGACACTTGACACTTACTAGTTGTGTGACCCTGGGTAAGTCACTTAACCCCCATTGCCCCACCAAAAACAAACAAGCAAACAAAAACAAAAAAAGAAAAAGAAAAAGAGAAGAGAAGAGAAGAAAGCGAGGAGAGAAAAAGAAGTGGAGAGGAGAGGGAGAAGAGACAAAAATATGTTATATATAGGCAAATTTCCCGCTGCTTTCCAGGGAAGAGAGCAAAGCTGCAACTAGTCGGAAAGAAAGATGCAGGGCAGGAACACTGAAAGAAAACTGCTTATAACTGCTGCCTCTTAAGCCCCTTTTAAAGAAACGGGTGCTCCGCGTTTGGCTTCGAGGCTGGCTGCTCCGTCTTCAGTCCCAGGTCATGCTTGGTACACAAGACATGATCGCATGCACATGCCCAGGGAAGTGGTCATGTTCCTTCTCCATCAATCCCTTCTGGAGGCTTAGGGGTGATGCTGGGCCTTCCACCATCTGAGCTTTCTGTCGGGTCTTCAGATCTTTGCACCCCGGGCCCGCCTGGCCCCAGCAGCAGGTCAGAGAGGTTCTGCCCGAGTATCAACAAAAAATGCAGTCCCCCAGCTCGGCGGTGCTGTCTCCCAGACATGTCGGGATAACTGAATCTGCTCATTTTGGGGCTTTTAGTTGACTTGCAGATTGGTAGCCAAGCAAAGACAAATTGAGGTTTTCAAAGAGTTTGAGCATCCTGACCTTAAAGCAGGCAATATCCTAACAATTGGCAGTTATGACAGCTAAGCAGACAGAGCACTGTGTCTGTTGTCAAGAACCGAGTTCGGATGTGACCTCAGTTACTTCCTTAGCTGTGTGATCCTAAACACATCACATAACCTCCATCGGCCTTAGTTTTCTCACCTCTGAAATAGGGGTAATAAGAGCACCTACTGGGGAAGCTAGGTGATGCGGTGTATAAAGCACTGGCCCTGGATTCAGGAGGACCTGAGTTCAAATCCAGCCTCAGACATTTGACACTTAATAGCTGTGTGAACCTAGGCAAGTCACTTAATCCTCATTGTCCTGCCAAAAAAAAAGAGCACCTACCTCTCTGGGTTATTGTGAAGATCAAAGTGTTTATTTAGTACAGTGCCTGGCACATAGTAGGCACTTGATAGATGCTTGTCCCTTTCCCTGACCATCAATTGCTCTGAGAGAATATTGCTGCAGAGAGGGATAGGACTAACCTCCCAGAATGCCTCAGCTTCCCAGTCTGACCCCTCTCCCCACTGCAATAATAACTGACCTCACTTATGACCCCCAGGCAGAATGTTTAAGACACTTCAAAAAGAGCGCAAATTAATTTTCACCCCAATAAACCCATTTTACAGATGTGGAAATAGAGGCTTAAAGAACTTTGATTCAATTAAATTCAGTAAGTATTTATGAAGTGCTTATCACTAGGGATATAGAAGTAGAAATAAAAGGGCCCTGTCCTCAAGGAACTTACATTCTCTCTCTCTCTCTCTTTATTTTTTTAGTGAGGCAGTTGGGGTTAAGCCCAGGGTCACACAGCTAGTAAGTGTTAAGTGTCTGAGACTGGATTTGAACTCAGGTACTCCTGATTCCAGGGCCGGTGTTCTATCCACTGCGCCACCTAGCTGCCCCTGGAACTTACATTCTCTTGGAGGGTGGGGAGAGAAAACAGGAATACAGAGCAGTAAATACAATACAATCCAAAGTAAATGCAAAATAATTTGAGAAGTGGGATAGGAGAGCTCAGAGTAGTAGAGGGAGCAGGAAAGATCTCCCTTGGGAGACAGCATCAGAGCTAAGCCTTTAAGGGAGAAAGGCTCCATGAGCTGCCACATCTGCTGGTACATCCAGGCCAACATCGGTGTTGGGACATCCAGGTTCATTGATCTAGAACTGGAAGGGACCTCATGGGCCATTGAGTCCAATCTCCTCATTTTACAGAGGAGGAAACTGAGGCCCAGAGAGGGGAAGGGACTTGCCCATGATCGCACCCAGAATCCTAGCTCAAGATCTGGAAAGGACCTCAGAGATCATTAAGTCCATCCCAACTCCCACATTTTACAGGAGAAGAAACTGAAGTTGGGGTAGTAAAGTGATTTATCCAAGGTCATATTAGTAGATATGAGCAGCAGAGGTGAGATTTGAACCCACATTCTCAAACTCTAGAGATTTCTCCAGCACAATGCTTAGAATCCAATACACCAACTTCCTATACTCACTAATTGTTAGTGAGAGGCCCTATGGCACTGGCCTCTGGAGTCTTGGCTAGTAATCCCACCTCAGATGCTGGGTTGGGTGACCCTGGGCCAGTTACTCTCAGTTTCTTAATTTTAAAATGGAAATAACAACACTTGTACTCTCTACCACCCAGGTTATCAGGAAGGCATTCTGTTAACCTGAGATCTAGTGAGGGTTATTGTTATTAATAATATGTAGAATGAATTAATATCAATTAATTAACATTACTACAATAAACATGTTCAAAAGAGCCTTGTTGAGTCAACAGTAGACATGCTCAGAGCTTCAGAATAAACTGGGCTAGATCTTTCATGTTTCAGAATTTTGGAGTTGTAAGGGGCCTCAGAGGTCATTAGTCCAACTCAAGTAAGAATTCTCTCTATAATATCCTGGAGAAGTGGTCATCCAGCCCCTGGCTAAATACCTTTAAAAAAATTTTTTTTGGGGGTGAGGCAATTGAGGTTAAGTGACTTGCCCAGGGTCACAACAGCTAGTAAGTGTTAAGTGTCTGAGGTCAGATTTGAACTCAGGTCCTCATGAATTCAAGGCTGGTGCTCTATCCACTGCACCACCTAGCTTCTCCCACTAAATACCTTTAATAAGGCAGAACCCACTATCTCTTGGCAGTAGCTTGTTCTTATTGGGTAGGTCATCTCTTACCATAAGAAACTTGAGAACCTGATGATGTCAAAATGCTAGCCCCTAAGACAGGGTTAGTTTGCCAGTGCCAATGTAATATAATATAGGCAGAGACAAGGGGGTCATTTAATTCCTCTGGGTTATTGTAGTTACTGGGCCATGTTTTGTCTCTTTCACTTGTCAAAGATCCAGCCCAGCATGGTCTGTGATTGGTGGCATCTGTTCCTGAGAGGCTGAGGCCCAGAATAACCAAAGGTATTTAAGGCTGAGACTGGCAGAGCTGAAACTGTGAAGCCTCAGCGCTTCACTCTGCATCAGACCACTCCACTCTTCTCTCCCGTGAGCACTAATTTTGTTCTCTCATTTAAAAAAAAATCCTTGTTTCCTTTAACTGAATTTTGAGGGAAGTTTAAAGACTTTCCAAAGCATGTCTGGTTGGCCTCAACTCAGAGATCCTGCTGGATTCTACACAGATCTTGCCACAGTAAGAGCTGGGAAAGGGCTGGATTGTAGGTGCCTCAGAATCTTGGTGGTTTTGAGTGGAAGATCATTGAAACTCTCTTACGTACCCTGACTACCACTCCCTGCTCCTGCATACCCATACATATCTCCCTATCCCTCCTTTGTCCATCTTCCACTGTTCTCTATCTTTCCAATGTGCCTTCAGGAAGTCTTTTTTGTTGACAAACTGCCTTTCATATTAGAATTGTGTTGTTGCTGTTGCTGTTGCTGTTGTTGTTGTTGCTGCTGTTCAGTTGTTTTCAGTTGTTTGTGACTCTTCACGACTTCATTTGGGGTCTTCTTGGCAAAGACATGGAGTGCTTTGCCATTTCTATCTCCGGCTCAATTTACAGATGAGGAAACTGAGGCAAACAGGGTTAAGTGACTTGTCCAGGGTCACCTAACTAGTAAGTGTCTGAGGTCAGATTTGAATTTAGGTCTTGGAACTCTATCCACTGCAGCGCCACCTAACAGCCTTCATCAGAACTATACTGTCAGCCTAGAAATTACAGATATGCTTTGTATTTGCTTATTGATATGTGTTCCAAATGAATATAAACTCCTCAAAGTCAGGCACTATTTCATTTTTTCTTCATATCCCCAGAATAGATGTAACACAATATCTGACACATAGTAGGTGCTTAATTAAGACTTAATTGGGAGGGAGCTAGGTGGCGCAGTAGATAAAGCACCGGCCCTAGATTCAGGAGAACCTGAGTTTAAGTGCAGCCTCAGACACTTGACACTTACTAGCCGTGTGACCCCGGGCAAGTCACTTAACCCTCATTGCCCCACCAAAAAAAAAAAAAAGATTTAATTGGATTGAATTGTTTAATGCACGTTTGTTGAGAATCGAATTGAATCATAACAACCGGTTGTTTTATTGAATTCATAGCAATGAGATATGGAGTTAAAAGAACTGGGTTCAAGTCCCACCTCTCTCCCTTAGTAACTGGATAACATTGGGAAATTGAGCCTCTGTTTCCTCATTTGTAAAATGGGAAAGATGAGAACTTCCTACCTCACAGGACTGCGAAGAGCAAATAAGATAAGAAAGTGATTTGCAACCGTAAAGTGTTACACCAATGTGTATGATTCCTATGATCATAATCATTGTGATTACCTAATTCAATGTTTGTTGCCATGTTTGATCGGTGTAGGATTAAAGCTTCAGGTAGCAGCTGGCTAGTTACTTGTAAGCTCCCAACTGGGGACTGTTCCACTTTCGCTTTGTAACCCCATTTCCTAGAACAATACATTTAAGAAATTCTTGGCGATTGAATGAGTGATTGATCGCATGAGTCCATGATTCTTGCAACTACTTGGAAACCTGTTTTCTTTAGGTTTTCTGTTTCCTTTCTTCACAGCCTTCCTTCTTGAGTTGAATGAGGGGGAAGGAAAAGGAAGAAGGAAAAAACAGCAGCTGGAGTGAGAATATGAGGAAAAGATGGGGGTGGAGACAGAGAGAAAAGATCCTTCCTAATGAATAGGGCTATAAGGGAGCCCTGAGTGGTAGTGCCATTGCTCTTTCTTCTAATCAACTTGTCCTGGGCAGTCTCCTGATGGAGCTAATCATTTATTTACACAAAAAGGTGCAGACGCCAGAGGCATGTGTCAGAACAATTAATAACACTTTGGGAGAAAAGAATGGTCTTTTCCTAAGTCTGTCAGCATTGAGAATGTCTTCTCTTTAGCAAGGGCACCTTGGGTGCTAATTTAGCTCATGTCCAGAGGAGGGGCGGGGGTTCACTTCAAGAAAGCCAGTACTATCAAACATACTCTGCCTGGGAGGGGTCCCAGCTTGGCTGAGCATCTGAAATAACAGAAACCACCCCAGAAGCCATAGATTTATTGGTGGTGAGGAGCCGGTCTTCCTGTTGGATTTGCCCTTACGCGGTGTGGAGCAATGGTCGGGACTTGTCATGAGCTGAGAATGGTCAAGTTCCATGATATAGACTAAAGCTTCCGTAGCTGGGAAGAAAAGGAAATGGTGTCACCAGGAATTTCCCATACGCTCAGGGGCTAAAAGCATTGCCGAATCTCCCAGACTTGGTAACCAGCATCCAGGTGCCATGCTAGGGACCAGAGACAGAAATAATGTTTTCAGTGGTAGTAGAAGCAATACCAGGCTTTAAAAAATTTTCCGAGGGAGTTAGCAAGCATGGTTTAGGCTCAGGCTGCAAGGTTCCATCCTGGTCCAAACAAGGGAGTTATGCTTTCAACAGAGGGTTTCTTTAATTTGCTGCATTTATCTTTCTTGGGGTGTGGCCTTGCTTTTATGCCCAGCCATCTTCATCTCGTCCCATCTTCCAGCTCCCTCTGAATTCTCCACCACTGGATAGCTCGCCTTTGCTAGTTGAGTTGCTCTCTATGGCCATAGATGTCTTGGCAGTGCAACATATGGCGGGTGGCATGGATCCACCTAAAAGCAGAACCTAAGGTGGTGACATCTGCCTATCCACCTCAGGGCAAGCAATATAACAAGCAGTCAGTGGGTCCCCCATGCTGCTGGTCATCCTCTTTGTTGGGTTTTCTGTTTGTTTGTTTGTTTGTTTTTGCGGGGAAATGAGGGTTAAGTGACTTGCTCAGGGTCACACAGCTAGTAAGTGTTAAGTGTCTGAGGCCAGATTTTGAACTCAGGTCCTCCTGAATCCAGGGCCTGTGCTTTATCCACTGGTCATTGTCTTTGAATCTCTGACTGCTTCACTTGAACAAGGTTGTTTGAGACGTAGGTGCTGAGGTCAGACTTCCTAGCAATATAGTTGTCTGTCAAAAATCCAAATAAGTGGCTCTTTCTGGTGTGGGGAGGTCATACCTTCATCTCTTGGTATGTACCTTGGACAAGATCAGAGAGTTCAGTCCCTACTTCAGAACAGGGTTGCCCTGTCATACATGTTTCCTAGAGGTTTAGAGTCTGTTGGAGGGGGGTGGTGCTAATAACTCGACCTGGGTGTTCTGCTGGGTCAAGGAACTTTGAAGGTGATTTTATGTTTGTAGATCCAGCACCAGGTCTATGGGGTATGATTAGACTTCTCTGAACCATGTGAGACCTTGTAGCAATAAACTTTGATTTATAGAAAGAACACACTTGTAATTGGGACTTCCTTCCCCCTCTTTTCATTTAGTTCCATCCTCTTGTCCCTAAGCTACCACTATCCTATACTCTAGACTCCAGAAAAAGAGATTCTACTACTTTACGGACTGTAAAGGATACAGGCCAGAAGCCCATATCTATGTCCCTCTGTCAGTAGAATGCCTTCTTGTCAACTGTACCTCCTACCACCAAATCTCGATCCTCTCCTACTTATTAGAGGGAGGCATAGTTTCAGAGCCTTGGGTCAATACCCTGGATCTTTCCTCCTCCTCCCAGCCCTAACCATGGTAGGCAAATAAGACAACAATGATCCCAAGGCCTTGGGGAAGTCCATGCTGTGTCTGGGAGAGCACTTATGTGTTGAAAGATTCCTGGAAGGGCAGCTAGGTGGCACAGTGGATAGAGCAATGGCCCCGGATTCAGGAGGACCCGAGTTCAAATCCAGCTTCAAACACTTAACACTTACTAGCTGTGTGACCCTGGGCAAGTCACTTAACCCCAATTGTCTTGCAAAAAAAAAAAAACAAAAAAAAGAAAAAGAAAAGAAAGATTCCTGGACTGAGGTAGATGAACATCCTGTTTTGAAGGAGTTAGACCACCTTAAATGGCCAATTCTGCTTTAAAAGTGGGGCAGACTAGGGGGCAACTAGGTGGCACAGTGGATAAAGCACCAAGCCTGGATTCAGGAGGGCCTGAGTTCAAATCTGGCCTCAGATACTTGACACCTACTAGCTGTGTGACCCTGGACAAGTCACTTAACCGTGATTGCCCTGCAAAAATAAAAAGTGAGGCAGACTACCCCTCCCCAGGGTGGGGCTAATTAAAAGATGGTTCTTCTTGGGAAACTTTAAAAAAACCTATGAAACTGAATCTCTATTATATGGAATTTGGTTCTTTAAAAGTATATATTAAGAGGGGCAGCTAGGTGGCACAGTGGATAGAGCACTGGCCCTGGTTTCAAGAGGACCTGAGTTCAAATCCAGCCTCAGACATTTGACACTTACTAACTGTGTGACCCTGGGCAAGTCACTTAACCCCAATTGCCTCACCAAAAAAAAAAAGTATATATTAAATGTAACATGATAGTACCAGCTTTGCCCTGCTTGTCTGTGCCCTATTTTGAACTTCCTTCTGTGTCCATTTGGGTATTTTAAAATTTACATTGATGATTTTTTTTCTTCTTTGTCTTCTATTTTCCCCATCACTATCCCTACCCTTTTTTTACTCTTTACTCCAAATTCTCTCCACTGGTAACTTCTTCGGCACAATTCATCCTCTTGGAAGAGATTCTGGCTATACTTCTGATTTGGATCTGTCCGTTTCTCCTATCCTTCCCTGGCACATATCTATGTTTTCCCTGCCTACTAGCATCCTATCCCTGTCTCTTTCAGCCCCTCATTTTGCCTCTTTCCATGAGACGTCTCAGTTCCTAGCCCCCAGGTCCATCTCTACTTATTGGGCATCAGTCCATGCATCACTCAATTAACCA
Source organism: Dromiciops gliroides (assembly GCF_019393635.1). Lineage (NCBI taxonomy): Eukaryota > Metazoa > Chordata > Mammalia > Microbiotheria > Microbiotheriidae > Dromiciops > Dromiciops gliroides. Next base: position 37,207,518 of record NC_057867.1, on the reverse strand, counting down.
AAGGCATTTAAGTGCTGACCACATGCCAGGTACTGTACCAGATGATGGCCTCTCCCAGCGTTGGCCTCCAGCTCCCCATCCTGCAGGAAGGTCCTGTGAAAGCCCAGCCAAATCCAAACTATGTCAGGCAGCTGGGTCCCATATGTGATGTTAGGATTTCTGCACAGGCCTGGCCGTGCAGTCAGTCTCAACACGTGCTTGTTGACAGATTAAGAATCCTGAGACTACGAGAGAATTTGCTTTGGAATCCAGCAGTCATCATAGCAAGTCAGAATCTGTCTGGTGCTTTGGAAGGTGGAGACCAGCTTCACCTAGATGGTGCTTACCTTGAAGTTTTGATCTCACTATCTCAGAGAAGATGGAAGACATACTAAAGGAGGGTGACAGCTACTTATTTAGGGTTTAGGCTTCACTATCTGTGGGATCTCCTGGAGAAGTGACAGCACCAGCAGCAGCAGCACCAGGAGCAGAGACCAAACACTGGCCAACTGAGCATTTAGTGGGCAAACTTGACTTCTATTAACAGGAAAGTCGTTATTCTAGTTAAATAGAATCTTATCCCAACAGAGGACCGGGAGAGCTTTGGAACATTTATGTGGCAATAATTGATCTCTTACTTCTGTCAAATGCTGCTAAAGATGATCAGCTTCCTATTTTAGCACCATATGCTGTATCTGAGATGCGCTCCATGCGTCCTTCCTGTGCCTTAGGGAGAGAACATTTGTGGTGGATCAGAATAGAAAATTGTATCGGCTTCAAAAAAGCAACAAGCTCTAGGAGCGCCTTTCCTGCATGGGGGGGGGGGATGGGGGAGGGCATGAAATGTCTCTAAAATAATGAGACTGGTTCTCAGCAGGACACAGGAAATTCAGTCTTAATCCTTTAATGTAGTGCTTGAGCCCCAATACAGCCAAGTACTGGGTGGCCCACTTAAGGAGAGCGTGGGGGAAGTCCCATTGCATTGGATGGAAGTGGCAGGGAGGAAGGTGTTGGCCACCTACCAGGAAGACCTTTCAAATAGTTAGAGCTGCCCAACTTTGGAATGGACTGCCTTTGCAGGTAGTGAGCTCCTCAGCACTGAAGGTGTTCAAGCAGAAGCTAGATAATCATCTTTCAGGGATATTTTAGAGGACTTGACTAAACTGGGTGAGAAGTTGAAAACCACCTGAAGGGTTCTTATTATGCATTGGATACAGCTTATTTTATTTTGCCTGCCTATCTATTTAATCTATATTATTGTTCTTATTAAAATGACCAATACCTATTGTTTTTACATCATATTCATTTCCACATATATCCCTATTCCCTCCTCAACCCAGAAACACTATGGACTCATGGATCTACAGAAGGTAGGGATCTTTGAGGCGATCTCATCTAGTCCAACCCATTCTTTACACAGAGGAAGAAACTGAGTTTCAGGGCAGGAAGTAACTTGCCTACTCACCTGCTGCCAAATGAAGCTATTCTATTTCTTTTAAGGAAGGGGGTGTAGCTAGGTGGCGCTGCAGTGGATAAAGCACCAGCCCTGGATTCAGGAGGGCCTGAGTTCAAACCCGGCCTCAGACACTTGACACTTACTAGCTGTGTGACCCTGGGCAAGTCACTTAACCCTCATTGATCCACAAAAAAAGAAAGAAAAGGAAGGGGGAAAGGGACACATTTCTTCCTACATGAACCTGGAGGTATTATGAGAGGAGCAGATATCTCATGAAGGCTGAACACACAGTTAAAAAAGTGTTAAACCAACAGGGAAACTGGTGGGTACAAGGAGGGTGATGAGAAGAGTTTACAAGGAAGGGTAGAGTTGGAGAGGGAATAGTCACAAGGGAAATGAAGGGGGAGGGGCTTAAAAGAAGAGAAAGTAAGACCCAGAAATTTAGATCTGGGTTGGGTAAAGGGAAGAAGGGTAATGGCATGACAGGGACAGAGAGCACAATGGTCAATTGACAGTAAGATAGCCATGCCCCCAACCTGGTAACTTAAAGAGAAATTGGGTTCCCAACAGGGAGGGCATTCGATTCAAGGTGTGGGACTTCCTGCCTCTTCTCCCTCGGGTCCCCAGAGCATAGAGAGGAGAGGAAAAACTCTGCCCCTATTCTTCCGTGCCTGTCAAAGGACACCCCCAAACTTGTCCATTCTAAGCCTTGAGGATATATAGCCAAGGCCTCCTGGCATAGAAAAGAGAGAACAAGGCTGATGACTACGCGTGTGCAGAAACTTGGTGGCATCTGATTGTGAATCAGAAATGGTTATTTCTTAATGCCTTCCAATTTAGCTCCATGCTGAGGACAATGGGGAGCCCTGGTTACATATCTTCAGTGCGTCTGGGGTAAGTGTTTGCATGTGGGTGGGGGGAGGTTGGGGGAGAAGGCCATGGATTTAGTTTTAACTTTCCAGAAGCTGAAAGCTTTGGGCTTTGTGTGCCATGTAGAATTACAAGGGGAGTAGAAAATGGTATTGTTAAAAATTGATTACCAGGTGGGAGCAGAATAAATGGTCTTTTATACCTTAAATATAAATGAAGGACTTTTTCTTTTTAAAAAGAAAAGAGGCCAATTGAGGAGAATAATAGACTATTAGTTCAAAAGGTAATTTGTCTTAAAAATGCTTCTTCTCAGATGCCATCTCTGTAAGAGCTGCCCTAGATGTCATTTAAATAAGGTATGGACTTGCCCTGTCCGAAGTTCAAACAAGGAAGAACAATGAGCAGCTCATTCATTAGTGTCTTTTTAACTGTTCTTTATTGACTATTATTGATAGAACCATGGACTTTTTTTGGAGTTTCAAGGGACTACTTAGGGGCCATCTAATCTAAACCCCTTGATTTACAGATGAAAAATTGAGGTTTAGGGAGCAGCTAGGTGGTACAGTGGATAAAGCACTGGCCCTGGATTCAGGAGGACCTGAGTTCAAATCCTGTCTCAGATGCTTGACACTTACTAGCTGTGTGACCTTGGGCAAGTCACTTAACCCTCATTGTCCCGACAGAAGAAAAAATAAAACAAAACAAAGAACACCCTGATGTTCAGAGAATTTTATGTTTTTCTCGTTTTGGGGGGGTTTTTGGTGAGGCAATTGGAGTTAAGTGACTTGCCCAGGGTCACACAGCTCGTAAGTGTCAAGTGTCTGAGGCTGGATTTGAACTCAGGTCCTCCTGAATCCAGGGCCAGTGCTCTATCCACTGTGCCACCTAGCTGCCTCAATTCAGAGAATTTTAAATGACTTGCCCAAGATCACACAGATGCTGAGTAGCTGTCTAGATTTGAACCCTGGACCTCTACTATTATCTATTAGAGATTTCATTTGCATTCAACTTTAGCGGAGCACCCACTGTGGGAAAGGTCCCCTACTGTGAAAATGAGCAGGCTTGATTTTCACAGCTTACTACTGGGACTCAGGCTTAATCACCCTGTTAACCTGTTACCATCTGTTAATATTCTCTTAACATAACAAGAGGATTTGAATGAATGAATTTGCTAATTGTTCTTCTCTCTTGTCCTTGATCTTGGCATCTAGGGATCATTTAGGAATGTAGATACTCTTCCCTAGTCTTCTCCATCCTAGTGACCCTGAAATTTCATATGAGAAATATCAAAAAGCTAGAAATTTGATTTCTTTGTTTTCTGTGTTTTTTTTTAATTTGATCTCTTTGAATGGAATGTTTCTGGTTCAGTTGTGATGGGTAGAATGGACAAATCTTGAAAACCATTCTAGTCAAATTTCTGAGATTATTATTTCTAGACATCTCAGCTGCCCTTACTCTGTCTTGTCCCTGGAGAAATATAAGGAGGGATTCTACTTACAGTAGGACCAACATGTGCCAAGGGAATGACAATCACCACCTGGGACAGAGGAGGTGGAACCAAGTTGGGAGGAGAATGTGTATAAACTAAAACTAAAACCAAAACCAAATCAGGCTGGTGTTTATGAAGCATTGAGATCTATGGTGATTTAGAGAAGATAGAGGACCCACTACTGATAAGACATTTATGAACGGAGTCTAGAACCTAAATCCCCAAAGTTTTGATCTTTTCATTGCCACTGTATATATTTCCTCCCCACCCCCAACCCATCCTGATATGGTAGAGGGACAGTGGGCATGTCCACCAGACTGCCCATCTCAGCTCCCCCTGCTGGGCTGGAAGTACATGGTCAGGAGGGCAGTGTGACCCATTGCTAATTACACTCAGAGGCTGTTAGATCCTGGTTATTGTCTCTCTGGTACAACAGCCATTTTTCAGTGATTTGGATGTGACTAGGCTCGGGAAGCTTCGTCTCTAAAGGACAGACCAGGAAGTATCCTCACTGCTGGGTTACTTTCTAGAAAAGTGTATAGGAGAGAACCAGACCATCTCCATCTCTGAGAATTTGCTCATGCTAGTCTCTCACTTGCAATTCTAACTTTCCCCAGCCCCAGACTCCACCTCCCTCTGCCTACTACTCCAAATCCCATTCATTCCTTCAAGGCCCAAACCAGGTTCCCTCCTCCAACATGAAGCATTTACACCTTTCCCAAACACTTCAGGGCACATTGACCTTTTCCTCCTTGGGACTCCTATGACATTTGTTCTCTAGTTACGTTGCAGGTGGCAGTGTTAATAGTTGCTCAGCTTTGGAGTCAGGAAAACCTGGGTTCTAGCTTTGTCTCTTGATGCATACTTGCTATATGACTCTGGGTAAGTCACTTAACTTTTCAGTGTCCAAGAAACACTTGAAGACTATAAGTTATAGATGAGTTGTCAATCTACATTGAGGGGAAGAGTTTATACATCAGGATTTCTCCACATCAATGAGATCACAAAGAAAAAAAAAGTCATTTACCTAGATGGATTGTGAGTTTCTCAAGGACCCGAGACATGATGTAGTAGAATAATAAATTTAGCATCAGAAAACATGAGTTCTAATCTTGGCTCTGTGTGACCTTGGGCAAGTCACTTTCACTCTCTAGCCTCTCTGGCCCATTTGTAGAATGAAGGGGTTGAATCAGACACTGAAGTCCCTTCTAGCTCCAAATCCTCTGATTTTTTTGACTTGTGCCATACTGAGCATGACACTGGGCACATGATAATTGACTAATAAATACTTGTTGACTTAACCAACATATCCCTTTGACCCCCTCTCATTCCTGTGGTCCCTGTTTTGAAAACATCAGCTCCGGCCCTGGATTCAGGAGGACCTGAATTCAAACCCAGCCTCAGGTACCTGACACTTACTAGCTGTGTGACCCTGGGCAAGTCACTTAACCCCCATTGCCCCACCAAAAAGAAGAAAAAAAAAAAGAAAACATCAGCTCTTTGATCTGACCAAATGATCTCTTAATTTTCTTCCCATGGCAACCTCTATTGCTTGGCCCTGGAATAAGAAGCAGTGTGGACCAGCTTGGGTCCAAGCTGGGTTAGAGCCAACTTGGCAAAGGGCTTGGTCTCCTTATTCCATCTCCTGCAGACTCCCATGGGCGACTACCTGGGTGCCATGCCTGTTGGGTCCTGGACCTTCCTTTGGCCAGCTGGCAGGTATGGTGATTGGAGTAGGAGAGTTGTCCCAAGGCCTTGCCAAGTCAATCCCCTCCTCCACCTCCACTTCAGCTCAGAGACTTTTTCTGATGCACTGAGATGCTCCCAACCCAATCTGGCAGAATTCAAAGTGAGGCACAGAGGCCCGAGCAGACAACCCAAGCCTAGAGAGCCAAGCTGCTTTCAAAACAGGGTTCTTGTCAACACAAAGCACAATATTTTTGCAATTTTAAGAGACTATAAATTTTCACTTACCATCTGCCCGTTATTTTTTTACAAGTTTTTGCCCAAAGTAGGTTTGCATTTACGCTGTCAGAATGTGAAGGAATCATTGTGATATTGTTCTTCAAACTTCCTGTTCTACTGTCTTGCTAGCTGATTTTGCTTTGCATATTCCAAAGGCTTGTTTATTTTCACTGAGAGGGAATCAAACGCATATCGATGAAGCCAATCAGTTGTCACCACCAGGGAGCACATGGTAGTTAGACTGTCAGAGTTAATGAGCTCAGAATCCATTGTTAACGAACCCACCTTATAACACACTTTAATACAGGTAATTGAATAATTATCAAAAGCTTTTATATCAGGGCAGCTAGGTGGTGAACTGGATAGAGCACCAGCCCTGGATTCAGGAGGACCCGAGTTCAAATCCGACCTCAGACACTTGACACTTACTAGCTGTGTGACTCTGGGCAAGTCACTTAACCCCAATTGCCTCACCCCTCCCCCCAAAAAATACCCCACCTTTTATATCATTCTTATCCTTTGATAAAAGACTTTGAGTCTTCCTTCTCTACCTGACTCTTCTCTTACATGTACTTTGTAACTTCTTTTGTCCATCTGGACCCCTTGTGGTTCGAGGGGCTTTGAGCTACAAAAACCAGAATCAAAGATTTTGTGTTATCTGTGTTCATCACCATCTCTGGCCAAACAACTGGACCATTATCTCATCCCATTGAAACTTTTGGCCTTCCATTGGTGGTCCTGACCTATCCAGTCTGTAAGTTGGACAGTATGTCTTGTCTGTTGTCTTCACTCTGTGACCTACCCAGCATCTCTTCCTATGATGACCTGCTCCCAAGATATCTGTGGCATCCTGAACCTTTGCCAAAGTTTTATCTGCTGATCCCCAAAGCTAGACATGGTCTTTTCACCACCCACTGGGTCACTGCTCTTCATTTCTCATTCTAGACTCACTGAATCACAGAATCATGAGTTAGAAGGGATTTCAGGGATTGAGCTCAACCTATAACCCCATTATAATCAATTTGGCAAGGGGTCATGTAGCCTATACTTAAAAACCTTCAAGGAGAAGGATGTCACTACCTCCCATAGCAGATAGCTCTATGGAGCTGAACATTTCTCTTCTAGTTTTTGTAAGTATGGTATACATGGAACTCATACCTCAGACATGCCCTTTATCTCTGGGGTCCCTCTCTCTGACTGGGTTCAGGGGATCCTTCCAGAACCTCCATTTAGGGAGAGTGCCCAGGCCATCCATTCCTTCATTTCCCACCATCTGGACTTCTCTGGACTTCTTTATCATGCCATAAAGCTCCTTGGGGTCAGAGACTATCTTTCTTATATGCTTATACTAGTATCCCTGGCACTTAGCACAGGGAGGCAAATAGTGAGTACTTAGTAAATACTTGTTGATCAATTAATTGACATGTTGATGATTTCATCTAAGCCACTTTCTTTCTTGCAATCAATCAGTCAGTCAGCAAGCATTGACTTAGTGACTACCATGTCTCAGGGTACTGCAGATACAATGAAAAAAGGGAAACAATTCCTGTCCACAGGGAGCATATATTCTATTGGAGGAAGCAATATGTATACATAAAAGTGTAAGCAAAATATATACAAAAGAGATACAAGATAATGGAGGAGGGAGGAAGTTATGAAAGGTTTCATGTAGTTGATGCTTGAATTGAGTCTTCTGGCCCAGTCTCCATCCATGCTGTTAGGAGTATGCTGGTAAATATTTAACAACCAGTTTTCAAAAAAAAGAAGGAAACTTTAATGTTTAATCTATATTATTAAAATTTTCTCCATTATGTTTTTAAACCTAGAGAAGCAACAAAACAAATCAAGCCTTGATTTGTCAAGATGCAAATGCTCACAGCTGCCTCCAGCACATCCCTGGCTATTTCTTCAACTGATGACTGGGGGTAAAGATACATGTCCTGGCTTCCCTTGAAATGTTGTTTGCTGTGAGTTACCCTGCTGAAGGTAGATACTGAGGTCTCCATATTTCTTCATTATAATGCCTTTTTTTATTTCCAAGCCGTCTGTGTGGACCACAGCTTTCTTTGTAAATTTCCTTTGAACGTCATCAAACTGAGCTTGCAGCAAACCACTGGTAAGGTCTACGAAGAGCATTCCAACAAGAGGGCTCACAAAACAAAGAACACCTGCTGGTGCCAATGTTAAAATTCTAGTCAGATGCTTGAGAAACTGAAGAAACTTAAAGTGGTGAGGGCATGCACAATGGGAGGTAAGACCAAGACAGGAGATAGGTTTGCTGACTCTCTGTTCGATGCTTTATTCATTATAACATGCTTCTTCTGGATATCTATTCATTAGTAATGAGTGTTCATTACTATATGCAAGGCAAATGATGCCTGTTAGAGAGAGGGGAGTTATGGATGTCAGAGATGATCCTTAGATAATGGGATGGATTAGTTAATAGCTGCACCTTGCCTTGCTTACATTGGTAACCAGCCCTTTTAACATCAGCAGGCCATGATGCCATTGATGGTAATGAACATCTGTAGCCCATTAATGTCAGTAGTTGTTGCAGCCTGTTAGTTTCTCAATTTTTAATCAGGTCACTACAGGCCAACAGTTCAGTATCCTAACTCTGACTCAGAGAGCCCAAATAATTTGCATGGTTGGTTTCAGGAAAATAATACCCTTTATAGTTTTATTTATGTTTTTCAAAATGCTTTTGCATGCATTATTACTTCTATTAAATTCAACACACATTAATAAAGCTACTACTATGTATTAGGCACAGTGCTACACCTTAGAGGTGCAAAGAAAGAAATGAAACCTTTTCTATTATCAAGAAAGTTACATTCTGAAGATGCCTGGATAGAGAAAGCATTCAGCTGAGCTCTCCCAAGATTCTCTTCCAAACCGCTTTAAAATAAGGCCTCAAATAGAATTCTGGAGTAGAGCCAACAAAAGGTGAGTGAGACATTTTTTCATCCCAAGATAATTTAGGAGGTTGAAAAGTGAGATCTGTGACACAGGGGTAGAGGCTGGCTCAGAGTACACATAAATGAAACACCAGTTGTAGGACTAAGTGGTAGAGACAGAAGCAACAACAGCCAGAGATAGTAAGAGGACCTGGCAACTGGTCAAAAAAGACTATAGGGTACCTCTGTGCTAGCACTGGATGCAGGACTGGATGCTGTATGGTAACTTCATTGCCTATATCCTCTTCTGGGTTCAAGAGCAGAGAGGAATATTTTCAGTCAAAAGGGAATGGTAGCCCTGAGGGGCCATATCAGTTTTGGTTCCGAGGGATCATAGACCCTGAGAAGCTGTATTGATTGCAGTCCCAAGGGATCAGGGGCCCTTCCTGGGTAAGAAGCAGCGTGGAGACCATGAGAACAGTGACCACACATCTCCCCAGATTACGTTAACTTGGAAGCCCTTAAAAATTCCAAACCCCGGGGGCAGCTAGGTGGCGCAGTGGATAAAGCACCGGTCCTGGATTCAGGAGGACCTGAGTTGAAATCCAGCCTCAGACACTTGACACTTACTAGCTGTGTGACCCTGGGCAAGTCACTTAACCCTCAGTGCCCTGCAAAAAAAAAACACAAAAAACTCCCAAAACCCCCAAATTCCAAACCTCTAGAACTAGGTCTTGAAAAGAGCAATGGAAAAAGCCTGAAGCTTGAGAGAGTGCCCTTCTACCCCGCCCCCCCCCCCAAATCTGGGAACAGAGTCCAACATAAAATAATAAAGCAAGAAAAAGGAGCAAAAAACAGCAAAGAACCTGACCATAAAGGTACTATACTGCCATGGAAGATCAAGACACAAACTCAGAACACGACAATGAAGTCAAAACACCTGCAAGCAAAGCCACAAAGAAAAATGTGACATGGACACAAACTCAACAAGAATTTCTGGAAGAGCTTAAAAACACTTTGATTTTCCAAATCAAATAAAAATGGCAGAGGAATAATTAGGCAAAGAAATTAAAGCAAAGGAAGACACTTATGAAAATACAATTAACAACTTGATAAAAGAGGTACAAAAATACTGAAGAAAATAAGACTTTAATAAATAGAATTGGCCAAATGGAAAAAGAGGTAGAAAATCTCTCTGAAGAAAATAATTTCTTAAAAATTAGAATAGGGCAAGTAGAAGCTAATGACGTTATGAGACATAAAACCCAACAACAATAAAACAAAGCCAATAGAATAAAAAAAGAAGAAAATGTGAAATATCTCATGGGAAAAAATCATTGACATGGAAAATAGATGAAGGAATGATAATTTAAGAATTATTGGATTATGTAAAACCCATGATCAAAGAAGGGCAGTTAGGTGGCACAATAGCTAGACCCCTGGACCTGTAGTCAGGAAGACCTGAGTTCAAATCTGGCCTCAGACACTTGCTAGCTGTGTGACCCCAGGCAAGTCATTTAACCCTGTTTGCTTGAGTACCTTATCAGTAAAAAAGGGCTGGAGCAGGAAATGGTAAACCACTCTAATATCTTTGTCAAGAAAACCCCAAATCGAGTCATGAAGAGTCAAACACAACTGAAATGACTGAACAACAAAAATGATCAAAGAAAGAGATTAGACATAATATTTCAAGAAATTATAAAGGAAAATTGCCCAGATATCCTTGAACTAGAGGGCAAAATAGAAATTGAAAGAATCCACTAATCACTACCTGAAAGAGATCCCCAAATGAAACTCCAAGGAATATTCTAGCCAAATTGTAGAGCTCCTAGATCAGAGAAAATACTTCAAAAAGCCAGAAAGCAACCATTTAAATACTGTAGAGCCACTGTCAGGATCACACAAGCTTTAGCAGCTACCACATAAAAGAAACAGAGGGCTTGGAATAGGATATTCTTGAAGGCAAAAACCTACCCAGCAAAATTAAATATAATTATTCAAGAGAAAATAATGCTTATTTAATGAAATAGAGGCCTTTCAAACATTCCTGATGAAAAGGCCAGAGGTAAATAGAAAATTTGACTTTCAAATACAAGACTGAAGAGAAGCATAAAAAGGTAATCATGAAAGAGAAATAATAGGGAACTCAATAATGTTAAACTTTTTACCTTTCTATATGGAAAGATTATTCATTGTATCTTTTAAGAACTTTATTATTCTTAAGTCAGTTAGCATATAGAAATATAGACAGGTGAGAAAGAGGAATTCTCTGGGAGGAGGAGGAAGGGAGAGGAAGAATGAGAAAAATTATCTCACATAAAAGAGGTGGGTTCACAAGTGCATTCTACCAAACATTTAAGGAATGATTAATCCCAATAGGGTATAAACTATTTGAAAAACGAGGTAAAGAAGGAGTCCTACCAAAATCTTTTTATGACACAAATATGGTTTTGATACCTAAACAAGGAAAAGCAAAAACAGAAAAATAAAACTATAGACAAATTTCCTTAATGAATATCAATGCAAAAATTTTAAGTCAAATAGTAAGAGATTATAGCAATATATAACAAAGATAATACACTATGACCAGGTGGAATGTATGCCAGGAATGCAGAATTCATTCAATATTAGGAAAATTATCAACATCATTGACCATATCAATAACAAAAACATATGATTGTATCAATAGATACAGAAAAATCCTTTGACAAAATACAGCACCCATCCCTATTAAAAATACTAGAAAGCATAGGAATCAGTGGAGCCTTCCTTAAAATGATAAGTCATATCTATATAAAACCAAGAGTAAGTATTATCTATAATGTGCATAAACTTGATGCCTTCCCAGTAAGATCTATAGTGAAACAAGGATGTCCAATGTCAGTACTATTATTCAATATTGTATTAGAAATGCTTTGATAGTAATGTATAACCTATATCAAATTGCTTGCTGGCCTTGGAAGTGGGGAGGGAAGGGAGGACAGGAGAAAAATTTGGAACTCAAAAATATCTTTACATGTAATTGAGAAAAAACTAAAAAAAATTAAAATGAAGATAAAAAAGAAATGCTTGCTCTAGCAATAAGACAAGAAAAAGAAATTGAAGGAATAAAAATAAGCAACGAGGAAACAAAGCTATCACTCCTTGCAGATGATAGGATGGTATACTTAGAAAATCATAGAGAATGATCTAAAAAACTAGCTGAAACAATTAACAATTTCAGCAAAGTTGCAGGATATAAAATAGACCCACATAAATCTTCAGCATTTTTATTTATTACCCCAAAAAAAAAAACCCAGCAGCAAAAAGAAAGAGAAATTCCATTTAAAATAACTGCAGACAATATAAAATACTTGGGAACCTATCTGCCAAGACAAACTCATGGTTCATATGAATATGATTATAAAATACTTTTCACACAAATAAAGTCAGAAATAAAGAATTGGAGAAATGCTAATTGCTCATGGGTAGGCCAGGCCAGTATAATAAAAATGACAATTCTACCTAAATTAATTTACTTATTCAGTGTCATCCCAATAAAACTACCAAATAATTATTTTACAAAGCTAGAAAAAATAGTAATACAATTTTCCTAGAAGAACAAAAAAGATCAAGAATATCAAGGGAATTAATGAAAAAACATTAAGGAAGGTGGCATAGCAGTTCCAGATTTAAAACTATATGATTAAGTGTTAATTATCAAAGAATTTGGTACTGGCTAAGAAATAGTCATGGATCAGTGGAATAACATTATAGTAAATGACCATAGTAATCTAGTGTTTAATAAACCCAAAGATCCAAGGTTTATGGTTAGAACTCACCATTTAACAAAAATTGCTGGGAAAACGGAAAAGCAGTTTGGCAGAAACTAGGTCTATCTCACACTGTATACCAAGATAAGGTCAAAATGGATATATGATTTAGACATAAAGGGTGATAAGGGCAAATTAGAGGAGCATGGGAAAATGTACCTGTCAGATGTATGGATAAAGGAATGTTTATGACCAAACAAGTGATAGAGAGGATTATAGGAAGTAAAATAGATAATTTTGATTGCATGATGTTTAAAAGCTTTTGTACAAGCAAAAGTAATACAGCCAAAATTAGAAGGAAAACAGGAAAGTGGGAATAAATTTTACAGCAAGTTTCTCTGATAAAGGCTTTATTTCTCATATATATAAAGAACTAAGCCAAATTTATTTAAAAAGGGCCATTCTCCAGCTGGTAAATGTTCAAAGGAAATAAACTTCAAGAGAAGAAATCAAAGGTATCGATAATCACATAAAATGTTCTAAATCACTACTGATTTGAGAAATGAAAATTAAAACAACTGAGATAGTACTGTCAACTTGTCAGATTGTCTAACATGACAGAAAAGAAAAATGACAAATGTTGGAGGGGATAAGGAAAAATTGGGACACTAATTCATTGCTGGTGGAATTGTGACGTGGTCCAACCATTAGGGAGAATAATTTGTAACTACACCCAAAGGGCTATAAAATTGTGACTACCCTTTGATCCAGCAATACCACTATTAAATCTGTATCTCAAAAAGATCATAGAAAAGGGGAAAGGATGTATTTGTGCAAAAATATTTATAGAAACTATTTTTGTGGGGGCAAAAAATTATAATTTGAAGGGGGATGCCCATCAATTGGGGAATGTTTGAACAAATTATGGTATATGATTGTGATGGAATACTATTGTGTTATAAGAAATGACAAGCAGGATGCTTCCCTTTTTTTAATCATAAAAGTATTTTATTATTTTCCAGTTACATGTAGAGGTAGTTTTCAACATTTGTTCTTATAAGATTTCTATTACAATATATAAGATTTCTAGTTCCAAATTTTATTCCTCCCAAGACAGCAAGCAATCTGATATAGGTTATATATGTACGATCACATTAAACATATTTCTACATTTGTCATCTTGTGAAAGAAGAATCAGAACAAAAGGGGAAAACCTCAAAAAACAAAAAAACAAAAACAAAAAAGTAGAAACGGTATGGTTCAATCTGCATCCAGATTCCACAGTTCTTTTTTTCTAGATCTGAAGAGCATTTTCCATCATTAGTCCTTTGGAATTATGTTGGATTATTGTATAAGCAGGTTGTTTTCAAGAAAAACCTAGAAAGACTTATATGAACCCATGAAAAGCAAAGTGAGCAGACCCAGGAGAATATTGTACACAGTAACAGCAACATTATAAGAATAATCAACTGTGAACGATTTAGCTACTCTGATCAAGACTGAATCAAGACAGTCATCCCCAGTCTTACTCTAATTTTCAATCTTTTCCCAAATATTGTCTGCTTCCCTGCTACTTAAAAACGCATCCATATCTCCCCCATATTTAGAAAAAACATCACTTGATTCATCCTCCTCCACTAACTTTCTTCTCCTATCTCACCTCCCTTTTGTGGCTAAACTCCTTGGGAAGGCTATATACAATTGGTGCCTCCATTTGCTCTTTTCTCAGCTCCACAGTCTTATTTCCCAATCTCATCATTCAACCAAAACTGCTCTCTGCAAAGTTACCAATGATCTCCTTTTTATTTTATTTTATCGGATAGAGTTCTGGACTTGGACACAAGAAGACTTGAGTTCAGATCCAGCCTCAGACACTTACTAGATGTGTGACACTGGGTAAGTTGCTTTACCTCTGTCTGCTTCAGTTTTTTCCTTCATAAACTGGGGATAATAATAGCACCTAACTCCAAGAGTTGTGAGGATCAATGAAGTCTTTAAAGTGCTATATAAATGCTAGCTATTATTAGTTATTTTTTCAACCAACACACATTTATTTTTCTCTCCCACCCACATTTCCCGTCCACCATTAAAAAAAAAAGATAAACAAAACCTCTGTAACAAATATTCAAGAAAAACAAATTCTTAAATTGGCCATGTCCAAAGATACATACATATATATATATATATATATATATATATATATATATATACACACACACACACACATATATATAATGTGTATATGTATTTAGATGTATATATAGATATGCACACACATATATGTCTGTATATAATGTTGCATATTGAGTCCATCACTTCTTTCTTAGGTAGTAAGTAGCGTGCATCATCAGGATTTGCAATCCCAGTTGGTTGTTGCGTTAATTCTAGTTCAAAGTTATTTGTCTTGACAATGTTGTTGTCATTGCATAAATTGTTTTCCTGGTTCTCTCAAGTTTTTTTTTCTGAAAACGTACCTTTTCCCATTTGGGTTCAATTATCATCTCTGTTCAGGCGATTCATAGAACTATAGCCAGCCTTAATCTCTCTCCAGTTCCTCCAGTCTCACATTACCAACTGCCTTTTAGACATTGAGAAGTGGGTGTCCTATAGGCATCTCAAACTCAACATGTCAAAATAGAACTCGTCTTTTCTCCTGAACACTCCCCACTCTGAATTTTTTAACAGTTGAGGACACCACCCTTCCCCCAGTCATCCAGGCTCTGAGCCTCAGTGTCATCCTCCATGCTTCACTAACATCCACTCCACATGTCCAATCTGTTGCCAAATCTTGTTGTTTCTACCTTCACAGCATCTCTCTTGTATGTCCCCTCTTCTCCACTCACACAGTTGTCACACAGACCCTCAGCACCTCATCCCTGTTGTATTGTAATAGTTTTCTGGTAGGTCTCCTTGCTTCAAACATCTTCAACTTAGTTGCCAGAGTGTAAAATGTAGGTCTGACCATGTTACCATTCTACTCAATCAATTCCAGTGGCTCCCTATTACCTCCAAAATCAAATATAAAATCCTCTGTTATTTAAAGCTCTTTATCACCTGGTTCCTTCTTACCTTCCCAGTCTTTCTACACTTTAACTCCTTTTATGTATACTATGGTCTAGTCATACTGGCCCCATACTGAGCTTTCTCACACACCACACTCTATCCCCCAACTCCATGTATTTGTACTGGCTGTCCCCTGTGCTTGTAATGTTTTCCCTCTTCACCTCTACCTCCTGCCTTACTTCACAATTCAGTTCAAATTCTACCTTAAACAGGAGGCCATTTCTCTGAAATTATTAGGCAGTGAACCCCTGGAGAGCAAGGACTATCTTTTGCCTTTCTTTGTATCCCTAGCACTTAGCACTTTGCCCGACATGTAGTAGGTGCTTAAGAAGTGTTTGTTGACTGATTGGTTGGATAAGGGTAATAGTAGGAACACAACTGCTTCGAATGTTTATCCCAGGAATATCAGGAGTCTTCATGTCTTCTTAGCTTCCATGTCTGTGGAGGGCAGAAAACAATAGATCTCTTCAGTTATGGTTTTCTTTGGTAGAATGTTCAATGGCAATCAGCAGAGTGGATCCTTTGCAGAGCATGATTAGAATCTGTGTTACCCTTGTTATAGAAAAAAAGTTTAATGTCTGACATCACTTAGCTGCGAGGTCCCACTTCATGATCAGCCTTGAAGATTTAGGAGAAATAATTGTCCAGGATACATGTGGCTGAGCTTATGGATAGTTTTTACTACAATTTTGATTGGTCCTTCGAATACCTCAGTGCATCTCAGAACCCTCAATGACCTCAAATACAGGTGACTTATCTGGGAGATGGGAGAAAGCTTACAATGGAAAGTTTCTCCTAATTTGTCTAAGGATGATACACATTCAGTGACCTTGGAAGGTAGCTGTTATCTCACAATGGGCAATCTGCCCAGAACAGATACTAATAATTATTCTGAGAACAACCTTAGAAGACACTACTATTGTCTTATGGGGGATATGGAAGAAGCCCACGCAGCTTCTTGAAAAAGGGGGGAAAGCTATTGAACATTTAACAAACTATAACCCTACAAGCAGCTATAATTCAAAGAAAACTATAAATTCAGCATGCAAGCAAACACCATTACAATAAACCATAATTAATACAAATCCTTCTTCTATTTAGGAAAGGAGTTTCCCCAAATGGGAGTTGTACTGACAGTTTCAGTATATAGTAAATGATAAAAAATCCAATCCCACACAAATCTTGGTCCTTCATTGAGCCTTATTTGTATAGGTAGGAATTCATATATCAATAGCATTTGAACCATGAAATAGGCCAGAGCCATTTCAATGGTGAGGTGTGTCAGAGTAGGGACACTGACCAAAAAAAAGCTAATTGAGAATATCACCCCACCCCAATTCCCCACTCCCCCAAAAGGGTAGAGAGAAGAAAAGAAAAAATTGAAAACCAAATAGAGATGGGGAAATATTGATGCTATAGCTATTACCCACTTATGTTGGGGTCTACCTATAATGATGCTGACACTTGTAGTCCTGTTCAAGCCAGTAGTGGTGGTGGTGGTGGTGGTGGTGGTGGTGGTGGTGATAGTAGTAGTGGTAGTGGTAGTGGTAGTGGTAGTGGTAGTGGTAGTGGTGGTGGTAGTAGTAGTAGTAGTAGTAGTAGTAGTAGTAGTAGTAGTAGTAGTAAGCGGCATTTAAATGGTGCTTTTAAGGTCTACAAAAAACCTTACAAATATCATCTCATTTGAGCTTCATAACAATCCTGCAAGGTAGATTCTTTTCTTATTCCCATTTTACAGATGAGGAAATGGAGGCAGACAGAGGTCAAGTGATTTTCCAAGGATCA
Source organism: Dromiciops gliroides (assembly GCF_019393635.1). NCBI lineage: Eukaryota > Metazoa > Chordata > Mammalia > Microbiotheria > Microbiotheriidae > Dromiciops > Dromiciops gliroides. Next base: position 37,190,262 of record NC_057867.1, on the reverse strand, counting down.
TACAACTGGTAAGCATCTGAGGCCAGATTTGAGCTCAGGGTTTCCTGAGTCCAGGCCCAGTGATCTCTCTATTGTGCCTCCAAGGTGCCACCTTTTACCATGTGGAAGATAACCTATTTTATATATGTACTCATCATTTCCAAAACTTTCCAAACCAGTGATGACAGCTACAGGATGGAGCAGCCATCAAGGCAACAGTTGATCGATACAGTTCTAGTATACAGTGGATACCAAGTCAACTAGTAGAATATATGTGTGTTCAGTCATTTTTCAGGCATGTCCGACTCTCCGTGACCCTATTTGAGGTTTTCTTGTTGAAGATACTACAGAGGTTTTCTATTTCCTTCTCCAGGTCATTTAACAGATGAGGAAACTGAGGTAAATGGAGTGAAATGACTTGCCCAGGGTCATACAACTAGTAAGTGTCTGAGGCCAATTTGAACTCAGGAAGAGGAATCTTCTTGATTCCAGGCACTCTAGCCACTGCAGCACCACCTAGCTGCCTCAACTGGTAGGATAGGTACCTCTTAGGCTTATGGGATTTTTTATTTTGAGATTTAAAGAATAGGGGGAAATTGTCAGTAGAACACAGTTAAAGAAAGACAATAAGTAGATCAGCAGTGTCCACTAATGTCTCCAGTTTTCACTGATCACAGGAAGCCTTGATTTGAAGCATGCTTACCCAGACTAGGCCCTGGTGTATATCATAGATGAGCGCCATGTCCAGATTGGCTGAAAGCTGAATCTTCATAAAACAATTTTCCCTTCAAGCCGTGTCTTAGAGTCTTGCTGCTGGTGTAGTGGCCAGAATGTCAGATTCAGGGAGGTCTGAGATCTATCCTGCTTCAAACATATTCTAGCTGTGTGACCCTGGGCAATTCATTTCACCTATTTCAGCCTCAATTTCCTCATCTGTAAAATTGGCATCATAATAACACCCACCTCCCAGAGTTACTGTAAGGATCAAATAAGACAAATACATAGTAAGTGCTTTGCAAACCATAGAGTGTTATAAATATGAATTATTATTATTATACTTAATAAGCTTCTTGGGCCCCAGTTTCCTCATCCTTAAAATGAAGGGGCTGGGTTAGATGGTGTCTGAGGTCCCTTTTAGCTGTATTTCTGTGACTCTAAGTTCCCTGCTCCAGAGAAATACTTCTGAGACTGGGACACGGAGAGGTTGGGGAAGGGTTAGTTGTTAAATTAGTAGGTTAACACCCGTTAGTCTCCTGCCTATCTTGGAAGGAGATATCTTAGCCTATATAGCATTTCGGGTAGACAGCCACAGAGTAGTCAAGTTTAGGGTCTGCATTAGTCTTCTCACTCAAAACCACAGACTCTTGAAGTTGGAATCAGTCTCAGTGTTAATCTAGTAATAATAGCTAATAATAACAGCTAACATTTATATAGAACTTACTATGTGCAAGATGCTGTGCTAAGCACTTTACAATTATTATCGCATTTGATCTTCATAACAATCCTGGGAGGTAGGATTATCATCCCTATTATACAGGTGAGGAAATGAGGCAAACAGAGGCTAAGTGACTCACCCAGGGTCACACAGTGAGTAAGTGTCTAAAGCTGGATTTGAACTCAGTTCTTCCTGACTCCAGGCCTGGGTCTCTATACTTTAAAAGTCCTCTCTCAGGGCAGCTAGGTGGCACAGTGGATAGAGCACCGGCCCTGGATTCAGGAGTACCCGAGTTCAAATCCGGCCTCAGACACTTAACACTTACTAGCTGTGTGACCCTGGGCAAGTCACTTAACCCCAATTGCCTCACCAAAAAAAAAAGTCCTCTCTCTGGGGGCAGCTAGGTGGCACAGTGGATAAAGCACTAGCCCTGAATTCAGAAGGACCTGAGTTCAAATCAGACACTTGATACTTACTAGCAATGTGAACCTGGGAGAGTAACTTAACCCTCACTGCCCCACCAAAAACCTCCCAACAAATAAAAAAACATTTTAGGGGCAGCTAGGTGGTGCAGGGGATAAAGCACCAGCCCTGGATTCAGGAGTACCTGAGTTCAAATCTAGGCTCAGACACTTGACACTTACTAGCTTTGTGACCCTGGGAAAGTCACTTAACCCTCATTGTCATGCAAAACAAACAAACAAAACATATTTTAGAGGCAGCTAGGTGGCCCAGTGGATAAAACACCAGCCCTGGATTCAAGAAGACCTGAGTTCAAATCCGGCATCAGACACTTGACACTTACTAGCTGTGTGACCCTGGGCAAGTCACTTAATCCTCATTGCTCTACCCCACCCCATAAAAAAATTCGTCTCTCCAACATACCTGCCAAGTGGCAATTCAGCCCTTGTGTGATGGGCACCTCTGGTGATGGACAGATCTCTACCTCCAGAGAAAGCCAGCTTCACTTGGAGACAGTTCTAATGGTTGGGAAGTTGTTCCTGACAGCAAGCTTACATGTGCTTGTCTGCGGCATCCCCCCCTCCCCCCCATTGTTCTGAGAGCTGCCTTCTTCGACCAGGAGGAACAAACTTAATCCTTCTTCCATATAACAGCCCTTCAAAGATGCAGACAACTATCACAGCACCCTCGAAGCCCTCTCTTGTTTAGGTTAAATATCTCTAGTCCCTTCATCTCCCCCTCATGGCACAATTTCAAAGCCCTCATCCATCCTGCTTGCCCTCTCCTGCTTTTCAATGGATTTTATACAAGGTGGCACCTAGACCTGAACACAAACCCCTAGATGTGGCCTGACTAGGGCAGAGAATAGCAGCCTATAGCCTTCTCAGTCCTGGGCACTGTGGGTACATCGAGAGAGGATGAAGCAGCCTAAAATGGCATCAATCCTATTATTTTTTGGTGACTCCTATTATGTTTGACATCCCTCCCCCCAGATATTTCCCAGATGCACTTGTGTCTAGCCACACCTCCCCCTCTTCTGTTTGTGAGGGTGATTTTTGGCAATCGGAGCGGAAGACTTATTGGATTTCATCTGATTAGATTTAGCTCAATATTATACCATTTCATCATTATCACTCTAACCACTCGAAAGCAACTGTCGTCCTGTGTCATCTTTGATCTGTCATCAATAAAACCCTCTTTTGTTGTCCTTGGCTTTCTCCACCAGCCTCAGCTCATCCTCAGCTCTCTTCCACCTGACACTCTTCTCCGCAGACACTGCCACGGTTTTGTATTCATGCCCCATTACCTTCTCTTTCGTCCATCCTTTAGAAATCTTTTAAAAATTTAGGTCGGTTGCTGTGCAGCCCTGTGAATTCACATCAGTCTCTTCAGACATCTCTTTTTTCCTCCTCATTGGAACTGTTTTTCTTCATGTCTTCAGAATTTCATTCTCGAACATCTCTGCTACCTCTTGGCCTTCCTTCCCCTACAGAATTTTGGTTTGTTTTGGTTTGGGTTTTTTTGCAGGGCAATGGGGGTTAAGTGACTTGCCCAGGGTCACACAGCTAACAAGTGTCAAGTGTCTGAGGCCGGATTTGAACTCGGGTACTCCTGAATCCAGGGCCAGTGCTCTATCCACTTAGCTGCCCCACCCCTATAGAATTTTAATCCACAAAACATGGGTTTGAATGCTGTGTCTGTTCCTTACTACCTGTTTGGTCTTGGCCAAGTCATTTGTTTCCTTTGGGTTCTGGTTTTTTTCTCTGTAAAATGAGAGGGTTGGACTAGACCAGGGATGTTAATGTTCTTTGTGTCATGGACCCCTTGGATAGTGTGAGAGTTGGAATAATGCCCCCTTCTGGGAAGAACATTTTGTGAGCTCTGGCCTGAGGACAAGCCATGTCGCCTTGGTGTCAGGAAGTGACATTTGCTCGTGGGTACTGTCAATTAAAGCTACCAGCCAATTAGCTTGGAGGTAGGTGTGTGTGTGTGTGTGTGTGTGTGTGTGTGTGTGTGTGTGTGTGTGTATGGCCCTGTTTCCGTTTTCGAGGGAGGCTTCTGGGACGAAGAAGGGGCAAGGGGCTCTCTTTTGACCAGGACCTCGGCTTGACTGAAGCAGAGATGCTGGTTCCCTTAGATAGATAGATGAAGGAACCTTGGCCTCTTTCTCTCTCCTCACCAAATTCTTATGCTCCTTAATAAATACTTAAAAGTCTAAACTCTTGCTAAAGCTTATAATTTATGACGACCATTCATTAGATTTTAGACAGTCTAGATAGAATTTTAGTCCTGTACAGATAGCAACTTTACAATAGTCTAGTGAAGCCTAAGGACCTGTTCTCAGAGAATTCTTTGAATGCATATAATACATAGAATTACAAAGGAACATAGTTATATTAAAATAAAGTTATCAAAATATTTTTTAAAAAACAAGTTCATGGACCCCATGTGAAGAAGTCCTATGGTTTATTCAGTTGTTTCAGTCATATCTGACTCATCGTGGCCCCATTTGGGGTGTTCTTGGCAAATATCCTGAAGTGGTTTGCATTTCCTTCTCCAGAACATTTTATAGATGAGGAAACTGAGGCAAACAAGGTAAAGTGACTTGCCCTGGGTAACACAATTAGTATGTGCCTGAGGCTAGATTTGAACTCAGGAAGTCTTCCTGACTCCAGACCCAGCACTCTATGCATTGTGACACCTAGCTTCCTTGTAAGAACCTCTAGATTAAATAATCTCTGAGTTCTCTTTATCTCTAAGTGACAAAACCTGGTAAATAGTAGGTGTTTAATAAATGCTTGTTGGTTGATTGATTTGAACCCAGATCTCCTGACTTACAAACTAGTATTTTGGGGCTACACATGCCTAGAAGCCGAAGTGTCCTTTGAACACAATATCCACCTTTGCCTTGGCCAAATGGTGACTTTGTTGGCCAGGCTTGAGGAAGTGCCTTCTTTTTCTTAATTTTGGGGGCACCTGTCTACTGATTTTCCAGTAACAGATTTGACTGTTGCTTATGCTTCAATACTGAGGATATTTTTTGTCATTTTAATATCACACATGGATGTAGGAAGTCTGAAGTAGAAGTGTTTGTTTTGTCAGCTTGCTAACCTGGGTCCCTCCAAAGCTATCTGCCTTCATGGCCACTGATGGTTCTGTAAGGGTTGCTGGCTGACTAGTCTCCTCCTGTCTTTTGCAAATTCAGACTAAGGTGCTAATGGCTACCATTTGATTAATGTGCTATCAAGACCCTAGGGCTGTCTGCATGAAATATGTAGACAGAGTAGGTATGCCCACTTTCATTCAGTATCAGGGCCTGAATAACACATCCAAATTGATGGTAATTAAATGACTTAGTACTTTCCAGGGTGATTATATTTCATGTAGGCAAACAAAACAGAATTAATCATTAGCTAATTGCGATTCCTACTTTGCTCTGAAGCCCCCTCTCTCTCCAGAATTAGCTACAGGGTATTTTCCTAAGAGCAGGAACCTGTAAATGAAGACACTGGCTTAAAGAAAAATAGATTGTTTTTCTAATACTTATTGAACACCTAAAACAGGTGTTTAAATCTCTACTACTCTAAGATAATGAAAATGATCAATCTCTGTGCTCTGGACAGGAACATGAGGCAAGATCAGAGGGACCAATCCAATCAGAAACAGATTAGTTCTCTTGTGGCTACAGGAGTGTATCACTATTGTCTTTGGAGACCCTCTTCTGGCAACCAGTGGCAGTATGTTGCTGCTCCCCCCTCCTCCTGTAATACCCCACCCCCAGGCTAGGATGTCCTAGACTTTGCTAATGGCTCATATCACTTTTAACTGTCAAGGTCCTATGGCCTCTGATGCAGGCAATCCCTAAGAAATAAGGAAGGACTCAGTCGAGATTGCAGCTATCAAGGACTCATCCTCAATCATACCCAAAGCCCTCAGGCAGCTGGAAGCTCAGACTGGTACACGAAGCTTCCTTAGAGACACACAGCATGGAAGACACAAACCCAGACACAGGGAAAGCAATGGACAAAGGAACACCATAGCCCACCCTCAGATGCTCAGTGCCTTGAAACAGAGATCAGACCTTCCTCTCCTGCTCTTCCCTTTTAATATAGAAAGCCTGACAACCACACTATAGTAAGATAGCCTACTATATAGCAAACAGACACTATATAGCCAGACACTTTTGTTGTTGTTTGTCCCTCATTTTGGAAGAGGACCAGGATGTCAGGATGAGGTCATGACTTGCACTGAATTGGATTTAAGTGAGGTAGGGCTGTGCAAGGTCACCAACCTCACTCTCCCTTCCAGTGCCATCTGGTCCAGTGGCAAGATATACATCAAGACAACTTAAGATGGCCCCAGATATTTAACGGTGTGATTTTTTTTTGGTGGGGTAATAAGGGTTAAGTGACTTGCCCAAGGTCACATGGCTAGTGTCAAGTGTCTGAGGCTGGATTTGAACTCAGGTCCTCCTGAATCCAGGGCCAGTGCTTTATCCACTGCACCACCTAGCTGCCCCTGGCCCCAGATATTTAAGGTAATTGGGGTCACACAGCTAGTCTGAGGTCACATTTGAACTCAGATCCCCTCAACTTCAGGACCAGTGCTCTATTTGCTGAGCCACCTAGCTGCCCCCGTAACCCTCTTAACAATCTGGTGAAACCTAAAGATTCCTTCTCAGAAGAATATCTTAAATTATGGAAGGAAATGCTACATTGATGAGTGAAAATAAAGAGGTGGTTTCCCCCATCAAAGTTAATAGACCCCCTGGAATCTCTTCATGGGCCCATTGGGAGGCCTGTGTACCCCAAATTAAGAACCCTGAACTTGCAGCTTGAATGCTCTCTGCTATTTTCATCTTCCTAGAAATCGTTTTAGAATGGAATAGACCGGGGCAGCTAAGTTGCTCAGTGGATAGAGCGCTGGCCCTGGATTCAGGAGGACCTGAGTTCAAATCCGACATCAGACACTTGACACTAGCTGTGTGACCCTAGGCAAGTCACTTAACCCTCATTGCCCTGCCAAAAAAAAGGATAAAAAAAAGAAAGAATGGAATAGACCCTGATGTCTTTCTCCTCTCATAGATTAGCTTCCATGCTTTTCCATCAATCCAACAACATCCTGTCTACTGCTGAAGAGATTCCCCCAAATGAGCTTACATGAAACACCTGTATTCAACCATAAGACAGTAGTCATTTTAGCCATCTATTCAATAGTCTACAGAAGACTGAATATATAAAGTATGAGTCCCAGGATTACTTATAACTGAACTCTGTCAAGAAGGAAAGATGAACAAGGTAATAGTCACAGCAGCAGCAACAATTTGCCCTAGAATTAGAGATTCAGGGCTCCATCCCACTTGTGACATTTACTACCTCTGTGACCTTTTACCTCAGTTTCCTCCACTGTAAAACGAGAGGGTTGGACTAGATGACCTCTGAAGTCCCTACAGCTCTAGAGCTAGGATCCCATGTGTGACCTTGAGCAAGTCCCTTCCTCTCCCTGTGCCTCAGTTTCCTCCTCTGTAAAAGTGTGAGGGGGTTGGATTAGGTGGCCTCTGAGGTCCCTTCCAGGTCTAGGTCTAGGATCTTAGGTATGACCCTGGGCAAGTCACTTTCCTTCCTTGAGCCTCAGTTTCCTCATCTGTAAAAATGAAAGGGTTGAACTAGATCTGGGCTTCTGAATTCCTATGGCCTCTCATTCCTATAACGCAATAGAGTTTACACATCACATCCCTCACTCTGTATGGTAGGTTGCATATGCATTTTTGGCCTTATTTCATTTTATCGTTACTCTGGATAGCATCTTTAATACCTCCCATTTCCACTTTGCTGCTTACAAAGTGCTCCTCCCTTGCCAACCTTCTGAGGTACATAGTGCATATATAGGAGATACATAGGAGGCAGCTGGGTGGGGCCACGGTGGATAGAGCACTCACTGGGCCTGGTGGCTAGAAGACCTGAGTTCCAATCCAGCCTCGGACACTTATTAGCTGTGTGACTCTGAAGAAGTCATTTGCCCTGTGTGTGCCTCGGTTTCCTCAACTGTAACATGGGACAAATAACAGCACCTACCTCCCAGGTTCATTGTAAGGAGGAAATGAGTTGATATTTGGAAGGATTTTTGTAAACTGATATAAACATTAGTTATTATTATATCCATTTTTGCTAATGGGGAAACGGAGTCTTCCAAATGTGAAATGTTTGGGTCAGTCACATAGTTCCTAAGAGACAGAGTGGTAACTCAAACCTTCTTCTCCTGACTACAAATCTAGGTCTCTTTTCACTTCAGAGCACCGACCCTTGAAATTTTCTAGACCTGCATCTTATCATTACCCATTTAGGGCCTTGTTAGGTGACTGAAGCTCAGTTGATCAACTAATTTAAGATGAAGCACTAAAGACTTGTGTTTTGCCCTCTCCCTATCTGTTCCAGTGTTACTGAAGTAACATTTGCATATCAATGGGAGCCTTCTGGAGATAAACATTTAAATTAATTTTGAATGGTGGAGTTTCAGTTATTAAAGTAGATCTTGTGGGTTTGTTTGGGGAAGGATCTTGTTATAGGAAGGAGAACATTTCCAGATGTCTTCAAAGCTTAAGCTTAACTCATGATCCCTGTGCTTGTCTAGATTAAAAAAGAGAAAAACCCCTCTCTACCTTCCTCTCCCCTGGCCACTATGCCCACTGCTGTCTATGTTGGAGTTTCCTCTAAAACATGAGTTCCATTTGCATTGGAGCACATTGACTGGTGCGTAGTAGCTACTTGATAAATATTTGCTAATTGATTGATTATTGGGACCACAGTATAGCACCCCCCCCCCCAGGCTCCTCCTGGTTGTATTAAGTAGATACTTCCTTTTATTTATTCCCCTTTTCAGTTCTTCATTATCACTTTCACTAGTTTCTTCTGTATCTCTGAAGATAACAGAAAAGACTATCATACACAGTGTGGAAAAATAATGGAATTTGGCAGACTGATTGGGATGGGCCACACCTGGCCTGTCCTGAGTGACATATGCTGCTGATGTCAGCAGAAGAAACCACTCTCCACAGGCAGTTTGAAGGACCTCCCCTTTTGGGGGAGGGAGAGTAAACGCTCCGGAGTCAGCTTCTTTCCGGTTGGGTGAGCTGGAGGGAGCGGACGAGAGAGAAGTTTCTCCTGGCAGTTTGTCCTGTTGGCCCTGACTGCAAAGCTGTTTCCCATTGAAGCTACGGCCCCCAGGTGGTGAGTTAACATACGAGCCCTGCTCTTTTGAATTAGCTGAACTGGAAGCAAGTTTGGGGATTGTATAGACTTAGGTTAGAGTTAGGAAGATTATCCATATTTCTTTTTCCCTGTTCCCTTGTCTTTCATTTTATTAGTTTCACCTTTGCTGTTTATTTTATTCCCATTAATAAAACCTGATTCATTTGTGGAAAAGAGGCTGTTAGGCTCCTTTCTTATTGGCCTGGGAGAAATATCTAAAAAGGCAGTTCAGAGGGGAGGGAGCTTTGGGCCTAGAGCTCCCTCATTATTTCCGGGACCTCAATATTACGGCGAGCCACTCAATTAACTTTCCCTATATCAAATTTGGCCCCAACAACAGTAAGGTTTGCACACACATGTATATACACTCAGCAAGCAGTATTAGTAAGAGTAAAAGTTGTCTTCTGAACTATTGCTTTGAGTGACATTAGGGTCCCCCCACCGCCATGATCAAGGTCACACACTCTTCTCTTTCCCAGTTACCTGATTGAGATCCCCCGCCCCAGCCAGGAAGTCATTTCCGCTGGTGTCTCAGTTTCCCTATTAAGTAAAATAAAAATTGCAGCATATACTGTTCCCACTCATCCACTCTGCTGGGATAGCAGAATGGGATAAAAGATTTCTTAGATGTGAGCTCCTTGTGAGTAGGGATTGTTTTGGTCTTTGTATTTGGAACCCCACAGCCTAGCATGTTGCCTGCAACCTAGCAGGTGTACAAAAAAAATTAATTATTAATAACTATGACTAACCTGGAAAAATTATAATACCTGGACTTATGAAAAAATATGATTATATGAAAAATGATAAGTTTTGGAAAATTATAATTGGGCCATAAGTCCCATCGGGGTCGCCATTCAATTGTGAAAATATTTTAAATGACTAGCCTAATTTGGGGGCTAAAGCTGACTGGGGTACTAATCTGGGACTTGTGACTGTTTGGCTATCTGACTGTGTTAATTTAATGTGGGCCGTTTATAAAGTTCCACCACACTGCTCCACTCCCAAATTGATAAGCAAAATATTAAGAAGCCTCTTAACTAAATAATCAAAGCAGAGTTTATTTATGAAATACTATTTAAATTAAGAATACAGGGAAATAAAGTGTACAACCTGACTGCTTTCCTGCAGTCTCTTACCACTGCGTCTCTTTCGCACCTGCTTGGCTTCGAACTTCTTGAATACAATAAGGGCCTTAGCCACCTCCGGCCTCAGGGCACGTTACACTTTCCCTGGTTTGTAATAAGGCCTGTAACCTTTTTAATACAATAAGGGCCTTAGCCGCGCCCCGCCTCAGGGCACTCAGGTCCTTTATTCTAACTCCGAGCCCCTTTCACTTTGTAAATCCTAACTTCTAACTTTCTCTCCTTACTGCCACCGCTGAACCCCCGTGTTTCTCTCTCACCGACCTTCTGTCTGTCTGCTCCGTCAGTCTGCCCTTCGGCCTCTCTTTTCCCTGCTCCTAGTCCTTCTTGTCTTCTCCTGCGTCCTTGTAGCCCCGTCTCTAGTCCGATCTTTGCCGTCTCCTCAGCTGCCTCGTGACTTCTTCTTGTCCATCCGAACCGCCTGCTGTCTCACTCCCAGGTCTCTATATACCTTTCTTATCTCCACTCAAATCTCGGGGCTTCCTGCGCCCCCACAGACCAAGCTAATCCACCAGCCAGGGCTGCGGCTGGTGGGGGGGGGGTGCGAGCAGCTCGCGCTTCAGCACAGGCCATCCGGGATCTCTCGGATAGCTCCGCTCAGGTCAGAGGGAGCTGGGGGCTTTTTGTTTTTTTTTCCCCAGCTGTCTGACCTGGCGTCTTGCACAGCCCACGGGGCTTTCTGGCTCACCTGAAGCAGACGGGGAGGGGAAGAGACCCTGAAGGCCTAAGGCTTTCTAATCTCAGCCTAAAGGTAGGGTCCCCAAATCAAAATAAATTTCCACACAGGCACTTAATAAATGATTAGGAATGAAGCAGTTGCTTGACTTGTTCTGCGTCAAAAATGATTAGGAATGAAGCAGTTGCTTGACTTGTTCTGCATCAAAATATTCATCTATTCATAGAATTGCAGAGCCAGAAGGGGACCTCAGAGGTTATAATGATGGACATTTGTATAGAGTGGTAAAGCTCACAAAGGACTTTACATAGGGAGGCTGTCCCAAAAGTCTTAGTGTAGTTTTAAGCTATTAAAGCTGAAAATGACCTTCCGTACCTACTTCACTGGGTGGCTGTGAGGAGCAAGTGAGATAACAAACAGTCTTAGTGCAGTTTTAAGCTAATAAAGCTTAAAGAATTAATGCTTAAAGTATTAATACTTAAAATATTAAAACTTAAAATTGCACTAAGACTTTCAGGACATGCCATACTATCTCATTCGAGCCTCATGATGCCCCCTTCCCCCAGAGAGGTCATATTGTTCAGTTGTTTTTCAGTCATGTCAGACTCTTTGTGACCCCATCTGGGGTTTCCTTAGCAAAGATACTAGAGTGGTCTGCCACTCCCTTCTCCAGCTTGTTTGATGGATGAGGAAACTGAGGCAAACAGGATGACTGACTTGCCCAAGGGTCACACAGCTAGTGAGTATCTGAGGTCAGATTTGAGAATCTTCCTGACTCCAGACCCAGTGGTCTATGCACTGCAAAGCCTTCTAGCTGCCCCAAAGTCATATTACCCTCGTTTATAGATGAGGAAGTTAAGACTGAGAGAGAGTTGGAAGTGACTTGTCCAGTGTCACACAGCTAGGAAGTGTTGGAAGGGAAATTTGAATTCAAATCTTTCTTCTTTTTTGTGGGGCAATGAGGGTTAAGTGACTTTCCCACGGTCACACAGCTAGTAAGTGTCAAGCGTCTGAGGCAGGATTTGAACTCAGGTCCTCCTGAATCCAGGGCTGGTGCTTTATCCACTGTACCACTTAGCTGCTCCCAAATTCAAATCTTTTTGACTTGAAGTCCAGTACTCTATCTGCCACAGCATGCTTCCACCTTACTTTTCTCCTATCCTTCTATAGCTCCCTGGGCAAGTGGTTATTGAAAACCTTCATCTCAAGAGCCTCCTCAAGCATTCTATTCGATTTTTTTTTCTATTCGATTTTTTGATAGCTCTATTGGTTGGGAAATTCTTTTTGCAAAGTCAGTCCACTGATCCCAGTTCTCCCCTCTAGGAACAAGCAGAATGAGTATGATACCCCCCTTCTCCTATGTCAGAAGGGCAGCTAGGTGGTACTGTAGTGGATAGAGCACTGGCCCGGGAGTCAGGAGGACCCGAGTTCAAATCTCTCTTCATATACTTACTAGCTGTGTGACCCTGGGCAAGTCACTTAACCCTGATTACCTTAAACATCCGGGGCCATCTCCAGTCATCCTGATCTATATCTTGCCACTGGATCCAGATGGCGAGAGTGAGGGTAGTGGCTTTGTACAGACCTGCCTCACTTAAATCCAATTCAGTGCAAGTCATAACAGGACCCTGATGTCATTCATGCTCCTCTTTGAGAATGAAGGACAAACAACAACAACTATTATGTGCTTATATTATATATATATGTGGTATTATATAACATAATATAACATCATGTTATATTATACCACATCATATAATATTATATTATTCAATTATTATATGCAATAATATGCAGTTCACCCATTCTGTCTCCCTTCCTCTAGATAGTCTCCTGCTTGTACTGCCTGCCCCTCCCAAATGAGGCCCTCACAGCTAGCCATCATTCTCTAAATGTAGTCTGGCTACGGCAGAGTACAGCAGGGCTTTTAAATTGAGGCACTGTTCGTCTCATTGTAGCCTGAGACTGCCTTAGCTTTTTAATTCCCAGATCACTCTGACTTCTATTGAGCTTGCATTCCACTAAAAGCCCAAGATTTTTTCCGAATGAGCTGCTATTTAGCTCTGCTTTCTCTGCCTTGTAACTTGAGGTTGATTTTTTGAATCTAAGACTCAAGTGAAAGACTTTTCTTTTATCCCTATTGCATTTCATGGTATTCAATTCAGCCCAAAGAATTCACCTGTCAAGATCTTTGTGGCTCTGGACTTTGTCAGCCATTGTGTTGGCTAGCCTTCCGAGCTTTGTCTCATTCTTACATTTGATGAGAATGTTATCTGCTTGCCTTTGCCTGTCATTGATGCAAATGCTAAAACAGCTCAGGACCAGACACAGGCCCTTGGCAAAGTACACCAGAGATCTCCTTCCAAGTCTATGCCAACCCACTGAGTTTAACCATCTAACCAATTCTGAATATAACTCTAGCATCATCTAGTTCATATTTCCCCATCCTGCCCAAAAGGGACTTCATGAGGAACCCTGGGAAATGGTATAGGAGGTTTCCTAGTAGTCCCCCACCCCTGCTCCCCAGAACACCAACTATAACTTCTCTTATTTGTTTGCTATCTAGTTGAATGAATAGGTTTGCTTGCTATTCACTTTTTTTTGCAGGGCAATGGGGATTAAGTGACTTGCCCAGGGTCACACAGCTAGTAAGTGTGAAGTGTCTGAGGCTGTATTTGAACTCTGGTCCTCCTGAATCCAGGGTCAGTGCTTTATCCATTGCAGTGCCACCTAGCTGCCCCTTGTGCCCATTCTTAACATATCAACAGTCTCCTTTTACCACTCATTTGTAATAGCATTTCCAAGCTACTTTATTCACATTTCCAATTGCTCTTCTAGCTCCTACTGCTTCAGCTTTGAGTATTTCTTAGCCTCTTTCTCCTTTTAAGTAGTTGAGGGTCTATAAACAAACATTCAAATATACAAATGAATCTAGATGGCTTTTTGGACATTTTTGTAGACTCAGTAAAGTGCTAGTCGTATATTGGCCTGCATTAGAATGATGGGAGCCACCCCCACCCACGCCCTGACTTTCTCCTTCTCTATACCTGCTTTGAAACTCCTGGGGAGTAGAACTGGTGGCAATTAAATACAAGTGACTCTTCAAGCACTCGGTGACAAACAGCCTCTGCCTAATTATGTCCCAGATCCTCAGAAAGCAGCACAGTGAACCACAAAGACATTGACAATTGACTTAGAGAGATGTGAAGGGCTTGCCATTTGAATTCCCATAATTAGATGGTCTCTTAATTGTTTCTGCTAATGGGTGTCTTAGGTTGTGAGTTTTTCCATAAAATTTGTCACTAAATATGTGAGTCATTTCTTGGGAGATCTCAGTGGGCTTTAGGTTTTGGAGCCAATAGTACTTGATATGCTATTTCCAATGGCCTTTTCTCAGCCCTCCTCCTTCTTGACCTCCCCGCAGCCTTGGACACTATTGATCCCTCTCTTCTCCTGGATATTTTCTCCTCCCTCGGTTTTTGTAATACTGCTTTCTACTGGCTCTCTTCCTACCTGTCTGAGAGTTCCTTCTCAGTCTCCTTTGCTGGACCATCATCCATCACCTCCCCTCCCAACTATGGATGTCCCGCAAGGCTCTGTCCTGCGCCCTCATCTTTTTTCTCTCTACACCTTCTCAATGCCCTTCTCAGCTCCCATGGGTTCAATTATCATCTCTATGCAGATGACTTGTAGATCTATATTTATTCAGCTGTAATCTCTCTGCTAAGCTCTAGTCCCATATCAACAACTGCTTATTGGACATCTCCAATGAATCTCCCATAGGCACTACAAAGTCAACATGTCCAAAACAGAACTCATTATCTTTTCCCCCAAACCCTCCCTCTTCCAAACTTCCCTCTTTCTGTGGAGGACACTACCAATCCTTCCAGTCACCCACATTTGTAACCTCAGAGTCATTTGCAATTTTTCCCTTTCTCTCACTCCCATATCCAAGTAGCTGCCAAGTATTTGATGATTCTACCTTGGCAACATCTATCGCATAAAGGTCAGAAATGGTGTAGTAGAAGGAGTGTTGGACTTGAAGTGAGAAGGTCTGGGTTCAAACAAGACCCTTACTATTTAGCTGTGTGACTTTGGGCAAGTCATTTAACCTCTTTGGGCCTCTGTTTCTTCATCTATAAAATGAAATTGTTTACTGTAAAAAAATAATTATTAACTATAACTAACCTGGAAAAATTATGTGTAATTTTGGATTTATGAAAAATTATGAGTATATAAAAATGATAAGTTAAGAAAAATTATAATTGGGTCACAAGTCCCTTCGCGGTCGCCATTCAAATGTAAGAATATTTTAAATTGACTAGGACTAACCTGAGGGGCTAATCCGACTGGGGTACTGATCCTGGGACTTGTGACTAACTGGCTATCAGGCTGCTATAACTTAGTATGGGCCGTTTATAAAGTTCCACGACACTGCTCCCAAATTGATAAGCAAAAGATTAAGAGGCCTCTAAATAATCAAAGCAGAGTTTATTTATGAGATACTATTTAAAATTAAGAATACAGGGAAATAGGGGCAGCTAGGTGGCACAGTGGGTAGAGCACCGGCCCTGGAGTCAGGAGTACCTGAGTTCAAATCTGGCCTCAGACACTTAACACTTACTAGCTGTGTGACCCTAGGCAAGTCACTTAACCCCAATTGCCTCACTAAAAAACAAAACAAAACAAAACAAAAAGAATACAGGGAAATAAAACATACAACCTGACTGCATTGCAGTTGTGTCTCTTTCCACAGTCTCTTTCCCACCTGCTGGGCCTGAACCTTCTTTAATACAATAAGGGCCTTAGCCTCCGCTTGCCTTAGGGCACTCAGGTACTTTATTCTAACTTTGAGCCCCTTTCACTTTGTAAATCCCCCAGCTTTCCTCTCCTTACTGCCACTGCTGAACCCCTGTGTTTCTCTCTCACCGACCTTTTGTCTGTCTGCTCCGTCAGTCTGCCCTTCAGCCTCTCTTTTCTGTGCTCCTAGTCCTTCTCATCTTCTGCGTCCTTGGAGCACCCTGTCTGTCTCCTCCAACCTTTGCCGTCTCCTCAGCAGCCTCTTGACCTCTTCTTGTCCGACCCCCAAAGTCTAACCCCCAGGTCTATATATACCTTTCTTTTCTCCACTCAAATCTCGGGGCTTCCTGTGCCCCCACAGACCAAGCTAATCTGCTAGCCAGGGCTGCGGCTGGTGGGGGGGGAGGGCTGCGCTCGAGCCTCACGTGCCCCAGCACAGGCCCCAGCACAGGCCATGCCAGAGCTCAGCATCTCTCAGAAACCTCCGCTCAGGGAGGAGGGAACTGGGGGCTTCTTCCCCCCAGCTGTCTGACCCGGCGTCTTGCACAGCCCACGGGGCTTTCTGGCTCAGCTGAAGCAGAGGGGGAGGGGCATCAGCCCCTCCCACAAAGAAGAGAGCCTGAGGGCCTAAGGCTTTCCAATCTCAGCCCAAAGGTAGGGTCCCCAAATCAAAATAAATTTCCACATTACTTAGATGTTGTCTCAGGTCCCATATCCCCAGCTTTAAATATGTGATCCTAAGATGGGAGGTCAAATTTTAGTCATTCTCTCCTCTGTTCTCCGTCTATTTTCCCAGTACCTAAAACAGTGCCTTGTGCATAGATTTTTTGCTGAATTGGAATAATCAATTGTGTTATTGTTTATGCTTTTGTTCCTTAAAATGAGAAAAATAGCCATCTGATATTCTAAGATCCCCTAATGCTTTTTGTTAAGGAAACAAACCATTAGTGTAAGGACTGAAGTCACAGCAGGAAGTATCTTTTACAGTAAGTAAAGTAAGTTACTTTTTTTACAGTAAGTTACAGCAAAAAAAAAATCACAAATAAATAAATAAGCAGTAAGTTGATAGTTGATGAACATTCACCAGGATATATGAATAGGGGCAAATGTGTGTATATGTGTGTGTTCATATAAATATGAAACTGTGCTGATTGGTGGGCAGAGATGAACATTTTTGGGATAAACTAAACAATGAATTATCAGCAAAGTTATTCTTTCTTTCTTTCTTTCTTCATTCCTTCCTTCCATCTGTCTGTCTTTCTTCCTTTCGTTTTTTAGAGGCAATTGGGGTTAAGTGACTAGCCTAAGGTCACACAGATAGTAAGTGAGAGGTCGGATTTGAACTCTGGTCCTCCTGACTACAGAGCTGGTCTTCTATCCACTGCAGCACTACCTAGCTGCCCCATTATGCTACTTTCTTAAGGCTAAGGGAAATACAGGAATAGAAGGCAAAACACCCATGTTCTCTCTTCACTTTCTCCCCTTAGAGTCCTTAATTTCCTTTTAAACTCAGCTCAAGTTCCACCTCTTCTTCTACTTGAGGCCCACTCTGGTCCTGCAGGTGCTTAGCTGCTTTCCCCAAACTACTTTGTCCCAGTTTTGTACTGCTCCTTTAGGGTAGGGACTGTTTCACCCTTTGTGTTCACCCTTTGTTTTTGTGTCTCTAGCACTAAGTAGGTGTCTAATAAATGCTTTCTGATTGATTGGTTGCCTTGACCTCATAGTCTTTGGCTTTTTCTTTTGTTTTTCTTTGTTCGTTAGGTATTTTGTTGATTTTTCTGCCTTTGGATTGACTCCTGCAATGAAATCTGGCACTGAGATGGGAACAAGAAATATATCATTCATTTCTCTACTGGGTTTTCTGCTGGAGTTTTTTAAAAAAATGATTTTTCTCTGCCAAGGGAATATAACCAATGTGTTCCTCGAGGAAGCCTTACTGTTTGTCTGTCAAGAAAAGGTTACAGAAATGTCCCTTTGGGGAGAATGCAGCAAAGATGTTTTCTCTCCTTCCTGGAGTATTTTTTACAGATGCCTTATAGCGTAATGTAGCAGAACTTCCCCTTTGAGCCTCAGCTACTATATAATGTCCCCCACTGAGAGAGGTCCCATCATAGTCTAATATGGCAAATAGCTTTTTCCCATAAATAGGATTTAGAATATGTATACCTATAGAAATCTCAAATAGCCCAAAACTCAATCTCTAGAGGCCTGATCTTCCTGGTAGTGCTGGGCTCCTCCGGTAATGTTAGTGTCTGTCAGGGGACAGAACTAATTAATACTCATTTTCTAATTTCTAGGCATGAATATTATACTTTTATTGTATAGAGTTATGCTTGAGGGGTGTGTGTGTGTGTGTGTGTGTGTGTGTGTGTGAGTGTGAGTGTGTATGTGTATGGTGAGGGAGGGGAGGCAGGATTTGTCAGAGGACACAGCTCCTGTAGTGAATCTATCCTCAGGGAAAAGGAGAAGCCCTTGATTGGAAGTTTCAGATATGTAGGAGACAGCTGAACCTATGGGAACTCTTTCTGTCATTGGCCAGTTCCTCCAGCACACTTTTATTTTGATGCTCCTTGTCTCTGCAGCCCCAAACAGGAAAGACAAATGTCAGTTCAGCATATCAGCCCTCTGGAACTCACATACAAATGCACACAGATAAAGACAAAACTCTCTGGATGTCTCATCAAATTGAGGGATGCTGGAAGGAATCACACAGAAACTTATGTATGAGGGGCAGCTAGGTGGCACAGTGGATAAAGCACTGGCCCTGGGTTTAGGAGGACCTGAGTTCAAATCTGGCCTCAGACACTTGACATTTACTAGCTGTGTGACCCTGGGCAAGTCACTTAACCCTGATTGCCCTGCAAAAAAAAAAAAGAAAGGAAGGAAAAGAAAAAAAGAAACTTATGTACGAGAAAGGGAACTTGGGATACTTCCGGTCAACTGTTCAGTTCAAGTCAGCTAACATTTCCTAAGCACTGTCTTACACAGTAGGCAGTGGGCCACTATGACCCTAGGCAGCTGGTGGCACAGTGGCTGGAGTGCTGGGCCTGGAGTTAGAAAGACCTGAGTTCGAATCTGGACTCAGACACTTACTAGTTGTGTGAGCCTAGTGAAGTCATTTAACCTTTATTTGCCTCAGTTTTCTCACTTGTATAATGGGGAGGATAATAGCACCTACCTCCCAGGGATGTTATGAAGATCAAATGAGATAATCATTGTCTAAAGGGTTCACCACAGTCCCTGGCACATAGTAGCTAATTAACAAATACTCATTCCCTCTTCTCTCTAGTGTGTCCATGGTAGCTAGTGTATTGGTAGCTGGTGTATCCAATTCTTCCTGTTGTTACATTTACTTCACTTGGTCACTGACAAATGGTGTAGGCTACTCTGGAACGCCAGCGACTTTCAGATCCTGAAGCAAAGAGAAATCAAACCAGCTGCAGCATAGTTAAGTAAGGTTGAATGATCAGGGCTCTTATTTCCCAGAGATTAGTTTAGTTTGCAATTCGTGCAGGGAAAGGGGGCCCTTTCTAAGATTTTAACTTGGGATCCCCCGCATTTACCCTGGTGTGACTGACTTGTTGGCATATGCCTTGAAGGCAGGACCTGCATTTATGCTTTAATACACTATTGACCAGAGGGGAACCCTTTGAGGACTTGCCTTTACAGTCAGCATCTTAGAAAGTGGAAGGCTGAGAGTGGAGTGAAGAGTGGGCACTGGGGAAGCTGAGATAGTATAGGATAGGACCTGGCTAAGAGAAAGCCCCAGAAGCTGATGGTCAGGGTGGAATTGGGGGGGTGGTGATTGAGTAGTCTGGAGAGAACAGCGCATCCAGTCATGGCCCTGGGTAGAAGTTGGAGTCAGGATAACCATAGTAATAAGGATCCTGCGGGACGAGAAGCCCCGAATACACCAAAATATTGACATGGAAACTCGGTAGACAGCCAGAGATTGGGAATGGCTGAGTACACATAATGGGATATCACTGCTATAAGAATGATGAATAGGTTAAATGTGGAGAAGCATGGGAATAAGTTGATGCAAGGAAACAGAGCCAGGAACTACATATACTTCGTTTCTCATTCATTCCATCTTCTGGCATTAGCTAAGACCAGTCTTGGTTCTGATAACTTTAGTCTCCCTGGCTACCATTTCTAGGACTGGTTATATTTTCCCTTATTTCCCTGACTCACTGGTCTTGGTGGGGGAGTTGGGTACTCCTTGCTCCCCGGTGCCACTTCCAGACTCTCACCCTATTGCTCTCACTGGGCAACCTTTCCTCCTTGGAGATTCAAGCTATTTGAATGTATAACTCAATCCATACGGGGGCTACTATTATTTCTTGGCATTCTTTTTTGTTTTGTTTTGGGTTTTTTTGGTGAGGCAATTGGGGTTAAGTGACTTGCCCAGAGTCACACAGCTAGTAAGTGTTAAGTGTCTGAGGCTGGATTTGAACTCAGGTCCTCCTGCATCTAGGGCCAGTGCTTTATCCACTGCAGTGCCACCTAGCTGCCCCACTGCTATTATTTCTTGACCCCCAGGACATTCTCCTTCCTTTCTCAATGAACTCAGTGCCTGGAACATAGTCATAGTCTTTTTCTCCTATCTCCTGCCCTCATACTAGGGGATTTCCATACACACACACACACACACATAAAATGGAATGTATGTATGTGTGTGTATATATATATGGAATATATGTGTCTATATACACAAACACATATACACACACACATATATATGTATGTATGTGCTCTATCAGATTGCCCAACTTCCCAACTTTACACAGAGATGGACATATTGATGATCTTGCCATCATTCATAAGATTTCTGCTTTCGTGTTTATGAATTCTTAAATTCCTTTATCTGATCATGATATTTTATCATTCCATTTTCCATCTGCTTTACAACACCTAACCGTGACTTTCCAACCCTTCCACCCCTCAGTTCTTACCCAGTCCATCACCATTTACTAACTAGGCTCATTTCCCTTCCTTATCTTGATCCTTTGGTGAGTCAATTCAACTACACTATCCTCTCCTTTCAAATCCCTTGCCTCCTTCTCCTATCACCAATCTTGCTGGGCCAAACTCCACCCTTGACTACTCCTACCATCTTTTTCCTTTTCTAATATTGGAATGGAATTGAATGGAGCTAGAGGAAATGAAAAAAGACATGCTAATTAAGCCTTCTACGAATTTATGTTACATAATCTCCACTGGGACCTTGTTATGGCAAGGGAATTATTCTAGCTGGTCTTTTTTTTTTTTTTTTTTTTTTGCAGGGCAATGGGGGTTAAGTGACTTTCCCAGGGTCACACAGTTAGTAAGTGTCAAGTGTCTGAGGCTGGATTTGAACTCAGGTCCTCCTGAATCCAGGGCCGCTGCTTTATCCACTGTGCCACCTAGCTGCCCCAGGGTAGAGCTCATTTTAATATGGACTGCCCTCACAGGTCAGATCAACCATTGGAATTGAGTGATGCTAGCCAATTAGCTTTGAACAGTGTGCAAAGACCACCTCTATGGGAAGAGGAAAAGAGATTAAGATTACCAGGTGAATGCCATACTAGCTCGCATGCTAGTGGAGGAAGGCTGTCCGGATTGCTGAGCTCTTCTCTTTAGGTAATGTAACGTTTCTGAACTCTGCTTGGGGCCGTGTGCTCCCTTTTAGAGACAATATGCTGCTGGGGGGTTTTGGCTTGTGTTAAATGGTATCAGTGCTCTCCTAACATTTAATATGATTTAATAAATGCTTACTACTGTACAAAAAATAATTATGAACTATAACTAACCTGGAAAAATATATATATAATTGGATTTATGAAAAATTATAAGTATATGAAAAATGTTAAGTTTAGAAAAATTTATAATTGGGCCGTAAGTCCCTTTGTGGTCGCCATTCAAATGTAGAAATATTTTTACTGATTGGGTCTAATTTTGGGGGGACTAAACTGTGGGTGACTAATCTGGGGACTTTTGACTAGCTGGCTATCTGACTGCTGTTAATTTAATGTGGGCCGTTTATAAAGTTCCACCACACTGCTCCACTCCCAAATTGATAAGCAAAATATTAAGAAGCCTCTTAATTAAATAATCAAAGCAGAGTTTATTTATGAGATACTATTTAAAATTAAGAATACAGGAAAATAAAATGTACAACCTGACTGCATTGTGGGTGCATCTCTTTCCACTGCATCTCTTTGGAACTTCTTAAATACAATAAGGGACTTAGCCGCCGCTTGCCTTAGGGCACTCAGGTACTTTATTCTAACTCTGAGCCCCTTTCACTTTGTAAATCCCCCAGATTCTAACTTTCCTCTCTTTACTGCCACTGCTGAACCCCTGTGTTTCTCTCCCACCAACCTTCTGTCTGTCTGCTCCGTCAGTCTGCCCTTCGGCCTCTCTTTTTCCTGCTCCTAGTCCTTCTCATCTTCTCCTGTGTCCTTGTAGCCCCCTCCTAGTCTGCCACGCTCCAACCTTTCTAATCTCGTCAGCCACCACTTGACCTCTTCTCTGCCTGGTCTCGTCCATCTGAACTCCTTGCTGTCTAACTCCCAGATCTATATATACCTTTTCTTCTCTCCACTCAAATCTCTGAGCTTCCTGTGCCCCCACAGACCAAGCTAATCTGCCAGCCAGGGCTGTGGCTGATGGGGCTGGGGGGGAGGGGTACACTCGAGCCTCACATGCCCAGCCTGGACCAGTCCGGGATCTCTCAGATAGCTCTGCTCAGGTTGGAGGGAGCTTTTTTCCCCCCAGCTGTCTGACCTGGCTCAGCTGAAGTGAGGGGGAGGGGCACTAGCACCTCCCACACAGAAGAGACCCTGAAGGCCTAAGGTTTTCTAATCTCAGCCTAAAGGTAGGGTCCCCAAATCAAAATAAATTTCCACACTACCTAAATGGGTACAATAGCCATTAATTTATAAGTAGTAATATTTTTTAAACCCCAACCTAGTTCCTCAATAATTTAGACAGAAATAGGCTACTCCCACAATAGTTTTGTTTTTGTTTTTGTTTTTAGTGAGGCAATTGGGGTTAAGTGACTTGCCCAGGGTCACACAGCTAGTAAGTGTTAAGTGTCTGAGGCTGGATTTGAACTCAGGTCCTCCTGACTCCAGGGCTGGTGCTCTATCCACTGCGCCACCTAGCTGCCCCTACTCCCACAATAGTTTAAATAACACATCTCCAAAATTTGTCGTTCCCCTTTTCTGTCACATTAGCCAGTCTGATAGATGAGATATGGTACCTCAACATTGTTTTCATTTGCATTTTTCTAATCAATAATGATTTAGAGCATTTTCCACATAGCCATAGATAGCTTTGGTTACTTCATATGAAAATCACCTGTTTATATCCTTTGACTATTTATCAATTGGAAAATGATTGGTATCCTTATAAATTTGACCTAGTTTTCTATATATTTGAGAAATGAGACCTTTATCAGAGAAACTTGCTACAGTTTTATCACAGTTATGATTACTGTGTATTTCCCTCCATCCTGCTTTCCACCCTGTTTATCCTACTTTTTCTCTTTCACCCTGTCCATCCTCAAAAGCATTTTGTTTCCATTCTATCAGCCTTCCCCCCTTCTCTTATCCCCTTCCCCTCCTACTTTCCTGCCGGGTAAGATAAATTTCTATACCCAATTGAGTGTGTATGTTATTTCCTCTTTGAGCCAATTCTGATAAGAGTAAGGTTTGAGTGCCCACTACCTCCTCCATCTTCTCCTGCACCAGAAAAGCTCTTTCATGCCTCTTTTACATGAAATAATTTATTCCATTATACCTCTCCCTTCCCCCTTTTCTCAGTGTAGTTCTATTTCTCACACTTTAATTCTTTTTTTTCAGATATCATCAAGTTTTAGTCAACTCACACCTGTGCCTTTTGTCTGTATGGAGGGGAGGGGGCGCTGTTTTCAGAACTAGGTTCTGGGAGTCTATGAGTTTTCAGTTTTTCCAAGGCGGTATGATCTAAGGAGAGGTGTGTTCCTGTTCTGTGTGTGATTGCAATGACTCTTTTCTGCCCTGGAACTTTGAAGAGGGTCCCTGCTCCCCTGCATCCACAAACTCTGGGGTGCTAGTGCTCCTCCTCATCCTGAGACTGTGACCCAGAACTGCCACTAGGATCCAAGTATGGGTGATACAACAGAGTCCCCTACCCAGTGCCAGCAAAGGCACCCTTGTAATCTTCTTCTGACCGCCTTCCTATCTAGGGGCTGGTAGCTCTAAAAGCTGCCGCTGCTGATTCAGGCACCCCCAAGGCCTATTGCTGGCTTGCTGGGCCTTCTGCTCTCCACTCACACCTCATGCTACAGACTTTTTCTGCTAAACTTCCAAGTTGACTAAGGGTCTGGGGAAAGGATGGTGGGAGTGAGACCAAATGGGAGATGGATGCTATGAATTTTGTGGAGTAGATTGACAGATCTTGGCAACTGACTGATGGGATGAGGGAGCTGAAACAATAACCTTTGAATAGTTGGTTTCTGTAATGTGGCTAAAATACTAGCTACACTGTCTAAAATTCTAATGAGTGGTCGCCAATAAATT
The DNA here is from genome assembly GCF_019393635.1 of Dromiciops gliroides. Classification (NCBI taxonomy): domain Eukaryota; kingdom Metazoa; phylum Chordata; class Mammalia; order Microbiotheria; family Microbiotheriidae; genus Dromiciops; species Dromiciops gliroides. The sequence continues at coordinate 37,165,975 of NC_057867.1, read as the reverse complement.
AGAAGTTTTAGCAAGAGTTTAGACTTTTAAGCATTTATTAAGGAGCATAAGAATTTGGTGAAGAGAGAGAAAGAGGCCTAGATGCCTATATCTTTCTATCTCAGGGAGCCAGCATTTCTCGCTCCACTCCCCACAAAGTCCTGACGAAAGAGAGAGCCTCGCCCCTTCTTCGTCCCACAAACCTGCTGTCTGAACCAGAAACATCAAACGTCACTTCCTGACGCCAAGAAACTGACCTTTCAAGCCACATGGCTTGCCTTCAGATGCCTTCTCCTCATGGTGGAGCTTTCCTACAGTATCTCTCCAGCAGGGGGCGTCACTCCAATTGTCACACCTAACAGTCTCAAAAATGGACAAAGAGTGAATAATGATACAATAGACTAGAGAAAAAGGCAGAATGGGTTTAGGGTAATGTTCTGAAGATTGGTTTTGAATGTGTTCAGTTTGAGGTTCTGGTGGATCTAAATCCTAAAACATAGGATTCAGAAGTGGAAAGACAACTAAACACAACCCCTCATTTTATAGATGAAGAAACTGAATCCCATAGAGGTAAAGTGTACAAAGTCACACTTCGAGTAGCAGAGTAAAATTTTGAATATACAGCCTCTTCCTGCAAATCCTGTGGTCTTTTCACCAAATCATATTGTAGAGACATACAAATAGAACTGTCCTGTAGGCAGCTGGAGGCACAAGTTTGGAGCTGAGAAGAGAGGTGAGAGTTGGAAATGCAGTTTGGAAAGTTGTTTATAATTTGTAGAGCTAATTCTTGAAGTTATGGAAGAAAAACTAGAAGAAAAGAAAATGGAGACAGAGACAGAACTTTGAGGAACCACCCACTTGAAGACACTTGAAGAGCATTAGAGAAAAAAGAGTAAGAGTGCTTAAAGAGGCAGATGGGAATACAGGAGACTGTGTTGTCTGTGAGTCAAGGAAGAAGGGAGTATCCGGAAGGAGAGGGTGGTCAATGGTGTCCAATGCTGCCAAAAACCCAAAGAGATTGAAGTATGAAAAAAGGGCATTGGTTTGATAATTAGGAGGTCTAGTGGTCTAATCATGAATCTAGTTGATTGGCTACTTGGTGAAATGATATTCTCATCACTGGAAGTACTTAAATCCAGGCCAATGATTTGGGTTTTGGCTATTTGTTTTCTGTAAGAATTACATGGGGGGCAGCTAGATGGCGCAGTGGATAGAGCATCGGCCCTGGAGTCAGGAGTACCTGAGTTCAAATCCGGCCTCAGACAGTTAACACTTAACTAGCTGTGTGACCCTGGGCAAGTCACTTAACCCCAATTGCCTCACTAAAAAAAAAAAAAAAGAATTACATGGGGTTAGATTATTTTACTTTTCTTCTTCCTATCATTTTTTTAATTCTTTGTATCATTGTTGAATTGACTGCATATAAATGCTTTTAATTTGTGTTATTTGGTGTGGCGAGGGAAAAGTCAATCTTAAGCTACCTCTGATTCTGCCATCTTCCCAGCATTCATACTTTTCAAAATTCCTATTCAAAATTGATCATTTTAGGTCCATTAAATCTAGTTTTCCAACATTCTGTTTGGATTAGATCCATCATTTCTTTCTTGTTTATCTTTCTATTAGAAGTGCCAATTTCTGGGAGAAGAATGTTAAAGTAGCCTATAATTATTGTCTCACTAATTTAGGTCTTTTGCCATTTCAGTTGGTCTTTTACTTAAGTGGTTCGATGCTTTGTAATTTGGTGAACGTATGCTCAACATTTTTATTATTGCTTTATGTATGATGACTTTAAGCAAAGTGTAATGCTCTGAGTGTCTCTCTTGACTCTATTCATTTTTATTGTTGCCTTACCTGGAATCATCGGTTCCACATCCTGTGTTTTGGATTCAGGTGAATCCATTTTTATTCCAGCCTCTTGCTTTTACTCTGTATCTTATTTAGTGTGTTTCTTTGATGCAAATGTGATAAAATATGTAGAGAACTTTGCAGGCTCTAAAGGGCCATATAAATGTCAGTGATGATGATGATGAAAAAGTAAATCATTGGATTCTTTTTAAATTTTTTTTGTGAGGCAATGAGGGTTAAGTGACTTGCCCAGGGTCACACAGCTAGTAAGTGTCAAGTGTCTGAGGCCAGATTTGAACTCAGGTCCTCCTGAATCCAGGGCCGGTGCCTTATTCACTGCGCCACCTAGCTGTCCCTGGATTCTATTTTTTTTTTCCTGGATTCTATTTTAATCAATTGTGCAGTTCTCTTATTTTAATGGTAAATTTTAGCACATTAACATTCAAAGCTATAATTCAAAGCTATAATTAACATTCAAAGCTTTGTTTTCTTTCAATTAAATCCTAATATTTTACTTTAAAAAATAAGCAATGGGTACCTATAACTTGCTCTGCTTGAAACAATCTGATCTCAGTCTCACTCTCACACAGAGACCAAGCCTCCTATCTCCTTTCTCTATACAGCCCAGACTCAGATCTCAACCATTTTTTTCAAGATATCATTAGACACCTACAATTTGTTTTCCTTGAAAAAGCATCTGAACCCAGTCTTTGGGTGCAGCAGAATGATTGCTTTACTTGAATCTAGAGGACCTATGTTCAAATCTTGGCTCTGCTACTTACTACTTGTGGTCAAATCACTTCATTTCTTTGGGTTTCAGGTTCCTCACCTATAAAACACCATTCAATAACTTCTCTCTGTCTCTGTCTCTGTCTCTCTCACACACACACCACTCAATCTAGTCCAGACCAAAACCACCCACTTTATTCTACTTTCAATGTTATATATATATATGTGTGTGTGTGTAATATATTTTTTTTCCTTTCTTTTGCTCAGTCTATATAAAAATATAGTTTAAGATATTCTCCCTGGCTCCCTCTTCCCCCACTTCTTTGCTGGAAAGCCTTTCATATGGGCACCTGAATTTGAAGAACTATTAATTCTCTTCCTTCCCCTCTTGATTTCTTCTTTCCTATAGGTTACTTTTTGGACTTACCCAGAGAATTTTTTCTCTTTGATCTCTCAGACAAGGTGGGGTCTTGCTCCCTCCTTGCTTCAAATATAAATTGATTTATCAATTAGATCTTTTTTTCTATATAGGCTTTGTTACCTTTGTTAACTTTCTGTTGTTTGTTGAATTTACCCGTCAAATGCCTTGCTTTCCCTAAAAAAATCAATTGAGAATCATTGAACATTAAGATCCATCTTTTTTCATGGAGGATTATCCCCAGCTTTGTTTTTATTTATTTATTTTTCTTTTTTTCTTTTTTCTTTCTTTATTTTTTTTGGTGAGACAATTGGGGTTAAGTGACGTGCCCAGGGTCACACAGCTAGTACGTGTTAAGTGTCTGAGGCCGGATTTGAACTCAGGTCCTCCTGACTCCAGGGCCGGTGCTCTATCCACTGCAGCACCACCTAGCTGCCCCCATCCCCAGCTTTGTAAACCATACTATTTTGAAGGTGGATGCTGATATTCTTTTATTTTTGGTGTTCTAGCCTTTCCTTCCTTTCTCCTCATGGAGGACAGAAGCTTTAAACTGTCATTAAAAGCAGATTTATTGGAGTCCCATTTTAAAAACATTTATTTCATGTAGCAACAAGGAGAGCTTCTCAGAACGATGTAATGTGGCTATGTGTTTCTAAGGACTCTGAGTAACATGATTAGATAGGGTTTTTTGTATTCTTGAGATTAATCTAAGCAGTTATTTCTGGTTTTACATCTACATCTAAAATGTCAAAGATCAGTATAGGATTGGTATTTTAAGGAAGTCAGCTCAAAGACATTTTTTGTAGTGTTAACAAGATAGGACATGACCCATGTTCTCAGGGACCCTTGGGGGACTTGGAATGTAGTTGGGACAAGAAGATAGAGGAGAGGGCAGCTAGGTGGCGCAGTGGATAAAGCACCGGCCCTAGATTCAGGAGGACCTGAGTTCAAATCCGGCCTCAGACACTTAATACTTACTAGCTGTGTGACCTTGGGCAAGTCACTTAACCCCAATTGCCTCACTAAAAAAAAAAAAGATAGAGGAGGAGGAGAAAAATAATCATGCAAGATAGCATATGTTCAATGCCACATGAATGGAGTCAAGTAAAATGTGTAGTAAATCATCAGAATTTTTCGTTAAATGATTCTAAACATCTGCCTATTTGGAAACATCTGGATGATTTGAGTGAATATTTCTCTCAACATCTAGATGTTTGGGTATTACAGAAACATAATCACCGTGTGCTGAGTGATGAATGGTTGCCACTCTTAAATAGGATCCAAAGAGTCTAAAATCCATATGGCCAGTTGTTTCGTTTTTGTTTTGGTGCCTTTTTGTAGGCTTTTTTTGTAGGCTTTTAAAGGTATTCTGCGGCACTGTGCTGGACTTGGAACCAGGAAAAACTCGGGTGAAATCCCACTTCTGACACTTAATAGATCTATCATCACAGGCAAGTTGCTTAGCCCTTCTGAGACCCAGGAAACTCTAAGGCTAAATTATCATCTACATTGGGTATGTGATGAAATCACAAGTCTTTTGTAAATTGACGTTGGTGTTTTTTTTTTAATGGCTCTTTAAATTCCCCACTTGCCCCATGCTAAAAGACAGTGAAAGAACATTTCACAAGTAGTTGTAGAAAGCGCTTATGATTTTTGGTTTTCATCCTTAATTGTCGCTCTGGTTGGCTAAGAGGAAGAAAAAAGATCTAAGATAGAAAGCTCTGGTAAATATCCAGTAGAAAACTACTTACTTGATTATTTCTGCAAACTTCCTAAAGAAGGATAATGGTTCTGGAGAAAAGTTGTGTTTTCAAGGTCACAAAATTGACCTTTTAAATATGCAGGGTGCTTTTGTTTGGTGCAAAGTTTTGCAAATAGGAAATTTAAGCATTCTGAAAAAGGATGACTTCAAAGCAGTAAAGAATTTTCTTAAAATTAAGAAAACTGGGGGCAGCTAGGTGGTGCAGTGGATAGTGTCAGCCCTGGATTCAGGAGGACCTGAGTTCAAATTTGGCCTCAGACGCTTGACACTAGCTGTGTGACCCTGGGCAAGTCACTTAACCCTCATTGCCCCCCCCACCAAAAAAAGAAAAAGAAAAGAAAAAGAAGAAAAAAAATTAAGAAAACTGCATTATCTTTGAGTGACCTCAGTAGGAACACTGAAAAGATAAGAGCTATCTTTCCTCTTTTAATGTAACATTTTCGGGACGCCTCGTGATTTGGCTCTAATTGTTGTTGTTGCTGTTTGTCTTTGTTCTCAAAGAAGACCATGATATCAGGGTGATGTCATGCTTTACAGTGAATTGGATTTAAGTGAGGGAGGGCTGTGCAAGGTCACCAGCCTCACTATCTCCTCCACAGCCATCTGGGTCCAGTGGCAAGATAAATGGATAGATAGATAGATGGATAGATAGAGATAGATCATACATACATACATACATACATACACACACATATATGTCAGGATGACTGGTGATGGCCCTGAATGTTTAAGGCAATTGGGGTTAAGTGACTTTCCCAGGGTCACACAGCTAGTAAGTGTCTGAGGTAAGATTGAGATTTGAACTCGGGTCCTCTTGACTCTAGGGCCAATGATCTTCTATCCACTGTGCCACCTACCTGTCCCTTTTTGCTATGATATGGAGTTTACTGAGTTCTCCCTCCCTCCTGTCCCTTTCATTCTCCCACTTCAGCACAGACTTTCAAATATGTTACCTTAGTTTCTCCATCAGCTACCTTTTCTAAATGGCTAATGTAATCTTCAATCTTATAGTGTTAACTATCTGTCCAATGGCATGGACAAATTTCTTGAGTTTGATGTTTCCAAAAGTCTTCTAAATCAGCCCCATTTCATTTTGCTTTTGTAGAATGTATGGGCCACCCTCGAATTTGTATTCAAGGCCATGAATTGGGCATGTGATTATAGGAGAATTGCTTTGAAGACCACTAAATATGATATCCCTCTGGTAGTCCATTGGGTTCCATTTTGTTCAAGACTTGACTCAGGAGGGCAGCTAGGTGGCACAGTGGATAAAACACTGGCCCTGGATTCAGGAGGACCTTAGTTCAAATCTGGCCTCAGACACTTGACACTTATTAGCTGTGTGACCCCTGGGCAAGTCGATTAATTCTCATTGTCCCGAAAAAAAAACGAAGAAGATTTGGCTCAAGACTCACCTCTGAGAAGTCTTCCCTGACTAACTTCACCTTTTCATGAGGTAATGGAAATAGTAGCAAAAGATCTAGGTTTAAGTCCTGGTTCTTCCACTCACCTTCACCTTTCAAGTCATTTCATCTGAGTCTGAATTTTCTCATCTATAAAATGAAGAGGCTGTAGCACCTGGGATGACCTTCCTTCCCAGTTTGCAGAATAAGGCTACCCCAAGTTCAAGTTTCTCTGCAGATCTCCAGCCACTGAAAGCTTTAGTTCACAAGCCTCCACCAACGTTTTTACTTTTATTAGTCAGAGGACATAGTTCAAAGCAAAGGTATTTTATGAATTAGTGTAGGAAGACAATTAGCAGTAAACATTTCCCACATAAACCTGGGGACACTCTCTGACACATATAGCGGGAAGAATAGACACATGAAAGGGGAAGCACACATCTCGAGACCATGTTTGGCCAGGATATACACATGGAGGTACATACATGTAGGATTTCCTCAGAATACATGTGAGGATGATGCCTCTAACACTGCAGTTTACTGATATCATTGTGGATATCATTGCACTGCTCCTTCTAGGCCTGCCCTCCACTGTTCTCCATCAGACACATAGTATCTGCCTGAGGCACCCTCTCTGTTGGATACTTCTCTGTTGGCTCCTGCTGGGTCACTGCCAAGCATAGCCCCATTTGCCATGTGGTTATGAAGCTTGTCGCTGTTCCCCATTTCTAGTTTGAGCTGAAGTTCTTGGCTGTGGTACTGTTTCTTCCTCATGAAAAGAGTGGACTCTGCCATGTTTTCTCAGTTGAAAACATCTAAGCTTTTTATAGCTCTTTTTGAAAAGCAACAACCCTCAGCCATCATCAAAAGTCCTCCCTAGGAAAAAAATAAAACCTTTCCATATTTCTGTTTCTTTAGGGAGGGCCCCTTTCCAGAGCCTTGACATATAATAACTGGCATTTATATAGCATAGTAAGGTGCTGAAAGTATTCTCTCATTTGATCCTCACAACAACCCTGGGAGGTAGGTGTTATTGTTATTTCCATTTTATAGTCAAAGAACCTGAGGCAGACAAAGGTTAAGTGACTTGCCCGGGTCTGAGCTGGATTTGAACTCAGGTCCTCCTGGATCTAGGGCTGGTGCTTTATCCATTGCAGTGCCACCTACCTTCCCCTTCATATTCTTTTTTTCTCTTTTGTTCTGCTTTGGTTTTTTTCCTTGCCCTTTTGTTCTCTTATGCATATTAGTAAGGAGGTGGGGGAAGGATGAAAACAAGCATTTGTTAGGTGCTTACTATGTACCAGGTAAGCACTTTACAAATATTATTTCATTTGATCTTCACAACTCTGGGAAGTCAGTGTTAATCTCCATCTTACAGTTGAAAAACTGAAGTAGACAGCAGTTAAGGGACTTGACCAGGGTCACATAGATAGTAAGTATCTGAGGCCAGATTTGGACTCGGGTCTTCACTCCTCTGGGCCCACTCAACCACTCAGTTGTCCCTAGGAAAGCATAGAGATAAATCTAAGCCTAGGGGCCAAGGGCATCATCTGTCCCTTGGGGCGTCTAGCTTCTTTTACATCACTGCCCCTATTATTTGTCAGCCTGTATCATGTATGGCTGGGACCAGGGAATGAGCCCATGAGGCTCATGGACCCTGGAACTGTCCTCCAGAATGATGATCACCCTCACGGCATAGTTAAGAATGAGGGGAACTCTGGTCAGGATGACAATAAATAGGAAAGTAACAGACCATCAGCCAGTGGGACCAAAAAAATCACCAAGGAGTGAAGGCAAAGGCTGGTTCTGTAGGAGCAGCCACAGCTGAGGAAGCAGGCCAAATGATAACCATTGGGCAGCCACTGGTTTGGTGGGCGACATGTCAGGAAAACGAAGCAAATAAATGATGTCCAAAGTTCTAGCAGCCAGAAGGAAGAGGCCAAGGTCAAGCTGAAAGGAACATTAACAGAAAAGGGGGCAGTTAGCTTGGCATGACAGCTAAAGCTCCCTGGGCCTCCCCACTGTGCCCAATGCATGTCAGGCAGCCCCAGCATTCAAAGCCGCCAGATAACTGTCAAAGAGCTCGCTAACTATAGAATGAGGGCCATACAAATGGCAGCCCTTCAGTTGGCTTTGGTGGGTTGTGCTGGATGGTATTTGAGCAGCATTTTGACATCTGTGTTATTGTTTTAACCTGTTCATAGTCGACGATTATTTTTTCTTACTTTCCCAACTTCTGCCGAGGCCCACGGAGGCCAGAAATCACCTCTTCCCACACCAACTGCAGTTCTGAACCACAGTATCTCAGAGGGGGAAGGGACCTCAGAGGCCATTTGGGCTAACCTCAGTCTGCACAGGAATCCCTCCAACAACCTATGCAATTGATAATGTGTTCATTCAGTTTTTGCTTGAAGACTTCATTTAATGGGAAACTCATTACCTTTTTCTTTTTTTTTTTTTTTTAAGTGAGGCAATTGGGGTTAAGTGACTTGCCCAGGCTCACACAGCTAGTAAGTGTCAAGTATCTGAGGCCGGATTTGAACTCAGGTCCTCCTGAATCCAGGGCTGGTGCTTTATCCACTGTGCCACATAGCTGCCCTTGAAACTCATTACCTTCTGAAGGTGCCCATTTCTCTTTGGGATGGCTAGGTGTTTTCTTTCTTACAGATGCATTTTGTTTTTACAGCTTAGTAATTTAGGGATATACTTCTCCCCCCCCCATAAACCCTCTCTTGTAAGAAAGAAAAATGGTTAAATAAAAACAGCAAAACAATGCTATTTAACGACAAGGCAGCATTTCACACTCATAGATGCCCTACCCTCCAAGGAAAGGAGGGAGGTAATGTCTTAGCTTTACTTGTTAACTCCATGTTTCCTTGAAACAGAACTGAAGTCTGTTTCTTTGAAATGTCTACCCATTGCAAGGCTAGTTCTGATGTCTAGGCTTCATAGGCTCCTAGATTTGGAGCTGCAGATCACGGAGATTATCTAGTTGAATGTCCTCAACTTACAGGTGAGGAAACTGAGGCCCAGAGGGGTGAAGTAACTTGTTTAAGACCACCAAGGTAGTAAGTGACAGACTCAGGTCTTCTGGTTCCAGATTCAGCATTTGAAGCCAGGACTCTTTTTTTATTTTTGTTTTGTTTTGTTTTGTTTTTGTTTTTGTTGCAGGGCAATGGGGGTTAAGTGACTTGCCCAGGGTCACACAGCTAGTAAGTGTCAAGTGTCTGAAGCCGGATTTGAACTCAGGTACTCCTGAATCCAGGGCCGGTATTTTATCCACTGCGCCACCTAGCTGCCCCCTAGGGCTCTTTTTTTAAAAAAAATTAAACACATTTTTTCAATCAATAAGGATTTCTTTTTCATTCCCCCCAAATTTAAAGAAACGGAAGATATCCTTATAACAAATATACATAGTAAAGAAAAACTAATTCCCATATTGGTCATGTCTAAAAACGTGTCTCAATCTTCATCCAGAGTCCATCACCTCTCTGTCAGAAGATGGGGGACATGCTTTATCACTGGTCCCCTGGCATCATGGCTGCTTGATGTATTGATCTGGGCCGGGGAGAGGGGGGGGGGTCTTACGTCTGTCACAGCTCTTCATTGTTATCCTATTGTTTTCATAGTAGAGGGAGACTTTCTTCCAAGTCTCTATCATACCATGATATATGACTGTAAGCCTGACCATTCAAATAGGTCTGCAGCCAACTAACTGGAGTGCTACTGATCTCACCTCAATCCCCCTTGTCAGAAAGAATATCATACAATATCATTTTGTCAAATGTTTTGTTAAAATCTAACTATGGTGTAGTATAATGGAAAGACTGCTGGATTTGGACTCAGGACCTAATTTGTCAGTGAAGTCAGTAAGCTCTCATTAAGTGCCTGCTGTGTGCCAGGCACTGTGCTAAGTACCAAGGATACAGAGAAAGGCAAAAAAGTCTCTGACCAGGGGCAGCTAGATGGCGCAGTGGTTAAAGTGCTGGCCCTGGATTCAGGGGTACCTGAGTTCAAATCCGGCCTCAGACACTTGACACTTACTAGCTGTGTGACCCTGGGCAAGTCACTTAACCCCCATTGCCCCGCAAAAAAAAAAAAGTCTCTGACCACAGGCAGTATGTATTCTAATGACAACATATGAATAACTAGGGACTTGCAAAATATATACAGAGTAAATGGGAGGGGAGGCCCCGGAAGGGGGAAAGGCCTCCTGAAGAAGGTAAGATTTGAATTGAGTCTTGAAGGAAGCCAGGAAACTAAGGGGCAGAGCATTTTAAGCATTGGCTTCAGCCAGTGAAGAGGCTCAGAGATGGGAGATGTTTAAGGAACTCCAAGTAGGCCATGCATCAGAATTAGGTGGTACAGTATATAGGGTGCTGGGCCTAGGGGGGAGAAGACCTGAGTTCTAATCTAGCCTCAGACACTTGCTGGCTGTCTGACTCTAGGAAAGTCACTTAACCTCTGCCTGCCTCAGTTTCCTCATCTGTAAAATGAGGGTAATAATAGTACCTACATCCCGAGGTTGGTATGAGAATCGGATGTGATTTTTGTTAATAAATAAGACTGTTAATAAAGTGCTTTGCAAATCTATATAAAATCTAGCTGTTATATATTATTATTATAGAGTATATGGAGGGATATAAATAAGAAAAGACTAGAAAGGTAAGAAGGGGCCAGGTCATGGAGTACTTTAAATAGCAACATGAGGTCTTTATATTTTATCTTAGAGGTAATTGGGAGCTAATGGAATTCATTCACTGGGGGTATAACATAGACCTCTGTTTCATAAAAATCACTATGGTCGGGGGCAGCTAGGTGGCGCAGTGGATAAAGGAGGACCTGAGTTCAAATACGACCTGAAAAACACTTGACACTTACTAGCTGTGTGACCCTGGACAAGTCACTTAATCCTCATTGCCCTGCCCTCCTCCCCCCAAAAAAGGGTAAAAATCACTATGGTGGTTGTCGTTATTCAGCTGTGACCCCATTTGGGGTTTTCTTGGCCACGCCACTGGAGTGGTTTGCCATTTCTGTCTCTGGCTCATTTTACAGATGAGGAAACTAAGGAAAACGGGGGTAAGTGACCTGCCCAGGGTCACACACCTAGTCAGCATCTGAGGCTGGATTTGAACTCGGGAAGATGAGTCTTCCTGATCCCCAATCCAGTGATCTTTCTGCTATACCACCTAGGTAAGAGACTTGAGGCAGGGAGACCAACCAGATGGGTATTGTGAATCAAGAGATGATGAAGGTTTGCACCAAAGTGGTGGTAGTGTCAAAGGAAAGGGGACATTGACAAGAGATATGAATAGAGACAACACAAGACTGGGCAAAAGACTGGATATAAGAAGTAAGCATAAGTGTGAAGTCAAGGAAAAAATTGAGGTTGTGAATCTGGATGATTGATAGGATGGTGGAGTCCTTGCCCCTTAAGGAAGTGGGCAAGATAATGAGCCATGTTTTGTCTATTTTGGATATAACAAGTTCTGAGTTTGGGATACTGTAGGATACCCAATTTTAGATGTCCAAAAGGCAGTTGGTGATGAGGTACTGTAGGTCAGATGAGAGGTCAGGGCTTGGTATATAGATCTGGGAATTATCTCTGTAGAGATGTTATTGACTCCCTGGGAACTGATGAGATCATCAAGAGAGAGAGTATAGAGTGCAAAGAGAAGTGGACCCAAGGTAGAACCCTGGAGACAGCCATGAATAGTGGGAACAACTTGGATGAAAGTCCAACAAAAGCAGACTGAGAAGGAGTGGTCAGAGGTAAGAGGAGAACCTGGAAAGATTATTGTAATGAAAACCTAGAGAGCACAGAGTATCCAGGAGAAGAGTCAAAAGCATCAAAGGCTACAGAGAGGTCAAAAAGGATAAAGATTTAGAAAAGGCAATGGCAAAAAGATTTGGCAATTAAGAGACCTAAGTTCACTTGGTGCTTACATCATCTTGATGTAAAGTTGCTATCTGGCTATGCTGTCTAAAAATATCTAATGAGTGGTTGCCAGTAAATTAGAAGTTTTAGCAAGAGTTTTAAATATTTATTAAAGAGCATTAGGATCTAATAATCGGAGAGAAAGTTAAAAATCTAAGTATTACTAAGAGACCCCATCACTTGACCTGCCATGGTGAGGTCAAGAACAAAAAGGACCCAACGCTTCCTTCTTCCTCCCAGAAGCCTCCTGTGAAACTGGGAACATCCCATCCACATGCACACACAGCTCCAAGCTAATTGGCTGGTAGCTTTGATAGACAGTACCCATGAGCAAACGTCACTTCCTGATGCCAAGGAACTGACATTCCAAACCATGTGGCTTGCCCTCAGACGCCTTCTCCTCATGGCGGAGCTTTCCTACAGTAACTCTCCAGCAGGTGGTATCGCTCCAATTGTTACATTGAGCAAGGTATTGAGTCTCATTTTCTTAATCTGAAAATGGGAGGATTGAAATAGAAAGCCTCTGAGGTCTCTTCCAGCTCTGAATCTATGATCTTATCATCTTAAAATATTTGACCTTGGATGGCAAACCACTTCTAGGCCTTAGTTTCTTCCTTTGTAGAAGCATCTAGAAGATGCTTCTAGCTCTGATCCATGATATTCTGATCTTCCTACATGTGACCTTGGGCAAGTCACTTAACGTTCATGACTCTCAGTTCCCTCCTCTGTAAATGTGGCAACTGGACTAGATGCCCTCTGAGGCCCCCTTGGGCTCTAGATCCAGGATTCCATAATCCTTGATGTATTCATCTAATGACGCTGTCATTAGACTGAAATTAACCCCAAAACAGGCTGACTCCGTGATCAATGTTCCTCTTTCTAAATGTTCACTAGCAAATAATTTATATTATTATATAATGATCTATTCAGCAATCATCCCCTTAGTAATGCCCTTTTGGAAGGAATTGAAATCAGTCTCCACTCTCTCCCCCTTTTTGAAAATTGGGTAACAATTGCTGCTCCACAATCCTGTTTCATCCTCCGTGATCTTTCAAAGATCTTGACTGTCAAAGCCCATCGGTATCATCTGTAGACTTGTTGACTACCATGGAATGGAGTTCATTTGGGACTGGTGACTTTAGCTTGTCAAGGGTGGTGAGGTGTTCTCTTACTATCTGTCTACTTATTTGGGGCATCTGCCTCCTCTTAGCTATCTTCATTCTGTCTTTTTTGGTCCATGCACACAATGCGTGTTGGACAGCTGGGCAAATGAATTCGTGGAAGGAAGGGAGGGAGGAAGGAAGGAAGGAAATAAGCATTCATTGAGCACCTATTGTGTCAAACTCTTTACAAATATCTCTTTTTATCCTCACAAGAACCCTGGGAGGTAGGTGCTAGAATTATCTCCATTTTGTAGCTGAGGAAACTGAGGCTGAGAGAGGTTATGACTCATTCAGGATTACATGCTAGTAAAGAGCTGATGCTAGATTTGAACTCAGGTCTTCTTCCCTCTAGACCCAGTGTTGTATACACTAAGCCACCTAGCAAACCCATTTCAGATTTATTACCTATATTCTTTGTCTAGCTATATTCTGATCATGATAGGCTTTGTGAATGAATGAATGAATGAATGAATGAATGAATGAATGAAAAAGGATTTATTAATGCTTTGGCAGCTAAGTGGCACAGTGCATAGAATGGTGGACTGGGACTCAGAAAGAGCTGTGTTCAAACTCTGCCTCAGACCCTTACTAGCTGTGTGACCCTAGACAAGTCACACAAACATTCTAAGCCTCAGTTTCCTCCTCTGTAAAATGGAGAGGTTAGACTACATGTCCTCAGAGGTCCCTTCTAACTCTAGAGCTAGGATGCTATGTGTGCCCTTGGACAAGTCACTTCCCCTTTTGGGGTCTCAATATCCTCCTCTGCAAAATCAAAAAGTTGGACTAGAGATGGCTTCTGGGATTTCTTTCAGGTCTAGATCTGTGTGTGAAAGTCACTTCACTTCCTTGGACGTAAGCATCCTCTTTGAGAATACGAGGGAGTTGAACATGATGGTTCCTTCCACTTCTCCATCTAGGATCCTATGAGCACTGAGTTCAGATCTGGATTTCTGACTTTGAGAGGCCTGATGTTTAGAAGGTGGGTATCTGAAGGAACAGCTTTGGAAATCGTTTTTTAAAGGAATGGTTGGGGTGTGTTTAGCCTAGAGAAAAGAGAACATGGAAAAGATATATTTGAAGAGTTGTCATATGAAGGAGGGCCAGGTCCCCTACAGAGCCCAGAACTGTGACCAATTGATCAGGCAAATTTAGGTGTCTGGGTCCATCCTTCCTTCTTTCTTTCTTTCTTTCTTTCTTTCTTTCTTTCTTTCTTTCTTTCTTTCTTTCTTTCTTTCTTTCTTTCTTTCTTTCTTTCTTTCTTTCTTTCTTTCTTTCTTTCTTCCTTCCTTTCTTTCTTTCTTCCTTCCTTCCTTCCTTCCTTCCTTCCTTCCTTCCTTCCTTCCTTCCTTCCTTCCTTCCTTCCTTCCTTCCTTCCTTCTTTCTTTTTCTTTCTTTCCTCCCTTCCTCCCTCCCTTCTTCCCTCCTTCCTTCCTTCCTTTCTCTCCCCAGCCTTGTGATTTCATCAGTATGGGGGGAACCTCCTGGTATAGAAATTCCTTCTACCTATGCAAACTTTTACTTTGTCTGTAAACCATAGCCTCAGAAAGTTACCTGGTAGCACCAAGAAATTAAGTGACTTGCCCATAGTCATATAGCCAGTATGACTCAGGGCTGGGGCTTGTATCCAGATCTCTCTGACTCTGAGGCAAACCCTCGATCTGCTCTGCTCCTCTGCCTCTCTTTTTGTTCAACAGAAGCAAGGATTTCTGACAATTAGAGTTGCCCAACAAATGAAACAGCAGTGAACTTCCCATCCTTGGAAGTGTTCGAGCAGGAGGGAGATGAACATCTGTCAGGGATATTGCAAAAGGGATTCCTGTACGGGGTGAGAGATTGTACTAGGTGACCTCCAAGATCCCTTCCAACCCAGGGAGTCTATGGCTGTAAATTCCCTTGGTTTACCCAAGGCAGGCATCCGACCTACAGAATCTGGACTGTTGGACAGCTCCAGTTGTCAGGAAATTGAGCTTAAATAGCTTTCTCTGTCATTTGGCCTCAATTGGTCCTGGTTCTGTCCTACGGGATTACATAGGCTGAGGTTAATTCTTCTTCCATATGACAGCCTTTCCAATATTGGACAATGGAGTCCAATATCTGAACCCTCGCTCTTCTAGGCTATCTTACACAAGGCTACTTGTCTTTAACAAGAAAACCTAGAAAATGGAGGAAAAAATAATCGTGTTTTAGCCTTCTCTTTTAATATCAATATTTCCCACTCTGATTAGATCTTTGTCCATTCTCAATGTCATCCGATGAGATTATGATGTGCATAGGATTTCGTCAGTCATCCCATGCTTGTATTAACTACAACCATTCCAGAGCCCCAGAAGAGCAGTTAATATTTCCAAATTCAGGAAGAGCAAGACTTATAGATGCTATTAAGAGAATCAATTAATCCACAAAGAATATGGTCTGTGGGAGTCTTTGCTTTCTCTGCTAAAAGCTCTTTGAACCTGGAGGCATAGTAGATATGGTCTCTGAAATGGATAAACTGTCTAGGAATTTCCTGAGTTGGGGGGGGGGGATATCAGAATATTCACTTTGGAAGGAGAAGGGCTCTTTTCATTTGTTAACCTTTCATTCCATTTCGGAAATATTGCCACAAACTTGTTTGCTAAGATGCTGGAATGTGGAGGCATATTATACATTAATGGAAACACAAAGCATTTCTGGAGGGGGGTGGGGTGAAAACTAAGCTTTTGGCTGCCCAGCATTGGCAATGGATTATTGCAGGGTGGTTTTCTCTGCTGAACTGTTTGACTTTGAAATGGTCAGGTACACTGGGGGGCGGGGGGGATTCCATTATTCAGGAGCATTCGTGAAGCTTTTGAAATTCCATTTTGCATTTTAGTTAAGTACTGAAGTGTTGGCACTGGTATAGGTCCAAGGTGTTGCTCCCATCTGCCTGCCTTTGCATTGGCTGCCCCCTATTCCCTCCTCTTGGCCTGCTGTTTATAATTGCTAGCTTCCTTCAAGGCTCAGGACTTAACTAAAACGCTTTGTGTTTCTGTTAACATTATGTGTTGCATTATATGCCTCCACATTCCAGCATGATAGCAAACAAGTATGTGGCAGTGTTTCCAAAATGGAATGAAAGGTAAAAAAGATGAAAAGAGCCCTTACTTTCCTCAAATTACACTTACCTGTATACATGTTGTATGCTCCCAGTAGGGTAGAAGCTTCCTGAGGACAGGCTCTGTTTCATTTTGCATCTGTGTATCTTGATGTCATGATTGTAGATCTAGGACTAGAAGGGACCTCAGAGGTCATTTATTTCAATATTTTCATTTTTACCAGTGAGGAAACTGAAACTGAAAGACTTGCTCAAGGCCTTAAAATAAGTAAATGGCTGAGTCAGGATTTGAACTCAGGTCAAAGAATCGTAAAGTCATAGATTTACAGTTGGGTCTTTAGAGTCCAACCCCCTAATTTTACAGAGGAGGAAACTGAGGTCCATGGAGGGGAAGGGGCTTGCTCAAGGTCATACATGGGATCTTAGACTTTGGGTAGGAAGGTTATTTAGTGCAATTTCCTCATTTTACATAGGGAGAAACTGAGGCCAAGGGAGGGGAAGGGACTTGCTCTAGGTCATACATGGAGTAAATAACAGAGCCAGGATTCCAAGCCAGATCTTCTAACTCCAAAGCCAGCTCTCTTTCCATGATACCATACTACTGCCCTATAGTAACCTGCTCATAGTAAGTGCTTAATAAATGTTCATTGGATTGAATTGTACTTTCTGGTTCCTATGAGAGACTTCTAAGGAAAATTTAGGCCTGCTCTTATATCTTAAATATAACTAACATGGACAAAGTCGGATCCCTCATGAACCAAAGTGATGTTTTGGAAAGAGCACTTGATTTGGGATCAGAAGCCTATTTTTGTCATTCAGTCATTTTTTCAGTCGTGTCTGACTCTTCACAACCCCACCAAAGGACCCACTGAAAAAGGCACTAGAGAAATCAAAGGTGAAAATAGTGGAATCATAGGGAATTGTAGTCAGGAGAGTATAGGGATTAGGGACTACAGCTGTTCTAGGCATCACAGGAACATTCACTGCTCAGGCCTTGGACAAGCAGTCACATGAGCTCACAAAGAGGAAGGATCAGAACCTAGTGCAGGGAACTAAAAGACCAGAGGATAGGTAATCCTTAATAAGAATGCCCACAATTGCCTCTGGAAAGGAAATACTGTGAGACTCAAGCAAGAGGTTTAGAGGGTCCAAGGGAATCTAGATTGGAGAGGCACTAAGAACCTTTCCAATGTCAGCAGAGTTCATGGGATGGGACTTTTTCCAGGGGTAGAGAAGAGCAAATTAAGACAGGGGCTGTCAGGGTATGGGGTAAAGTAGAGAGCTTTTCAGAAAGAGGGAAAGCTGAATATCATTATGGGGAGAGAATTAAATAGAGTTCTGTATATCTGGTAAAAGTCACCACCTAGGTAGGGAGACGCATCTTTTTACATTTTCATTAGAAATTAACTGTAGGGGGCAGCTAGGTGGTGCAGTAGATAAAGCACCGGCCCTGAATTCAGGGGGACCTGAGTTCAAATCCAGCCTCAGACACTTGACACTTACTAGCTATGTGACCCTGGGCAAGTCACTTAACCCCCATTGCCCTGCAAAAAAAAAAAAAAAAAGAAAGAAAGAAAAAGAAATTAATTGTAACTGCAACACAAATGCATTGTTGGTAGAGTTGTGAACTGATCCAACCATTCTGGAGAGCAATTTAGAACTATGCCCAAAGGTCTATAAAGCTGTGCGTACCCTTTGACACAACAATACCACTATTAGGTCTTTTTCCCAAAGAGATCATAAAAAAGGGAAAAGGACCCACATGTACAAAAATATTTATAGCTGCTCTTTCTGTGGTGGCAAGGAATTGGAAATTGAAGGGATGCCCATCAATTGGGGAATGGTTGAACAAGTTATGGTATATGATTGTGATGGAATACATTTCAGACAAACCTGGAAGGACTTACATGAACTGATTCTGAATGAGATGAGAAGAACCAGGAGAACATTGTACACAGTATCAACAGTATCAACAACATTGTGTGTTGATCAACTCTTATAGACTTGACTCTTCTCAGTAATACAATGGTCCAAGATAGTTCCAAAGGACTCATGATGGAAAATGCTCTCCAAGTCCAGAAAAAAAACTATGGAATCTAGATGCATATTGAACCATACTATTTCTATTTTTTGTTTTTGTTTTTTGAAGTTTTTCCTTTTTGCTCTGATTCTTCTTTCACAGCATGACTAATGCAGAAATATATTTATGTGACTGTACATATATAACCTGTATCAGATTGCTTGCTGTCTTGGGGAGGGAAGGGAGGGAGGGAGAAAAATTTGAAACTAGAAATCTTATAAAAACAAATGTTGAAAACCATCTCTACATGTAACTGAAAAATAATAAAATACTTTTATGGAAAAAAAGAAATTAATTGTAACAGTAATCATATCTTTTAGCAAAAAAATAGATGATACCTCATTAAGGTTGGCTCTGATAATTCATACTTTTTGCCTAAAAATACCATTAATAGTTAGGACAAAATTTTAAAAGTAGATGAATGCTATGGAAGTTTATAATCCTAGCAATGAAATAGAATATTAAAGGAAAGAAAAAGGTTAAAACAGCATAACTGTTTTAACAAAAATACCAGATAGTAAAACAAATTCCAGTTGAATATCCTTTTTTGAAATAAAACTTACTCAAACATCAATTAAAAGTTATTAAACATACAAAACCATCATAATATTTGAATTGCTACGGGTGTGAAAGCTTGAAATACCTGTGAAGCTTGAAGAAAACAGTAAAAGTTTAACAAAGTTAAAACAAAGTTGTTTTAAATGACCACACCATTATTAATGTGCGTAATTATTTCAACAGTAACTGCTTAACAGAGCTATTGAGAAAACCGATGAAACAGCACCACTGCTAAATGGAACAAGCTTCTCTGGCATATTAGGGAAACCTCCAGTTTTCAGAATTTTAATATTTATTCTTGCTATTAACACCTAGAAGCCAAATTATATTTCCCAGGGTCAAACATTCATTATACCTAGATGGGGTTAATAGATAGGGTTTTCCCAGAGGGAAAACTTGAACCCAGGTGTGCTTGAATTTTAAGGTCACTTCTTTGTGAATTCATTATACTTGCATCTATAACAATTTATAGTCCAAAAGAATACTCTATAATTATCAAATATTCACATCACTAAAGTAACTTGTTTTTAAGATGAGGCAATTAACAAATTTCCAGATCCAAATTTTTAAAATTTTATCTTAATGCAAATATCAAAATAAACTGCAACTTTAAAACCCAAACATCTTATTAGAAGACATATTTCACTTAAAATAAGATGAATAGGGGCAGCTAGGTGGCGCAGTGGATAGAGCACTGGCCCTGGAGTCAGAAGGACCTGAGTTCAAATCCAGCCTCAGACACTTAACAATTACTAGCTGTGTGACCCTGGGCAAGTCACTTAACCCCAAATGCCTCACCAAAAAAAAATTCTCAATTTATTTGAAGCCTAATATTATCAGTTATTCTCAATAAACTAGATTTTTATTAATAAACTCATTTTAAATGGTGATAAACACTGGTTGCTGAGAAGCCAGATATTTCTCCAAATTTAAATAGAACCTAATTAACCTTGATTTGTGGTTCATAAAACTTGGATTTAAACTATCTAGTATTGGAGATCAATTATCAACTAAAGTTTTAACAAATTTCTTAAAAACAGGTAAAAAATAAAATCAAGGTACAGGCACTGTCTGCCTCTCTGTGTGATATGGGCTGGAATTTTGGGTCAAATTGATCATGAGTCATCCCAAAAGAATTACAAGACTCAGTGACTCAGTTTCCCAGGTTTTATTGCAATACTGTGAGTGACCACAGGGAGAGAACCAGAATAGTAGAAAGGTATCTCTCGAATAAGGAAAGGTAGAAAGTTATATTTATAGTATGGATAAATTGATTATCAGTCTCATCATAATAATCTCCACATTAGGGAGGTACAGTGGAGGGCCTGTGCTAATTTGGAGTTCCTGGGGTCCTAAGCCAACCCCCAAGGCAGGTACCTTTTTCTGTGGAGGTGTGTTTTGGGGGTTTACTCGTCATAAGGTGAATCTGGGGACAAATTTGGCCTTTTCTGCACATCTCTTTCTGATTCCCATGGCTAGTTTCAAAACATCTTCATTTATCATTTATTTCCAGTCTAAATTTCTATAGCCTGTCAATTTTATCATCGTTATATGACCTGTCCATTTATGTTCCTGTTATGGGTACTGATTACTGTGGGTAAGAGAACTTAGCATCCTGACTTGTAAATTATCCCTTAACTGGGGTCCGAATCCCTCTTAGAGCTCATATCTGAATTAGAGCTGGAGTCTTAGGTTTTTCTGTTAACCCCTTTTTGCCTCCTACATCCTGTGTAAATTACTTTTCTGACAATTCTGCTTTGAGTGGCGGATTGCTGAATGCAAGATAAGGGACTCAATTTTAATATCAAGGTTCACAAACACACATTTTAACACATATGCAGAAAACTGCACAAGGACAGACAAAAAACAGTAAACAGTCATTGTAAAGATTCTGAAGATAATTTAGCATACACAAATTAAGTCCTTTATATCCTCAAAGACACATTAATTTGAGCCAGATCAATTGGTCGCTTTTTTCCTTAAAAAATTAGACCTTTTGGGGCAGCTAGGTGGCACAGTGGATAGAGCACCAGCCCTGGAGTCAGGAGTACCTGAGTTCAAGTCCTGCCTCAGACGCTTAACACTTACTAGCTGTGTGACCCTAGGCAAGTTGCTTAACCCCAATTGCCCCGCAAAAAAAAAAAAAAAGGAGAGACCCCACTGTGGCCATCAGTGTTGTGGGTCAGACTTGAATTCTGCTAATTTTCCAAGTACTTGCAATCCTGTGGTACATGATTTGAAAACAGAACCTGGCAGCTGTTCTTTCCAGGACCTGTCAGAGTGGCCACATGTGGTCCATAAAAACAACCTGCAGCCATCCCCTTTTGGGAGACCTGTCAGAACAGACCAGTTACCAATTCATCCATGGATATAACCAGACCCTTGATCAAAGAGCTTTTAGGAATTCAAGAAAAAAGGATGCGAGTTCTGAATTTGAGAGGCCCTTACTTAGATCAGGCCTCCGAATTTTGAGTCCAGACTGGAACACAAAAGATTCCTGCTGGCGCTGAGCATCCTGAGATCAAAAATGGTGGCTGGCTGGACACACAGTCTTCAAATCCCAGATTAGCCCCCATATGTTAACCTGTAAGTTAAGGAAACAATCAATATAGGAGAAATAAGGTCTTTAATTGGGGCAGAGGACCTATAGCCCGGGGTATCACAAAGCAAGAAGCTAGGAATAGCCAAAGATGGGAACAGAGGACAGGGTTTTTATGGGGTAACAGAACAAAAGGGAACCAAAAGATTGCTCCAGAGTCATGTACAACTACTTGATGTAAACAAAAGCAACCTTAGAACTGCTCCTGAGTTAAGTATAGATGCTACTTCAATCTAAATAGAAACTACTTAATGTAGTTGGACCCTTTTACACAATAACATAAAGTCCTGGGAGTTAGGAGGTGGAGGAAGGTCCATAAGTCAATCAAGAGTCTGGAATTGACAAAGACCAGTAAGCCCTAGGCAGCTCACCTGCCTGGGTGGGGATCAGTCAGTTCTCAGTAAATTTGTAGTTATCACTAGCTACTCAAATCTGTTCTTGGGCAAGGCCCCCCCCCCCCAACAGACTACTACAACAGGAGAAGGATGGGGTGGGAGTAAGCGTAAGGACTTCAGTAGCCTCTCCTTCCCCACTTCCTGAAAGCAAGGAGCCCCCAGGGAAGTTCAAATCCCTTAAGTCACCCCATCAAAGCATGACTTACAAAGACAGATGAAAGCCCCTTTTCTGGCCAGTGGGGAATCTGAATATCAACTAGCCAACCATTTCCCAGGTGGTTCTCCTCCATGATGGATGAGTACCTCTGTTGGATTGGCTCATTGCAAAGTGAGATAGATAGACTGATAGATAGATAGATAGATAGATAGATAGATAGATAGATAGATAGATAGATGATAGATCTATCTATCTATCTATCTATCTATCTGTCTGTCTGTCTGTCTGTCTGTCTGTCTGTCTGTCTGTCTACCTGTCTCCTCCACGGCCTATATCATGAATCAGCACCAGTCCCTAGGTCCAGGCTCTCTGCTGTCTCCCCCCAATACCTGGTCCTGCTTGATCCAGATAAGAACTCTATAAAAATCCAGCCAGCAGGATAAAGCACCGGCCCTGGATTCAGGATTCAAATCCAGACTCAGACACTTGACACTAACTGTGTGACCCTGGGCAAGTCACTTAATCTTCATTGCCCTACAAAACAAATGTAAAAAAAAATTAATAATTTAACTTATTCTAACCCCAAAAAATTATATAACAGTACTGATATGAAAAATTATGATTATATGAAAAATTATAACTGGGCCCTAAATCTCTTCATGGTCTCCAATAAATATGTAGAAATATTTTAAACTTATTGGCCTAATTTGACTGGGGGGCCTAATTTGGGGACTTTTGACTGGCTGGCTGACTGCTATTAGCTTAGTATGGGCCGTTTACAAAATTTCTCCAAACTGCTCCCAAATTGATAAGCAAAAGATAAAGAAGCCTCTTAATGAAATAATCAAAGCAGAGTTTATTTATGAGATACAATTTAAACATAAAGATACAGGGAAATAAAATGTACAACCTGACTGCTTTCCGGCAAGTCTCTTTCCACCTGCCGCAACCGGAACTTTTTTAGCCGCCTCCTGCGTACCAACAGACCTTCTTCTAGCGTTGCCCTCACTGAAAAGCCCCCCTGCTCCATACTCTTTCTCCGGAAGTCCTTCTCTTCTCTTAATCTTCTGGCCTTGTCTCCTTGCTCTTACCTTTATCTCCGTTTTCCCTTCAGCATCTCTAGCATCCCTTTCTCACCGACCTCTCAGCATCTCTAGTCTCCTCCTGCTTTCTCTATCCTCTGGCGTCCCTCTGTTCTCTCAATCTTCCGGCCTCCCCCCTGCGTTCTCCTAGTCGTCTGGTGTCCCCCCTTCACTGTCTCACTAGCTCTCCTGTATATCAGTCTTCTCTAACCTCCTTGTACTGTCTCCCCCCCTCACTGTCTTATCTGTCCCCTTTTTATTAACCTACTCTCAGGCGAAACTCGGGGCTGGCCGCCCCCAAGTCGTGCGAGCCCACCACTGGGGCTGAGTGAAGCAAACCCTGGCATCCCTGAGGGTTTTTGGGTGCCTCTCCACTGTGCACACGGGCTATGCTAGGGCCTGGCAGGACAAGCCTGGGATCTCCAGGAAGCTCCCCTCAGGGCTTAGGGAGCTGGGCTTCTTCCTGCTCCTCCCCCCACTCCCCCCCCCCAGAAAAGCCCACAGCTCTTTTTGGCTCAGCTGAAGCGGAGGGGGAGGGACACCAGCCCCTCCCACACAGAAAAAACCCTGAGAGCCCAAGGCTTTCTAATCTCAGCTCAAAGGTAGAGTCCCTAAATCAAAATAAATTTCTACACAAACAAACAAACAAAAAACTCAGCCTGCTTCACTGGCTTTGGGTGTCCATTTCCACCCAACAGGACATTATTGCCTTTTCTTTTATCCTAGATTTTGAGCAGAAAGGTCATCTGGTCCAACATCCTAGCAATCGATTCATTTCTCAAGCCTCTCCAATGTGTCAGGCACTGTGTCAAGTGTTGGGGAGGCAGACAAAAATAAAACACGCTGGGGCAGCTAGGTGGCGCAGTGGAAAAAGCACTGGCCCTGGATTCAGGAGGACCTGAGTTCAAAGCCAGCCTCAGATACTTAATACTTACTAGCTCTGTGACCCTGGGCAAGTCACTTAACCCCCATTGCCTTTCAAAAATAAAATAAAATAAAACATGTCCTGCCCTCAAAGAGCTTCCATTTGAAGGGGGAGACAACACATCCACATATAAGTATAGACTCAGTGTGTGCCAAGGAAATGCCCTCATATATCACACCACAGCTGTCCACATCCTGGCTCCTTGGCCTGCATTCTTATGTCCCTGTGGCTGGCATTACCAGCACTGATGATCCAGGAGACAAGCCCCCAAGGACGCCTGGAGAGGGACTTTTCTTTCAGAGCAGAGAATTGTTGGCAGCATGCTGTGAGAAAGTGGGAGGAAGATGCGAGGCCTCTTTCCCCAGCAGGCCGCTATTGCCACTTACCAAATGGGAGATAATAACAATAATTATAGAGAGGGTATCTTTAAGAGTGCTTAGCGCCCCAAAGGCTAGAAAGCCTAAAGGCCATTTGGGAGCCGGAGAGAGTTCAGAATTTGGCAGAGAAGAAAGGTTTAAAACAACACATCCCATTCTCAGCTTGGTCAAGGAGAAAAGAAAGCTGCATTTATTTCCATAATAAAGCATATCCTCTCCCCCTTGGGGGGAGGGTGTCAATGCATAAAAGAGGAATCAATTAGTTAAGAATCTCAGAATGTTAATAGAAAATGTTGACTGAAGGCCACCAGGTCTTTGCTTGAGGCTTTTTTATGGGAAGATTTGGATAGCTCCAGATATGACATTAGCATTCATGTAAATTTCCCATATTTCCCAAAGAACCTTAATTCCTTATATCTGGAGGAGGTTTGGAGTAGGAAAGGGGTGAGCTGGGAAGGGGGAGTTTCCTTTTGATGTGTTCTAATGCAGTGGAGGAAAAGAGTCCGAGTCTCCAATCCATCAGGAGCCATTGCATCTGGTGGGCAAATTTGGAGGCCACGCATCCAGATGGCATAAGGCATAATTGCACGAGGCAAAGTCTGAAGATGGGAACTGTTG
Organism: Dromiciops gliroides; assembly: GCF_019393635.1. NCBI lineage: Eukaryota > Metazoa > Chordata > Mammalia > Microbiotheria > Microbiotheriidae > Dromiciops > Dromiciops gliroides. The sequence continues at coordinate 37,140,874 of NC_057867.1, read as the reverse complement.
TGTAGAGAATAGGCCAGTGGAAAAAGGACTAGATTCGGAGCCTGAAGTAAAATCCACATATGTGACCTTGGACAAGTCACTTCATCTCTTGGGGGTCTCAGTTTGCTCCTCTGTAATAAGGTGTTGGACTAGTTGACCTTGAAGGTCCCATCCAGTTCTAGATCTGTGATTCTTTGGGTGACCTCAGGCTAATCTGATCACCTGTCTGGGTCTCAGTTTCTCCCTCAATAAAACATATGTCATCTAAGGTCCCTTTCAGCTCTAAATCTGCTTGCCTGTGGCTATAAATTCAAGGTACAATATTGTTAATAGCATGATAATTTATTTTGATCATCAGCGGTTTGATGTGCCCATGGCAATGCAGCACCCTCGCCAGGGCTGCTTTCCCAATTCCCACTTGAACTGGCAGGCTGGCTCCTCAGATGGTGGCAGAACACTCCTCTCCCAGGGTTCTATTGGATAAACCTGAGGGTCTGTGAAATTTCTAGTACTGTCATTCACAAGTCCTTATGTGTGTGCTGATCATCACCCAGTAGCCTCAATTGGCTTTTAGAAATGGTATTTATAGTATAGCCAAAAACCCCAAAACAATTGGTACAAAACATTTCCACCTTCCTGGCCCCCAAATACACCAGAGGTGGGTGCATTCTCCCTTTGCACTCAACAGGTCCTTAGGAAGAATGGACCCAAATTTAAAATACAAAAGAAATGAGGCACATGTGACACACTGTTCCCGGTTATTAAAAATCCTTTTCTCCTTTCCTGGAGTACTCTTGATATTCTGTGAAGAGTATGGCATCCATGATGGATGAGTGCCTCTGTTGGGTTGGCTCATTGCAAAGTGAGATAGATAGGTGAGAGAGAGAGAGAGAGAGAGAGAGATAATGAGATAGATGAATGGATAAATAGAGATAGATAGATGATAAAGAGATATAGATAGATGAGAGAGACATTACAAGATAGAGAGACAAATAGATGAATGGATAGAGATGGATGAGAGATAAAATGAGATAGAGATGAGAGAGATAGAGATAGAACAAGATAGAGAGATAGACAAATAGATGAATGGATAGAGATGGATGAGAGAGAGAGATAAAATGAGATAGAGATAGATGAGAGAGATAGAGATAGAACAAGATAGAAAGATAGACAAATAGATGAATGGATACATAGAGATAGATACATGAGATAGAGATAGAATGAGATAGAGATAGACATGAATAGAGATAGATGAGAGATAGAATGAGATAGATGAATGGATAAAGATAGATGATAGAGATAGATAGATAGATAGAGCATTTCTTATGGATTTACCATGTGCCAGGCACTGTATTAAGTGCTGGGGAGATAAATAAAAGAAAGGAAGGCAGTTCCTTCCCTCAAGGTGATTGCATTCTAGTAGAAGAAGATAACACATAAAGGGGTTTTGGAAGGTGGGGAAAGGGAGATACTGCAGTACAATGAAGAGACTCTAGGGAAGCGGCATGAAGGTGAAAGCTTAGTTTTCAGAACTGAAGGTTATAGGAGCAGTCCAAAGTTTCTACAGGAAGGAGAGGAGGAGGATGGGCTGAGCTTGTAGTCCACTAAAACCCTCAGATCTCTTTCCCATGGATTGTTTTATGGCCACGTTTCCCTGATAATATACTTATGAAGTTGATTTTGTTGACCCAAGAATGGAATTTGACATTTCTTCACATTAAATATAATTGTATTTGATTTGGCCTATTAACCATGGCTGTTGAACCTTTTTTGAATCCTGTCAGGAAATGTGTTAGCTATCCTTTTATTTTGTGGTCATTGTTAATCCCATAGGTATCTTTCCCTTTCTAGTTTTCCTCCCCTTTTTTCCTGGGGCAATTTATTTTATTACTTATGTCTTCCTTGGCTGCTATACATTTTTTCCTTTCTTATATTTCTATTGTCTGGAGTGTTTTCAAAAACAATCTGCTCAGGTACATTTTCTTTGTAGAAATGCTTCAAATGCCTCTTTTTTGGTTGAACATACAGAGAGGCAATAGACTCAAGGTTGTGGTAAGATTATTGGAATTTGGCTAACTGATTGGGATGAGCCACACCTGGCCTGCCCTGAGTGTGCTACTGATGTCAGCAAGAGAAACCACTCTCCACAGGCAGTTTTGAAGGACTTCCCCTTTTGGGGGAGGAAGAGTAAACGCTCGCTGAGGGGAGCTCAGTCTCTTCTGGAGTGACTTTCTTGCTGGTGGTGTGAGCAGCAGGAGCAGAGGAGTCCTACGGGCCCTGGCTGAAAAGCTGGTTTCCATTGAAGCTACAGACCCCAGGTGGTGAGTTAACATATGAGCCCTGCTCTTTTGAATTAGCTGAACTGGAAGCAAGTTTGGGGATTGTATAGACTTAGGTTAGAGTTAGGAGGATTATCCATATTTCTTTTTCCTTATTCCCTTGTTTTTAATTTTATTAGTTTCACCTTTGCTGTTTATTTTATTCCCATTAATAAAACCTTATTCATTTGTGGAAAAGAGACTGTTAGGCTCCTTTCTTATTGGCCTGGGAGAAATATCTAAAAAGGCAGTTCAAAGGGAAGGGAGTTTGGGGCCTAGAATTTCCTCATTATTTCCAGGACCCCAATATTATGGTGAGCCACTCAATTAACTCTCCACATATTAAATTTGGCCCTCACAAGGTGCAGAAAAAACATACATTTTTAGAAGTGACTATTATGTGGATTCATTTGACTTCACTATGTTTATTTGTTACAAGTTTTTTTTTCTTTTTTTTGTGAGGCAATTGGGGTTAAGCGACTTGCCTAGGGTCACACAGCTAGTAAGTGTTAAGTGTCTGAGGCCGGATTTGAACTCAGGTCCCCCTGAATCCAGGGCCGGTGCTCTATCCACTGTGCCACCTAGCTGTCCCTAAGTTTTTTTCTTTTTCAGTTTTTTAATTGGGGTTAAGATTTGAGAAGAAAAGGGGAGATTAGTAATAGTGATACCAAAAATAAGAGCCATTGAAATCTTTTTTTTAAATTTCACAAAAGAGAACAGAAGGAAGTTCAGAAGGAAACACTGGCAACCAGGATAGTTTTGAAAGTAATGTCTACAAATATATACATATGTATAAATGTGTATATATACATATATGTGCAAGAAATATGAATACAATCTTCTTTTTATGTTCTGCTAGGTATATGGAAATCCTCCTCTTTGGGGTGTTAAAGTTCAAGAAGTTTTGAAAAAGGTTACTTTAAAAATATATTTTTTAAATTGCCCTTTGGTTTTGACAATTCACATAACTGTGCCACCATCTAGCTCACATAGCTCCAAGGGATAACATGAAAGACTGCTTTGCTGAAATATATGCCTAGACCATTCCTCTAACCTGCACTTGTCTAAGTACCCTATCCAAAAAGGAAATTAGGCTAGTCTAACACAGTGTGTTTTTTTTTGTTTTGTTTTGTTTTTTTTGCCAAGTTGGCTCAGAGTGATCCTTGCTTCTCTATCTAAATGCTTACAGCTTTAAGGCTTGGATATCTCAGATGCCTAATGCTTGGCACCTTCATCCTTGGAGGTGAGCATCAAATGCTCCGGCATCTCTCTTGACCAAAATAAATGTATCCCTCTGATTTTTCCCACAGTTCAAAGTGAAATGGTAGAATAAAAGTAGCAGCTTATCTCTTTTTTTAAATTATAAAAGTATTTTACTATTTTCCAGTTACATGTAAAGATAGTTTTCAACATTTGTTTTCATAACATTTTTAGTTCCAAATTTTTCTGCCTCCCTCCCTTCCCTTCCCTCCCCCCTCCCCAAGACAGAAAGCTATCTGATATAGGTTATATATGTACAATCACATTAAACACAGTAGCAGCTTATCTCAATCAGGAGTGGTGGTACTTTTTGAGTAAAATTCTCCAGCATCTGCTCCATATTTTGAGGAGACCTTGGCTCTGGACACTGGGGTGAGGAGGCAGCGCTAAGAGTTGTAAACTAAGAGCCCATGTTCCCTGAAGGAATCTCCTCCTTGCCCTTAGGGTTCAGTGTAGGACTATGAAACCTGGGACCAAACTGGAAGAAGCCTGTCACATGCACAAAGACCAGTCTCTTTTTCCTTATGAAGCTATCCATGTTGTATTGTAGCTCCTTTTAGGATTTCTAGTTATTGACTTTTTTAATTAGAGAAGATGCTATGAACTGAATGGCACCCAGGCCTTCTTTGCAGAACTCCAAGCCAATTTTTGGATATTAAAATGTTACCTTGAGCCAGAGAACTCTGAAAATCCCATGCAAGGAGGAAATTTTCATGGCTTCTTTTGTTCGTCCTTCCATTTCTGGCCTTGGTCTCAGTGGCACTGCCAGCTTGGATGCCAAGTTTGGCTTCGGCCAAGTGAAGCATATCAAGCTGCCATTATCCCAAATGACCTCTTCCTTGGTCTTCCAATTTCTGATGAAGTCTTATTCATCTGCCTCCCTACATATGCATGAAAGAGGGTGGGCAAAATATACTGATGTCTTGACAGTGGTATTGTGATGTTTTCAAAATCTTACCTTGGAGAGCCGCCTGATAAATTTTTATAGAGATATCAACATGAGTGAATGTAACACATATTTTAACTTGTTTTTAGTGAGGGTAATTCCTGGTAGAGAAATGCAGTCTATTAATGCACATTGAAACTGTTTTGCAATACATAGTCTTTGAGTTGCCTGTGGCACTGAGATGTGTAACTTGGGGCAATGAAGGGGATTGTATTAGACCGTTGGCATTCCTTCCAGATCTCATTCTGATTCTATGATCCAAACTGGCAGTATGGGTTCACCCAAAGGTGGTGCTATAATCCTATGTGTGACCTTGTGTAAGTTCACTCCCCTTCCTGGGCCTCAGTTTCTTCCTTTGTAAAACAAGGGTGTTGGAATTGATCACTGAGGTCCCTTACAACTCTAGATGTATGATACTTCCTTGATTAAGTTACTTGTTCAGGGTCACACAGGCAATATGGGTCAGAGGTTGAGCCTAAGTCTTATTGGCTCTATGACCAGCTCTCCACACCCTTCCTCTGATCTAAAAAATCTTTTGTGATATCTTTCGTTTGCTCATTTCTAAATATTTCCCTTCTCCTCGACCCAAGGTACACATAGATAAGTATATGGATTTCTAAATGTCTGTGGCATGCTTCCATTTGAATGTCTTCTTGGCACCTCAAACTCACCGTGTTCAAAACAGAACTCATCGTCAAAACAGAACTCATTGTCAAAACAGAACTCCTAAGCTTACCCTAGTTCAGACTTTCCTGTTTCTATTGAGGGCACTTCAACTCTCCTAGCCACTGAACCTTGAAACCTTGTCACAGGATCTGATCTAGAACTGGAAGGGACCTTAGAGGCCATCTAACCCAAATTCCTCCTTTTCTAGATGAGGAAATTGAGGCCCAGGGTAGAGAAGTGACTTGTCCAAGGTCCTACATAGGATCATAGCACCCCCTTTGTAGTTACCCCCCCCAACTAGAGCTTACACTGGCAGTTGGGTTGTCAGTTATTTAGTGCAAACCCTTCATTTTATAGGTGAGGAAACTAAGACCCAGAGAGGGAAAGTGAATTGTCCAAGGTCACACAGGCAGGATTTCAACTTAGATCTTTTGATTCTAATGCCAGTACTCTTTCCATTGCACCATATTGTCTCCCTGAGAGGTTTCAACTACTGAATAAAGTTAGAAAAGTTTAAGGGAGAAAATAGAACAGTATATCTTATTTTTGTCAGATTTCAGGGATTCTTTCCTCAAAAACATTTTGCAAATAGTGGCTTACATCTTCCATTTCCTTATTTGAATTTATCTTTTGTTGTTATTGTTGTTCAGTCATTTCAGTAGTTTCCAACTCCTGTTTCTGAAATAATAAACATTTTTATTTAAAGTTTTGAGTTCCAAATTTTATCCTTACTTCACTCCCTCCCCTCCCTCCTCCCTGAGGTTGTAAGCAATCAGATATAGGGGCAATTATGTAAAACAATACTGTAGTAGTCATTTTGTACAAGAAAACTTGAATAAAAGAAAAAATGAAAGAAAGTGAAAAATAGCCTGCTTCAGTCTGTGTTTAATCAGTATCAGTTCTTTCTCTGGAGGTGGATAGTAGGCTTAATCAATAGTTCTTTGAAATTGTCTTGGATCATTGTATTGCTCAGAATAGTTGTCATTCACAGTTCTTCATCAAACAATATTGCTGTTTCTGCACAACATTCTCTTGGTTCTGCTCACTTCACTATACATCAGTTCATATAAGTCTTTACAGGCCTTTCTGAAATCATCCTGTTTATCATTTCTTATAGCACAACAATATTCCATCCCCTTTATATACCACAGCTTGTTTAGCCATACCCCAATTGATGAGCATTCCTTTGATTTCCAATTCTTAGCCACCACAAAAAGAGCTGCTAGAAATATTTTTGTACACATAGGTCTTTTTCTCTTTTGGTGGATGTCTTTGGGATATTTACCTAGCAGTGGTATTGCTGGATCAAAGGCCATGCACTACAGCCTTTTGGGCATAGTGTCCAACTCTTCTTGACCCCATTTGGGGTTTTCCATGCAAAGATACTGGAGTGGTGTGTCATTTCCTTCTCCAGTTCATTTTACAGATGGCACAGTCAGGGTGAAGTGACTTGCCCAGGGTCACACAGCTACGCTATGTCTGAGGTCAGATTTGAACTCATGAAGATGAATCTTCCTGACTCCAGGGCCAGCACTCTATCCATTGCAGCACCATTTAGCAGCCCTCCTGAATTTATCTAGATATATGTTAAGTTGCTGTCAGTTATTTCCCTGAACTGTTCAGCTCCATCCTCAATCTCCCCACTTCTCCCCTCCTCCTCCATCCTTTCTTTTGACACCAGATCACAGTTGAGCACTTTGATAATGAAACAGTGAAACAAATGTGATACTGGTTCCCATATAGAACTTTTTGGTTGTATGGCTCAAGTGCTTCCTTAAATCTACAGAAAGATAACATGTGACTGGTTTAATTATCTAGAAAATGCAATATCTGAGTTGTCCATCAAGTAGTGCTCCACTTGAGCCAGCTACCCAATCTTGTAAGAAACTTTCTCCTGTACATGGCCAAGATAGCCTTTTCTTTTTTAAATTATGAAAGTATTTTATTATTTTCCAGTTACATGTATAGATAGTTTACAACATTTGTTTTTATAATATTTCTAGTTTCAAATTTTTCTCCCTCCCTCCCCCCTCCCCTAGAACCAGGTAATCTGATATAGGAGATATCTATATATCTATATATAGATATATAGATATATATAACATTAAACATATTTCTGCATTAGTCATGTTATAAGAGAAGAATCAGAGCAAAAAGGAAAAACCTCAAAAAAAGAAAAAAAACAGCACCAAAAACAAAAGAAATAGTATGGTTCAATCAGCATCCATATTCCACAGTTCTTTTTTTCTGAATTTGGAGAGCCTTTTCCATCATGAGTCCTTTGGGACTATCTTATACCATTGTATTGCTGAGATAGTCTAAGATAGCCCTTTTTTGGTTTGTTTTGTTGTTTTGTTGAGGCAATTGGGGTTAAGTGACTTGCCTAGGGTACCACAGCTAGTAAGTGTTAAGTGTCTGAGGTCAGATTTGAACTTAGGTCCTCCTGAATCCAGGGCTGGTGCTTTATCCACTGTGCCACCTAGCTGCCCCGAGATAGAAGTTTCTCTGCTGATGGCCATAGGGTGTTCAGCCTGCATAAATCTAGGCTGTCTCCTTTTCCTTACTCTCTGCTCCAAGTCTGCTGACATGAAGTCCTGAACATCTTTGATTAACCCCTTACTGGCTGGGTGAAAAATCAAGGGGATGAAATGGATTATTGTTCAAAATATTAAAATATGAAATCTGCTGTCTACTTAGCTCAGAGCCCCCACTCCTTATGGGTTCTATTTTCTCACTTAAATGCCCATTGCATCATAAAATCAGACAATTATATGATTTAATGACAAAAATAGACCCAGAACTCCTGTATAGAAATGCACCATTTAATTCTCACATAGTCTTCCTTCTGATGCCCTCTTAGATCTTTAGGTAAGAAGGGTAAAAAATATTGACCACATAGGCCTGCAAGTCATAGAAAGGAATGAGTACAAGGTGTGTGTATCTGAAACTGATGAACTTTTAAAATGGGGAAGCAGGGCACATAGCATTTCTCCCCACATCACTCACCTGTAGTCACACAGACAGATGTAATGTCATCTGCCCGACCTCAGTTGTTTCTGAACCATGCTGATCATGGCTATGCCTCTCACTGTTTGGGATGCTCCTTCTGCTCCAGCTGGCATCCAGTCATCTTGCCAATCATGTGGCGCTGGCTTTGATCTCAGCCTCCAGGGCTACCACCTTAGAGGAAGTTCCTTCTTCAAGGTAAGAAAAAGAGTGATAAGAAAGCATCAAGAGAGAAAAGAAAAGGGGGAAAGGGCAAAAAAGGACTAAATTTTGATAATGCCTCTTGCCTCCTGTTTCCTTGCTTCTTGTCCCAGAGTGTACTTGGCACAGAACAGCTTCTACAGTTTTCTCACTATCCTAGAGAAGGTCAGAGCAGTCTCATTTCTAATGGTATGGCCCCACAAATTCTTCCCTGTCTTCCTTTCTGAGACATTTTCTGGACCCAAAGACCTCCATCAAGATGAAAAATAATGGAGAGGCAATGAGTTACATAGAGAACCAAACAAAGTAGAATAGTTGACTACCCTCCATGACCAGCCTCGTCCTGCATCTCTCCTATTTCCTCTCCCCTCACCGTTCAGAAAGCCATAGTTTTCCTTGGTCCATCTCCTTTGCCTTATGTGATCGAGGAGTGTTTTTCTGCTAGCTTTTATGTCTCATGTTATTTCTTTCTACTCTTCCTTAGGGATTTGGCCTGGTTTCCACTTTTTGTGCCTTTTGCTATTCCCTTCCAGGTCACCAAATTGCTCTGTGTTTTAGCCAATTTGGCATTAGATTACCTTGCCCTGGAATTTGATAGCAAAGTGAAATGACTTCACTGTATTGTGCATCCTTTATGTCCCATTAAAACTAATTTTGAAAGACTTTCTTCTCCTATAGCTACCCAATGTTTGGCTTAGTGTATGGAAAACTGATTTTGAGGGAGGTTCTCTTATGAATGCTTCATGTGCATCCCAGGCTGAGCAGGGTAGGGTAGGACTAGGCTGGGGTCCCTTGCCACCCCACCACTGTTTTCCAGGAGATGGAAGACCAGATCCATTTTTCCACTTTGGACTGGACTCAAACCAGGCTAACTTGTCCCTTCCATCACTGCCATGACTTCCTCTGTTTCCATCTGAGCCTCAAGAAACTCAGGAAACTGCCAGTGGAAACTGTCCATGGCATCTCTACTTCCTCCAACCTTCCATATACATACTTCATTTAAATGACTGGACAAGGATAGTAAGGTTAGTAGACAGAACTCTAGGAGGGGGTGTAGCTAGGTGGTGCTGCAGTGAATAAAGCACCGACCCTGGATTCAGGAGGACCTGAGTTCAAATCTGATCTCAGACACTTGACACTTACTAGCTGTGTGGCCCTGGGCAAGTCACATAACCCTCATTGCCCCACAAAAAAGACAAAACAAAAAAAACCCTCTAGGAGGCCTAGGAGTCAGCAGGCCTGTGTGTGAGTTTTGTTCTGCCATTTTCTAGCCATATAATCTTGGATAAATGAGAGGAGAGGTTTCCTCATCTGTAAAATGGGGATGATAATCTCTTCTCTGCTGACCTTCTAGGGGTTGGCCTTAGGATCACATGAGAAAATGTATGGGAAAGTCATTTTGTGAAAGTGAAATATTATACAGATTATTCATATTGCTTATTATGCATCCAAAATTCAGAGGTAGATTTATTAGGAACTGCTGAAAACACTGTACACACATAGAGAAATAAAATGCCCTCTGGGAGCTCACAGTCTAATGGAAAGAGAGATGAGATAGGCACAAATAGTTATAATGCAATGGAGTGTGTGACAAGGGCCTAAGAGATAAATGAGGGCTCAGAAGAGAGACAAATGAAGGCTAGGCAGGATCTACCATCTTTTCTCCAAACCCCAATACCTACCCTGAAGCAACCTGGGAAATAGGTCAAGTTTATCCTCGTGCCCCTCCATGCCTCCTGGGATCTCCATATCCCCTTGGCACACCCTATCATGTCACCCTGACTGTTTGTTCTGCTAGCCTAGGTAAGCAGTTTGGAGGCTTAGTTTAATTCACTCTAGCTAAGTGTGAACTTTTTTTTCATTGTGAATATTCTAAAGCTCAGCCTTGGTTAATCTTATCCCTGGTCCTTCCAGATAGCTGTGCATATTCTCAAGACTCCAAAGAAATGTCAGGAGAAAGGGTTTTTGGTATTGGCTGAAGGGGAGATTATTCATGTCATGAGAAAACAGAATTGTCAAATTTTAGCCTTGAGGATGGTCTTAGTAATCATTTAGTCCAATTCATATCGCAAACAGAATCTAGATTATAACATATGTGATGGGTGGTCATTTGCTTAAAGACCTCCAAATGGACGTGGGTGGGAACCTACAACCCAAGGCAATCCATTCTGTTTCTAGACATCAAGCCTAAACTGGCCTCTTTGCTCATTACTCCTGGTTCTGCCCCCCCCCCCAGCCCAAAATAGTTAAGTCTGAGTCCCCTCCCACAAATTTGTTTTTCAGTATTTTTCAGTCATGTCTGACTCTTCATGACCATATTTGGGTTTTTTTGGGAAAGATACTGGAATGGTTTGTCATTTCCTTCTCCAGATCATTTTCCAGCTGAGGAAACAGGCAAACAGGAGGAAGTGACTTGCTCAGGGTCACACAGCTACCATCTCAAATAACTAAGGAAGATAAGTCTTCCTGACTCCAGGCCTGGTGCTCTATCTACTGCAGCGCCACCTAGCATCCTTATAAACAAAACAGCTTTTCAAATATTTGAAGATGATGCTCATGCCCATGTTGAATTTTCTATTCTCCAGCTGAACATCGCTACTCCCTTCAACCAATTCTCTTATAGTTTGTGCTCAAGGCCCTTCACTTTTTTTAGTTGCCCTACTCTAGATGCTTTCTAGCTTAGCAATATCCTTTCTAACATACAGCCTTTAGGTAGCTGAGTGGGGCAGTGGCTAAAATGGTGGCTTTGGAGTCAGGAAGAGCTGAGTTCAAATCCTGCCTTCAACTTTCCTATCTCTGTAATCTTGGGCAACCACTGATTGTCTCTGTAGAATGAGGATAATACTAGAACCTATCTCTGAGGGTTATTGTGAGGATCAAATTAGGCAGTGTTTTTCAAGCAATTCACAAAATGCTATATAAGTCCCTAGCTATTATTTTTTTTGGTTGGGGGGTGGGGGACAACGAGTGTTAAATGACTTGCCCAGGATCACACAGCTATTAAGTGTCAAGTGTCTGAGGGCAGATTTGAACTCAGGTCCTCCTCAATCTAGGGCCGGTACTTTATCCACTGTGCCACCTAGCTGCCCCTGTCCCTAGCTATTATTAACATAGTATGCTCTGTGCAGAGCATAGTAGGACTATGGACTCCACTAAATGTGACCAAGAACAAACTTTTTAAACTGCCATATGACTCTATTGATTTTTATGGAGCTTACAATCTTCTAAAATGCTCAGATCTTTCTTAAACAACCCCCATTTCGCAGCATCTCTTCTAGCTTGTACTTGTGAAGTACATTTTTAAAAACCAAGTAGAGGATTTGACGTTCAGGACTGTTAAAGTTCATCTTATTAAGTTTAGCCCAATGTTCTGGGGTGTGTGTGGGAGGACTAGCACTTCTGGTGTGGGGGCTTGATGAACCCTTTTCAGGACTGTTTATCCACCTTTGGTGTCCACCTTCACCCAACTCTCACCTGTGGCTCCAAGAAGCTGGAGCGTGCCCATCAGCCACACCCCAGTAAAACCATTGCAGTAGGAGGGCTAAATCAGGTTGAGGGTAACTGACAGGCCTCAAACCTGTTGTTGAGTTAGCACAATGTCTACCCCAAGATATGAAGACTTCCCGTGTTGGAATGGGCAGATGGGAACAAATTCTTCCAATGATATGAAGATGGTGGAAGCTTGGAGCTTGGTCAGACATCAGAGACACCAAGGGCATCCACTGTATCCCGCGCCATCATCAGTCATTTTAACTTTTATTCTGCCACTGGACTCTCATGACTCTGCAAGAGAGAATTAGGCTGACTGCTTTGTGCAACTCCGCCTCACTTAAACGCAATTCATGCACCAGTCAAGACATCACCCTGTGATGTCATTGGTCCTTTTCAAAAACAAAGCATTACCACCCCCTCACCAGCATTTCCACCCCCGTGTTCTAGACTGTTGGGGTCTTTTAGGATCCTGACTCTGTTATCTGGTGCATTAGCTGGCCCTTCCAACCTTATATATTTTAGCTGTAAATATCTTAAGTATACCATCTATGTCTTTATCGAAGTCATTGGTCAAAATGCCAAACAGTACAGTGCCAGAACAAATCCTTGGGGTACTCCATTGGAGACCTCTTTCCCTGTTGACAATGAATAATTACTCTTTAAGTCCAGCCGTTCAGCTGGTTCTCGGTCTATTGAATTTTATTATCATTTAGCTGGCATCTCTCCATCTTTTCCACAAGCAGAGCAAGAGAAATGATCAAATACTTTGCTAAAATCTAAGTAAATGATATTGGTATTGTGGCCCTGATCTAGTAATTTTGTAGTCTTATTGAAAAAGCAAAATGGAGGGGGGTCAGTTAGGTGGTGCAGTGGATAAAGCACTTGGCCTTGGATTCAGGAGGACCTGAGTTCAAATCTGGCCTGAGACATTTGACACTTACTAGCTATGTGACCCTGGACAAGTAACTTAACCTTCAAAGCAAAATGGGTCAGTCTGGAAGGGCTTATTATTGATGAATTTATGGAAGCTCTTTGTGATTGCTGTTTTCTTTTTCTCCCCAGATGTTCACTAACTAGCTCTTTCTCAATAAGTTCTAGAATCTTTCTAGGAATTAAAGTTATACTCATGGGTTTGTGGATCCCATTCTTTTCCTTTTAAAAATAGTGATAATTTTTTTCCTTTGTCCACTTCTATGATATGTCTTCCATTCTTTCAATCTTTCAAATTTCACTGACTATAGTTTGGCACTCATATCTGCCAATCTTTTCAGTGCTGAGATTGGAATTCACCCAGGCCATGTGACTTGAATTCATCAAAGGCAGCTAAGTTTGCTTTTATTATCTCCTAACTTATATTGAGTATCAGGTCCCTGTTCATTTTAATAGAGTTCCATCCTGACTGCTTCTGGAAAAACCACAGAACATATACATCATGTTATGGCCCCAGTTACACAGCCCATCTTTTCCTGCATTCTTTTTTTTTTGCATGGGGCAATGAAGGTTAAGTGACTTGCCTAGGGTCACACAGCTAGTAAGTGTCAAGTGTCCAAGGCCAGATTTGAACTCAGGTCCTCCTGAATCCACGGTCAGTGTTTTATTGACTGTGCCACCCAGGTGCCCCTATCTTTTCCTATAATTTCCAGTCTAATGGTCTTTTTACTCTGTTGAAAAACTACCACCCCTCAATTGAACAAAAGAAAATAGGGAAAGAAAACCTTAATTGTAATATATAGGCAAACAGAGTCCCATTCTAAGCCGTGTGCAAAAATGCATGTATCATTCTGCATCTTGAGTCCCTCACCTCTTGGTCAGTATCCCACCCTCTGTGTTGGATTTAGCTTCTATTGACAGCTTCAGCTCATTGTGAACTTTAGCATTCCTGACACTATTCTTACAGAACCTTTTTGTAAAGGGTGTGTTCAACCTTTTGTATCCATTCTTTATTTCCTGTCCTTGCTTCCACCTTGTGTACATATCTTTCCAGTATCTACATTGGTTGAGTTTCTTGTGTATCTACATCAATCTCTTAAGGCAAATCCCATTTTTCCTCATAAATAGGTTTCTCTTTTTACCTTCAAAATTTCAGTCATGGGGGGCAGCTAGGTGGCACAGTGGATAGAGCACCGGCCCTGGATTCAGGAGGACCTGAGTTCAAATCCAGCCTCAGACACTTGACACTTACTAGCTGTGTGGCCCTGGGCAAGTCACTTAACCCTCATTGCCCTGCCAAACAAAGCAAAACAAAACAAAATTTCAGTCATAAGAGTATCCTATCTCTCCTGGTCTGACTTCTCTTAAATAAAGAGTATCCATCTAGAGTCATTTCCCAGCCATTTGCGATCAATTCTCAGTGTAACCTATGAGGTCAAATTTGCTTCTCTTATATTAGGAATTCTAGTTTATCCCCGTTGTTGTCTACCTTTTGTTCATTTGTGTATAGGCACTTGAGGCCATGGCTTTTACAACTTACTCCTATCTTAGTCTTCTGTGATTTTATGTTTAACTTTACTACCAATTTCTTCCTAGATCATAGTCATTCTCTATGGAATTTAGCTTAGTGCATATAAGAGGTAGTTTTCTACTCCTCAAACCTTTCATTTTAATGCAAGATACCAGACATTGCAAGATACATTCTTTTTTTCAATTTTTATTTTTGTGAGGCAATTGGGGTTAAGTGACTTGCCCAGGGTCACACAGCTAGTAAGTGTCAAGTGCCTGAGGCTGGATTTGAACTCAGGTCCTCCTGAATTCAGGGCTGGTGCTCTATCCACTGTGCCAACTAGCTGCTCTGCAAGATACATTCTTTTGGGTGGGGGGGAGGTGAGGCAATTGGGGTTAAGTGACTTGCCCAGGGTCACACAGCTAGTAAGTGTTAAGTGTCTGAGGCCAGATTTGAACTCAGGTCCTCCTGACTCCAGGAGCAGTGCTCTATCCATTGTGCCACCCAGCTGCCCCTGCAAGATACATTCTTATTAGTCTTTGGTAAGTGAACTCCATCCCTGGCCAGGAGCCTGTCATTCTTATATTTTAGACTTCGCTACAAAAATCCAAATCTGATTCCCAATCTCAAATATGATTCTTAAACAGCTATTCATTTCCCACTTTGTAAGTTTTGTTTTGCAAAAGGAAATTACACAGGGAATTCCCAAAGTAGACTGTGGTTTCCTTACCCATAAAGGGGGAAAATAGGAGTAAACAATCTCTAAGCTCCCTGTCCCTAAAACTCTCAATCCTAAGATCCAAAGTGCTAGATTTAGAATCAGAGAACCTGAATATAAGTCCTCATTCTGCTACATCTTACCTATGTGACCTTGGATAACTTATCTAACCTCTCTGTGCCTCAGTTTTATTAAGCATAAAACAGGAGGGTTAGACTAGATGACCTCTAAGATCCTTTCTGCTCTAAATCTGTGATCCTAATAAATGTTCATTTACAGATCACCAAGTAATTGACAGCAAGGCTGGGAAGAGGGTCATGACGTGGGCATTCAGAGCTAGGCCAGAGAAAGTTAAATGTAATATTTTCTGAGCCACTGAAAGTCAATCAGAAAGTAAGATAAAGGTGGTCTGATTTTATGTGTTTTCAGTAGAGAAATAGATTTAAATTTACCAGCATTACATTTCTACATGATTTTCTAGGCACATGTCTCTTGTATAAAGCAAGGTAAACTGTGTTTAACTCCCTAGGATTTACCCTACTTACAACCACTACTATTATTTTTACAAGAAATGCTTATTATGCAGTTAATGGAGAGGTATTTGATCTATTCTGCACAAAATTACTTTTATACTTACTTATGGAGGAAAGTGTCTTTAAGCAAAACAACTTTCCCACTTTCTCTCAAAATGTACTTTGAGCTATGCCTATCGGGGGACAGATGGATGGCAGCCCTTTTTGGTGTACCTGGTGCCAATGGGGAAAGTGTAGACATGGAATATGATCGATCAACAAGCACTTATTTAGCACATACTATGTGCCAGGCATTGTGCTCGGATGCTGGAGCTATAAAGACAAAAAAATGAAACAGTTCCTTCCCTCAGGGAGCTTACATTTTATCAGGGGAGACTACACACACATATATAAGTATATACAAAATTCAGAGATAGGGATAAGGATAGAGATGAGACCTGTGATTTTATTGGTATAGGGAATTCCAGGTAGAGAATTTCCCTCTACCAATGAAAGCAGGTCAGCATATTCTCTCCAACTTTTAGTCTTAGAAAGTTACTTAGAGCACTAAGAAGTTGAATGACTTGTCCAAGGTCACATAACTTGTATATATCAGAGGTAGAGTTTGAAATCAGGCCTTCCTGGCTCCAAGTTCCCATGCCCTACTACCTCTTGTCCAAAATATAAACCAAATGCATCCTGGGTAATTGAGGGGAAGCACTAGCTGCTCAGGGTGGGGGATTAGGAAAGGCCTCATGTGGGACTTGGCACTTGAACTGAGTTTTTTGTTTGTTTTTTAAAATAATAAACACTTTTATTTATAGTTTTGTGTTCCAATTTTTATCCCTACTTATCTCCCTCTTCTCCCCACTCCCTGAGGTTGCAAATAATCAGATATGGGTTATACATGTATGATTATGTAAAACATTGCCATATTTGTCATTTTGTACACGAGAACTTGATTAAAAGAAAAAAATGAAAGAAAGTGAAAAATAGCCTGCTTCAGTCTGTTCCATCAATATCAGTTCTTTCTTTGGAGATGGAGAGTATATTTCATCAGTAGTCCTTTGGAATTGTCTTGGATCACTGTATTGTTGAGAATAGTAGGGAACAGCTAGGTGGTGCCATGGATAAAGCACCAACCCTGGATTCAGGAAGACCTGAGTTCAAATCCGGCCTCAGACACTTGACACTTACTAGCTGTGTGACCCTGGGCAAGTCACTTAACCCTCATTACCCTGCCCCCCCCAAAAGATTAGTCAAGTCATTCACAGTTCTTCATCAAACAATATTGCTGTCTCTGTGTATAATGTTCTCTTGGTTCTGCTTACTTCACTATACATCAGTTCATACATGTCTTTCCAGGACTTTCTGAAATCATCCTGTTTGTCATTTCATATAGCACAGTAATATTTCATCACTATCATGTAACACAGCTTGTTTAGCCTTTCCCCAATTGATAGGCATTCCTTTGATTTCCAATTCTTAGCCACCACAAAAAGAGCTGATAGAAATATTTTTGTACAAATAAGTCTTTTTCTCTTTTGGGGGATGTCTTTGGGATATAAACCTAGAAGTGGTATTGCTGGATCAAAGGCTATGCACAGTTCTATAGCTCTCTGGGCATAGTTCCAAGTTGCTCTCCAGAATGGTTGGATCTTTTCACAACTCCACCAACAGTGGATTAGGGTCCCAGCTTTCCCAAATCCCCTCCAACATCCAATATTTTGAACTGAGTTTTAAAGGAAACTGGGGGGGGGGGGCGGCTAGTTGGCACAGTGGATAAAGCACCGGCCCTGGATTCAGGAGTACCTGAGCTCAAATCCGGCCTCAGACACTGAACACTTACTAGCTGTGTGACCCTGGGCAAGTCACTTAACCCTAATTGCCTCACTAAAAAAAAAATTAAAAATTAAAGGAAACTAGGGATTCTAGGACATGGAGGTGAGGGATGAGTACATTCTAGGCTTTCATGTACAAAGGTGAGATGAATAGGAAATGGAATTTAATTTGTGAGGAATAGAGAGAAGGCCAGTTTGGCCAAAGCATGCAGTGTATTAAGGGGATTCATACATAATAAACCCGGATAGGTAGGTTGGTGCCAGGTCATGAAGGACTTTAAATGGCAAAAGGAGAGGTTATCTTGGAGGCAAAGAAAAGCTACTAGAGTTTATTGAGCCAATGGGTGTCATTGTCATTTCTATGCCTCAGAAAAGTCACTTTGGCCACTGATGGATTAGAGAAACCCAAGACTGAAGGATTAACTAGGAGGCTATTGCAATAGTCCAAGTGAAAGGTGATCATGCCTTGAACCAAAGTAGTGTAAAAATATTTTAACTGACTAGGTTAATTTGGGGGGACTAATCTGACTGGAGGACTAATCTGGGGACATTTGACTGGTTATCTGACTGCTATTAACTTCATATGGGCCGTTTATAAAGTTCCTTCACACTTGCTCCTCCCAAATTGATAAGCAAAAGATTAAGAAGCCTCTTAATGAAATAATCAAAGCAGAGTTTATTTATGAGATACAATTTAAACATAAAAATACAGGGAAATAAAATGTACAACCTGACTGCTTTCTGGCATCTCTTTCCACCTGCTGCGCCTGGAACTTTTTTAGCCTCCTCCTGCGTACCAACGGACCTTCTTCTAAGTGGAAAGCCCTTTCTCACTTTCTCTAGCGTCCTTGTAGCAGCCCCCTTTCTGTCCGTTCCTCCCTTACTCTTTCTCCAACCTGTACCCTGTGCTGACCACCTCTGTACTCACCTCCCCCCTGTATATATGTTCCTTCTCTCCAGTCAAACCCCTCAAATCTCGGGCTCCCTGCATCCCCACACACACCAAGCTACTCCGCCAGCCGCCCTAGCGCTGTTGCCAGGGAGGTTCGACCACACCCAGGGGCCCGTGCACTCCACTGCATGCCTGGGACCTCAGCATGGGCTACGCCAGAGCCCAGCCTGGACGAGCCGGGGATCTCTGGGATACATCCTCTCAGGGTAGAGGGAGCTGGGGCTTTTTTCTTTTTTTTTTTTTTCCCCAAGCCATCTGACCTGGCATCCTGAAAAGCCCACAGGGCTTTTTTAGCTCAGCTGAAGTAGAGGGGGAGGGGTACCAGCCCCTCACACAGAAAAAACCCTGAGGGCCCAAGGCTTTCTAATCTCAGCCTAAAGGTAGGGTCCCCAAATCAAAATAAATTTCCACAGTAGTAGCTGTGCCAGTGGAGAGAAGGGGGCAGAGGCCAGGTATGACATAGGAATGGACTCTAAGTCTCTAAGACTTGGCAATATATCAGATGTTAGTGAAGGAGAGAAGTGATGAGTCAAGGATGAGTCAAGGACCCTGAAGTTGTGAACCTTGGTGCTAGAAAGATGATGGTAGGAAGAATGATGAGCTTGAGGGAAAAGATTAAAAAAAAAAGATGCATTTTGCTTCGGACCTTTTGGCTATCCAGTTGGAGATGTCCAGTGGGTAGTTAGAGATTTAGGATTGGATATATAGATCTGAGAATTATCTGCATAGAGATAGTAATCAAACCCCTGGGAGCTGATATGGTCACAAAATGAGAGCAGTAGAATTACGTTAACTTAAAGGGTTGTTTCATGTGGACAATCCAGTTCTCTAACATAGCTAGAAGTTCTCCAACAATCCAGTCCTCCAACATAGCTGAAGACTTCTAAGGATCTTTTTGGGGGGCGGGGCGGGGCAATGGGGGTTAAGTGACTTGCCCAGGGTCACACAGCTAGTAAGTGTCAAGTGTCTGAGGCTGGATTTGAACTCAGGTCCTCCTGAATTCAAGGCCGATGCTTTATCCACTGTGCCACCTAGCTGCCCCTCTAAGGATCTTTAAATGTTAACTATTGTTATTATTACATACCATATGGCGAACTGAGGGTGAGGGGAAGGGTCTTGAGGCCTATCTTTGCTTAGATGTTATCCTAAGGTGGTTTCTACTAAATCAAGTCAACTGGTACTAGTATGGCTATGGTGCCATTGAGACTCATTCACATCTAGAACCTGGTTCTGACTTACATGAACCTCTATCTTGACCTAGTTTGGGAACTTGGGATCTCCCCTGCAAAGTAAATTATCGATTTGTCCATTTTAGGTTCTTTGGGAAGGAAAGTGTTGATGGACTGGTGGTTAATTTATAAGAGAGTGCCTTGAGACACAGTGTCATGGGCAGGAGAGAGAGCTTCTTTGAATATGGACCATAGTTGGAATGTGGAAGACCATGTGAAAACACAGCTGGTGTATGCTGAGATAGGATAGCCACTGGAGATATTTTTTTGGGTTTTGTTTTTGTTTTTGTTTTTCTGTGGGGCAATGAGGCTTAAGTGACTTGCCCAGGGTCACACAGCTAGTTTCAAGTGTCTGAGGCTGGATTTGAACTCAGGTCCTCCTGAATCCAAGGCCAGTGCTTTATCCGCTGTACCACCTAGCTGCCCCGATACTGGAGATATCTGAAAGCCAGAACAAGCTTGCATTTTATGGAGAGGTGGGACAATGTAAGGGTGGGGTCAAAAAACCACCCCACTCCATTTTAGCCTTGATACTTTAACTAGGTGAGCACACATGTCTTCATCAATCTTTCATAGACCTTAGATTAAATTCTAAGAAACAACAACAACAACAACAACAACAACATTCTATAAATGGAAGAAAAGGACTTTCAGCAACCAGAAGCTGTATTAGCCCTTTGTCCCATGAGCTCTCTAAGCCTGAGTCCACTTTCCCCAAGACTGTTTGTACTTGCGTTGCAGATTTTGTTGCATATTTTGTACCAATTGTTCCTACTATACCACCTTATTATATTCTCCTTAAGGTTGCTTGATTAAATTATTCGCAATTGATAGTCTTGGGAGGAAGCTGACTGATGGGGGCTTGAGCCAATGGCATTAGAGAATCACCTTTGACCTCTTGAGGCTCCCCATGAACCTTGCTCTCATGAGTAGGCTTAAGGATCCTTAAGAGCTTCCATGGGCTGCAGAAGAATGAGTCTCAATTTCCAAGGCCCTTTGAGGTTCTGAGCACTTCTATTTTGCAGACCATTTGGTAAAAGTTCTTTAATTTTTAGTCTAAAAGTTTTGTTTCCCACATTAGTTTCTTTTACTTTATGAAAAGCATGATATTGCCAGTACACTGTTTCTCTATACACATATACTGAGCCTTGGTAGATATATACATACATATATGTGCTTATACATATATACACATACATGTATATATGTGTATATATACATGTATACATGCATGCATGCATGCATGCATACATACATACTCAAATAGGAACCAGCATCATGTAGTGGATAGGATACAAAAGGGAGTCAGGGAGGCCTAGGTTCAAATCCTGCTAAGACATACATTAGCTATGTGACCCTGGACAAGTCACTTAACCTGTCTCAACCTCAGTTTTCTCATTTATAAGATAAGAATGTTTGATTTGATTAATTCTAAGGCCCCTTCCAGTTCTAAATTTGTCTGTGATCCTCTATATGTATGTATTTACATGAATGTATGAGGCCTCTATGTAAGACCTCCATCTTCCCACAATGCTTGAGAGCTAGATAAGAGCATCAAACCTTTCTTCATAGGCCCTAGGCACAAAGCCAATTGTGGCTTCCCCTGATCAGGAGCCAGAACAGGGTTGAGTATTGACTCTAACATAAGCTCATAAGCTATGTGATCCCTGGGGACATGATGTGCCTCAATTTCCTCTCTGTAAAATGGATTTATTAATGCTTAAGGGTTGTTGTTAGAAGATTTTGCAAATCTTCAAGCTCCATAGGAATGTCAGCTGTCCCAGGTTTATGAGTGGCAACATGGGCAAAGCCCTGGGCTCCAAAGTGCCCAATCCATTCACAGCAAGGGCAGAGTCAGAAGGAAAGCCAGTCTGCTTATGTCACCATATCTCACTCCTTATCCCACCATGGCATCACTTCCCCTCCCTTCTGGCTGAGCTTTCCTACCCTCATAGCCAGCTCACATGGGGATCCCCCACCCCCCACCTCAAAAGGCCACTGGCAAAAGGGACATGGTGACCTTTTCTCCTTAACAGTCATTATTATTTGGGGGGGGGTGACAATGAGGGTTAAGTGACTCACCCAAGGTCACGCAGCTAGTCGAGTGTCTGAGGCCGGATTTAAATTCAGGTTCTCCTGAATCCAGGGCCTGTGCTTTATCCACTGTGCCACATAGTGGCCCCTAATAGTCATTATTTTTAGAAGGCCATCAAAACTTTCCAGTGGGACCTCCCTGCATCCCTGATTCAGAGTGACAGGCTAAACAATGATCCCTATAGGACTGAACCTAGAGTCAATGGCAGCTTCCCAGAATCCTGAACGTGACTCTGACCCATTACCCTTGCTTGTTCTTCACATGTAACTGTGTGTGAGATGAGAGCTCTGGGTGCATGGGGGCCGCTAGGTGGTGCAGTAGATAAAGCACCAGCCCTGGATTCAGGAGGACATGAGTTCAAATCCAGTCTCAGACACTTGGCACTTACTAGCTGTGTGACCCTGGGCAAGTCACTTAACCCTTGTTGCCCCACTAAAAAAAGAGCTCTGGTTGCAGCGAGCCATTTAGGTGGGGAAGGGAACAAAGTGCCTACACAGGAGCCCACAGGACTAGGATTCCCAACTGTCTTTAGTGCTATAGCTACCTGAACAAGATCAAGCAAAAACATCACACACAGACACACACATACATCCCCCAAGAGTAGGGAATTGAAACTCCCTGAAGGCCAATGAAAAGAGACATCCCATATTCCATCTGAGCCAAGATGCTCATTTTCCCAAGCAGTATATTCTCAGCAGCCCTGTATTCTAGCACACTGACATTTCTCTTTTCATTCAACACCCCCCCCAGCCTCTTCTGAGTAAAGTGTGTCACATTAGCAGTGGCTGTGAAATGTACTATTTTCTACTAGTGACTCAGATGAGACCAGAATATGGTTTTAAAAATTCAATTTGCCATGGATGTATCTGAATAATGCATGTGTCCTTACTTTATAACATAATAATTAAGGTACAATTGATTTATTATAAAAAGTTAAAGTATGTTTAATGATATTGCTTTATCTGCGCATTTAAAATTAAAGTATAAATCAAAGGTATCATGAAATATAATTTCACCTTACTGTATATTTCAAAGTCCATGGTATATTTTATTTCAGTGCTCCTAATCTCTTAATTCAGCTAAAAAAAATCCCTGGAGATGGTTCTAAGAGGTGACATGATAAATAATTTAAAATAGAATACGCTTATGCCATAATCACTCTGAGAGATGAGAAAGCCAATCTAAGATGTCAGAGGTTCTAAATTGCTAGACAGATGTTAGTATTCTTTTTCCCCTTTTTTCTTTCCTTTTCTTTTTCTTTCTTTTTTTTTGCAGGGCAATAAGGGTTAAGTGACTTGCCCAGGGTCACACAGCTCAGAAGTGTCAAGTGTCTGAGGCCAAATTTGAACTCAGGTCCTCCTGAATCCAGGGCTGGTGCTTTATCCACTGTACCACCTAGCTGCCTCAGTATTAGTATTCTTGGACTGAGTTCTGGTATATAGAAGAGAAAGGTCTACTGGTTATTTCTTTATTATTTCAACTTGAAAGTTTTAGAAGATACAAACATGGGGGTGGCTAGGTGGCACAGTGGATAGAGCACTGGCCCTGGAGTCAGGAGTACCTGAGTTCAAATCCGGCCTCAGACACTTAATACTTACTAGCTGTGTGACCCTGGGCAAGTCACTTAACCCCAGTTGCCTCACTTAAAAAAAATAATAATTAAAAAAAGAAGAAGAAGATGTAAACATGGCATGGATGTGTTAATCCTGCCATGAATTCTTTATTTAAAAAATTTTTTGTGGGGCAATGAAGGTTAAGTTACTTGCCCAGGGTCACACAGCTAGTAAGTGTCAGGTGTCTGAGGCCACATTTGAACTCAGGTGCTCTTGAATCCAGGGCTGGTGCTTTATCCACTTGGCATGAATTCTTGAACTAGGATCACCACAACTAGGTCGAGGGCTGGGGAGAAGGGACTTCAGGGTTCATCCAAATCCAACCCTCTCATTTTACCAAGAAGGAAACTGGGGCCTAGGAAGAGGAAGTGACTGACCCAAGGTCACATATGAGCCTAGATGGAAAGCTAGAATAGACCTCAGGGGCCACCTAGTCTAACCCCCTCATTTTACACAGGCAGAGACTGAGACCCAGGAAGGGAAAGGGACTGGCCCAAGGTCGCACAGGTATAACAGGGTCAAAGGTGGAATTTGATAGGTTCTCTGGTTCCAGAACCAGTAACCCTTCCATTATACCATGAATTCATAGGGATTGTTGCACTTGGTGCTTTCAGCTGAGGACACAGAGGTGTATCTATGGGATTTCTGGCTACCATCTAAGGAGGTCCATTCAAGGGAGCCTGGAATCAAATCCAGTAGACTAAGATGGAGTGGCTATAGTAGAAGGAGGGAGAAAAAGGAAATTAATATAAAGAACACCAGGCCAGGGCAGCTAGGTGGCGCTGCAGTACATAAAGCACCAGTCCAAGTGACAAGAGATCTGGGTTCTAGCCAGGTTCTGCCAATAGTACCTTGCCATATTTCAAATAGATATTCTCAATGGCTCCGCAAAACCTAGAAGCCTGTCGTCTAGATAATGGAAGTGTTGACACCCCCATTTTGCAGATGAAGAAGTTGAGGCTGAAGTGATTTGCCCATGGCCACACAGTTAATAAGTGGCGGAGATGGGATATAAGCCAGGTTTGCGGACTCTGCAGTTCATTTTCTTTCCATTTAACCAGAAGTCTCCTCAGCGAGATACTGCAATAGTTAACTACTACTAGTAAGCTCTTTCTTCTTTTAAGACTAGCCTGACTTTCTACAACATTTTATGCTTATTTAAGCTCTGGGTGGTTGCTTTTGGGCTTTCCGTTTGGGTCCTTTTTTCATTATAATGCAGAGGATTTTCTTGCTTTAGTGATAAAAGTCCAAATTCTAATCAATGGATTTGGAAGGCCATTTAAACTGACTTTTACCCTTTCCTGGAAATGTGCTGATGCTTAGTGATATCTGACTTTCTTTTGACAGGGCTTTTCTGGGTGATTATCAAAATAAATAAATATTGATTTCTTTTCTTTGAGGGAGACAGAGGTTTTGCTGAAACCCAGGTAGAGGGAGTAGTTACACATTTCTCTGAGGAATGAAACAAAAGCAATGAGATTTGGATAAGATATAAGGATACATTGGCAGAGAGTGATTGTGGCATTGAGGAAAGAGTGTTGGACCTAGAGTCAGCCAATACCTGGCTCCCTCCTCTGATACTTAGCTGTAGTAGCCAAGTACTTTCACCCTTCTGAGTCTTAATTTCATCATTTCTAAACTAGAAATGATAAGGACTTGTAACACATATATCTCTTTGTTCCATACATCAAGACCTGGTCCATGCATCGAGACCTGGAACACGACAGTGTCTGAAGAACTAAAGATCTAGAACACAACACAGAAGACAATGGAGAGCCACATGGTGAATGTGGACAAGTTGCCACATATAACCAAGAAGGAACTGAAAGACAGGAAGGAGGGACAGCTAGGTGGCACTGCAGTGGATAGAGCACCGGCCCTGGAGTCAGGAGTACCTGAGTTCAAATCCGGCCTCAGACACTTAACACTTACTAGCTGTGTGACCCTGGGAAAGTCACTTAACCCCAATTGCCTCACAAAAAAAAAAGAAAAAAAAGAAAAAAAAAGAAAGACAGGAAGGAACATCGGTGAAACTCAGAACAGGAAGACAGGAAGGGATTGTTACATGGCAAGGGCAAGGGATGACCAGTGAACAGGCAGAGTACTCTGCTGCTACCTTCTTTCTCCATATCAGGAAAAAGTGATGAAAGTCTACAACACATTGGTCAGACTCCTTGTGGTGAACTTCTGGGAATATATAGGTGATGGTCCCCCAAGAATGGGCAGGCAGAGATGGCTTACAATCCAGTCCCAGTCTCTCTTCCGAGCTTCAGTCCTCTGTCACTAATTGCCTGTTGGACATTCCATACTGCATGCTCCAGAGACATTCCAAAATCAATATATTTCAAACTGGGTTCATCTTTTTTTTTCAGTAAAAATTCCTTTATTTTAAGTTTTGAGTTCCAGATTTTATCCCTCCTTCCCTCCCTCCCCTCTCCCCTCCCTGAGGTAGTAAGAAATCAGATATAGGTAATACATGTGTAATTATATAAAACATCATCATATTAGTCATTTTATATAAGAAAACTTGAATAAAAGAAAAAATGAAAGAGTGAAAAATAGCATGCTTAACCCCAAATGCCTCAAAAAACATCCAGGGCCAACTCCAGTCATCCTGATGTATACCTTGCAACTTGACCCAGATGGCTCTGGAGAGGAGAGTGACTTTTCTTTAGCGATTAGGAAACAGGCTGCAAGAGGGTAAGCCTAGGTTCACATGGCTAAGAACAGCGGGAGGCAGCAAACACAGCCAGATGGACCAAGGACCCCCACTGTGAATAGGTGAACAAGGAAGCAAAGTAACAGAATGTTGTTGGGAGAGAGAATCTTGTATGACAGGGAGCCAGAGCAGCTAAGCCAAATTGAAAGAAGGATCTGAGTAATGGATAAGCCAATAAGAGAGAGAATCCAGAGCAATGAACAATGAAGCATGAAGCCTTTCCTTACCCCTTCTGGGGCTCTGTTCAGGATAGAGGTCTGTGTAGATCGCTGGGAGTGCACTGGCCTATAACAAGGTGGGGGGGCGGAGAAGGAAGGTTGCTTAACTTAATAGGAAACTTTGGTTTCTTTCCCTTTGTTGACCCACCCACCCCGGGATAATTAGTCTCTAGGGGAAAGGCAGGAACCCAGTGGAAAGTTGAGGGAGGTTCTTGACTGTCTCTAGTCTCCAGAATGTGTCCTTTTGTGCCTTTCCCTATGTAAATAAGTCATTTCTATGTTTGATGCCTTGTGAACCTATGTGAGCAGTGTCTCCCCAAACGTCCCCATGTCCTAGCCTTGAGAACATTAGACTACCTGGCAACCAGAGTTAAACTGAGCAACGATTTGGAACAGCTCGATGTTGATGAGTGAAGTATCTACTTGTACTTAAGTGTTTATATTTTTAAATCTTGCTCTAAATTGTGAATCAGCTATTTAAATATGATAATTATCAATTCTAGTAAATATATTTTGCTGTTTTAATAAGGGGTTCTATTTTTATAGAAAAAAAGCGAGAATGAGTGGAAAGCATGCCTCATTAGCAGGCTCTGCCTAGTTGCTTAGTCATGGGATTGCTCAACCAATCAATCAATAAGCAAGTATGGATTAAATGCTAGGCACAGTGCTAGGCACTGGGGATATGAGTACATAGAGAGAAACAACCCCTACCTCAGAGAGCTTACATTTTAATATGAAAGACAGATTCATATAAAAAATGTACAGCACAAATGTAAAATGAATAAAATGTATACGAAGCAGTTAATGAAATACATGGTGGTTTGGGAAGGAGGGCTTTAGGAGTTATGGGGGATAAGGGAAGCTTCCATGTATAAGATTGTGCTTAGGCTACAGTTTGAAGGAAAAAAGAGAGATTCATCTGGCTACAGGTGTAACTATTTTTCCACCTGCTCCTGGGAAATCATGTTAGTCTGGTCACTAGTTCAAAAGTCCTAGCTCCCTGGCAACTGGTTGACCTGTCTGCTCCTATACTTGAAGATGCTGATGTTATAGGTTTATCACATTCCTCATCAGAGCTCTGGTCTTTCCTTTTGAAACCTGAACTTGTAGAGGATCCAGGAAGGTTAGCAGTGTTACTGCGCTCTGTGGGATGTGTCTGTATTCCAGGAATCTCTCCAACTAAAGTCCTAGGCAGAAAAAGGTATTGCCTTTTGGCTCAGTCTACTCCCATCATTTCACCTGGTTACTAGGTAACTGTAAGCATAATTTTCTTCACTTGAAATGTCTGTTTCTAATACATGACGGCCAGTCATGCATGCAAAGGTCACATCACTCTATCGCTCACTGAGGTGAGTTTGCATCAGGCTTCACATGATCCCTCATCAGGGAGACTAACGAACTCACCTGGCTGCAAGGAGTAGTTGCCATGAATTGTCTTTGCTCCACCCCCCACCAGGATTTGGGACTGTTTTGCAAACACGCAAGCTACCCACTTTCTCTATAGCTAAGTGTGGAGTAGTTATCCACTGATAGCTAACTTTCATGTTCCATGAATGCTAAGATTTCTAGCAAAACGCTATCACTTTGTTGAAGGTCTTGGCAATGTACACAGGTGTCAAATCGTCATTTATTTCTTTCATTGTTCCTCTGAGCTGAAGTTGGAAGTAGGTGGCAATCTTCTCTCTCAGTCAGATTATGTGTCAACAGTCTTCCATCTCTGGCAGGTAGGTGGCGCAGTGGATAGAGCATCAGCCCTGGATTCAGGAGGACCTGAGTTCAAATTTGACCTCAGACACTTGACACTTACTAGCTGTGTGACCCTGGGCAAGTCACTTAACCCTCATTGCCCTGCCCAAAAAACAACCAAACAAAAAACTAGGAGTGGGTCATGTCCAAACATTATCAAGTAGGGTGGAAAGCCATTGGCATTATTACTGGTGGAGTTGTTTGCATGTGCTAACAAAGCTCCATATTGACTTTACTGAAATTTTTATTCTGATCTCAGTGTCCCTAACATGTTCAGCAGTGTGTTGTTAAAGTATTCAGTTTGTGACTACCTGAGGTTGATGAGGTATCATTCTAGACTCCCTGATTTCCAGCCAAAGCTGGGAACAGTGTACTTTCAAAGTCTGCTTTGGTCCAAATAGATCCTTGTAGGGAAATCTAAACACTGAGAAACACTGTCCTACAATACTTTAGAAACCACAGAAGCTTTCTAATTGTTGATTGGATATATATGCCTGTGAATACCTTGTAAATTGGTCAGTCAAGGGAATATGTGACTCATGTTATTGCTTTCTTCTTCTCCAGATAGTCAATGCAGAGAAGTTCCTAATGTTTGCTAGTACTTGTCTTCTCCAAATACACAGCAGGATTTGGTAGTGTTTTGTTCATGATACACACAAGTCTCATGCTTATTGGTAACATCTGTGGCCATCTTGGGCCAGTGAAATCTGTGCTTACTATTTCTAAGCTTCTTGATTGACCCATATGTCCAAAACTCATCATGAAGCTTTTTCGTGGCCATAGTCCAATGTGCTCTGAGTGGCACCAACTGCTTCCTGGCACTATGAATGAGATCACTTAGAGTTTCCTCCAGTGCTCCATCACACATTTCCTGCTTCTGTCATTGTCTTGACAGTAAGGTGCCTTCAGGGGACTGGCACTTGAGTCCTTTAGCATCACTACCTTGTTTCTTGGCTTGTCTTACTTCTCTTAGACCTTCACAAGCCATCTGCTCTCTTTACCAGGCATCCAGAGACAACTGAGGCAAAGAACATTGGTTCAACGAAGTAAGGGTCATATACAGTGCTGGTGGAAGTCCCAGTCTTTTTAGCTGTACTTCCATCTGCTTGTAATTCAGCTCCTTGAGAGTCACACAGAGCTTTGTCTCCTTTTTTAGGCATTGCCACAGCTTTAGGGTTATATAGTCTTTGAAAGAGGGCGTTCTCGTACACATTAGTCTTCTGTAGCTCGTATGCTATATTCATTTCACAACTGCTCCATGCTGCTATCCATCTCTGGTAAGTAAAATCTAAAGTGGCACTGGCCAGAATCTATCAGGTGATTGCTGTAAGTCAGTCCACAATTTTGCTCCATATGCATAGTCTTTTAACTTTTCAGTGATAGCTCACTTCAAAGCCAAGAACTCAAGCCTGTGTATAGAGTAACAAATCTGGAAAATACAACTGGCTTCTGGCCTCCATCAATTCTCCTGGTACAGGCCTCCAATTTAGCATTACAAGCCTATTCCTTTCTCAACTAGCCTTAATCACTGAATGGGTGTTGCCTCATGCAAACAAAGACCTGTGAAAGGCCTTTGCTTAAAAGTCCAAGGTCTCCCACTGTATCAGGAGCCATCTCCAGTCATCCTAATATATATCTATATATCTATATCTCTCTCCAGTCATATATATCTATATATCTCTATCTCTATCTCTATCTATCTATCTATCTATCTATCTATCTATCTATCTATCTATCTATCTATCTATCTATATGGAGAGAGACAGAGACAGAGAGATAGAGACATTGGACCCAGATGGCTCTGAAGGAGAGAGTGAGACTGGTGACTTTGCAACCCCTATCTCACTTAAATTCAATTCACTGCAAGTCATGACATCACCCCAAAGTGATGGTCCTCTTCCAGAAAGAAGGACAAACAACAACAACAATTTTGTTTCAGTTGTCCCAGTCTGCATATGCAACTAGTGTTGCATAGGCCAACACTAGTGCATGCTATATGGAACTGATTGAGCCCTGAGAGCTTGTTCACTTCTACCTGTCCATGCATCTCTAATAGGCTTTGTGGGTTTTAAGACAAATTTGCCTTTTTTGCCCTTCTGCATCTGCCTCTTCAATCATATCTGCTAGAGTTAGGTCATCCAGTGGCTTAGCAATAACCGCATACTTTCTAATAAGTTAAATAAATTCTAATAAAAGTCAAATTCTAGAAAAGTCCTTAGACAAAAGTTCTGCAAAACTGGTACTTGGCAGTTGAAGATGTTAGGCCATTTCCTTTTACCCAATCCAAGGCTTTTATCAGTCTGCTTTTATATTCTTCCAGTGTCTTCCAAAAGACAATGACATCATTAAAGTACACAACAGGTCATTACTATCTCCAATGACTTTCTCCATCATCTTTGGAAAGTGGCAGGTGCCCTTGAGATGGTATGTGGCATGTCCTCAGAGCTGGGCATCTGAAAGCAGTGTTCTTGTCTTCTTCTACCTTAGGAATCTGGTAATAAACACTGCACAAGTCCAATACTATAAAGCACTGGCTGCCTGACAGTCCAAGGCATCCTAAAGGCTTGGAATGGTGCACTGGTCTGTTTTATTTCTTTTGTTCAAAGTCTGATAGTCTAGACACATTTTGACCTTTCCATTCTATTTTGCCATTACCACTTATAGGTGATGCACTATGGATTGTTACATTCCGTGATGACGTATTTAATTAACAGGTTCTTGAGATATTTTCTGAGGTTGCCCACAACAAAGGGATTTTTCTATATTGTTCCCTGAACAGTTGGGAGTAGGTGCGCCAGATATTTTGAGCTGCTTCTTGAGCACATTCCACATCCCACTCACGGAGTGAGAACACATTGAGCATGAACCACTCTTTCTATTCTTTTGGGGGGAATCCCCAAAGTAAAAACTTCTCTGGATCCATTTCAGAGCCAGTCTCTGGTATGCCTCTGGACAGTCCATATAAATGGTTAAAGCACATAGGTACTGGTACCTAACTTGTTTGCAGTATTCTGCCAATATCTTGAATAGGGTTAGAATGAAACTGATTCCATTTGAGGCCAACACTCCATTGACAAATGGTAGATCTGGATATGCCAGAGTGAGAGTGTCCACCTCCCATTGACACAAGCAATTTCTTTGGAGAGTTCCAAGGTCATTTCAATGGTGTTAGGCTACACATTCTTTTTTTATTTATTTATTTTTTTATTTTAGTGAGGCAATTGGGGTTAAGTAACTTGCCCAGGGTCACACAGCTAGTAAGTGTTAAGTGTCTGAGGTCATATTTGAACTCAGGTACTCCTGACTCCAGGGCCGGTGCTCTATCCACTGAGCCACCTAGCTGCCCCTAGGCTACACATTCTTGACCCTTCCTCCCTTTATCGAATGTGAAGAAGCTAATTCTATGACAATTTAAGTTGTATTAAAGAATGAAAAGTGCTTAGACTGTCCAGAAATGGATTAGATGGTGAATTATCTAACTACTGATGGCAACTGTTACAAATGCATTTCTGGTTTTGAGTCAGTTTTCATATATTCACTTCCGATATGAAATCCCAATATGTCATTGTTTTACTCTTGTGATGATTCTTTCTGTTTTTTTTTTTGTTGTTTTTGGTAGGGCAATGAGGGTTAAGTGACTTGCTCAGGGTCACACAGCTAGTAAGTATCAAGTGTCTGAGGTCGGATTTGAACTCAGGTCCTCCTGAATCCAGGGCTGGTGCTCTATCCACTGCACCACCTAGCTGCCCCACTCTTGTGATGATTGATATTTGTATCAGGATGTGTAGGAAGAAGAGAGCTTAAAAAGTTTTTAGAAAAGACATTGTATTAGTTTGATGAGTACAAAAGATGGATGTTTCCAGTGACTGTTAAGTATTATGAGACAGCTATGAACTTGTTGGTATTAATATTAATTTGAGAAGTAACCATACTGCACTTTAAGCTAGAAACAGTGGAACTTGCTGAGTATGGTGGTACCTCTTGGCATTGTAACTCTCATTTGATCAGCCTTTGAGTCCAAGTAAAAGCTTCTTTTACTTCAGAGCCAATAATCTACCATGTAGGGGAAGATGCCAAGAACTGCTCAAAGGGAGCATCGTCTCGTACCTCCAAATGTTCTCGACAGCCAGGTGAATGCACATTGTTGGAAAGGTTGAGAGGCTGGCCTTATGAAGGTAATGGCAGGATCCCCTGGATTCTATTTACCTCTGAATGGGAAAATTTCCCAGCTGCTAAATCAGCTTCCTGGTCATGATGCTTCTTGAATACATGTAGCTCAGATACATGATTTGGATATTCCAATAATTATTTATGGCATTTGCCTGGAATCAAACAGAACTGAGGGAATTTTGTCCCATTATACCTACAATAGGTGAATCTCAGGGCTAGGCCTGATAGAAATTTTGATGTTGTTACAATCATATCCTTCTTCCTCCTTTCACAAAAGATTCCCAAGATTATATGAGGAGGATTGCACATGTTTATGATTATTGTTATTATCAGCACATATTCCTGATGTATGAGGATTCAGGGAATTGGAAGTTCTGCTACTTGTATTTCTAATAATTTGATTGTAGATACTTATAAATTATTTTTAGGACCCTGATACTCATCCCAGACAACTGAATGTTGTTAGAGCTCTTTGTTGAAGTGGCTGGTCCTAGTATCTGCCTTGAATCATGCACAACTGGTAAGGGAACACCCATCCAATGATTCTTGACCAATGGACCCCAGGTTGAAGGGGTAGAGATGCCAGAAGGACTATACAAAGGTATAATTCCAATGAATAACAACAATATTTTTTTTTCATTCTAGTGGCTCCCAAATTGAGAAATACATGATTGAACTCAAGCAGGGGAGATAGCTCTTAAATTATCCAGGAGATGTCCCCAATGGGCAATTCTGTCAAATATAGATCAAATTTAGCTAAAAGGGAGGGATTTTGGTAGGGGCTAAAATCGACTCTAACTATACTGTGAAGATGAAGCTATTGAGGAAGGACCCCTAGGAAGATGATCATGGGAGAAATGAAGTAGTACCTTTTCCAAGATCCAGAATGAGTAGTAAGAAATCCCTTGATTTGTATAAGAAGACTATTTGGAGCCCTGAATAAATGTACCCTCCAGGGGGTAACAGCAATAGTAGTTTTAGTAAAAACGTTGTAGTCAGTTTATTAGATTTGGCTTAGAATGCTACACCTAGAAACTAACCCACTATATAGTGCTATACATAGATAAGAAGTTTTAGTCTTTCCTTACTAAGGATACTTAGGATCATGAAATAGCCACCTATGCCCTAAGCAGGGGGTGGAATGTGGTAGATTACGCCCAGGCTTATACACATTATAGGATGGGAAGCCCATCTTAGGAAGCAATTAGGATTTCAAGGGGGAAGTTCCTAGGCTTTGAGTATAGGGCAAATAGAAGTATAAGCCACTGGTGGTCAGTTGAATATTGAATATAACATAGAATTACATTAATGTATAATGTACATTATATATTAGTGTATATAAAACAACAATCTAAAGTAGATTAATATATTTTATGTAATTTTTCATTACATAAAATACAAAGGATTACAAATGAAACCAATTAAAATGAAATACAATTAACAAAATGTACAAAAACAAGTTTCTGGGTCCCAAGTTAAGAACCCCTCCACTAGAATAACATTCTCCTTATGAGTACATGTGACCTGGAGTAGCTAGGTGGCACAGTGGATAAAGTACTTGCCCTGGAGTCAGGAGGACCTGAGTTCAAATCCGGCCTCAGACACTTGACACTTACTACCTGTGTGACCCTGGGCAAGTCACTTAATCCCAGTTGCCTTGCCAAAAGAAAAAGTACATGTGACCTCCATATGGCCATCTACAGTTTTGCAACTGTAAAGGAAATCCTGCTTTTCCCCTGGTGGTGGTCTTTTTGCATCAGGTTGATATGGCCTCCATTCTCTTTGTTCAGGTGAGACAGGTCTATCCAGATTCCATCTCTCATCATCTTGGTCATTACAATCATATAGCTTTCCCTTTTGAGCTTACTCTTTTATATCTTCGTTATTTGGTTCTTTCCATTAATAGTGTTGCGGTCATTGTGTATATTATTTCCTTGATTCTGTTTACTTTACTTTGCATCAGTTCATAGAAGCCTTCCAATTTTTCTCCAAATTCTTTGTATTCATCATTTTTTATACAGTAATAATATTCCATTACAGTTTTATGCCTCAATCTGTTTTGCCACCCATTTCATATCCAGGTTTGTTTGGGTTTTTTTTGCTTTTACAAAAGTGCTAAAGTTTATATATATACATATACATAGATAAACATATATTTATATTTATCTATGTATATGTATATATCTATCTATGTATCTATCTATCTATCTATCAATCAAATCTCTCTTTGCCTTCCTTGGTTTATATCCCTAGCAGTGAGATCTCTGGGTCAAAAAGGTATGGAAATTATGATGACTTTCTTAGCATAATTCCAAATTGCTTTCCAGAATGGTAGGACAAATTCATCAAGCAACCCACAGATTTTTAGTGTGCCTGTATTCCCACAACCCCTTCTATATTTTTCATTTCCACCTCTTCTCATCTTTGCCAATTTTCTGCATGTGAAGTGAAACCTCAGAGTTGTTTTGATTTGTATTTCTATCATTATTAGTTCAAGGGTGGAGGTCAACAGAATAAATCATCAAATTACCCTACTTAA
Organism: Dromiciops gliroides; assembly: GCF_019393635.1. Lineage (NCBI taxonomy): Eukaryota > Metazoa > Chordata > Mammalia > Microbiotheria > Microbiotheriidae > Dromiciops > Dromiciops gliroides. Next base: position 37,106,214 of record NC_057867.1, on the reverse strand, counting down.
AGTAAGACATAAATGCCTGATATCTTTATCATGTGAGAACGTGTTCTGATTAAGTCAATAAAATCACAGGTGTGAACAAGGCCTAAACACCTCTATGTAACTGATCAAAGATTTTCGGTCTTCTAAAAAACCTAAACTAAATAAATATATTCCTCTAAAATCATTAAATTAAGTGAAATGATTCCAGAGAAAGTCTTTTCGGATGAATGGAGGGACTTGGTCACACTCTGGGGTACTTGTATAACAACGATTGGTAGTTTGGAGTCAGGAGAATGGAGCTTCTAAATTAATCCATCCAGAAGGAATCCCTTGAATGTGAGAACTAGGGAAAAGAGTACTTTGTTGGGCTGAGGAGTACTTTTTTGTTTGTTTGTTTTTGTTTTTGTTTTTGTTTTAAGTGAGGCAATTGGGGCCAAGTGACTTGCCCAGGGTCACACAGCCAGTAAGTGTCAAGTGTCCGAGGTTGGACCCGAACTCAGGTCCTCCTGAATCCAGGGCCGGTGCCCCATCCACTGTGCCACCTAGCTGCCCCGAGGGGTACTTTTAAAGCTTCAAAGAGTCTTGAGGATTTGGGACTTTTGGATTTCCCATAAGTATCTTTGGAACAACAACAGCTGGTGACAGGGTCTACATCATGAATTGATTCTTCAGGGATGCCCTTATACTCTGAAGGAACATGTATCCACAAAAGCTCTGGCCAATGTGAAGGAAAGCTGAGTTGCTCCAGACAATATCTACATTAGTGATGAGGGACTTTTCATATATAGTTGTCAGTAGTTTAGCAAATGTTAGTTCATATCCTTTGATCATTTATCTATTGGGAATGGTTTTTGTTTTTTTAATATTTGTGTGAATTCCTTTAATGCAGGATGGGCCAAAAGTCAAGAAGGGGTTTTGATATTTAATAACTCCTTTATTTATTTATTTTTTGCAGGGCAATGAGGGTTAAGTGACTTGCCCAGGGTCACACAGCTAGTTAAATGTCAAGTGTCTGAGGCTGGATTTGAACTCAGGTCTAGCTGCCCCCTTTATTTTTGTTTATAATTTAATTTACTATACTATAGCATCATATACAGTATACATAGGAAATAAATTTACATTATGGGTGAAAAATCAAATCTTATAAATAGCAAAAAACAAAGAAAAATTCTTTCAAAAAGTTATTAAAACATCGTGACTTTTGGTGCACCCTGTATCTTAGATCCAAATCAGAGATATTTTATACAGATTCTCCCTGCCCCATCAACAATTTCTCTTCTTATTTCAGCTTTGTTTATTTTGTAGGTGCAAAAGCTTTTCATTTTCATGCACAGTATTTAAAATTATCTATTTCATCTTTTGTGACTTCCTCTGTCACTTGTTGGACTAATAATTGTGAAAGATTCATTTTATGCTATTTTCATTCAATTTAAAAAAATTAATTATCTAGCTATTTATTTATTTATTTGTTTGTTTGTTTATTTATGCAGGGCAATGAGGGTTAAGTGACTTGCCCAGGGTCACACAGCTAGGAAGTGTCATGTCTGAGGCTGGATTTGAACTCAGGTTCCCCTGAATCCAGGGATAGTGCTTTATCCATTGTGCCACCTAGCTGCCCCTATTTTCATTCAATTTTAATGATGTATTTAAGTTGAGTATACAGTTAAAATTATATATTAAGAATCAAATAGGGGGCAGCTAGATGACACAGTGGATAGAGCACTGGCCCTGGATTCAAGTCCGGCTTCAGACACTTGACACTTACAAGCTGTGTGACCCTAGGCAAGTCACTTAACCCTTGATGCCCTGTCAAAAAAAGAAAAAGAAAGAAAAGAAGAATCAAATGGAACTTATTATGAAATATGGTATAAGATTCTAGTCTAACTCTATTTTTCACCAAGCTGCTTTCCATTTCCCCCAGCAGTTCTTGTCAAATAAGGCATCCTTGCTGAAGTAGTTTATGCTCTTGGGCATATCAGACACTAGATTATTGAATTTATGCTTATACAATCTATACCAGTGATAATGCTTTTTAAAATATCTGATGACAAATAGTTTTAATGATTACTGCTTTATAAATATTTTTGAGGTTTGAAAGTTCTATTCTTCATTCTTATTTTTCATTAATTTGTTTAAAATATCAGAAATTTTTTCTTTGAGATGAATTCTAGGTTTTTATAAGAATCCCTTGGTAGTTTGAATCTTTAAACTAATTTAGATAGTTGGAAGATAATGAATCTTCCAATAATAACTCGATTCATTCCTAATTATGTTTTGTAATTGTGCCTTGGTAGATTGAGTGCCAGGTGATTTATTCTTTTGGTAGTTATTTTGAATGGAATTTCCCTTTCCATTATTTCCTCTTGGATTTTGTTATTGCTTTTTAGAAATGAAAATATATTTTGTAGATGTACTTTGCTTCTTGCTACTTTCCTGAAGTTTTTGTTTCAATTAGCTTATTTGCTGATTCTCTGAGGTTTTCTATACATACTATCATGTAATTTGCAATGTATATATAGATATATATCATATTATATTAAAATCACCCTTCTATAGTATGCATTGTAGGGATTTTTAAAAATTAGTGCTGTACTCTGTCAAAAGTTGTTTCTTGCATCTATTGATATAATTGTCTTGGGATGTTTTTATTTTTAATATTATTAATTATATTTGTTGTTATCTTAATGTAGAACCATCATTGCATAGCATCTCCTTCTTGGGCTATTTCTCCAACTCCCATTCACCTTTGGCAACTAGGTCCTCAATATGTATTTCATAATTACTTAGGGTTCTAAGAATTTTATTTATTTTTTGCATCAATATTTATTAGTTATATTGGCCTGTACTTTTCTTTCTTTGCTTGATCTTTCTCTGGTTTAAATATTAGGACCATTACTTATCTTACAAAAGAAGTTTGCTAGAGATTCCCACCCCCCTCACTTTTTGGATAATAAGCTGTGTAGCATAAGAATGAATTGATCTTTAAATGTTTGGTTAAATTCACTTGTAAATCTATCTTAACAAGGGTGATTTCCTCCATCATACCCCATCCCAATTTGGCAGTTCCTTTATAGCCCATTCAATTTCATTTTTCTGACATTGGGGCATTAAAGATATCTATTTCGTGTTTTGTTACTTCGCATATTATAAATATGTGTGTGTGTGTGTGTGTGTGTGTGTATGTTTTTTGCGGGGCAATGAAAGTTAAGTGACTTGCCTAGGGTCACACAGCTAGTAAGTGTCAAGTGTCTGAGGCTGGATTTCAACTCAGGTCCTCCTGAATCCATGGCCGGTGCTTTATCCACTGAGCCAGCTAGCTGCCCCCCATATTCTATATTTTTGCAGCTAATCATTTCCTTTATATTCTTGGTTGTTGTAGCATATTATTTTATATAGCAGGTTCTAGTAATTCTTTTTGTTTCTCAATTTACTGTAATTTTGGGGCCTCCCTTTTCATCTTGTTTTTTGATAATTTGATTTATATTTTATCTTTTTTTTTTGTGAGGCAATTGGGGCTAAGTATCTGAGTACAGATTTGAACTCAGGTCCTCCTAACTCCAGGGCCAGTGCTCTATCCACTGAGCCACCTAGCTGCCCTACATATTTTATCTTTTAAAAAAAACTCGGGATCCACACACATATATGTAAGAAAAATACATACGCTACTGTTTACATAGCACTTTACAAATATTATCTCATTTGATCCTCACAGCAACCCTTCAAGGTAGGAACTATTATTATATCTATTTTCTAGATTTGGAAGTCAGAGGTTAAGTGACTTTCTTATTGTCATACAATTAGTATCTGAGGCTAGATTTGAACTCAGGTTTTCCTGACCCCAGGTTCAACACTCTAGCCACTGAACTACCTAGTGGTCCTTGTCTAGGTTTATCAATTTTGTTCAATCTTTTCAAAACAAGCTTTTAGTTTTGTCATTTCTGTAGTCTTTTTGTTTTCCATTTAATTTATTTCTCTGTTACTTCTAGGTTAGTCTGTTCCCACAAGCTGTTCCCAGTGGTGTGGTGAGGCTCAAATGAATTAAAAGTGCTATTTAAATGCTAGTTGTGGTTGGTAGCCTCTGGTCACCAGGCTTCTAGCCTGGTGATGACTTCATTCTGGAAACCTCCTACTAATCTCTTGCTGAGCACAAGCAAAGTTTATTGAGCAATACGGAAGTGTGATGGTAAATATTTAACAACCACTGGGGGGAGTGTGGGGGTGGTGGTAGAATGATTGCACTTGCTTTGAATTTAATTCTCATTATCAACACTTTCTTAAATCTAGGCAATTAACAAAACAATCAAGGTGATTTGTAGCAACCGCCAATTTTTGAGGTGTAAATATTCACTTCAAAATATTAACTACAGGCTTTCCCAGGTATAGCTTTCTCCAGCATGCCCTATATGTAGAGAACTGGTTCCCCAAGTGCCCTCACCTTTTCTTTTAGGAGTGATACATAGATGGCTCTCACTTGGCCCTGGGAGAAATACAAACATCACACACAACTGAAATCACTGCAAACTTTTACTTGCTCTCCATACCTAATGAGATTTTTAGTCTTGTTTGGGGGTGTTCATAACTTATTTCCTAAGCACCTCATTAAACCTTATTATCTCAACATAAATCAATTGGTAGATTATATTGGGTAGCTGTTTACTGGGCAATATAATAAAATTTTCACATATGAAGATGATTTGAGCTATAGCTCCAGTGGATTAGCTTTGTATCAACACCCATCCACTCTTTCCTTGGGTCTCCCTTATTGATTAAGGATGAATATCCTGAGGCTGTGAACCCAGAACAGAGAAAGGCCAAGTGATACACTCATGAGTTGAGCCCAGGACCTTAGCCTCATAATTAGGTACTTATGTCCTAATGTAAAGGGCCCTAGAGATGGTCAACCCTCAGCCTAAATGCCCAAAGGGTCTCTTTTCTCCATAGCGCTGTCCTATTCAGGTGCCTTTCTCCATCTCAGTCTCAGTTGGCTGGCTGAGTCTCAGTACTGTCTGTGGCCCTCCTTCCTTCTTCCCTCCCCATTTACCAGGAGGAGCTAAAGGGCAATCTAGAGAATTAGGTCTATCCTATCTAGCTTCTTGATTTTCCCTGTCCCAGTTCTTCACTACCACATTTAGGTAGGTGCCCCTGGCTCCTGGATTCCTAGCTTTTCTTCAACTAATGTTAATGGGTCCTGTCTTCAAGAAGTCTGGCACAGAAAGCAGGGCAGTAGGGGTGGTAACTGCCTTCCCAGTGGAGGCCTGATATTGCTAGTAACTTTTGTAAGGTCCCATATATCATCTCCCAATCAGCTTGGGAAGGTTAGTGGTTAGGGGTTGTCATCTTGATGTTCACTAACGGGCTTGGGGAAAATGGGGGAGGAAGAGGCCAAGGAAAGTGAACCTGGTAATAAAAAGAAGTCCACCTTCGAGGGCAGCTAGGTGGCGCAGTGGATAAAGCACCAGCCCTGGATTCAGGAGGACCTGAGTTCAAATTCGGCCTCAGACACTTGACACTTACTAGTTGTGTGACCCTGAGCAAGTCACTTAACCCCCACTGCCTTGCAAAAAAAAAAAAGTCCACCTTCACCCAGGCCTATTTCTGCCCCCACACCCACCACATGTTACTGCAAAGAATAAAGACCCACAAAACAACAGAAATGGTGGTAATGGTTTTCCAAGGCTTCAGGTGCATAAAATTTGCTCAATCTGTGGACAGGTTAGTGGGGAAAGCCTGGTCTTTGAGGATCAGACAAAAGACTTGAGAAGGTTGTTGCCTGGAGAAGAGGAGATTCAGAGGGGACACCATAGTCAGTTTTAAGTATTTGAAGGGCTGACGTGGAACAGTGATGAGTCATTCTGCTTTGCTCTAGAGGGCAGAACTAGGAGCAGTAATGGGGAAAATAGAGGCTTGATATCAGGAGAAGATTCCTAACATCCCAAAGGGAAATGTGTTGTCTCTGAAGGTGGTGACTTCCTCCTTGTTGGGGAATCGGATGACCAATTGTTTGTTGTCGTTCTTGAGTCATTTCCCATCGTGTCTGACCCTTCATGGCCCCATTTGAGGTCTTCTTGGCAGAGATACTGGAGAGATACATTTCCTCCTCCACCTCATTTTACAGATGAGGAAACTGAGGCAAACAGGGTGAAGTGACTTGCCCAGGGTCATACAGTTAGTAAGTGTTGGAAGTCAGATTTGAACTTGGGAAGGTGAGTCTTCCTGACTCCAAGCAGAGTGCTCTATTCATTGCAGTGCCATCTTGCTGTTCCTGGTCAATCGTAGGGTATGTTATAATGGGAATTCCTTTGGGTATGGGGTGGACTAGGTGGCTGTTAGGATTCTGTGATTCTGTGAAAAAGCATTATGGATATCTTGTCAGACCATCAAATCCCAACTTAACTCATGCTGCTGCATAAATTCCTAATTACCCTTTCACTTTGGGCCCCTCAGCTTCTCCCTCTTAAATGTTTCTTCCAGGTTTCATTTTTCTGACCCTAGTTCACAAGCAAATAGTCTTTGCCTGCCAGTCCTCAAGGAAGTTGGTGGGGTTCTGCCCCCTTTGACTTGTTTATTGCCAGATCTATATGGGAGTGGTAGTAGTGTTGAAAAGAATGAATGTGCAGAAAATGGGAGTGGTGGGGATGGCAGAGGGAAAGCAATTTTCAGTTTTTTGGTTCTTTCCTTTCTACATTTCAGGGATTCCAGTGGAAAAGACCCTTTTGGTACCCAAAGGAACCCATCTTTGGTGAGCATATTCCTGTGTCCATATGATTTTTAGATTAAAGATTTGGAAGGGATGTTAGAGGCTACCATTCCTGCTCCTTCATTTTACAGAGGAGGAAACTGAAGCCTGAGGAGAGTGAGTTGCTCAAACTCACACCTAGGATCCTAGATCTAGACTGGAAGAGACCTCAGAGGCTATCTGATTCAGGGGTTCTTGAGCAGGGGTGTGTGATCTTGGTTTTTTAAAAAACAATTTTGAGAATTGTGTTTCAATATAATCAGTTCCCTTTGTAATACTGCATTTTAGGTATTTACAAACATTTTAAGAAGGGGGCCATAGGCTTCCTCAGACTTCCCAAGGATCTGATAAAAAAAAGACAGTACAGACCCATCATTTTAAGGAAAATGAGGCCGAGAGAGGTCAGAGAGGTCAGGAGTCTGGCCCAAGGTCACACAGCTTGGAGGTGGGTGCATTTGCACCCAAGTCTTCTAACTCGAGTTAGGAGTGCACTGTGTACTGGCCTGTGACCATTGGGCTGTGTGTCTCAGCCATCATCTGGTCCCCAGGACACAGAGAAGAAGGTCCCTGTACTTGGTCTCGGGCTGTGATGGTCCGGTGGAGGTAGGTACAGGCTCTCTGGACCACTGACACGTCGGGGAGCCTGGAGCAACATCCCTGCCTGAGCTTTAAGCAGGAACAAAAAGTGCTTGGTGGGTGACTAGGAGCCCCTGGGCTATGTAGGATTGAGTGAGAGCCCCGATCCGAAGCCGTAGGACGCGGGAGCTGCTGCCCGAGCCCGTGGGGTCAAACTGGGCGCCCGCTGGGGCTTTCTCTCATTTCCAGATGCTGTCTTCTGACCGCGCAGAGGTCCGAGCCCCGTGGGTCTTCTCGGATCTGGCCACTAGACGTCGCTGCAGCGTCACGCTTCCCGCCTGGAAAGGTGAGGCAAGGAGCGCTTTGGGTTTGGGTTTTGGGTTGGTTGGTGGTGGTGGTTGTTTTGTTTTGTTTTGTTTTGTGTTTTTTGTTTTTGCTTTTGGTCCAAACCAGGGACTGGGGGACTCGAGGGGTGACTGCTAACTGCCTTCCTCTCTCTCTTCCACATTGAGCACCCCGGCCCGTGAGCAGAGGGGGCGGAGAGGGGGCGGGGGTGGGGGCGGGGGCGGTGCACCGGTCCGCCCCGTGACGCGCCCGGGCTCGGGCGGGCAGTCCCACCCCCTTCCCCAGTGCAGTCCGCCTGCCCGGAGGCGCCAAACTGTGGGCGAGGAGAGAGGTGGAGGACGCTGCGCTTGGGGACTTCTGACTGTCCTTTCTGAGGGCGCGCCCCGGGGAGCCGCCGGCCACGAGCCGGGCCCGGGCGGGCGCCCGGGGAATCCGGGGGCTCGCCCACCCACTGGCGCACGCACACACGCCCCGACGGGTAGATTGGCACACCTGCCGGGGCACCTGTGTGGCTCGTGGAGGCCCTCGCCCTGGACGCCGGGGCCGCTCTGGGCGCCCCAGCGAGCCCCGGCGGGCGGGCTGGCAGGACTTGACCGAGGGCAGGCGCGGGCATCAGCCGCTTGGGATCTAGGCACCCCTGAGAAGGGGTCCGGGGACTGCTCGCCAAGCGCTTGTCCTTTGCTGCCCGACGGAGCGGGACCTGCTGCTCCGGCAAAAGGTCTTGAAGGATTTGGGGGACTTCTTCATTCCCCATCTGTCCCCACCTTCAGTTCCCCAAAACGTCTCCCCTACATTTAGGAATTGCGTGAGGAGGTAGCGGGACACTTACATTCCTGTCCCCGGGAGAGAAGAGGCAAGGTGCGAAACTGCGGCGCGCGCTCCGGGGACCAGACCCGGGGCGAGCGGCGCCGGCGAGGGGCTGGAGCCACCCTAGCCCTCCGGCTCAGCCTCTGCAAACCTCGCGGTCCGATCGAACCCGGGGACTCTCGAAATGGGATCGGATGCGGCAGCGTAAACTCCTTCTCCCTGAGCCAGCTGTTCGGAGACAGGTAAAACCCGTGGGCCACCCGGGAGGGTCTGCTCGGTCCCCTGGAGAGGGAAGGGGCGTTGGTGGTTGAGACCGGGCGGGAGCCGGGGCCCGGAACTTTCCAAGCGCTCTGGCTCCCACACCCCTCGATTGGTCCCCCAGTCTGGGAAACCCTTGCCTGGATGGATTGTACCCTAGCGGAAAGTTTGCGAGCTGGGACTGGAGCTAGGGACGCCCGCCTTGTAGAAACACTGGTTCGTTTCGCCGGTTAGCAGACATCACAGGAGCACAGATTTAGAGCTGAAGGGGATCTCTGAGCTTAGTGAGCACGCCGCCGCCCCCATTTTACAGGTGGAGAAATTGAGGCCCTGAGAAGGGAAGAGACTTGCCTGAGGTCACCGAGGTGGTAAGGGGGAGAGGTAGGAGTGGCACTCGGGTCCTCCGACCCTAAATTGGTGCTTTCCCCACTGTGCCAACGCTTGGGAATGGGCAGTTGAGCCTTGCAAGGGAATCCTTGGTGCGCGCTCCTCTTGCTTTTCCCATCACCTATGTGCCCGATAAGGGGAAGCCCTAGATCATGGGTGGAACCCATGCCTAGCTGCATGGGTCTTCTTGGCGGGTGTGGCGTGGTGGGGAGCTGTAGGGTGTAGTGCGTGCAGATCCTGGGCATGGAGGTGGGTGTGTGCTCTGGCCGAGAGGACGATTCTAGCCCTTTCTGCATGTGTCTTTCGAGTTCTCCTCCCGCCCTCCCCAGGCCTGGTCCCTCAAGCGGGTATTCGTGCCAAACTGACTTAGGCATCTTCTGGCCAAAATGGGGACAGCTAGGGAGCAGTCCCTCACTATATCCAGCTGCCTGGCTCTTTTCTCTCACTTTTCTTTACGTGTGTGTGTGTGTGTGTGTGTGTTTAAATTCCTTTCCCATAAATATTTGAAGCCCTTCAGGAGAAAGGGGAGGTCGGAGAACTAGAACCGGAAGGGATCTCATAAGCCATCTAGCTCAACCCTCTTATTTTGACAGTCGGGGAAACCAAGGCAGGCAGTGAGCGATTAAGTGACTTGCCCAAGGTCACACAGCTAGTAAATGTGTGCTCAAGCCCAAGACAGAATTTATCTACTGTCAGGTCGCATTTGTTGGGATAGCTGTTCCCCTTTCCAGCTGTTTCCCCCCATTTTTGCTGTCCTCTTCTATCTACCATACGGGAATTTGTGTGTATATCTTGTGTGTATACCTACATGCGGGGGAGGAGGGTGTTTAAGTGCCTCTCCAGCCCGGGTTAAAGATGGAGTCAGGGCCCAGGGGGTAACCAGCTTGAGGGGAAGCCCGAGGAAGCCACTGAGAGCTTGGGGTCTCCCCCCCCCAGTTGAGAGCTTGTTTTCCTTCTTGGAAACCATTCTCCACCCACCCTCAGCAGAGTGGGCTGAGGAGGACCGCTGGAAGGGTCGGGGTCAGTGTCAGCTCTAGCCAGGTTAGGTCAGTCTGCATGGGGAGCTACTTGTCACCTCTCCTGGGGCTGTTGGGGGCGAGCTATGCCTGCCCAAGTCGGACTGTCTCCCCGCCAGCGCTTCTGGATCGGCTTTTCAGGCTGCTCTTCTCAGACAAAAGGAGCCTCACTTTCTTTGGGGACTCAAAGGTGGGGAAGTCCCCATGGTCAACTGCTCTTTTCTGCTCCCTTTCAGGCAGAGATAAGGGAAAGGAGTGGGGTCCTGGGTGGGAGTCAAGTGTCCAGGGTTCCATGTGCCTGCTTTCCCAGAGGCAGCCCAGGGAGACTGAAGGAGGGGGTAGGACTGGGAAAAGAACCTCAGAGCCAATCTAATTTGATTCTCATTTTACAGAAGGGGAAACTGAGGCCCAGGGAAGGGAAATCAACCACCCAGGGTCATACACAGGATCAGAGCATTGGAGCTGGAAGGCATTTCTGTGGCCATCTAGTCTAGAGGCATCAAACAGGCAGCACTCCCGAGTGCACCCCAAACCCCATTCAAACTTATGTAATTGGGAACTATTTAACAGAAATAAATAAACACAGTGATTACATTTTAAGGCTAAGTCCACAGACAACCCCTAGGGCTCCTTATTTCCATTTGAGTTTGACTTTGCTGATCTAGATCTTTTCTACCCCTTTTCCCTGGAGACACACGGGTGTGTAGGTATATAAAATGGATAGACCTAACCTTTTATCGGTACCAAATTTTTCTCAACCTCCGCATTCAGTTACTCGACCCCATGTGGGGTCGGGACCCTCAGTTGAAGAGAGTGAGGAGCTAGACCATCCCCTTATTTTACAGAGAAAGTGAGGTGCAGCATGAGAAAATGAATTACCAAACAGTCACAAAAGTAACGTGGCAGAAGGGAGATTTGAACCCAAGTCTCCCGACTCCAGAGCTAGCTCTCCTTTCAGTGTCCTGTGCTACCTTCTTTGGCCACTGCCAACTTATCTCCAGCCTACATAGCAGTTTTCGGCTTTGGGAATGCCTTTGTCAATAGAATTTTGGGACCACCCACAAGCCCTTTGTTTCATGCCCTTTGGCCCTCATTTCCTGGGGGGAGAGGAAACTGCTCTTCAGCCTCTTTCTGTGACTGACCCACAGCCTCCGTAACTCACTAGCCCTTGGGTTTTGGATGTTATTGATCAGGGCAAGAACGTACCTTAATTAGGAGAAGCTACCTTGGCAGTTCAGAGGCTGAAGTTAAAACTCAGGTCTTGTAGGGAGGCTTAGGAATTTGGAATCAGTTTCAGTTAAGAGAAAGCCCTATTTCAGCATAAGTGGCATTGGGGCTGAGGGGGTGGGGGTGGGAATGGTCTTGGAGTCTAGGAAAACCTGGGATCAAGTCCAGTTTCTGATGGCTGTATGACCTTGGACTAGTCTAAACTCCTCAGTGCCTCAGGCAGCTCTCTAAGATTATCAGTCCCAAAATAGTAGAAGATCTGAATTGATAAGAGGGATTTTCCCCACACTGAAAAGATTGATGAAAGGTTGATTTTTTAAAACCCCGAAATTTCACTACAGGTTATAACTAAAACAGTAATGTCCAATTCTCAGGTCCTGTGGGGCTCAGAGAACTTGGACCATACGGTGTGGGAGGGGAAGGCCCTGGCCTCCTTCCCTTTCCATATAATATATGGAGAGATTGACATTTTGGGGAGAGGTACCTCTGAGACACCTGCTGGGCCGGTCCTCAGCTCCTAATTGTTGGAATTGATGCTGGAATTGTGAAGCACTACTTTAGCTCTTATTTCAGAATTTCCAAGTAGGAAAACGGCTTCATTCAGTCCAAGAATTGGCCAGTTGGTCTTGAGTAGGCAGATGTGGCCACAATCCATTGTGTGTATATGATGTTAAAGCATTATGGTGCCTTTGGGGGTGGGGGCTTTGCGTTCTGGTTGGCGTTGCCTCTCTAGTGTCAAAAGTAAATACGGAAGAAAAAGTAAATACAGGTGCTTCCTACTTCAGAAAAAGAAAGAAACAAACAAACAGCTACTCCTATAGCTTCCATTAATGCAGCACATCAGGCATGTGAGGTTAACGTGGGGTATTCTTGTCTATGAATTTACCCCTGATTGGAGGAGGTACCCAACAGCAACCTACCTTCCCGTACTTTTAGGAAACTACAATGCAAACCTCGAATTTCCAAATCGCATTTTCTTTAAGGAGATAGCTAGTCACAGTAAGCGAAGATTCTTTCGTGACACAGGGATTGGGTTCTGCTGAATACACTTGTTTCATTTAGCAAACATCTATGAGGTGCCTAGTATTGTCGGGGCACTGGGCTAGGTACTAGGGGTAGGGTGACAACTAGGAAACTGTTTCTGGGCTCAAAGAACTTGGACTGGATTGGGGGAGCCGTATCAATCAATAAGCATTTTGTAAGGGCCCAATGTATACCATGCCTAGTTCTATCTAGGTGCCTGGGATATAAAAGCAAAGCAAACAGATCCTGCTCTTAAAGATGCTACATTTCTTTCATAGGGGAAAGCAACAACATCATTTGTTTGTTCTGTATTTGGATGTGGGGCTACTTTCCTTGCTTCCTTGAGCATGGATTCAGCTCTTACTGTGTACCAGACACGGCTAGATTCAGGGAATACAGAGATGAAAAGGGACCTGTTGGTCCTGCTCTCAAAGAGGGGAAACTACCCGCACAACAGATAAGGAAATAGAAAATGATGCAAAGTAGCTCCAAACATTTTCGGGGGTGGGGGAGGCAAAATGGGGGCCTTATGTATGTAGAAGATGGGACGGGAGATAGACCTTTAAGGAAGCCAGGAATCCTAGGAGGCAGAGGTGAGAAGCAAGCATCTCCCAGGCAAGGAGAGGCAGCCTGTGCAGAGGAAAAGGGAGGAGCTGGGGTCACATCTTCTTCAGCCTTGTCATCTGGGAGGTGCCCGTGGCTCTTCATCAGAGATACACATATGTGAAGAGATCCCAGTTCCCTGGGTCAGGCTGCTCCAAAGAGCCTCATGTTTAAGAATAACAACCTCACCCCATCACCAATTCCAAATGGGGACCGAACCTCCTCAGATTCATTCCTTGCTTTTGTGGGTAGTTTGGGAGTCTGAGGCACAGAGTGAGCAGCTGCCGGGGAGAGAAAATCATCATTCCACTGAGCCTCCAAGTCCCTGGAGAAGAGGGAGTCCGGGTTGGGTTAGGATGAACCAGTCTTCCTGGGAGGCCTGGAGGGGGGGAGGGGGAAATCCCAGTGGGGGATCTTGGTGGCTAATTTACCTTGAGTCAGGGCCAGCTTCTGAGCCCCTCCGAGCTGTTCAATAGCTCTAGTCTCTGGGCTTGGGATGCCTTATTTGTTATTCCAATGGGGGTGAACGCTGGCTAGTGAAATAACAGGAAAAAGAATGTTCTGCGTGCATCTGGGGAACTGAGGTGCAGGTTGGCAGAGCCTGTGGGGCACGGGGTTGTACTTCGCATGATTCGGGTTCGAATCTTGCCTCAGACACTTAGCAGCTATGTGACACGGTGCAGGTCACTTCTCCAGGATTCAGTTTTCTCGTTTGTAAAATGGGAAGGTTGAATATTATCTCGAAGGTCCCCTCCAGCTTGAAAAATCCATGGTGCTTTGAGCCTATGGTAACAAACCTCTACCAGTAGGGGTCCCGCTGGTATCTATTGTTCAAGTGTTAAGAGCAGCTAGCTGGGAAGTTGAAAGAACACCTGATTAAGAGTCAGAAAGTTTGTGTTCTTGCTGTGAGTCTGCCATTAAGGGGAGCAAGTACCTTCTCTTTCTGGGCCTCTGTTTTCTCCTCTGTAAAATAGGGGTTCGGACTGAGGCCCAGTGGAAAGAACTCTGGATTCGAAGTGAGAGGACCTGGGTTCATCTCCTTTCTCACTAGCTGTGTGACCTTGGACAATTCACTTCCGCTCTCTGGGCCTCACCTTCCTCCTCTGTAAAATGAGGGAGTTGCGTTTGAGAGCCTCTAAGATCCTTTTTTTTTTTTTTTTTTTGGATGAGGCAATTGGGGTTAAGTGACTTGCCTAGGGCCACACAGCTAGTAAATGTTAAGTGTCTGAGGTCATATTTGAACTCAGGTCCTCCTGACTCTAGGGCTGATGCTCTATCCACTGTACCACCTAGCTGCCCCTTAAGGTCCCCTCTGACTCTAGATCTGTGACCCTGTGACTAGTAACTTCTGAGGTACCTTTTAGGGGCCTGAACCTGGGATCTATAAACTTGTTTTTACATATTTTGATATGTAATCTTTTCAATGTAATTGTTGGCCTTTGTAATCCTATGTATTTTATTTTAAGGCATATAAAAATCTGATTCTGAGGAGGAGTCCATCCAAAGAGGCAGGGGAGGGTCCATGACACAAGTACAACTGAGGTCCAGGTCTAGATTTAGGCTCTTCTGTGTGACCTTGGTTGACTCACTTGCCCCTCTGTGAAATGAGAGGGTGGGACTGCATGGCCTCTGAAGTCCGTGCTAACTGAAGCATTGCATAAGCCCATTCATCTCCTGACCAGATTGCAAATGTCTCCAAGAACTACCTTGTGTATTGTGAGAGCAGGAAAGGTTACCTCAGTTGGGTAAAATGTCTATGTGAATTGGAATCCAGGCTACCTGCTGGGATGATAGTTGACTTTTCCTCCGTGTTCGACTTTTTAAGTCCATATTTGTTTTAGCTTCTCTGCTTCAGCCATTTGCATTAAAAAAAGTTTGGGTTTTTACTGGGAAACAGCTCTTTCAGTGAGCATATTGATTTTAATTCACCTGTGGCCCATTGGTGCCTTTGGGTAGAGCATGGTTCTGATAAGGCCAAGGGTATTGGTTGGATACCCTTGCGGTCAGATAACTTCTGGTCTATGAACCCAGAGACTCTGCCTTTCACCTTAGCCAAATGACTTGGTGCATGCTGTTTGGCACGATGGGTCTTGCAAAAGCGTGGAGACAGGGACTACTATATAGATGGTTCAGTGCAGGTCCGTTCCCATGAACAGAGAGGGCTTTAATTCAGGAAGGAACTGTTAAGTCCCTACTACTGTGTGCAAGGCGTTGTGCCACAAACTCTAACTCAAAGTGTGGAATCCCTAATGATAGGTACCTGTAATGCCATGTACAAAGAGTGGTGCATTTTAAGTAGCCAGGTATACTTTGGGATTTGCAGACCGGTTTCTGCAACTTATTAGTTATATCACTTTGGGTCAGTCAGATCACCCCTCTGAGTCTCAACTTCATTATCTGGAAAATGGGGGTGATGATCCCTGTCCTGCCTAGGTCACAGGACAGACCACTGCACTAATATTCTAGTATATCTAATATTCTGAGGACTCTTGCACGGGTGGGGGAAAAAAACTACCTTTGGAAATTGAACAAAACTACTGGATTGGGGGGCAGCTAGGTGGCACAGTGGATCAAGTACTGACCCTGGATTCAGGAGGACCTGAGTTCAAATCCAGCCTCAGATACTTGGCACTAGCTGTGTGACCCTGGGCAAGGCACTTAACCCTCATTGCCCTGCAAAAAACCAAAATCAAAAACTACTGGATTGGAATTTCATTTCTGTGGGCTCAATCAGGATGATGCATGTGCCCTCTTAGCCCATCGAATCTATTGGCTGTCTCTGGATACTAGATCATGCCTCACCTTCACATTCCATCCAGTTGGCCACCCAGGCCATCTTACCATCTCCCTTACAGCTTGCCCTCTTGGCTTTCCATCTCTCTTTCCTTGGCCATCACTTCTCTGTGTGTCGTCGTTTTATTTGAGTTTTCAATTATATCTCTTTGTGAACACTCTGGGGGTATTCTTGGCAAAGATATTGGAGTGGTTTTTTTTGTTTTTTTGGTGAGGCAATTGGGGTTAAGTGACTTGCCCAGGGTCACACAGCTAATACGTGTCAAGTGTCTGAGGCCGGATTTGAACTCAGGTCCTCCTGAATCCAGGGCCAGTGCTTTATCCATTGTGCCACCTAGCTCCCCTGGAGTAGTTTTGCTATTTTTCCTTCACTAGCTCCTTTTACAGCTGAGGAAACTGAGGCAAACAGGGTGAAGTGACTTGCCCAGGGTCACACAGTAAGTGTATGAGGCCAGATTTGAAATCGGGAAAGAATAGTCTTCTTGATTCCAAGCCCAGTGCTTCATCCACTACAGCACCACTTAGCAACCCCTATATGTGTTGCCTTCCCCTCTTTTTTATATTTGTATCCTCAGTACTTAGCGCACTGCCTGACATATAGCATTCAGTAATTGCTTTTTCATTCATTCGTTTTTCATCCTGTTCCCACATAATTTTGATTTCTTCTATTTTGAAAGCTTTTCATTCCATTTTGATTAGAGGTTGAGTATGTGACATGGCAACATCTATGAAAAACACTCATAGTTTTTATGGATTGGAGTTATATCTGGATGATTCTGGGCAACCGTTCTGTTGGTAATGGTGGTCTGGTTTCAATACACTTTGTTGAATTCTCTAGGATATTTTGAGGTTTGTATTTGTACAGGGATTTATTGTGTGCTTATGAAAGATAGTGGGTTTCCGATGTATAATCCTAGCCACTGGGTTGTATCTTGTTAGGCATCCGGTGGGTGCTAAATTTTTGCAGCCTGCGGTGATGTATTCCATGATTCCACCTACTTCCTTGCATAACCAGCATCGATAAGTAAATCTGGCATCCTTAAGAAAGACCTTTCCGTAGTTTCTGGTAATGATCTTGAATTGCCACCATAATCCCATCTGTTTTCATAAACATGTACCTCAGCCATTTCTGCAGTAGTGCTTAGTTAACATATCTATCACAGGTTGAGTTCATGTGGATGGTGTACACAGAGAGCCTTTTGATTCTACTTTTGGATCTTAGCTTTTTCATTGACTTCATCTGTAGGCAAATCACTCTCAGTTACATTTGACAAATTCAGTGATGTGTACTTATTGTCACCTTGTAATTTTGCCTGGCGAAATGAAATCTGTTTATTCCAAAAGTATTTCTGTAAATTTTTGACTTGCTTATTTTGTGCCCTGAGGACATCCATAAATTCTTTCTCCTTTTTGAAGAGGAAGGATTAATCCTTCCATAGCTACTTTAGGGTTATGGGCTCTGTGCCTTGTTAATATTATATGGAATTTTATTAGGATACTTTCCAAATCTATTGTGATCCATTTTGCAGTTATCAAGACTCATATTCCATAGGGTTTATTTGTATTTAATGTGTTCTTCCCATTGTACTTTGACTTCAGGATGCCAGTAAGCTTGTTGACAGACATAGCTACAGCTTTTTTCTTGATAGCTTTTAAAATTCTGCATCTGGAGTTGTCCTAATGATCATTTTAGAAAACCTAGAGAAGATGAGATTATTATTGTTGTTATAATCATTTAATTATATAATTAAGGTATCCATTGGTGAGTATAATTTAAAAACTCCATATGAGGTAGCCTATGTATGTATATACATATAAAGAGATGCTAGTATAGAGGTAGTGGCAGTTATGTGGTGCAGTGGATAGAGAGTTCTGGCCCTGGAGGCACGAAGAGTCATCTTCTTGAATTCAAATCTGGCCTTAGACACTTACTAGCTGCGTGACCCTGAGCAAGTCACTTCACCCTGTTTGCCTCAGTTTTCTCATCTGTCAAATAAGCTGGAGAAGGAAATGGCAAACCACCTCAGTTTCCTCATCTATAAAATGAGCTGGAGAAGGAAATGGTTAACCACTCACTCTGGTATCTTGCCAAGAAAATGAAGAGTTAGGACTTAAAACGACTGAACAATAACAGCAAGTATAGAGGTGTGAGTAGGATGGTGATGAGTGAAGAGGCTGTTTCTCACTCCAGATATCCTTACCTACTAATAAGCTGCTGAAAAGGCATAGGGGAGCAATGGCATGACACCAACAGAAGAACCCACAAAAGGATTTGCACAGTGTACGCAAAAGGCAACCCTTTATTCTTTCTTTGTCTCGGTCTAGCTTGTCTGCCCTGAGGAGTTCAACTTCTTTAGCCTAGGGGATTTTTTATTTATGTCAGGTTATTCATCTCTCTCTCTGTATATATTCTCTCCTGTAAATCAACTTTGAGCTGACTGGTGAATATAAGTATGGAGTGACTGAAAAAGTCTGTGGTCTCCTAGGGCAGAAATCATTACTCTGCTGTCTTCATGCACACCTCTCACTAGAAGCTGGGTGTGTCTTTAACTTCTCCCAGACTGACCAGTTTGTCCAGCCTCTATCTGTGATGCTAGCATTAAATATGCAACAAAGGTTGGTAGTTCTCACTAATTTCTTTTATATAAAGGGGAATAGACAACATACTAGGGCAATGAGCAAAAGGGTAAAATGTGATAGTTTGTTAGCTCTATGACAGTGTTTGGCACCAGGCATTTCTGACCACAAGGTAGAAATGGTTATTTTGCTTAGATTTCTTTTCCTTTGTGAAAAGGAGAGAGAAAGAGCCCTCAAAGGAATTTCTCAGCCAGAAGGATAGGGTCAGGCTTGCAATTTTTTTTTTTTGGTGAGGCAATTGGGATTAAGTGACTTGCCCAGGGTCACACAGCTAGTAAGTGTTAAGTGTCTGAGGCCGGATTTGGACTCAGGTCCTCCTGAATCCAGGGGCAGTGCTCTATCCACTGTGCCACCTAGCTGCCCCAGGCTTGCATTTTAATCACCTACTATGTGTCAGGCATTGTGCTAAGTATTCCAACTCAGAGGCCAAGGAGAAAGGTAATATTTTAGAGGAACTCCTGGGTTATCTTACTGATGTTTATTCCTATCAGCCCAGCAAACATCTCGTTTGACCTCAGTGGCTGAAATGTAATGCCTTCTTATAATCCCCTGAGGGAGCAAAATCCTTAAATACCTGACATTTTCCTACATGGTGTCAAGATGGAGGACAGAACACTAACTTTAAAACTGCTTCCTTACTTTCCCTTTTTTTCTTTTAGAAATGCCTTACCAGCAGTCCCAGTTCCACTTTGTCACTGGTTGATGGAAGCTGGATGGTGTCTCCATGGCAATGCCTGGCTGCAATGATTGTTACTGTTATTGTTATGTTGTTATTCTCATTTAGTTCAGTGAAGTTTAGATAGAAACAATTCTGTGACAGATCAGTATTCTGATATTACTCTTTTATGTCTAATGGACTATTGTTCAAGTGTATAAAATTATTGCTCTTTGCAATTGACTATAAGTATTGGGTTGTAATCTCATCTTTTTTAGGCTTACTGAAAGCATCTTTGGGAAAAATCCAGTAGCAGACAGGATGAGGGGATGATTCGTACTCATCCTATTCCCACATGGTTTTGATTTCTTCCATTAGATACCTATATTTTAAAAGCTTTATATCCCACACAGTTTGGAGGTTATGAGAATTTGGTATGGCAGCTTCCATTAAAAATGTGCTTCTTGAATTTTTATAGGTCAGTGTTATTTCCCAGCCATTGTGAGTAACAGTTCTCTTTGTGATGATGCAATATTTCCAGCGCAGTTTATTTGTTGATTTTTTTTTTTTTTTTTTAGGCAATGGGGTTAAGTGACTTGCCCATGGTCACACAGCTAGTAAGTGTCAAGTGTCTGAGGTTGGATTTGAACTCAGGTACTCCTGAATCCAGTGCCGGTGCTTTAACCACTGCGCCATCTAGCTGCCCCTATTTGTTGAAATTTTAAGGATATTTTGAGGATCATATTTATATTACAGAGGCAGCTGGACGGCTCAGTGGATAGAGTGCTGGGCCTGGAGTCAGGAAGACCTGGTTCAAATCTGCTCTCAGACTAGCTATGTGACCCTGGGCAAGTCACTTAACCTCTGTTTGCTTTAATCCACTGGAGAAGGAAATGGCAAACTACTCCCGTATCTTTGTCAAAGAAAACCCGATGAACAGCATTGGTATGCTGTGGTCCACAGGGTCAGGAAGAGTCAAACATGACTGAACAGCAAAATATTTGCCACCTGCTGTGATTTATTGCATAGGGCCTTACCATTTCCTTGTATAGCCTGTACCCATCAATAAATTGGGCTCCTTAGGAATGACTACTGTGTAATTTCTAGTGGCAGTGGGCTAGTGTCATGTTATGATAAACTCCTCTGGGGGGCAGCTAAGTGGCACAGTGGATAAAGCACTGGCCTTGGATTCAGGAGGACCTGAGTTCAAATCCAACCTCAGACACTTGACACTTACTAGCTGTGTGACCTTGGGCAAGTCACTTAATCCTCATTGCCCCACAAAAACCAAAAAACCCAAAATGATAAACCCCTCTGTTTTTGTAAACAAAACCGCCAGACTCAGCCATTTGTCCCAAGATTCTGTGACATATTGTTGGTTGAGTTTTTGCACATGTTGCCCATGGAGAGTCTTTTAGAGTGTTACTGGCTAAAGCTGTGGGAAGCCCTTGACTATAGTTGGGACGATCACTTGTCAATTTTAGGATGACTGCCACGTAATGAGTGCATTCATATCTTGAGCCCATTGAATGGGTAGTCATGATTTACCCTATGGAGCTGTCAGTTCAGTCTACTGAAATATTCTTGGGAGTGGTTCCTTTGCACTGACTGAGCTTCGAAGCCTGCCAATAGTAGCTCCAGAGCCCAATTTGTCAGCCTTTCAAAGTATCCACCAGGCCTCTGCAGCTATCATAGTGGTCCCAGAACATGCCAAGTCCCTTTTTGCACATCATCCTGAACGGCAATCCCTACTTTGCTGCCTGTGCCCCACCCTGTCCCCATGGCATGGACAGCAGGTTAGGCTTTTAGAGGATCATTAATATTTATATTCTTTTTTTTTTTTTTGGTGAGGCAATTGGGGTTAAGTGACTTGCCCAGGGTCACACAGCTAGTAAGTGTTAAGTGTCTGAGGCCAATTTGAACTCAGGTACTCCTGAATCCAGGGCTGGTGCTCTATCCACTGCACCACCTAGCTGCCCCTTATATTATTTCTTTAGCCATGGACAAAACATTTTAGTTTCCTTTTGCCTTTACAGTTGAAAACAGGTGGAAAAGCTGCTTTCTCTTAGATGTTGGTGTCAAGTTTAGGCCCAAGAAAGATAGCTAAGCCTTCAGCTCTGGTGGCAAACCAACTGAATATTCTCAGGTAGGCAGAGAGGCTGGTGATGTATGGTGGCTGGCAAAGGTCTCCTTTATATAGGAAGAACTTATTTAGATTTAGAGAATTCCACGGATGTGTTTGTGAAGGAAAGGAAGCCCAAAGTGGTTACACATATCATACTAGCTGTACTCCAAACTGGCAAGGATTTTGATTGCCTTGCAGTCCTGGGAATACGTGGGTGATAATGAGAATTTTTAGGTGATGATGGGGTACAGTGGTCATGACCCTTGTTGGACAGCAGTTGTAGAAGATGCCAGTTCTTTGATTTAGCTAGCCAAAGTGTTCTAGAAACAAGAAAATGGTGGTATCATTGTGTGATTGAGATATTTTCTCTTGCAAATTCTTGGCAAAACTGCACAATTTTTTTTTCTTGATAAAAGTATTTTATTATTTTCCAGTTACATGTAGAGATAGTTTTCAACATTTGTTTATATAAGATTTCCCAAATTCAAATTTTTCTCCCTCCCCCTCCCCTAGACAGCAGGTAATCTGATATAGTTTATTTATATATATATATATGTATATGTATATATATATATATATAATAACATTAAACATATTTCTGCATTAGTCGTGTTATAAGAGAAGAATCAGAGCAAAAAAGGAAAATCCTTAAAAAAGAAAAACAACAGCATCAAAACCAAAAGAAATAGTATGGTTCAATCAGCATCCATATTCCACAGTTTTTTTTTCCCCCCTGGATTAGGAGAGCCTTTTCCATCATGAGTGCTTTGGAACTTTCTTGTACTGTTCTATTGGTGAGAAGAATCAAGTCTATCACAAAAACTGCACAATTTTAATTTCAGTGCCATCCCACTTCCTTTTCATCATCCTGCATCCTTTTGTTCCCTCTCCCCTCTATTCTTCCTTCTTTCCTCTCCCCCCAACTCCCCTCTTTCCCCCTATTTATATTTCACCCCCTTCCTGGCTTCTTCCCTCCCCCTTTTACACACACACACACACACACACACACACACACACACACACACACACACACACAGATGACATTTATATAGTACTTTATTGTTATCTAGCACCTGGAACTGTAAGTATATGGGCCCTCAGGTTCAAGGCACTCTGAGTGGGACAGTACCCACTCAACCCCATAACTCATCAGTCTCATGGGACACACTTCAAAATAAAAGGCAAAACAATAACTATTCACATTTCTATAGCAGTTTCAGGTTTGCCAAGCCCCTTTTAGACATATCATTTGTTCAAATGACAGAGTAAATGAAAGATAAGAGATGACCCACATGTACGTGTTATATGCACATTAGTGCTAGTAGGGCAGGGAGAACATGCTTGGCCAGGGAACATACATGAGAGGGTCTACATGGAGGACACATGGAGGACTCGGGTAACTGACATTTTTCATACAGAGCTCTTGACTCTTCTCTGGCCATGTCATCATACTTTTTTGCTCATTTCTGTGCATCTTTTTTCTACTCAGTGACTCTGTTGGTCTTA
The DNA here is from genome assembly GCF_019393635.1 of Dromiciops gliroides. Lineage (NCBI taxonomy): Eukaryota > Metazoa > Chordata > Mammalia > Microbiotheria > Microbiotheriidae > Dromiciops > Dromiciops gliroides. The sequence continues at coordinate 37,083,541 of NC_057867.1, read as the reverse complement.
CGACTGCCAACCTGCTCTCTATTACCATTTCTTTGCAAGGTTTTAGCTCTGCAGGGTCCTCTTCTATACAATTGGTGCCCATCTATTTAAATACAATAGCTAGAAAGCCTCTCCCTGACAATGATAAGTGGAAATGCCTTTAGGGCATAGCTGCAGAGGTTGAGTAACCTGGAAGCCAAAAAGAGAACCAGTAAAGTCTATTCTTTTAATTGGCCCTTTTTCCTTTAGGAAAGAAGGAAGGAAACAAGCACTTATTGAGCACCTACTCTGTGCCGGCCAGTGTGCTAAGTGCTTTACAAATCATATTTCATTTGATCCTCATAATTCTGGGTGGTAGGTGCTTTATTATCACCCTCATTTTACAGATAAGAAAGCTGAGGCAAAAGCAGGTTAAGTGACGTGGTCGTACAACTAGAGTCTGACTTGCCTCCAGAAACAGTGTTCTATCTACCACACCACCTAGCCGTCTTGGTCAATATTGATCCAAGTCAAGAGGTCTCAGACAACTATCTGTCTGAAAATTCTTTGTAACTACTATTTAGCCTTGATATATGAACCTCTATTCCCAAACTGCCCACAGGAGTTATATGGAGGAATGGAATCCCTAGATCCTCTTGATTGGCATGCAAATAAAGTGTGTGCAAGAATAGAAAGACCCATTTAAATAGCTGTCCTGCCTTTCTTTCTTTTCTTTTCTTTCTTTTTTAAAAAAAATATTTATTTTATTTTTTTATTTTTTGCAGGGCAATGAGGGTTAAGTGACTTGCCCAGGGTCACACAGCTAAGCAAGTGTCAAGTGTCTGAGGTCGGATTTGAACTCAGGTCTTCCTGAATCCGGGGCTGGTGCTTTATCCACTGTGCCACCTAGCTGCCCCCTTTCTTTCTTTACTACATCTGTCTGTTAGCATTTATTGAGCACCTATTATGTACCTGGCTGCCTGCTAAGCATTTTCCTTTGGAATCCTTCCTTTTCAGTGGTGAGAAGCATTTAAGCATAACAAATCTCACCCACATTTGTCATCATCTGCAACATTCTAGACCCATAGTTTCCCACCTTTCTAAGGAAATGTGAGAAATTCCTTTTCTCATGTTTTCTTTGGGGCTAAGATTGTTTATCATGATTGCAAAGTGTTCAGCTTTGCTTCAGTGTTCTTTTTGTTTATACATTGTTGTCACTGTTTATATTTTTCCTTGGAACTGCTTACTTTAAAAAAACATCAGATTATATGAGTCTTACCAGTTTTCTCTCATTTGTCATTTATTAAGGCACAATAATATTTCATTAATATTCAAGTACCACAATTCTTTTAGGCATTCTCCAAACCAAGGGACATCTACTTTCTTTCTAATTTTTTTTTTTTACTGCAGTTTGTAATTTTTTTTTCATTTAGATTGTCACATTTATTGGTATACAGTTGGGCAAAATAGCTCCTAAGTATTGTTTTAATTTCCATTTCATTGGTGGTGAAATCACCTCTTTCATTTTTTAAAAAATAAAATTATTTTATTATTTTCCAGTTACATGTAGAAATAATTTTCAACATTTATTTATATAAGATTTCCAATTTCAAATTTTCCTCCCTCCCTCCCCTCCCTCACCCCCTCCCCTAGACAGCAGGCAATCTGATATAGGTAATATATACATAATAACATTAAACATATTTCTGCATTTGTCATGTTATACAAGAAAGATCAGAGCACAAAGGAAAAACCTCAAATCAGAAAACCGACAGCACCAAAAACAAAAGAAATAGTTTGGTCTGATCAGCATCCATATTCCACAGTTCCTTTTGTTTATACTGCAGTTTGTCATTCTTTTTTTAAAAAAAACCTGTTCCTTTTGATCTTATATCTGTACTAATTCTCTATACATCTTGGAGAGTGGACCCTTATCAGAGATGCAAAGTTTTTTTTTTCCCCAATCGACTGTTGCCTTTCTAATCCTAGCTCGTTGATTTTATTTATACAAAAGCTTTCACATTTTATGTAATCAAACCTATCTCTTTTCTCTTATGCTCACCTCTTGTTTGCATAAGAATTCTCTCCATAGCTATAGTAGTGAAAAATGGAAAGATTTCTGGTTCAAAAGTCAGAAGATATGGGTTTAGATCTAACTTCCGATGCTTATAACTCATGTGACTTTGGCAAGTCACTTATCATTTTTTTTTTTTGGTGGGGCAATGAGGGGTTTAAGTGACTTGCCCAGGGTCACATAGCTAGTAAGTGTCAAATGTCTGAGGTCATATTTGAACTCAGGTCCTCCTGATTCCAAGGCCAGTGCTTTATCCACTGTGCCACCTAGCTGCCCCCACTCATCATCTTTGAACTTTGGTTTTCTTACCTATAAAATGACTGAGTCAACTTTAATGGCATCCGAGGTGCCTTCTAAACTCTTTATGATTCCATTCTCTTCTAATTTTTAACATAAGAGCTTGCACTTAATTTGTGCTTTAAAGTTTACAGAGCACTTTACAAATATTATCTTGGTGAGAAACAAGATGGTAGACTCAACATTTTCTCTGATCCTGATGACTTCTCAGAGCTCTCCAAAACAGTGGGAAAGGACAAGCTAGAAGAGAGCCAAAAAACAAAGAACATTAAAAGAAAATAGACTCGGGACTGCTAGGAGGTGCAGTGGATAGAGCACTGGCCCTGGAGTCAGGAGGACCTGAGTTCAAATCTAGCCTCAGGTACTTAACACTTACTAGCTGTGTGACCCTGGGCAAATCACTTAACCCCAATTGCCTCACCAAAAAAAAAATAAATAAAAATTTAAAAAATAGACTCGATATGCGAGCAAAACATATGGGTCTTGAAAACAGGATGTGTAGAGACAATCTGAGGATCATAGGTATCCCAGAAGAACATGATAGTACAAATCCCGTAACACTGTAATGAAGGAAATAATAGAAAAGAACTCACTAGAACTTGTGAACATAGAAAACGAAATTCCAATTGAAAGAATTCATAGATTACGTCCAGAAAAAGACAAAAACCCAAGGCTACAAACTCCATGACACATAGTGGTTAAATTTAACAATTCAATTTAGAAACAATAATTTCTGCAAGCCACCAGGAGAAAGACCTTTAAATACAAGGGAAAGAGTATAGAAATAATTCAAGACTATCCTGCTTCCACTAGAAAAAGGAGGAAGGAAGAGAATGTGTTTCAAAGAGCACTGGAACTCTGGATGCAGCCTAGGGCAGCTTATCCTGGAAATCTGAGCTTAATCATAGAGGGTAAAAGATACACATTCAGTAATAAATTGAAAGAATTAGGTGGCACAGTGGATAGAGTGCCAGGCCCAGAGTCAGGAAAACCTGAGTTCACATCTGGCTTCTGACACTTCCTAACTATGGGCACTTAACCTCTTCCTCATCTGTATAATGGAGATAATAATAGCACATAACTCCAGGGTTGACCTCTCCGGCATCCTTTAAGTCCCAACTAAAATTCCATTTTCTATAGGAAGACTTCCCTAACCCCTCTTTATTCCAGTGGTTTACTTCTTTTAATTTTCCTATTTACCCTGTATATCGCTTGCTCTGTGTGTGTGTGTGTGTGTGTGTGTGTGTGTGTATAACATGTTGTCTCCCTCATCAGATTGTTTTGTGGGGCAATGGGGGTTAAGTGACTTGCCCAGGGCCACACAGCTAGTAAGTGTCAAGTGTCTGAGGCTGGATTTGAACTCGGGTCCTCCTGAATCCAGAGCTGGTGCTCTATCCACTGTACCACCTAGCTGCCCCTTGAAAACATTTTTAGAAAGAAAACCAGAACTGAAAAGATAACGGGCTCCTCAAACATCCTAGGCAATAGAAAAGCAGGAGGAGTGAATCAATGCAAACAGCAACAGTGTGACAACAGAAAGAGCAGTAAGAGACTTCTTTCCAAATGGACATAAGGAGACTGGGGCGGGGGGGGGGGGGGGGAGGGGGGGGAGAGTGAAGGTGGAGATTTGGTAGAGATAACAGTGTAGAGCCTGACACCCTGCCTACAGTTGAAGGTTTCTTTTGTGGAACTATACTACAGCATGGGAGGAGACGTGGAAGGGGGAGGAGGGCAATAGGGAGCTAGCCATGAGAGGAGGGTGGCCTCTACAGTCTCAGAAAGAGAAGAGTCTACAGGGGACTGAGTGTGAAGGGGGAAAGATTGAAAAGGGAGGGAAAAGAAGGGGCCATACTTTGGAGGTGGGAGTGGATTCCACTGACGAATGCTTCTTATGGGTGAAGGGAGATGAGGTTTGGAGGCCTGGTGCCTGGAAAATCTATTTCTCTGGGTGTGTGGGGGGGTGGAGTTGGAATCCCTGGGGGGCAACTGGCACCTGAAGGAGAGAAAGCATGGAAACAGGAAAGAGATTTCCAGGCAAATGTAGAAATAAAAGGTCAGGGGGCAGCTAGATGGCGCTGCAGTGGATAAAGCACCGGCCCTGGATTCAGGAGGACCTGAGTTCAAATCCGACCTCAGACACTTGACACTTACTAGCTGTGTGACCCTGGGCAAGTCACTTAACCCCAATTGCCTCACCAAAAAAAAAATTACAAAAATAAAAGGTCATTAAGAGATGGTAGTGAAAGGGGAAGAGGTCCTAGCATGTTTCGATCTCCTGCCTCTTTGACACCTGCAACAGTTGCCATTGTTCTGAGAGTGACACACAATGAAGAAGGGGAATTCTTGGGGTTATCCCTACTAGGCAGTGGCAGAAAGAAATAGGGCAGAGCCTAGAATGGATACCTTGGAAGCTTGGACTGTATGAAGAACACAGAGAAAAGAGAGAGACCAGATGATTTTAAGGGTCATGAATCAGAGAATTAGGGTCTAGAGTAAACAGAGAATATGGCTAATGAAGAGAGTGAGACAGATCCTTTTTGGAAAAGGGTACACAAAATGAAATTAAAACAGCAGTACCAACTGAAGAGGAAGGGGGAATCTACAGAGAGGAAAAAAAAGAGGAGAAAGAAATATAGGTCCAGATAAAAGCAGGAGAAAGAAACTAATAAACAAAACCCTAAAGGGAAAAGGTAACAAATGAGAGAGGGGATCAGGGGTGAGTAAGAGAGCCAGTGGGAACAGGGCCACCTTAAAAAAAGATTAAAGTAACGTAACTGAAGGACCATAATACTGTGTTTACAGCAGAAGTAAAAAATAATAACTTGGAAGAAATCCCAATTTTAGAGACAGAGGAACATAAAAACTTGACTCTTTTAACTTTAAATGCGAATGGATTAAACAATCCAATAATATGAAAACGAATGACAGATTGGATAAGAAAACAAAACCCTATAATCTGTCCATGAGAAGAAACACATTTAAAGAACAGTCATATATAAAATAAAACTGAAAAGAAATTGACTATGTATGCATTGTCGATATAAAAAAGGCAGGAGTGCCAACATGCTATCAGACAAAGCAAAAGCAAACATTGAAAAAATTAAAAGGGATAGACAAGGAAGCTATTATGCTGAAAGGAATCATAGACAACAAACCAATATTAATAATAAATTTATATGTTCTAAATGTCTTAGCATCCAAATTTATAAAGGAAACACTTGAGATTCGAAAAGACATGGATTGTAACTCAATAGTGATAAGAGACATCAATAACCCTCTTTCAGTTTTGGATAAGACTAACAGATAAACAGGGAAAATACGGAACTAAAAAAATTTCTGGAGAAACTAGTTAAAAGATTTACGACTTCTAAATGGGACAGCAAAAGAATATGAATACTTCTTTGTACCACATGGAACTTTTACAAAAATTGACCATTTTCTAGGGCACAGAGATATCACAAACAAGTGAAAAGGGCGAAAATAGTCAATACATACTTTATAGACTATAATGCAATAAAAATAGAAATTGTTTCAAGGACCACAAACAAAAGAGGGACTTAAGAATGAAATTTTAAATAATGAGTGGGTCAAGAACAAATCATAGAAACAATCATAACCATGTAAAAGAAAATGATAATGATGAAACACCATACCAAAATTTCTGGGATGTGGCTAAAGCACTCATCAGGGGGAAAGTCCTGTCCTTAAAATAATACATTAATAAAGTAGAAAAAGAGAAGATTAATGAATAGAATATGCATTTAAAAATTAGAAAATGAACATATAAACCTAAATTAACACAAAGGAGGAGATAATAATTAGAGCAGAAATAGATAAATTGGAAACAAAAATCCTCACAGAAATGATAAATAAGACTAAAAGCTGGTTCTTTAAAAGACTAATAAAACTGATAAATCCTTAGCTAATAATTAGAGGGAAAATAGATAAATTGGAAACCAAAACCCCTGCAGAAATGATAAATAGAACTAAAAGCTGGTTCTTTAAAAGACTAATAAAACTGATAAATCCTTAGCTAATCTGACTAAAGATAAGATAGCAGAAAATCAAGTCAATAAAATAGCAAATGAGCAAGGTAAATTCACAGCAAAATCAGAAAAAATAATCGGAATACACATGATCTATTTTACAGACAAGGACAATGAAGCAAAGAAAGGTGTGTGACTAGCTCAGGGTCATGCAGCTAGTATCAGAGGCCAGATTTGAGCTAGATCTTCCTGACTCTGAGCTCAGTGCTTTATCCCTTATGCCAACTAGATGCCTGTTGCAATGATGTGGACTTTTATATTTAGATAATGGATACATTTGGAGCTTATTGTGGAATATGGTTTAAGATGCTGGTCAATCCTATGTTCTGTCAAATTGTTTTCCAATTGTTCCATTAGTTGTTGAATAGAGTTTATGTTCTTGGGTTTATTGAGCACTGGAGCCAAAGAGTTTGATTTTTTTTGACTCTTGCTTATTTAGTTCTTTGACTTATTTTTCACCAGTACCAAAAGTGGAGAGGCAGCTTGAAGTCAGAAAAGCCTTGGTTCAAGTCTGCCTCTGACACATACTGGCTGTATGACCCTAGGCAGTGCTCTAGATGCCTGCCCCCGCCCTCTCTCTTTTGCGGGGCAATGGGGGTTAAGTGACTTGCCCAGGGTCACACAGCTAGTAAGTGTCAAGTGTCTGAGGCCGGATTTGAACTCAGGTACTCTTGACTCCAGGGCCAGTGCTTTATCCACTGCAGTGCCACCTAGCTGCCCCCCCCTCTTTTTAAGTTTTTAGAGAAGCTGCTGACTTGCATTGTTAGAGGGACTTACCTTACCTGAGAGTTGTCTACTAAAGGAACCACAGATCTCCATCCCAACCAACTAGTTGTGCTGATTATTGATTTACAATATTGTCTGAGGTCTGGAAGTACTGTTCCTACTAATTTTCTTTATTTCCCTTGAGATTCTAGACCTTTTGTAACTTCAAATGAATTTAGTTATTATTTTGTCTGGTTTTCTAGAGTAATCCCTTGGTGGTTTGATTGCAGCAGCAAGAAATCTGTAAATTCACAAAATCCCAGAATGTCAGAGCAGGAAGGGATTTCAGAGGCCATCTTAGTCCAACCCATACCCAAAAGGAACCCCCACAATGATATATCAAGTGAATGGTCATTGCTGGAGACTCTAATAATGGAGAGACCACTGCTTCAGTGGCCAATTCCCCTTTTCTACAGCTCTGATTTTTCGGGAAATATTTTCTGATATCAAGTGAAAATTTGTTCATATGAAGCTTAAACCCATTACTCTTTGTTCTGCATCCTGGGGTCAAATTGAATAAGTGTAGGACCCATGTCTTTCAAATGCTTCTTATATGACTGATCTCAAGGCCTTGTTATTCTACTTGTAAGGTTATTCTTTTTTAATTCCCTGGGAGAAAGCAACTGGTGACAAAGGAAAGTGAAGCCACTCTGTTTCCAGGATTTAGAGAGGAATGGAAAGGCTACCAACGGGTTTGATTTACCGAAATGTTAGCTCCAACTCAAAACCCCAAAGCTGCAGGATCTTCCACTGATGTGTTTACTTTTACCAACCAACCAGAGTTCCAAACAAAATACATTTGATAAAATAACATAGCATATCAAATAAACGATTCTACAATGTCCACATGGGGTGCACTCTCCAACAGGTTAGCATACCACCAGTAAGAAGCGGAAATATATTCAGAGAACACATGTGACCAGGGGATATGCGTTGGAGTGTCCACAGTTAGGGACACATTTCACGTGCAATCAGGGCAGTTCACATCTCCAATTCAGTGGAACTTCAAATAGCCTCATTCAATCATGCTTCTCTTTCAGGCATCATGTCTCCATTCTCTTGTAGGCTTTGGATTATTTGTCTGATGTTGTGTAGTTTCTTCTGGGCGTTCTTTTTCTATTCTCTGTTGTATTTCCCTTTGATATATGATGTTGTATGACCCTGGGCAAGTCACTTAACCCTCTTGCCCTGGCCCCCCCCCCCCAAAGGAGGATCTAACTTCTGTTGTATTCTTGTTTGTGGTTTTGTTTGTTTTGGTGAGTCAATTGGGGTTAAGTGACTTGCCCAGGGTCACTGTCTGAGGCCGGATTTGAACTCATTCTGTTGCATTCTTGATTGTGATCCTGTATCCTTACCCCCCCCCAGCCCCAATAGTCACTAGAGTTGTAGGGATGCCTTCCAAGATCATTTTCAGTGACATGCAAATGAAGATAGGTGAAGCAGGCAAATTTCTTACTTTTGCATTGTATTTGATCCAGCATAAAACCTCAGTTTTCCCTACAGATATAACACTTCTCCCTTATGAGTGTACAATGCCCAACCTCAGTGAGGTTTTCAGAGTTGCTTGGCAATTGTCTTAGGTATATCTCCTGCTGAGGAGTCATCCAGTTCCCCATAGCATAGTGACTATTGTTTCTTTTAAATAATATTTTATTTTTTCCCAGTTACATGTATAAATAATTTTGGCATCCATTTTGTTTGTTGCATAGTGACTATTGTAAACCTACTCAAGCCTACCGGCTAGCTCCCCCCCGCCCAAGCACCTTGCTTTCCTATTTTACTAAGATCAGGCCATTCAGTGCTGAGTATTCTCAACTCTCCACATCCTTCCAAACCTCTGTCTTCTCCCATCCTCCCCCTTGTCTCTCCATTCTCAAAAGAGGCAACCTTTTACCCTTCTACTTGTGCCTTTGTCCCCAGTCTCCTGGAAGCCTGAGTCCTCATGCTCCTATTTTACTCCCCATAACCAGAGAGTGCTCAAATCCTACCCTTTGTTGGCTAGATGATAAACTAATTCAGAAAGTTTATTCCCACTAACATGTTCCTTGAAAGAATGGTTTTTCTGTGGCCTGATAACTGAAGGTCTTCCCTTTTGTCACCCCTCAACTTGGTCCTATGACTTTGGTCTGCTGGTAACCAGAGGCAGTGGGGTGTCTTAGGTGGGCCAACCCCACCTTTGGCTGAATTCTGAATTTCTCCTATTAATTTCCACCCTTCTTATCCTCAGCTTTGCACTAAGCCTAAGGCTAGTGCTGTGAAACTAATGATTTACCTACAATGTCTTCCTGTACCTGTTCCCAAGCTATGGCAAGAACTAACTTGAAATGTTTATACCTATTTCTGAACTTACCTACCTCCTAGAAATAATGGGTTGGAATTTATATCTACTAAATAACATTTCCTTATGTGTAAAATGAGGAGTTTGGACTATATGCTCTTTGAGGTCTCTTCTGGCTCTGAAATTCTAAGTAAGATGTAATAACTCTTTTTAACCTTAAAATATTTTGATCGTTATCTTTTATTTTTTACATTGTTTTCATTTCAGAATATATCCCTGTCCCCACCAAGAAGCCATCTCCTCTTACAAAGAATAAAACAAGAAATGGAAACAATCAGTTTGGCAAAACCGACCAGCATATTAACTGAGCCTGACAGTATATTTTATATATTTATGCAATGTATATGCATGTGTTTATATACACACATGTATGCACATATTTATGTGTATGTAGATGTACACCTATACATATACTATATTTATGCATGTATATACATATACACATATACATGTATACTGTTTTCTTGGTTATTTCACTCTGTATCAGTTCATATAAGTCTTCCCATGTGTCTCTGTATTCTTTAAATATAAATATATACACACACATTTTCTTATAGCACTATAATCCATTATATTCATATGCCACAATTTCATTATCCATTCATTGTTTGATGGGCATCCAGTTTGCTTTCAGTTCTTATGTAGCACAAAAGTGCTGCTATAAATATTTTGGTATGTATGGAAATTTTCTGTCTTTAACATCCTTGGGGGGGGGGTATATCTAGAAGTGAGATCTCTGAATCAAATGGCATGGACATCCATCCATCCATCCATCCATCCATCCATCCATCCATCCATCCATCCATCCATCCATCCATCCATCCATCCATCCATCCATGCATCCATGCTCCCTTCCCTCCCTCCCTGTCTTCCTGGATGGTTGGAAGAATTCATGGTCTCTCAAGTGTATCTTTCCCCAGACCTTCCAACATCAACTGTTTGCATATTTTATCATTTTGGTTAGTTTTCTGTGTCTGAGCTGTGGTGTATAAAAATTCTATTTGGCATGTGGAAGTTGTTATAATTACACAGAGCAAGAGGTTAATGGCTCAATCCCAGTCCTCACTGGAAAAGATAAAATTAACATGGTTATGAGCATTAACCAGAGAATGTTGGTGCTAGAAGGAATTTATTCTCAGCCATGCAACTAAGTAGCTGTATCGCCTTGGGAAAGTCAGTGAATTCCTCTGAGTTTCAGTTTATCTTACCTATAAAGGAGTTTTACTAAATAAGCACTAAGATCCCTTCCAGATCTACTATTCTATGACTTTGATATTTTATGTTTTTTTCAAGAGACTGTGTAAACCTGATGCAATGCCTGGCTTTATGGGCATTCTTTTGAATTCTTTCCTAATTCTCCCATTTTATGGTGTACTCCCTCCCCAAACTACCTTGTATTAATTTTGTTTATACTATGTATAACCTTGTATGTACATATTGGTTCCTCTGTTAGACTGTAAGCACCTTGAGAGCAGCGACTATTCTTTGCTTTTCTTTGTATCCCTAGTGTTTAGCACAGTCCCTGGCACAAAGTAACACATAGTGTAAATACTGGTTGGTTGATTGATTGCCTGGTTTCACTAGGTGGCACTGTAGTGGATAGAGCATGGGGCTTGGAATCAGAAAGACTCATATTCTTGATTTCAAATCCAGCCTCAGATACTTCCTAGCTGTGTGACCCTGGGCAAGTCACTTCACCCTGTTTACCTCAGTTCCCTCATCTGCAAAATGAGCTGGAGAGGGAAATGGCAAACCACTCCAGTAGCTCTTCCAACAACACCCCAAGTGGGATCATGAAGAGTCAGACAAGGCTGAAACAACTGAACAATAACAACAAAAACTGGATCCCCAACACAGAATTAAATTTTGCAATCGTTTTTAAGTAAGGCTTTTGAACAGAGATTTAAAGTTGTTTCATAAATGGATTATAATGTCTGTACTTGAGTTGATTTTACCTCTTCCACACAAATGTGCATTTAGATAGTGATTTGGTACCAAAGGAGTAACTCTAATGATAGTAATGTCAGACATGGTGGCAGCAGGAAGAGTTTGGTACAGGGAGGCATTTGGTGCCCCTCAAGTTATACCACATTGCTGTGGCTTTACTCTGCTTGAATAGAGGACTGGCCCTGCAGTAGCTATTAGGAATGTGAAAGCCAGCGTCTCAATCAGTTTCTCATTAGGAGACAGTTAGCTAGGATTTTATTTTATTTTATTTATTTAGGTGGGGGTTTTTTTGGTGGAGCAGTGAGGGGTTAAGTGACTCGCCCAGGGTCACACAGCTAGTAAGTGTCAAGTGTCTGAATCTGGATTTGAACTCAGATCCTCCTGAATCCAGGGCTGGTTGCTTTATCCACTGCACCACCTAGCTGCCCCCGGCTAGGATTTTATAGGACAGTTTGGATTTGGGGTCATTATATCCTGAACATCATCCATTTGTATCTCTGGTAATGTATCCCAAGTAAAGGAGGACTGGTGGAAACAGAGCTAAACTTTGGCAAGGCACTACTATATGTGGACCCCTTTCTTAGTGAGTCCTTAATTCCAGGCCTAGTTCTTAGGGTTTCCTTCCTTTCTCCCAATCAAAAATCTTACCACGATGAATACAATACAAAACACTCCTTACAGATAAAGGGAGACAGAATTGGAGAGACATCCATTGTTAATGGCCAGGCGGCCCTGCCAATATAATAAAAAAAATGATACTACCTGCATTAATTTATAGATTTAGTGCCATCCCAGTCAAACTACCAAGGGGTTACTTTATAGAACTGGACAAAATAATAACAGAATTCATCAAGAGGAACCAAAAGGTCAAGAATCTCAAGGGAAATAAAGAAACTAGGAATGAAAAGGGGCCTAGAGTTACTAGATCTCAAACTGCATTATAAAGGCATAATCATAAAAGCTCTTTGGCACTGCTTAAAAATCGAAAAAAAAAAAAGCTTGCTCAATGGAACAGACTGGGTAGGTAAGCAAGACCCAGAAGCAACCTAGTTTTGGATAAACATTCCATTCTAAACTATTGGGGCTAAGGACTCTGTGTTTGCCCAGAAGTGCTGGAACAAGTGGAAAGCAGTGTGAAGGTTTGCTTAACACAATCATCAGGTCAGAGCTAGAAAGAATATTCAAATCCAAGCCTTTCATTTTACAAATGAGGAAATTTAGGTCTGAGATGAAGTGATTCTGTCCACTGTAAACCATTCTTTCACACTATATGCCACTATACAGTCCAAATGAATGTGATGGGCAAAAATGTCATCATTAAAAATAAAAAGAGGAAAATGGAAGAAGGTCCTTTTCACAATGAAGGCTGTGGGGAGAATTAACTGGACAAAGGAATCAAGCTTCCTCAATTTCCTACTCTGTAAAATGGGAGTGGTGGTGGTGGTGTGGTGGTGGCCTCTTTAGATTGTCTCTGATGTCTCTCCCTTTTGACTTGGTTATGGCTAGCTCCCCCATTAGTGCGAATAATAAATCTCATGGTCACATGTATTCAGATTCGCACCATTCGAAATTATAATTATGTAAAATATGGTAACTGGTTCCAGCCCAATGGAAATAATGCAGTGTGAATTCGAATAACGTGACCACTTCAGGGGATTCATTATCCCTGCTAATGGGGACCTAGCTGTATTCATTCTGTGGCTTCTTGATTGCATATCCAGGTGACAGATGGGAACGTGTTACAGAAAAAGAGCAGAGCTTGAGGGACAATTAATTCTAAAAGAGACTGGCCATCCAGTGTAGATTTCGGGGATCAGGATGTGATTGATCAGCATTGTTGGTACCTCTTAACACTACAAGGACCGGGATTTAAGCTGTGAATGACCCGGTACCTTTTTTTTTTTTAATTTAAAAGGCAAAGGAAATAGAGGGAGGTTGGACATTTTTATTTCCAAGTAAAATTATAAAATGTTTGTGTCAATTGACACATCTGGTCCTTCTAGTTTAATAGCCAGGCTCATGTGGCAATTGACTTTATCAAATAAGAAATAGATGTCAGGAGCAGAAACATTTCTTGTTGCCTGCCTTGTAGAGTTTGGAGAAAGTGTATCAGGTTTGCATGGACAATTTACAAAACCAACCCATGGGGATTGAGTGAGGAATTCCTGCTTCATGCATGCACATATAAATTGCAAACAGCTTCACGACTATATCCATTTCTGATGGGCCCCAAGAGTCTTTCCTGCTGCTGGGGGTGGATTTTTAGGAGAAACTTGTTACTTTTCAAGTATATAAACCTGTTGTGGTTTTCCTTTAATTAAGTGTGAGCATTTTTTTTTCTTTTTTTTTTTTTGCCTCTTACGAACTGCAGCTGGTTGGGTTGCACTCTGTCCTCTCTTTCTCTACTTCTCACTGTCTGTCTGTCTCTGACTCTGTGACTGCCTGTTCCTCTCTCTCTCGCTCTCTCTCTCTCTTCCTTTGGAGTCAGATAAAGCAACAGGGTATGTGTGCCCAGGAAGAAGAGAGAGTGTAAAAGAGAAAAAATGCCCACAGCATTCTTTGTTTGGGCTGGATCAAGGCAGAAACGTTTCCTTCAAAGTGAATTAAAAAACAACAACCACTACAACAAGCTTGCAACAACAAAAGGAAGACTATTTCAGAGCTTCTAGCGTTGGCAGGTTGTGTTTTGTGTCTTGGTTATTTTTACAGGGTAGAGCTTTTTAAAAGAAGATGAAAACCAGCTGAATTTCCAAATAGCTCACAATATTAGTCCCACGTCCCGACCTATTAAACTAAATAGCTGGTTTATATACCATGTGAAAGAGATTAGGGGCTTATAGGAAAGTATGCAAAAAAAATCCATCTTGCAGTTTACAGATTGAAATTTCATCTCATTTTGCTCAGTCGCAAATCTCCTCTCATCATAATTTGAGCATCTTGGTTCTGTTGTTTCTGAGATGCACAACAGGGCAAAAATGGAAGTCTGGGGGACTAATCTAAAAATTTAAGCAGAGCCACCCATTTCTTTGGTTTCCGAGAAGACATGCAAGCTCTTTGCTTAGAGAGTCAAACGGAATAAAACACTCCTTTGCATTTGTATATTTCTCTTGAAAACTTTCAAAGGCTTCTTCCTGTCTCTTATCTCTGAAGAGCCTCAGGACAGACCATTGAGTAAGGCTAAGCAGAGGATGTGATTCTCATCTGAAGAGCTGTCCTGGGGAGAGATGTGTCTTGGCCCCGCTTGATCCTAGAGGGCAGAGCTAGGAGAAATGGGCAGAGGTTTCAGAGAGGCCCACTGAGGCTAGATGGAAGGTAAGGAAAAGTCTTCTTACTAATAAAGACCTGGAGGTCTTCACAGGGAGAGTGGAGGGTCATGTGCTAGGGATTGGGGTGTGCTATAAAAGGGCTACTTGCTCAGGTATGGTTGGGACCAAGTGCCCTCCTGGGTCCCTTCTGTTTTTCAGATTCTCTAACTTTATTACTGAGACTTGCTTCAAGTTACGTGGCTAATTATTCCTGATCATATTTAAGATACTATCTTTTTTTGGGGGGGGGCAGAGCAATGAGGGTTAAGTGACTTGCCCAGGGTCACACAGCTAGTTAGTGTCATGTGTCTGAAGTCAGATTTGAACTCAGGTCCTCCTGAATCCAGGGTTGGTGCTTTATCCACTGCGCCACCTAGCTGCCCCAAGATACTCACTTTACAAAATGGTCAAAGTAGAAAAAAATATCGAAGTTAGGGTTGCCATGATAGATTGTCTAGGGTTGGTTGGCAAGGATGAAAATTTTATAGCTCTTCTCTGGAGGTCCTAAACACGTTTCTTCTTCTAGTCCTTTTTATATACATCAATTTTACTCTTTCCTTATTTACATAAGCATTATTCTTTATAGCTTTACTTCTTTTAGAAGTTAATTACCATTAGCTGCTAAATATATAATCCTTCTGTAGCCACCCAAGTTATTAAATCACATCCATTGACAAGAACTTTCTTGGTCTGACAATCTTACTTTTATGTTATATTCAGTATTTTAGGTGGCCCGAGGTGCCATCTAAATTCAGAACAGAATAGATGTAATTTAAAAATACTTATTTTACTTTATTATTTTTTAATCCTAAAGGTGTTTTATTATTTTCCAGTTATATGTAAAAATAGTTTTCAACATTTGTTTTCATAAGATTTTTAGTTCCAAATTTTTCTCCCACCCTCCCTTCCCTAAGACATAAAGCAATCTGATATAGGCTATATATGTACAATCTTGTTAAAACACATTTCTGCAAAAATTACTTATCAATATCTTTTGCTTTTGCATCATGTTTCCTAATATATCTTTTCTTCCACTCCAAAATAAGCTATCCTTTGTAACAAAAATCTGAAGAGAAAGAGAAATAAAGCAGTTCAGGAAAATCATCTAATACATCTGTTTCTGACAGTGTACAAAACATTCCATATCCATAGTTCTCCACCTTTTCAATGAAGGGAGGGAAGTATGTTTTCTTAACTCTTCTCCATGGCTGAGCTCTGTCATTGTAATGATTCAGTTATCAGGTGTTCATTTTTATTTTTGTTTTGTTTTGGTGGTTTTTCTGGTTCTGTTTAGTTCTTCAGTTTCTATGCGATCCCGTGCTTCTCAAAATCCTCCATGCTTGTTGTTTCTCTCAGATTCTTTCCTTCTTTTTGGAGATTTTTCCATCCTATATTTGCTTTTCATCTACTTTGTTCTTTGCATTTTAAAATTCTGCTTGTAGAAATCTGATTCCTGATCTAATGTCTTTCTTTCTTTCCTTCCTTCTCTTTCTTTCTTTCCTTCCTTCTCTTTCTTTCTTTCTTTCTTTCTTTCTTTCTTTCTTTCTTTCTTTCTTTCTTTCTTTCTTTCTTTCTTTCTTTCTTTCTTTCTCTCTCTCTCTTTCTTTCTTTCTCTTTCTCTCTTTCTCTCTCTCTCTCTCTCTCTCTCTCTCTCTCTCTCTCTCTCTCTCTCTCTCTCTCTCTCTCTCTTTCTTTCACAATGAGGGTTTAAGTTGCCCAGGGTCACACAGCTAGTAAGTGTCAAGTGTTTGAGGTCAAATTTAAACTCAGGTCCTCCTGAATCCAGGGCCAATGCTTTATCTACTGCAGTACCACCTAACTGCCCCTCTAATGTCTGTCTTAAGATTTCCTCCTAACCTTTTATTTCCCCTCTGAACCAGTCTAGAAATTCTGACTGCTCCTCCATGAACTCTGACAGAATCTCTGGGACCACTTCTAGGTGTATGAACCTCTGTGTGACCTTGAACCAATCACTTTGCTTCCCGGGCCTCAGTTTCCTCTTTTTCCATCTCTAAATCTATGATCTTATGATCAGACCATGGTGATTTTGGAGGACATTTGGATATGGCAAAACGTTAATACAGCTGGGAAGCAGCCTAGAGAATGACCCCTCACATTGGAGCCTGATCTTGCCACATGCCATTTAAAAAATGTTCTTTCCTATCCTCCCCACTCTTTTTCTGGGTTCAAAACCAAAACAGTTTCCCTCAGATTAGAATGTTGACCGAGACAGTATTCCCCTGGAAATGGGCTATCAAAGGCACGGTTTCAAGCTATCAAACAGAGCCATCCTTAGGAGTAGTCATGCTTACAGTAGCGTTGGCCAGGGTAGATATGTAGGGGAGGTTGATGTGGAATACTCCTCTGTCTGGGTGCAGAAAAGCCCTGGGAGGAGCTTGGGGTGGGCAGAAGACAGTTTGGTCCGATTGTGTGTAATCCTGCTGGAAGAGACAGAAGAAGGGGAACGAAGGGTAGAAGGTATAGAATACAGTACTGGGGCAGAGCCCTCACAGAGAAAGGTAGAGAGAGGAGACACACACACACACACACACACACACACATATACACAGAGAGGGGAGAGAGAGATACGGGGGAGGGGGGGAGAGGGGGAGAGGGAGGGAGGGAGACAGAGAGAGAGAGGGAGGAGGGAGGAAGGAAGAGGGAAGAGGGAAGAGGGAAGAGGGAAGAGGGAAGAGGGAAGAGAAAAGGAGAAGCATGGTCCTTGTGAAGCCCCATCCTACACAGGGTATGCAGAGGAGCTGGAAACTCTCCAGAGTGCTTCTGGGGGGCCCGATCCTGGGCCAAAGGTCCGTTCTCCACACCCTAGTTTTTGTCCCTAGCTTTATGCTGAAGGCATGTTGGAGTTGCTTTCATGTGCCCTTCTGCTCCTCTCTCTTCCTTGCCCCTCTCCTCTCCTTCCTCCCACACTTTTGAAATCGCCGGGATTTCAGACAGTGCGATTTCATTTTCTGTAATAATAAGCAGCTGTCAGATGGCAATCTTCTTATCTGAAGCCCCACAGGGACTTTCTCTATGCTGTAGAGTCAAGCATCTGATTTCTCGTGTAAGCATTAATTTGCAATGCTTTAATTTGACCAACAGCAGCTTGCTACCGTGCCTTGTGAGGGCTTCCTTTTCTCTTGCCTTTGAAATTTTCAGGAGTGTGAGCTTCTCTAATCTGAAATGTGTTTTTTCTTTGAAAAAAAAAAAAGAAACGATTTTTCTCACCCTCCTTTTCTCTTTCTGCATAGGAGCTAAGCGATTTGCCCAACACCATGGTTTACCTTTCTTTCCTTCCATCATTTCTTTTGCTTTCCTTCTTGGTTGACATAGAGGCATCTGGAAGCCTCTCTGTGTCCTTGCTAGGCCAAGCTTTGGAAATGGAGCAAATGGTTAGCACTGGACAGCTCCAGAATTGCCCCAGGCACATTTCCTCTACCAGGTGTCTTATTAGCATCTCCACACCCCCCCCCCTTATATAATCCTAACCACCACCACACTTCCTCCATCCTACCCAGGTTCATCTGTTATAGCAAACCTGCCACGGAGAATTAGAACATAGACCTGTTTTTTCCAAGTTGCTAGGATGGGTTGACCCTACGTTGTTCTCACATCTTACCTCCTGGCCTTTTAGAAGAATGTTGCTAAAATTTGTTCATTAACTGGGTTAAGGATGCAGTCTGAGCCAAGATGGCTCATGGGGCATAGAACCTGCCTTCCACTTTTCAGAGGAGAAAACTGAGGCCCTGTGGCTGTCAAGTGACTTGCTCAGGGTCACAGAGATGGTAAGTGGCAGAGCCAGGATTCGAACTTGAGTCCTTTGTTGATTGATTACCATAGAATAAACCTAACATCTTCAAATCCTGCTTTATTCCTAGCCCTTGATGCCACAGCAGTCCATTTTCTTTCTTTAGAGATAGGATTTCCCCTTTATAGTTGTTTTTAAAAGCCATTAAGCTCTCCTTAGCCCTCTGCTCTTTTTGCCCTCTTGAAACCACTGACTTTCTGTCTTTAGTTTCTTTTCACATCAATGGGGCCACACTTCAGCTTGACGACAAGTAACTATCTACATGACATGCCATCATCCTGTTGGATTTTCTCATGCTCCAGAGATGTATTCAGGCCCATCCTTGAAGCGGGTGAGTTACTAAAAGTTCTATCTGCTAAAGCTCAAGAGAAGTCATTCATCTTAAGGCACTTTGAGAAGCTAGAAACTTTAAATTTCTTTGGTCTAGAGTTGCTTTACTAGCTGTATTTCTAGAGATACAGCAGGAGTAGATCTTAGTGTATTTCATGGGGTAATAGTATTTTTTTCCTTTCCAAATGGCTTTGCTAAGGGAGAATAGGAATCAAACTAGAGCCCCTGAGCTAGCAGTGACTTTAGTAGTCATCGAGTCTAGTTCCCACAAAAAGTCTCAGACAGTGAAGTGATTTTTCCCAAGGTTACATAGGGAGTTAAGTGGCAGAGGGCAGATTTGAACTTGAGTCTTTTACCTCCAAATCCAATACTGGTTGCACCCAGTTAGTTCCTATATTTTTTTCCTGTTTTTGTTTTTTGCTGGGCAGTGAGGGTTAAGTGACT
This sequence comes from Dromiciops gliroides, assembly GCF_019393635.1. Classification (NCBI taxonomy): domain Eukaryota; kingdom Metazoa; phylum Chordata; class Mammalia; order Microbiotheria; family Microbiotheriidae; genus Dromiciops; species Dromiciops gliroides. The sequence goes on along the minus strand of NC_057867.1, from coordinate 37,064,229 downwards.
CGCCCAGGGTCACACAGCTAGTAAGTGTCAAGTGTCTGATTTGAACTCAGGTCCTTCTGAACCCAGGTCTGGTTCTCTATCCACTCTGCCACCTAGCTGCCCCCTAGTTCCTATATTTTAAGAGGTCCTATTGGGACTGTAGGTCAGTCACCTTCTCTAAAGTTATATAGCAGAAATCACATTGACTCCAGAGTCAGAGGCCCTGGATTCAAATCCTACCTTTGATACTATCTATGTGATCTTGGGCATCTTACTTTAGTTCCCTGAACCTCCTTTTTGTTCTCTGAAAAATGAAGGAATTAGACTAGATGGACCCTTCCAACTCCAGATCTGTGATCCTATATGCTTATGTGTGACCTTGGGCAAGTCACTGCCTCTTTCTGAACCTCAGTTTTGTCAGCTGGAAAATGAGAAGGTTGGACTAGAGCCAAGGGCTTTTCTAGTTTTAAATGTATGATTCAAATATACTTAGGCATGTAACTCCATTTACTACTCATGACAGCCTTATGAGCACAAGTGTGTTTTTTGTCATGTTAGGACACCTGGCCCAAGCTCTGTGCACACCTAGACCTATGAAGTCAGTAATTCTGATATTCTCTGTCACCGTTTTGTTGTTGTTGGTTTGGTTTTTTCAGGGCAATGAGGGTTAAGTGACTTACCCAGGGTCACCCAGCTCGTAACTGTCAAGTGTCTGAGGCCAGATTTGAACTCGGGTCCTTCTGAATCCAGGGCTGGTGCTCTATCCACTGCGCCATCTAGCTGCCCCCTTAGATTCCATTTTCTTTGGGGTTCTTTTGGTGATGGTGCTTTCCAAGTGAGTCCTGGTAGTAAATTGCAAGTCTTTACTGTACGAATAACGCTTTTGAATAAAGTGTTGAAGATGCTCACTAAGCCTTCCTTGAGAGCCTGTCCCTGGAAGTGACAACTCTCTGTTGTGAATGATGGACTAGCCTTTGTATCAGAGGCAAAGTGGCTTGATTCTTGAAAGAAGAAACGAGTCTTCTCATCCACCTCCCAGTTCTTGTGGAGGTTTTGTAAACCAGGGACGCTCTGCCGTATATTTCATTTCACAGTTGTCTTTGTCAGAAGCAAAAGAACCCTTTTAATCAGCTCCTGCATGAAGGTCAGATAACACTGTGAACAAAAGTAATTTCTTTATGATAATATCAAAATAGAACCGTAGCCGCACTTCAATTATGAAGTGGGTTCCCCTTATCTGCAATATGTTTGTAGGGATGACTTAATAGGATCTGAGAGGATGTCTTATTTATGCTACGGAGGAAGCCAAGACAAGGGCCCACCTTCAAAGGCGGAAGTAAAGCTATCTGCTCCAAGTCTATCCCCCCTAGTTGTGCCATTTATTCCTCCTTGGAATTTTGGTTGAATTCTCTAGGAGGCATGGGCACTTAGGCAGGCCCTGGAGTTTAAGAAGTGTGTGGCTTTTATTGTTGTTTGTTGGATGAGACTTGATTTGTGATTTCCCTAGTATAGGGAACTTCCACAAAGGACACTTCCTAACCAGGATGGGTCAGCAGATGTGCAGTGGCTTACTCTCTTAGAGAGTTGTTTGGCTCATGAAAAGGTACAGTGATGTGTCTGGGGTGGCTTAGTATGTGTAAGAGGTAGGACTGAGTCTAGCTCTTTCTCACTCAGAGTCCACCTCCCTATATGCTATACCAGTCAGTGTCTCTGTTACCAGGGAATATTTTCCTGACAGCTTCCCTTGTGGTCAGCGAAAGTCTATGGGGGAAAAATAGCTACAGATCCACTTGGAGGCGATACTATAGTTAACTCTCATCTACTTTTTTTTTAAAGTGAGGCAATTGGAGTTAAGTGACTTGCCCAGGGTCACACAGCTAGTAAGTGTTAAGTGTCTGAGGCCAGATTTGAACCCAGGTCCTCCTGACTCCAGGGCCGGCGCTCTATCCACTGTGCCACCTAGCTGCCCCTCCCCATTAGAATCTAAACTTGATGACAGGGGCTGTTTTTGCATTTTCATTGTCCCCGCCCCAACTCTTAGTATTGATAAACCTGACAAATAGTCCATACTTAAGTGATTTTTTGATTGGGGTCCACCTTAATTCTAGTGCATTCCCTCTATTGATTACTTCCACCAGATCCTGTCTATAGTTTGTACATAACTGTTTACATATTTTCTCCCCCATTAGACTGTGAACCTCTTGAGAGGTGGGACTATCTTTTGCCTCTTTTTATATCCCCAGTACTTAGCACAGTGTCTGGGAAATATAGTAGGTGCTTAAAATATTTATTAAAAATTATTTGAATAGGGGGCAGCTAGGTGGCACAGTGGATAGAGCACCGGCCCTGGAGTCAGGAGGACCTGAGTTCAAAGTCGGACTCAGACACTTAATACTTAACTAGCTGTGTGACCCTGGCAAGTCACTTAACCCTCATTGCCTTGACCCCCCCAAAATAATCTGATTGAGTTAGAAAGAAATAAAACAATTCATTTGGAAGAAGAAAAGGTCAAGGATGTCAAAGAATTAATGAAAAAAAATGTAAAGGAGGTCCAGTAGTACCAGGTCTGGTAGTAAACTATCAAAACTATCTGGAACTGGCTAAGAAATAGAATGGTGGATCAGTGGAATAGAGTGGGTATACAATATACAGTAGTAAATGATTATAGTAACCTCATGCTTGATAAATGCAAAGATCTAAGCTTCTGGGATAAGAACTCAGTATTTGGTAAAAATTGCTGGGAAAACTGGAAAGCAGTCTGGCAGAAACTAGTTATAGACCAACCTTTCATACTCCATACCAATGTAAGATCAAAATGGATACATGACCTGGACATAAAAGATGATGTATAAGTAAATTAGAGGAATATGTAACACATTACCTATCAGATGTGTGGATAAGAGAGGAATTTATGAGTAAATAAGAGATAGCATTATGAAATGTAAAATCAATAATTTTGATTATATTCAATTAAGAAAGTTTTGTACAAATAAAATCAATGTAGCTAGGGTTAGAAGGAAAGCAGAAAATTGGGGGAAAATTTTATAGACAATTTCTCAGATAAAGGCCTCATTTCAAATTTATAGAGAACTGAGTCAAATTTATAGGAATATGAGTCATTGCCCAATTGAAAAATGGTAAAAAGATATCAACAGGCAGTTTTTGGAAGGAGAAATCAAAGTTCTATAGTCATATGAAAAAATGCTCTAAGGGGCAGCTAGGTGGCACAGTGGATAGAGCACTGGCCCTGGAGTCAGGAGTACCTGAGTTCAAATCTGGCCTCAGACACTTAACACTTACTAGCTGTGTGACCTTAGGCAAGTCACTTGACCCCAATTGCCTCACTAAAAAAAAAAATGCTCTACATCATTATTGATTAGAGAAATGCAAATTAAAACTGTGATATACCATCTCAGACCTATCAGATTGACTAAAATGAGAGAAGAGGAAAATGACATTCTGGAGGGAATATGGAAAAATTGGAATGCCAATACACTGTTGGTGGAATTTTGAACTGATTCAGCCATTTTAGAGATCAACTTGGAATTATGCCCTAAGAATTATAAAACTGTGTATGTGTTTTGACCCAACTATTCCACTGTGTTCTATATTTTCTTTTTTTTGCAGGGTAATTAGGGTAAAGTGACTTGCCCAGGGTCACACAGCTAGTAAGTGTCAAGTGTCTGAGGCCAGATTTGAACTCAGGTCTTCCTGACTCCAGGGCTGGTGCTCTATCCACTGCGCCACCTAGCTACCCCTATGTTATATATTTTCTAAAATATTTATAGCCTGTAGGTTCCAAAATATTTATAGCAGCTCTCTTTGTGGTGGTAAGAACTGGAAATTGAGGGGATGCCCATCAGTTGGGGGGAATGGTTGAATAAGTTTTGGTGTATGGTTGTGATAGAATACTTTTATGCCATAAGAAATGATGATCAGGTTGGCTTTAGAAAAACATGGAGAGACTTACATGAAATAGTTCATAGTGAAAGAAGCAGAACCAAAAGAACATTGTACACAGTAACAGCAATCTAAGTAAGAATAATTGGGAATGACTAAGTTGTTCTGAGTAATATGATCTTCCAAATTGACCATCAAGGACTTAAGAAGGAAGATGCTATCCACCTCCAGAGAAAGTATGTATTTTATGCCTCCACATATCTATAAATATCTATATGCATCTCCTCTAACATGGGGAGGGCCAGTGGGAGATAACTCAGAACTCAAAATGTAACAAATAAATAAAAATAAATGCATATTGATGAACTTGTCAAGTTGTCATCTTCACCCTCTGCCCCTACTTCCTCATCAACCATCCATTTCAGCTCACTTCCTGAATGGAAACATTTTTCTTAGACAACGGCAGTGGCCTTCTAGTTGTCACATCTAACAGTCTCGTCTCAGTTCTCAACAGCATCCAATACTACTGGTCACTCCCTTCATCTTGACATATCTCTTCCCTTGCCTTCCATGACATCATTCTTTACTGGCTCTCCTTTGATGTTTTCTTCTTGTTGTCCTTAAGTGAGCATATTCCACAAACTTTTGTCTTAGGCCTTTCCCCTTTCTCACTCTATATGCTTTCCCTTGTACATATCTTCTATAGTCCCAAGTTATTTATGGTTAGCATTACTACATGAAAGGTTCCTATGTTGTCAATCAGCATCTCTCTCCCATAATATATGTGGTACTGTTGTTCTAAAGGCTTGTTGAACATTCCCATCTGGATGGCCTGAGATCACAGAGGACCAAATAGAAACTCATTAGCTCCTGCCCTTCCCCTCACCCCCCCCCAATCTGGGAGTAGCCAGTACCAGCTCAGGCATCAGAAATTGCATTTAAATTGGTCTCTAGCCCCTCTCTTGGTTTGATTTTTCCCTACCCATACTCTGAACACCTTGAGGACAGAGACTAGTCAGCTTCCTTGGTATTCCTCACAACATCTAGAATAGTTATGTAATTTCAAATGGGGCTCAACTGCTGCATGTCAATCCATTTACTCTTCCCTAATTGAGTCTCTATTGTACTCCTATCATGTCTGTTCCAAATCTCTTCTGTCTTCAAGCCAGCTGCAACACATTCTCCCATCTCCTGTTCACCAGAGAACCTCAAATCATGCTCCAATGACAAAATTGTGGCCATCTGTTGCTAACTCTCTTTCCCCCACCACATAAACTTCAGTTCACTTTATCATGGCCATTACATTCCCTATTCTCCCTTCCTTGGCTTCAGCCACAGAACTTGGGGAGCCTCAGCTCCATTGCTCCTTCCTCCAAGCAGCCCTCTCTGCTTCCCCCTGTTTATAGCTCTATCCACATAACTACTTTATATCTAATTTGAATGAAGCCTCAGACACTTCTGTTTTTTTTTTGTTTTTTTTTTTTTTTAGTGTGGCAATTGGGGTTAAGTGACTTGCCCAGGGTCACACAGCTAGTAAGTGTTAAGTGTCTGAGGCCGGATTTGAACTCAGGTACTCCTGACTCCAGGGCCGGTGCTCTATCCACTGCGCCACCTAGCTGCCCCAGCCTCAGACACTTCTAGCTGGGTGTCCTGGGCAAGTCACTTCACCCTGTTTGCTTCAGTTTCCGCATCTGTAAAATGGACCAGAGAAGGATATGGCAAAGCACTCCAGTATCTTTGCCAGGAAAACCCCAGATAGGGTCATGGAGAGTTGTCCAAGACTGAAAAATGACTCAACAACACACCCTGTGTATTTTTATTTGTGTTAAAGGCCCCTGTTTAAAATGAATGCAGAGTGTCTTGGTTTCTTTCCTCTTTGCATTCCCAGTGCCTGATTATAGTACCTAGCACATGGTACTTAATACATGCTTGCTGAATTGAAGTGAACTGTCCAGAGAGGACATGTTTAGTAGGTGTACCAAGTTAAGCTAATTTACTTGTAGAAAGCTGAAGTTTTGGTGATGGAAAAGACTGGTTGCCTGTTCTCAGAATGTTTTTGCTGCTTCTCAGCTAATTGTGCCCCATGTTGCATTATCTGAGCAGGCCAAGCTGCTGTTTGATCAAATATTGAGTTGTAGAGAATTGCTCAGATTGGCTTGTCAGCTCAAAGCAGGGCTGATTCACTCAGGAAGGGAGGGCAGAGAGAATAGGGAAAGGCTCTGGTGTCTCTGTGAGTCAGAGAAGGGCTCACTTGTTCATTCATTGGTTTATTTGTTCATTCATTCATTCCCCTGCCAGGAGCAGAATTGGTCAAAAATTGTGTCACAGTTGAATTTAGTCTTGGGAATACTCTGTAAGGGCCCTGTGGTGGTGGCAGCTATCTCTGGAAAGTACAGAGAGGGGTAAGTTCTGGTCTGTCATTTGAGGGAAAAACTCTGGAAAAAGCGGATCAGAAGCTTTATTGAACTAAACCTATCCTACGTGTGTGTGTGTGTTTTCCCTTCGTGGACCTTCCCTTGACATTAAAGAGCCTGAATTGAAATACTGCAGGTCTCTATGTGACCTTTGACAAGTCCTTTCTGTTCCCTGTCCTCAGTTTTCTCCTCTGTAAAATGAAGAGATTAGGGCATCTAGGTGGCATAGTGGATAAAGCACCAGCCCTGGATTCAGGAGGACCTGAGTTCAAATCCGTTCTCAGACACTTGACACTAGCTGTGTAACCCTCATTGGTCTGCCAAAAAAAAAATGAAGGGATTGGAGTAGAAGGCTTTTGAGGTCCGTTCCAACAGCTAGATGGCCCTACAGTGGATAGAATATTGGATGGGGAATCAAGGTGACCCAAGTTCAAATCTGGCCTCAAACACTTACTAGCTATATGACCCTGGGAAAGTTACTTCATCCTATTTGCTTCAGTATCGTCATCTATAAAATGAGCTAGAGAAGGAAATAGCTAACCACTTTAGAATTTCTGCCAAGATAAGCCCAGATGGGATCACAAAATGTCAGACATGACTGAAAAATGACTTGACAACAACGGGGTCCCTTCCAGTTCTAGATGTAAGATCCTATGTGGCTTTTTTTGGGGGGGGGTCAGTTACTTCCCCTCTTTAGGCCTCAGTTTCCTCATATATAAAATGAAGGGGTTGGGCCAGATGGCCTCTGAGGTCTCTTCCAAGTGTAGAGCTAAGGTCCTATGTGGGACTTTAGAGAAGTTAACTTCTTGGTTTCCCCGGGAAGCCTGACGAAAAGTTGTAACAGAGGTGTGCCTGTGCTTTATTGGTAGAGAGTGTTTCCTCACTAGTAGTTTCAAATATTGATGAAATCCTAGGCCTTAATTAAAAAAATTGAAAACAACCACCAACTTCTCCAAAGGTCAGAGGGTTCTATGTAGTTATATAGTTTTTGGTTTTGTTTTTTGGGGTTTTTTTTTTGTCAGGGCAATGAGGGTTAAGTGACTTGCCCAGGGTCACACAGCTAGTTAAGTGTCAAGTGTCTGAGACTGGATTTGAACTCAGGCCCTCCTGAATCCAAGGCCAGTGCTTTATCCACTGTGCCACCTAGCTGCCCCTATGTAGTTATATAGTAAGGTATTGAGGAGTTCCACATTGGTCCCTGGCCAGTTTCTGTAGCCTCAGGTTGTCTTCATAGCCTTCCCAAATCTTCCCCAAGGTCACACATAGATCTAGAGTTAGAAGGGGCCTTTAAGTCCAATGCCCTCATTTTACAGAGGAGGAAAATGAGGCCCAAGGGTGGGGAGAGACTTGCCTAAGGTCACCCATAGGAAGGAAAAAAGGGCAAAAGAGTTTACTAAGTGTTTATTATGAGCCAGGTACTGTGTTAAGCTCTCTACAAATATCTTATTTGATCCTCACAACAAATCCTGAGAGTTTTTGGGTGGTTGTTGTTATACTCATTTTATAGTTGAGAAAACTGAGGCAGATAGAGGTTAAGTGACTTGCCCAAGATCATACAGTATCTGGGACTAGATTTGAACTTGGGTCTTCCTGACTCTAGGCCTTTAGTTGGAAGGAACTTCAGTGGCCTTATTTTTCTAACTTCCTCATTTTGCAGAGGAAGAAACTGATATACAGGGGAGGGAAAGTGACTTGCCCAAGCTCACACATAGGATCAACAGCTGGAAGGGACCTCAAGGTCCCTAGTTCAATTTGCTCATTTATTTCTTTATCAATAATTTTTACAACTATTTATTATCTGTTCTTTCCACTGTCTGGACCCTCCCCCTCCCATTTTTTTGGCAGGGCAATGAGGGTTAAGTGACTTGCCCAAGGTCACACAGCTAGTAAGTGTCAAGTGTCTGAGGCTGGATCTGAACTCAGGTCCTCTTGAATCCAGGGCTGGTGCTTTATCCACTGCAGTGCCACCTAGCTGTCCCCTCCCCTCCCATTTTCAAAAAGCTGTCACAACAAAATAAATACAGATAGTCCAAAGCACATTGGCTATGTCCAAATATACATGCATGTTTCTGCATTTTAAGTTTACCACCAATCTCACAGGCCATGGGTGGTATGACTCATCCTCAGTCCTGTGGCCTTGTGGTTTCTTGTGGCATTAATCAGATTTCTAAAGTCTTTCAAGGTTGTTTTTCTCTATATTGTTGTCATTGTAGAAATTGTTTTCCTAATTTTGCTCACTTCCCTCTGCATCAGATCATATCTCCCCAATTTCCTCTGAAATTTTGCCTTTCATCATTTCTTACAGCACAATAGTTTTCCATTATGTTAATATATTATACCTTAGACATCCCCCAATAAACGGACATTCCCCCAGTTCCCAGTTTGAGGTTACTATGAAAAAAGCTGCTATAAATAATTTTGAATATATGGACCCTTTTCTTTTTCCTTTGATCTCTTTGGAGAATAGGCCCTGTCCTGGTGTAATTAGGCCAAAGTATAGACACAGGTTAGTAACTTTAGCGGACACAGTTCTAAATTGCTTTTTCAACTGACTAGACCATTCCAAGCTCCACCAACAAACAATGCATTAGTGTGACTGTTTTTCCCATAATCCCAGCAATGTTTTGTAATTTTTCCTTTTTGGCATTGTTGTCAATTGGATGGTTATGGTGTGAGGTGGAAACTCAGTGTTGTTTTAATTGGGAATTTATTTAATTATTACTGATTTGGAGCAACCTTCTCATTTTACAGAAGAAGAAATTGAGGCCCAGGGAGGAGAAGAGTCTTGCTCAAGGTCACATATATCATGTGTGGCAAAGGCAGGATCTGAACCCAGATCCTCAGCTTCCCAAATCTAGTCATCTTTCTGCCGTACCATGCTGCCCCTCAGAGACTCAAAGGGCTCCTCCTTTGATGAGCCAGAGTTTGTCCCTGGAAAGGCTTGTATTTTCCCATACCACTAGGCTTGTATTTTCCCATACTTCACTAGAAGGCCTGTAGTCTTCTCTCCATGCCCATGCAGCCCTTCATCATAACTGAACTGCTGAAAATGATCACTGGTGGGGGTGGTTGGGTGGTGCTGCAGTGGATAAAGCACCGGCTCTGGATTCAGGAGTTCCTGAGTTCAAATCCAGCCTCAGACACTTGACACTTACTGGCTATGTGACCCTGGGCAAGTCACTTAACCCCCATTGCCCCGCAAAAAAGAAATGATCACTGGAGACCCATGCTGCTAAGGAAACCCTTCACGTCCTTCTGGATGATCCTCTATTTGCTGGTGCTCTCGTGTCCTCAAGTCACTCTGTCTCTGATGGGCAAATTCTTGAGCTTTCTCCCTAGCTCCTGCTCATTGTCACTGTCAAGGGATTTACCCCAGTAAGCCCCAAGTAGCTGTAGTCTTTTGGAGGACACTTGAATGTGCCATTCATTGTATCAGGCAGTGTATATACGACAGTGTTTCTCCTTTAGGGAGAGGTCGTCCAGAGAAAAAATGGCTTCTATGTCCTGCTGGAGTTAACTCATTACACTCTCTCCCATGTGATTTCACTTGTTCCTGTGGCTCCAGTTATCACTTCTCTACATAGCTAGCATCTCGTGATGTCAATCTTTAAGGTTTGCAAAGCACTTGACAAGCATCTCTCTTTATCCTCACAACAATCCCTATTAGACAGGGGCTATTATTAGCATCTTCATTTTACAGATGGGGAAACTGAGGCTGGCAGGTGAAGTGATCTGCCGGGGATCAGTGCTAGATTTGAGCTCAGTTCGTTGTGACGCCAGGTCTAGTACTCTATCTGTTATAAATGCCACCGAGGTGTCTCTAGTTGCTGATGACTCCCAGAGCTAGATACCTACTCCTGACTCCTCTTTTTAAGATCCATCCCTGCATCTCCAACTGCCCCAAGAAGTCTCTGCCAAGATTTCCCAGGTGGCATAGTATGGTGGAAAGAACTTTAGAACTGTAGTCGAAGGGGGCCTGCCTTTGATTCTTAGATCTCTTGCTTCTTACCTGACTGAACTTGGCCAAGTCAGCTTCCCTATGTAGGCCTCAGTTTCCTTATCTTTAAAATCAGAGGTTGGGACTTAGTAATCTGAAAGGCTCTTAAAGGAGCACCTAGGTGGTGCAGTGGATAGAGCAGTGGACTTGGAATGAAAAAGACTCATCTTCCTGAGTTCAAATCTGGCCTCAGACCCTGTATGACCCTGGTCAAGTCACTTCACCCTGTTTGCCTCAGTTTCCTCATATGTCAAATAAGCTGGAGAAGGAAATAGCCAGTCACTCCAGTATCTTTACCGAGAAAACCCCAAATGGGGTCATGAAGAGTTGGACACAACTAAGGTGATTGAATGACAACAACCACCAAGGCTCTTAAAAGCTCTAAATAAATCTTATCTTTATCTTAAATAAATCTAAATAAATCTTACTGGTTTCTCAAATTGAACATGCCTAAAATGAAGTTTCTTAGCTTTTACTCTTAGCCTGTTCTTCCTTCTGACATCACAATTCCTGTCAGTAGTGTGGCCATTCATCTTGTACCTATGCCTAAAACCTTGGTGTTACTCTTATCTTTTCCTCCTCCCATGTGTCCAATTAGTTGTCAAGTTTCCTTATGTATCATCTCCTTTCTCCCTTGTTGCACCACCTGAGTACAAACCTTTCTTCCTCCTGCAATAGGTCCTGTTGTCCCCATGTTCTGTATCCCCCTGGTCCAATGGATCAATGGATCCTACTTCCTTCTTTTTTTTTGTTTTTATTTTTATTTTTTGCAAGGCAGTTGGGGTTAAGTGACTTGCCCAGGGTCACACAGCTAGTAAGTGTCAAGTGTCTGAGGTCGGATTTGAACTCAGGTACTCCTGACTCCAAGGCCGGTGCTCTATCCACTGCGCCATCTAGCTGCTCCATTGCATCCACTTTCGGTTTTCATTTTTGTCTTTTTTTTCTTTTAAAATTCTTTAGAATTCAATTTTATTTTATATTCAGTTGTGAATTCTCTCCCTTCCACCCCCTCCTTCCTCTCTGATTGAGAAAGCGAGGCAAACAAAACCTTTCAAACATCTGTAGTTGAGCAAAACAAATTTCCACATTAGCTATGTCCACAAAAATATGCCTCGGGTCTGCCCCGAGTCCTCGCCTCTCTGTCACAAGGTGGGCAGCAGGTTTCATCATGAATCCTTTGGAATCATGGTTGGCCATTGAGTTGATCAGAGTTCTGAAATTGTTGTTGTTTCCATTTACCATCATGGTCATTGAATATGTTGTTTTCTTGCTTCTACTTAACATCACTTTGTATCAATTGATAAGAAGCTTTTCCTTTGCTTCTCTGTAGTCACATTTATAATTCCCTTACAGTGCTGTGATATTCTATTACATTCCCATAACACAACTCTTTTGGCCATTTCCCAGTCATTAGCATCTACTCCAAAGAAAGGTCCCTGCCAGAGGTATTGCTTTCAATACACACCATGTACATGGGGTCTTTCTTTTTTTTATCATTGACCTGACTGGGGTTTGTGCCTAGCAGTGCGAGGATCATCTCCCGGTAAAAGTCTAGGAAATTTTAGTCACTTTCTTAGCATAATTCCAAATTGCTTACTAGTGCGATTGGAACAACTTGCAGCTTCACCAATCATACATTAATGTGCCTGACTTTCCCTAGCCCCTCCAACATGTACTATTCTCACCTTCTGTCATCTTTCCAGTTTTCTGGGTGATTTGCATTTCTCTTGATTTTTTTTTGGTATGATTATTATTATCTGAGGCAGCTGGTGACAGTGCACAGAGCACCAGGCCTAGAATCAAGGTCACCTGAGTTCAAATGTGGCCTCAGACAGTTACTAGTTTCATGACCCTGGGAAAGTCATTTAACCTTGGTTTGCTTCAGTTGTCTCAACTGCGAAATGGAGATAATAATATTATCTACCTTCCAGGGTTATTGTGAGGCTCAAATGACATAACATTTGTTTAAAAAAAGGTGTTTAGCACAGTGCCTCACGCTTAGTAGGTTCTACAGGAATGCTTATTGATTATTGTTATATGACATTGGCTAAATCATTATTTAACCTCTTAGGTCCTTACAGCTTCAAATATGTGATACGATGATATGAGACTTCTCTGAACCTCAGTTTCCTCATTTGAAAATGTGGTCATTGGACTAGATGAACTCCAAAAAATGTGTATGAAGAGGTTTGACTTTTTCATGGTAAAAGAGAAAGAGCCTTGGACCAAGAGTTCTGAGCCTTCATCTATAATTTATCTCATAGGCTTATGGATTTAATTTTATAGATGGGAAAATTGAAGCCCAGAGAAGGGAAAGGCCTTTCCCAAGGTCACACATAGGAGCCTGGAGTTAAAGCTGACAGGGACCTCTGAGGCTATCCAGTCTCCCCACCCTTTCCATTTTGTAGAGGAGGAAGTTAAGGTCCAAAGAGAGGTGTTAGTTGCTTAAAGCCCCACAGGTAGTAAGTGGAATATGTGGGATTTGAATACAGGACTTAGGACTTCCAAACCGCCACCTCTTACTCACCAGCACCAGCCTATCCTTTCTGTATTCCACAGTCTTGCCAGTGAACTCAGAGCACATACTGAATAGTTTATAATGATAAAGAACGTTCTCGAGCTTTCGCTGAACATTGGAATCTATTCTTTAAACCAGTTTTTCGTATTTTGAATTCTAGAGAGAAATAGAATATTCCTTTCCTATCTAGTTTTCTTTGTGTGTGTCTGATGTGGCTTTGTGACTTTTTCATTTCTACTATATTTCTTTTTTTTGCAGGGCAGTGAGGGTTAAGTGACTTGCCCAGGGTCACACAGCTAGTGTCAAGTGTCTGAGGCTGCATTTAAACTCAGGTCCTTCTGAATCCAGGGCTAGTGCTTTATTCACTGCACCACCTAGCTGCCCCCTCTACAATACTTTAAAAACAGCATAGTGACTAGACAAGCCATGTAACTCCTTAACGGCCCAGCAACTCTCTGAGATGTTAATATGCAGGACAGGTACTGGTCTGTAATCTGTATTGGTGGAGGGAATTTTCACATGGGGAGATTTCCTATGATGATGAAATCAGAAAGAGCTCTAATCTAAAAAAAAAGTTGAGAGCCCCTAAGTCTAATATGTGAGAAACAGTGTGGTGCAGTGGATAAGGGACAGCCTCTAGTCAAGAGGACTTGGGTTCAAGTCCTCGTTTCACACATACTTTGCTTTGTGACCCTGGGCAAGTGCCTTAATCTCAACTCCCTTAATCGCCCCCCTCCCACATCAAGCAATTTTTTTTTTCAGACCATAAATTGTGGAGTAGTTGGAGCTTGGTATTAGTAGACTGACTTTCTTTACCTGGAGTTGCCTATATGGATAAAATCAAAAGACAAAAAAAAAAAAGAAAAAGAAAAAGAAAGAAAGAAAGAAAAAAAGAGTAAAGGCCTATTTATGCAGTAGTAATTTTTACCTTTGCCTCATCATAGAATTGTGAATATCATCTCTATTATCTAGTAAGATACTAATACAAAAGAAATAGCATCTGAATACACTTAAGGTGAATTTACATATATATTAAAACCAATCCATGCCCAAGTATTTTGTGCAATCACAGATTAAAAACGGGATGGACCCTTAGATGCCATCTTGCTCAACCCTGCTCCCCCACCTTCCCCCCATTGTATAGGTGAGAACATTGAGGCCTGTGGTCAGCATCACACAGGGAGAAAACCACAAAATGTGGACTCACATCAGGGTCCTCTGCTTTATTCATGGCCAAATTCCTTCTCTCCCCGGAAAATATAGGAAGATTGAAATATTAAATTGATTAAGTGTTAGAAAGCAATTGGTAGGGAATCTCGATTTTCCTTTCATTAAAAATGATTTCTGAACTAGTTCCAGTAAGTTGGCAGCGGCATTCTTTCAATGGCCTTGCCAAAAAATAAAATAAACATATCTTCTGTTGACCAAATCAATAAGACATCTCAGACATTTTCTTGGACTATTTTTCAAACAAGCGTCAATGCTTTTATGATGGAGGAAACATGAATCCTTTAAAAAGTCTTCCTGCATTTCAAGTCACTGTTTGCCATAGTACATTTTCTCAGGTAGGCCTAGACAGTAAAATGAGGTCTTTGCAACTCAAAGAAGCGTGGGAGTTGCCAGTCTAGACCTTTTAATACTTTGCTGCTACCAGCATGACCCATGGGCCAGCTACTCTTGGATTTAGTTATACCACCGGCGGTCCTCCTTTTCTGTGTCCTTCACAACAGCTTTTATGTCACTTGTCAGGTGCGAGGCATGATTGGAAGTCTGTTCGTATGTTGCTGCCATCCACTATGCTATTTTTCAAATATTGCAGAGATGAAAAAGTTACAAGTCACATCAGAGACACCACAAAGAAAACTAGATATGAAAGGACTATTTTATTTCTCTCTCCACCTTAAAATATATATAAAAATGGTTTGATGAATAGATTCCAACCATTTGTCTCCCCATTGCTCCCATGCAATCTTGTTTCAGAGGTCCTGATGGTGCATGATATAGTGCGCGATATCGCATTGCTGGGAGAATATGAGGGGTTCAGTGGTTGGGCTTTGGTGGCAGGTTATAGCTCAGGATATGTGAAAATATGCCTCCTCTATTCCTTTTATTCAGTTTTGGGCTGATTGTGTTTTCTCTCTGCAGAGTTAGTAAGTATACAAGGCTGAATTTGAATCTAGGTCTCCTGACTGAGCCCAGCATGCTATTGATTATGCCCTTCTGCCCCTCATTAAAAAGTTTTAACAAATGTGGTACTCTCCGCATACATGAAGCCTAAGTGGATAGTGAGAGAGGGGGAGGTGGCAAGATTCAATTGAAATAAAGAACCATTGGCTTTGCATTTGGAGGATCTAGGTTCAAATCATACCTCTGAAGAGTGAGTGACCTTTGGCATATAATTTTCCCTCAGTGGACCTCAATTTCCTCCCTCGTCAAATGAGGAGGTTGAATTTGATGGCCTCTGAGATATTTTCTAACCTTTGCTCTCTCATTCCTTGGGAGACCTTGGAAAAAGCCTTTCCCTTTTTTGGGTTGTAGTCTTCTTATCCGTAAAACGAAGGGTTTCTACTAGATGGTTTCGGAGGCCCCTTTCAGTTCAACAGCTATGATCCTGTGAACAAATTTCAAATCCTGCCTCTGATACTTAGTACCTCTGTGATTCAGCAGCCTCAATTTCCTCATTTATAAAATAAGGGGAGGGTTGAACTTAGATGGCTTCTGAGGTTCTAGTTCTAGATCTGTGATCCGTGGGCAAGCCACCTCCTTCCTGGGCCTGAGTTTCCTTATTTGTAAAATAAGGGAACCTGGTGACCTGTGAGTACCCTGCAGGCTTGTGAAGGCTGATCTGGGAAATGAAGAACTGGATGAGATTAACCAAGGAAGTTTCCCTGGAGGGGATGAATACATCCCATTTTGGAAGATGGTGATGGATGCAGAGGAGAACTTTGTTGTCATTCCAGGTGTCAAATCATTGACAAGATAAGCAGCTTTGCTTTGGTAATAAATAGTAGACTGAAGCCTGCCATGGCTAGCTAGCATCCTTGAGATGTCAGGAGAAAGTGAATAGGGCCACTAGCTCATAGGTGGCCCTCATCTGGTGATCAAGGATGGGCAGGCATGGAGTTGTTGCAATCTGTATCCCAGGAGACAACTTCCAAATCTGTGAGGTATCTTACCATTGGAGAATTTGAGCAGCTTTTCATATGTGGCTCTTTCCCCACCTTATAACCAAGAAATCCCCTCTCCTCCACTCCCCTCCTTCATTAATATCTAAGCCCCTACTGTAGCACAATAACCCTCTATGGAATCAGTACATCTAAAACCATATAAAGACCTTGGTTAATATCTTCAAGACACCCAATGAATTCATCAGGCAGAAGAAAATGAAACCTCTGTTACTGGATAGCACCTCGTGCATGATTCACAATAGTGAAGAGTGAGAGAGAGACTGAGACTGAGACTGAGACTGACTGGGGGCGGGGATCTGGAGAGAGTGTGTGGGCTACATGGGATGAGCTAGATTTTGTTGTTGAGGTCTTTGGTTTGGCAAAATGCTTCCTTTTGATGCTGACAAGACTGAGGTGTGTGCTAATAGAGGGGCCTTGATCAGAAACCCATTAGTATCACATCTGGGAAGGAAACTTGGTGAGAAGAAATCATCAGAAAGGGGGGAAAACAACTGAACCCTTTAGTAATGGGCAGGCCGAGTTTGTGGGGAGCAAAGGAGAGGAGGGAGATGATGGAAACCCTCATTAAAATTATAAGCCTCAGAAAAGTGGAAAATCACATCAAAGGCAATAGAACATAAATCATTATCTACTGGGCGGAAAAGACAAAAGAATTAGTGTTGTCACTTCATGGTTTCTGTGGAAAACAGTAATTTATTTCCTAGCGTTTCTGTGACACCAAAGCTGACAATGGGAAACAGCCCAGAGGCTGGGCCTTGTTTTAATGAGTACTTTCTTCTTGGAACACCTGCACTGAAGTGGCAGCTCCAAAGCAGAGCCCTCCAGAGGGTTCCCAAAATCACATTGGGGGCCTGCGGAATGGCAAGATCAGAAGTGCTGCTGGTACAAATGGGCTCCACCTAACGTTCAGCACACTGAACGGAACCTAGGATGGGAGGGAAATCACAGCAGGGTCTGCATCCAGGTGGGCTCCGGCCTGACCACCCTGGAAGTAATGATCGAGAATTCCCAACCTAGAAGCATTCTGAATAATTGGCCAGCATTTGCTGTGTGCCCAGTAGCGGGATAGGGAGCTTAAGAATATGGTGTCTGTTAATGACAATTCTTTGGGTCTAGTCATTTAACCAATTTTCTTTTTTGATGGGGCAATGAGGGTTAAGTGACTTGCCCAGGGTCACACAGCCCATAAGTATCAAGTGTTTTTCAGGCCATATTTGAACTCAGGTCCTCCTGAATCTAGGGCCGGTTCTTTATCCACTGCAGCACCACCTAGCTTCCCCCCATTTAACCAATTTCAAACCCACCTAACTCCGCTATCACCCACCTGGCCTACATGTCTACAAATTATCCACAAACATGACAAGAGAAGGAAAAATTAGATTATGTGTCTGGCTCTTCTTTCTTGGTCTTTGCTGGATTGCCATCTATGTCCTGCCCCCTCAAAATAAATTTTTTCATAGGATTCTGTCCCATTACTTCTCTCCTATCTCTACAGTTTTCCCTCAGAGAGCTCATCAGACCTCACTGCCTTGCATATCATCTCTACATAGACAAAACCCAAGTCTATGCATCTATCCCCAACCACCTACTGGAATCTTTTCTCTGGGATGTCTAGTGGGCTTCTCTGGTTCCTCTTGTTTAGGAAAGAAATCATTCTCCTCATCCCCTAAACTCATTTCTCCTCAAGTCTTCCCTGTTTCTGTTGAGGCCTTCTAAATCTGGAGCCCAGACCTGCTGCTTTCTGCCTGTGTGATTTGACCTCTGTGGACCTCAGTTTCCCCATCTATAAGTTGAGGGGAAAGATTTGATGATCTGGGTTCCCTTCCAGTTCTAGGTCCGTGAGCCAACATGTGACCCTGGATAACTGATTTCATCTGCTGGGGAAAGCTTCCTCCACTTTATTTTATTTTATTTTATTTTGGTGGGACAATGAGGGTTAAGTGACTTGCTCAGGGTCACACAGCTAGCAAGTGTCTGAGGCTGGATTTGAACTCAGGTCCTCCTGAATCCAGGGCCCGTGCTTTATCCACTGCAGCACCACCTAGCTGCCCCTTCCTCCACTTTAAAATGAGAGGCAAGTTGGCCTCTGAGGTCCCTTTCAGCCCTAGGTCTATGTACAATCTTGGTCAAGTCCCTTTTCTCTCTCTGGGTCTCAGTTTCTTCATCTGCTCAATGTCTTTTAGGGTTCCTTTCACCTCGAAATCTACAAGCCCATGAATAACTCCCATTTCTAGAGCCCCTTCCAGTTAGAAAGCACTTTATATACATTATCTCATTTGAGTCTCATAGCAGCCCTATAATAATAACTGACATTTACATTGGCTTTACGCTTTGCAAAGCTTTTAAATCCATTATCTCATTTGATCCTTTACAACACCCCTGTAAGGGAGATTTCTGGGCAGTCATTATTATCCCCATTTAAGGCTCTGAGTCGGTGAGACTAGCTGAAGGTGAAGTATTTGAGGGGGAGTCCTATCTCTTCCTCCCAGTGATCAATATTTAGACAGTTTTCCAAACACCCTCCTCCTGTCTTCCAACTTCTCTGTGAATCCTTAGTTTCTCTGACTAAGGAATTATCCACTCTCCCCACCTTCCAAGTTTGCCCCACCTCCAAAGGCCACCAATTTCTATCTAGGGTAGCACCATCCTTCCACCATCCTTCACCCAGGTTGGTAACTTTCATGTCATCATGAGCCCTCATTCCCTTTCATCCTCCATGCTCAATTGCCAAATCTTGTTATCCCTCTTATCCCCCCATCACCTCTTGTATCCATCTCCTTCTCTTGACTCATATCTGCTATCTTGGTTCAGGCTCTCATCACCTCTTGCTTGGATACTCCAGTAGCATCGTAATTGGTCTCTCTGAATCCAGTGCTGATCTCCCCCTCGTCCCTCTTCTAGAAATCTGCCAAAATGTTTCTCCTAAAGCATAGGTCTGATCATGGAGTTTCCCTATTCATTAAGCTCTAATGGCCCCCTTTTGCCTCTGGGATTATCTGGCATCTAAGAGCCTCTCTAACCTGACCCTAACCTACCTGCCTTACTGTCTATTACTTCCATTCACATACAATCTAGTGCCGCTAAACTAGCCTATTTGCTATTGGGCCAGTCATATCACCTGTCTGACAGAACACTGTCTTTACTTTGGCTGTCTTCGATGGCTAGAAGGCACCTTCTCATCTCAGTCTTCTTGGATCTTTG
This sequence comes from Dromiciops gliroides, assembly GCF_019393635.1. NCBI lineage: Eukaryota > Metazoa > Chordata > Mammalia > Microbiotheria > Microbiotheriidae > Dromiciops > Dromiciops gliroides. The sequence goes on along the minus strand of NC_057867.1, from coordinate 37,045,032 downwards.
GCTTCATTTAAAACTTGCCTCAAATACTACCTTCACATGAAGTCTTAGGATAGCAGCAGATAGAATGCCAGCCCTAGAGTCAGGAAGCCTCATCTTCCGAATCCAGCCTCAGACATTTCCCAGCTAGATTGACCCTAGCTAGTGTGGTCCTACTGTGACCCTGGGCAAGTCACTTTACCCTGTTTGCTTTAGTATCGTCATCTGTAAAATGAGCTGCAAAATGGCAAACCACTCCAGTATCTCTGCCAAGAAAACCCCAAATGGGGTCCTCTGAAGAGTTGGATACAGCTGAACAACAATAATGGCATGAAGTCTTTCTTGATTCTCCCCTGAGATTCTAGTGCTTCCTCTCAAAAATAAATGTCTTGAGGCAGCTAGGTGGCTCAGTGGATAGAGCACCGGCCCTGGAGTCAGGAGTACCTGAGTTCAAATCCAGCCTCAGACACTTAACACTTACTAGCTGTGTGACGCTGGGCAAGTCACTTAACCCCAATTGCCTCACTAAAAAAAACCAAACAAACAAACAAATAAATAAATATCTTGTGTTTGTTTGGTATACCCTTCTAGCTGTTGTTTCTTCTGATAGAATATAAATTCCTTTGAGGACTACTTCATTTTGGCCTATGTAGCCCTAGCACAGTGCCTGACACATAGCAGGTACTTAATAAAAGCTTATTGATTGACTGGCCTGTTAAACCTGATGCCTACTTCTGATTTTTGGTAGTCAACTACTTCCAGAAAGAACCTAGAAACCATTGCTAGTTATTGTGAAGTCCTGGACAAGAAACTGAAGACTTAGGAGACACAAGTGATGTCTATATCACTGATGCTGATTTGAAGGCAGAGCTTTCGAAGAGAGAGGGTAGGTTTGGGAAGAGAACAGTTGGCCAAGAAGTAGTATATGAGAACAGGATCGGGGTTTCTAGACCATGGGTTATAATAAAACAAGGATGGATTATTAGCCAGGAATGGATGACTGATACAACTATATTCACCTAGAGTCTTGTAAATATGATCAAAAAGGATTCAAATTATATGGGAAGGGAGAAAATGACTGACATCTACCCACCAGTCTAAGTCACACATAGAGTAGCTAAAATGTAGAAGGAATAGCAGTAGTTATTTAGAAATTCACTGGAGACGAGATTGAAACAAAACCCACGATCTAAATGTTTAAATGGAGAAAGTATGGGTGACAAGAGAAGCCACATGGAATAGTAGAAAGAAGGCCGGCCTTAGTTTCAGGTAGGCCTGGGTTCCGATCCTTCTTCTGACACATACTAGCTGTATGACTACAGTCAAATCACTTAACCCTGTAGTGTCCCAAGAAACTCTCTGAAATTCTACATCGTTGATGATTTGCTGATGTGCGTGGATGGAGAAAGTTCTCTGCATTGATGAAATCACAGATTCAGAATTCACCCTCCTCCAAAATTAATAGAGGGATGGTTAGTGAACATCTATAAAAGGAACTGGCTTTGTTAAGATCAAGTTATGCCAGACTGACTTAATTTCCTTTTGTGGGGGTTGGGGTTACTGTATAATTTGTCTAGATTTAATAAAAAATATCAGTCCGAGTCTCATTTTGTTTTTGTAACAAGATGGAGAGATGTGGCTGGATGTTGGTTATATCACTAAACCCAAAGAGTAGTTATTAATCGATGTCTACTTGGAAGGAGGACTCCGGTGGAATGCCACAGGGCATTGTGTGTGGTCCTGTGCTATTTAACAGTTTTATCAGTGACTTGGAGGCATAGATGGCCTCCTTATCAATTTCCAAATAATACAAAGCTGAGAGGGATACCTAATATACTATTTGACAGAGTAAGGATTCAAAACTCAACAGGCTGGAATACTGCCCCGACTTTCTTTCAAATACTCTGTGTTTGATCCATGATCTTGTTGATTCAGGAGTTGCCTCCAACAATGCAGATTGAAACCTATTCATACTTACTTATCCCATGGGAACTCATTCACAGCTTTCCAAAAGTTTTCCACAGGGAAACTACCCAACATAAATGGAGACCTTCTTTGCCTTTTCCTGATATCATGAGGTTAAAGTGGATGACTCTGGGTTTTTTTGTTTTGGGGTTTTTTTTGGTGAGGCAATTGGGGTTACGTGACTTGCCCAGGGTCACACAGCTAGTAAGTGTCAAGTGTCTGAGGCTGGATTTGAACTCAGGTCCTCCTGACTCCAGGGCCAGTGCTCTATCCACTGCAGCACCACCTAGCTGCCCCAAGGTGGATGACTCTGACCATTGACTTGTCCTCCCTTTTGTCCATCTTGTGACCATCTTTGATTTCTGTCATATGGTCCCTTGATGATAGCCCTTAGGTCTTTTGAAGTTCCTCAGCAGTCATGTGTTGCAGCCCACTCTTTTCCACACTGATCCCAGTGGGATGCTCACCTTTAGTTCTTTGGAGGCAGTGGCGTTCTGGGTCTTGCATATATAAAGTGACAATGGCAAAATGTTTGTGCTGAAAAGATGAGCCTTTGTTCTTCTGGGAAGCTTGGGATTAGTAAAGGTGCTTTGCAATTTTCTGCTCTCCTCTGTCTTTTCAACTCTTTGGGCCCAGTTCATTATCCAACTGTATTGTTTGTCTCAGATTTATGTACTTTTCTTGCACAAGCTCTATAGGGTGTCCATTGAGATACTTGTTGAAATTTGAATAACAAATGTTCTTTATCCCTTTAAGTCTTTCCTTTGTGCATGATCCATGGGCTGAAACTAAGAAGATGCAATTTAATAGAGATAAATGTAAAGTCTCACACTTGGGTTCAAAAAACCTTCATTATCCAAAATATAAGAAGGGGCACATATGACTAACACAGCAATTAATCTGAAAAAAAGCAGAGGGGGGTTTTATGGATTGCAAGTCAAAAGAGTTACAGTGTAACTAAAAAAGTCGACACATTCTTAGGCTACTTGAACACAGCCATAGTGTCCAGGACTGGGGAGGTCCTAGTTCCACTCTTTCATCAGCAAATTAATCAAGGGATGGTTAGTGAATATTAATAAAAGGGATTGGCAATCATGGAGAGGTAACATGCCTTCCTCAAGAAGCAAATTTTCAGGAAATACATTGATAAGCTGGAGAATGATCAAAGGAAGACAACTGGGAAAGAGGGGAGAAAACCAAATTGTTTGTTATAAAAAATGAAAAAAGGAGAATATACAACAATTGAAGAGGAAATAAATGGAATGATCAGAAACTATTTTGCCCAGTTACATGCTAACAAAACTGATGATTTAGAAGAAATGGATGGATATTTAGAAAAATTTAAGAGACCCAGATGAATGAAAGAAGAAATAGACTATTTAAATAACCCAATATTAGAAAAAGAAATTGGACTAGCCATAAATGAATTCCCGAAAAAGGAAAAAAAAAACCCTCTTACCAGATGGATTTTCCAGTGAATTCTATCAAACATTCAAAGAATGTTTTGATAAGTCTACTATTACACAAGCTGTTTGCAATAATAGGAAAAGATAACACTCTTCCAGTCTCTTTTTATGATATAAATATTATCATAATACCTAAACCAAGGGAAAGAGAAAGCAACAAAGAAAACTATAGACCTATATCCCTTATAAATAAATACCTGATTTTAAATAAAATATTAGTAAATAGACTATGATGACATATTAGAAAGATCGCATACTATGAAGAGGTTGGATTTATAGTGGGAGTTCAGGGTTGGCTCAATATAAGGAAGATTTTAAAGTATAAATAATGTTAATATTATGAATAATAACCATGTGATTATATCAAGAGATGCTGAAAAGGCTTTTGACAAAATCCGGTGCCCATTCCTGTTGAAAACATGAGAAAGCGTGGGAGTAAATGGATTTGTAAATGGATTTGTCCCTAATATAGTGAATACTGTTTTTCTAAAACCAAGAGCTAACATTCCCTGGAATGGAGAAGTTAGAGGCTTTTCTAATAAGATCAGGGATAAAGCGAGGATGCTTATTATCACCACTCCTCTTTAACATAGGGCTAGAAATACAGTGGCAATAAGGCAAGAAAGAGAAATGATAGGAATATGCATAGGTGAAGAGGAAACAAAAATAACCCTTTTTTACAGATATGATGATTTACTCAGAAATGTGAGCCAACTAAAAATTAATTAAAATAATACATACAGCAAAGTCATAGGCTATAAAATAAATCCATACACATTAGCAGCATTCCTGCATGTTGTCAACAAAACCAACAGGAAATGTTAGAGAAATTCCATCCAAAATACCTTTAGAAGGGAGCAGATAAGTGGCACAGTGGATAAAGCACCAGACCTGGATTCAGGAGGACCTGAGTTCAAATCCGACCTCAGACACTTGACACTTACTAGCTGTGTGACCCTGGGCAAGTCACTTAACCTTCATTGCCCCAACCCCCCCCAAAATCAAAATACCTTTAAAAGGTATAAAGTATTTGGGAGTGCATCTACCAGGATACATCCAGAACCTATATGAATCCAAGTGTGAAATACTTTTTGAAGAAATAAAGACCCTTAAATAATTGGAGAAACATTAATTGCTCATGAGTTGATTGAACCAATATAATAAAAATGACAAGACTACTTAATTTACTTATTCAGTGCTCTATTAACAAGGGTTACTGAAGTAGAAACCCCAAAATTCATATAGAGGAACAAAAGGTCAAAAATCCCAAAGGATAATAATGAAAAAAGTGGCAACAAAGAAAATCTTATCATTACGAAATCTCACTCTATACTAAAACAGTAGTTTATTATTATTGTTATTTAAAGAACAGTAGTTGTTTTTTAAAAAGCAATTTTGTACTGGTTAAAAAACAGAAGTTGATAAAAGAGATTAGTTACATAACTTACAGAAACAAGAGAACACAATATCATGGCATTCAATAGACACAAAGACCCCACTTACTTTGGTTAGGAGAAAAGCTGCTGGGAACACCAGAAAGCTGTTTGGCAGAAATTGGATATAGCCAGGGTTGTCTGGAGCCAGCTCGAACTGGTTCATAAGAGCTGATAATTAAATTTTCAGTGTTAGCATTTATACCTTGGAAATCAGCAAATGCTACAAATCAGGGTTTGATTCATTGTTTTTTTATTATTATACAGACTTAAGAAAGTGATGGAGAAAAAGCAATGCAGATTAAATTTAAAAGTAAATCATGGGGCAGATAGGTGGTGCAGTAGATAGAGCACCAGCCCTGGATTCAGGAGTACCTGAGTTCAAATCCAGCCTCAGACACTTAACACTTACTAGCTGTGTGACCCTGGGCAAGTCACTTAACCCCAATTGCCTCACTAAAAAAAAAAGTAAATCATGCACATTTTAAAAAACATATTCAGGGGCAGCTAGGTGGTGCAGTGGATAGAGCACTGGCCCTGGCTTTAGGAGGATCTGAGTTCAAATCCCGCCTCAGACACGATACTTACTAGCTGTGTGACCCTGGGCAAGTCACTTAACTCTCATTGCCCTGCAAAAAAAATTGGAAGAAATAAAATAAAAGAATATAATGGGTTTTTTTTGTTTTTGTTTTTGTTTTTTGTTTTGCAGGGCAGTGAGGGTTAAGTGACTTGCCCAGGGTCACACAGCTAGTAAGTGTCAAGTCTTTGAGGTCGGATTTGAACTGAGGTCCTGAATCCAGAGCCGATGTTTTATCCACTGTGCCACCTAGTAGCCCCCTATGATGCACATTTTTTGAGAGCCTGTTGTTAAATATTGACCAGTAAACCCCTGAGTGTAGCTAGTCTAATATCTCACACCATATACTGAGATGAACTCTAAATAGATACGTGACTCAGATATTAAGGGTGATATCATAAGCAAATTAGAGAAGCAAGAAGAAATTACTTTTCAGATAAAATGGATAAGGGAAGAGTTCATGACTAAATAAGCAATAGAGAGGATCACAAAATTGAATGGATAATTTTGAGCATATAAACTTGAAAAGGTTTTGCACAAACAAATGTAATGAAGTTAAAATTAGAAGGGAAATAGGTAACTGAAAAAATATTTTGCAGTAACTGTCTCTGGTAAAGCTCTCCTATCCAAGCTCTATAGGGATGATTCACATTTATAAGATTAAGAGCCCAAAGGACATGAACAACCGGTTTTCAAAGGAAGAAATCCACACTATCAATAACCATATAAAAATTCTCCAAGTCGTCAACAATTAGAAAAATGCCAATTAAAACAACTCGGAGGTTCTGCCTCATCACCATCAGATTGGCAAAGATGACAGAAGAGGCAAATGACAAATGTTGCAGGAGCTGCAGTAAAAAAGGCAAATGAATGTATTTGCAGGGGAGCCGTGAATTTCTCCAGCCATTTTTTTTGTTTTTGTTTTTTTTCTCCAGCCATTTTGGAAAGCAATTTGAAACTGTGTAACCCAAATTGCTCAACTGTACAACCCTTTGACCATAGTACACCAGTACTGAGCCTATGCCCCAAAGAGATCAAAGGAAGACAAAAGGGTTCATATATGTCAAAATATTTATAGCAGCTCCTTTCATAGTCATCCCAAACTGGGAGCTAAGGGGGTGCCCATCTATTGGGAAATGTCTAAGCAAATTGGTGTACGTGAATGTTGGAATATTAATGTGCTGCAAGAAATGACAAAATGGACAGTTTCAGAGGAAACTGGGAAAATCTCTTATGATGTGATACAGAGCAAAACGAACACAATGGAGAGAGTCCAGAGGACTGAATCACACCACCCACCTCCTTCCAGAGAGGTGATGTACCAGAATGAGACATGAGTATTTGGACCTGTATAGTGTGGGCATTTATTTATTGGGCTATACCAGTTTGTTGGAAAGTTTTGTTTTTTGTTTTAACTGTTGACTGTGGGAAGGAGAAAAATGCTTATATATTTTTTAAAGACAGAATGTCTTCTGAGTAGAGATATTAAGTGATAATTATATGTATCTAAAAAGACATTTCACAAAAGTATATCGTAGAGTCTTTCGAAAAGGAAGGCAACCAGTATGATGAAGGATCTTGGTTCATGTTACGTGGAAATTGTTTGGAGGAACAGGCGATGTTCAGCATTGAGAGGGGCAGATTGATGGAGAAGATAGGGATAAATATGATCGCTGTCTCTGTTTCATGAGTTGCTATGGTTGGAGAATCCATCACCAAGTGATCAACTTACTGCTAGTGAAGTGTCTCCATATTAGCTAGGCTGGTCCTCGGATCTGCCACCAGGATGGTGCACTAAATCATTCTGTTTTGGTGGAGCTTGTCAGCTGCTTTCGTCTACCAATAATAGCCTTGAAGAATTTACAACAGTACGAGCCAGAAGAGTAAAGTTTTGTGGACCCCTGTGTTAACATTCCTCAGTTTCATACTTCATTTTTGCCAGTAAAGCCATTGGTAGCCCAAGACTTACCATTTCAAGGGCTTGATAAGATCATATCTTCTAGAGGGGGGTATTATTTTAAACTACTGGAAATGGCTATTCTGCTATCTCTGCCTCAGTTTCCTCATCTCAGCTTTCAAAATGATCTTCCTTAAACTCGTGTCTGATCACATGACCCCTCTTGTTCAATAACCCTAGTGGCTCCTGTATCACCTTCAGGATCAAGTAGAAAAACCTTTCTTTGGCTTTTAAAGCGCCTTGTAATCTGGCTCCTACCTTTCCAGTCCTTTTACACCTTACACTCCTCAGGGAGCCCCACCCTGCCATGTACACTGTGATTTGGTGACACTGGCCTTCTTCTCTTTCCTTGAATAAGGTAATCCATGTCTTGAGTCTGGTCATTTTCATTGCTTGTCCCCCATACCTGGAATGCTTTCCTTGCCCATCTCTGCCACCTGGTTTCCTTCATGTCTCAGCTAAAGTCCTTTCTCCTTAGAGCAGGACCAGGGTTTGACTTCTGTGCCAGAAACTTACTATGTAACCAGAGGCAGATCGTGTAACCTACTCAGTCTCAGTGGAGAAAATAATACCACCTACCTCCCAGGATTGTTGTGACAATCAAATAAGATGTTTACACACATGCACACACACATCCACACATATAGTTTTATAGATCTTAGAGCTATATTATTACAATTATCTCTTCCACACATATAGTTTTATAGATCTTAGAGCTATATTATTACAATTATCTCTTCCACATTGTGACTTTATCCATTGCGGCTTCAATATATTATGGGTTGGCATAAGAAATTGAATGGGAATTTGGGGGGAATTTTGCAGAAGCCACAGGTAATACATGACCAACAGACGATGTAGAAACTCAGTTTAGAAACTCAGAAATGCATAAAATGTATAGTATTGTATAATATCAACCCAATACCTCATAAAAGACCTTTGTCTTTTTAAATTCTTCTTTAAGAACTTTTGCCTTTTTTCTTCTCTTGTACAAAGGGGGGTATTGCTGCTGCTGATCCGATTGTTGTTGTCCCTACACTCTGCTAGTCCTTCACTCTGGCTCATTCCCAGCAGTCAACTTCCTACCCACATTCCCAGGATGGTGAATGCCTCTGGATGGAGTCACACTACAAATTAATTTTATCTCATCGTACCTGGGTCCTCACCATTGCATGACAAAACTTTCATTCTTTCTTTTTTTTTCCTATTTAGCGTCTTATTTTATTTTCCCTCAATTACATGTAAAACAGTTTTTAACATCCATTTCAAAAACTTTGTGTTCCAAATTCTCCTTGTCCCCCCCCCTTTGAGAAGGCAAGCAATTCAATATAAGTATTCTGGTGGCAAAGAATTGGAAATTGAGGGGATTGCCATGTGTAGTCATGCAAACCATTTTCATGTTAGTCTTGTTGTGAAAGAAAATGGACAAAAAACTCAAGAAAAATAAAGTAAAAAAAAGAATTATGCTTCAGTCTGTATTCAGACACCAACAGTTCTTTCTTTGAAGATGGATCACATATTTCATCATAAGACCTTCACAGCTGATCATCTTACGATATCGTTGTTACTTTGTACACAGTATATTTCACTTTGTATCAGCTCACATAAGTGTTTCCAGGTTTTTCTGAAAGTATCCTGCTCATCATTTCTTATAGCACAATAGCATTCCACCATAATCACATACTACAATTTGTTCATCCATTCCCCAATTGATGGGCATTCTCTCAATTTCCAATTCCTTGCCACCAGAAAAGAGCTGCTACAAATATTTTTGAAGATTTAATTCCTTTTCCTTTTTAAAATCTCCTTTTGGATACCGACCTAGTATTGGTATTACTTAGGGCAAAGAGCATGCATGGTTTTATAGCCCTTTGGCCATAGTTCCAAATTGTTCCACAGAATGGTACAGTCAGTTTACAATTTTACCAACAGTGCATTAATGTCTCATTTCCCCCATGTCTCCTACAATATTTGTCATTTTCCTCTGCTGTCCTATTATCCAATCCAGTAGGTATGAGGTAGTACCCCAGAAATGTTTTGATTTGCATCTTTCAAATCTATAGTGAGATAGAGCATTTTTTTTTCCATATGGCTATAGATAGCTTTGATTATTTCATCTGAAAACTGTTCATATCTTTTCATCTTTTATCAATTGGGGAAGGGCTCTTATTTTAATACATTTCATTCAGTTCTCTATATGTTTGAGAAATGAGGCCTTTATCAGAGAAACTTGCTTCACAATATTTTTTCAGTTACTATTGCTATTTCTCACCATCCTATTCCTTCCCCCCTTTATTCTATTTCCCATTTCTTTTCACCCCGTCCCTCCTCAAAAGTGTTTTGCTTCTAACTACCCCCTCTCTCGGTCTTCCCTCACTTGTATCACCCCCCCCATTTTCATTCTTTCTTAATGGCCTTTCTAGCCCCCTCCCCTCATTTGTCATTTCTGACTGGTTTCTCCTCAAATCCCAACAGTAGAGAGGACAGTAATGCAAGGAAATCACAGATTCACAAAAGTATTGAGGGATTTCAATAAAAACTATCCTTTTTGAGATTGAGTCCTCACTTTTGGTTTAGAAAATGTGCCTGTTTGTGGAGCAGACTTGCAACATCAACTTAATAGCTACTGTATTTTCCTCAAGTAAAAAAAGCCAATATTTATTTAAGGTTTGTAAAGCACTTTATACATATTATCTTATTTTATCTTTACAACCACCACAGGAAATAGGTGCTATTGTTATTCTTGTTTTCATACACGAGGAAACTGAGGCAGACAAAGGTTAAATGACTTGCTTCCCCCCAAAAAAAACGGGGGGGCAGCTAAGTGGCTCAGTGGATAAAGCACTGGCCCTGGATTCAGGAGGACCTGAGTTCAAATTTGGACTCAGACACTTGACACTTACTAGCTGTGTGACCCTGGGCAAGTCACTTAACCCTCATCGCCCTTCAAAAAAATGACTTGCCCAGGGTGACTTGCACACCTAATAAGTATCTGGGGCCATATTCGAATCTGAGTCTTCCTGACTCCTGGCCCAGTGCTGTCTGCTGTGCTACCTAGCTTACATGCCAATGCATCTTTCTGAGAATAACACTCAATATTCCCTACCTCCTTTGTGTACCACTTTGTAAGCCTTTAAAGCATGATATCAATGTGAGCAAACATCATCCCTATGTTTATTAATAACAGCAGCAAATGAAGAAGCATATTTGGAAAAGCTACAGATATTCAGATGAAACAGTATGTCCAGACTTGGAATTTCTTTTCAACGTTACTATCCGCTCTCTTGACTTTCTCACTCTTCCTCAGTAAATTCCATTGTGTTCCCTCTTCCCTCTACAATCAACTACAAATTCCTTTGATGTTTAAACCTTGTCACCATCTTGTTTCAACCTGGCCTTCTAAACTCATTTTATATTTTTATCCCCCACACTCTCCCTGGTCCTGAGAAACCATTCTTCTTACTGTTGCTTCTTCATTCATGCCTTTCCATCTCCTGTCCTCATGCTTTTTCTCCGCAGGCTGGCCCAGGCCTAGAATTTTCTGTACCTCTAACCCCTTAGAATACCCCATTTTCTTCAGTGTCATAGATCAATAGCCATTTAGGACTCTTATCCTACCAGCTCTGTTAGAGCCTTCTCTCCCCAAATTAGCTTGCATTTACTTCTACATATTCATATATCCTTCCTCCTCCTGCCATAGAATGAAAGCTTTTAGAGGGCAGGGATTGTTTCATTTTTCTGTGTTTGTATCTCCAGTGTCTGGCACATTATCTGGCCCATAGTACAACTTAATAAATGAGTGTTGATTGTTTAGAGCTTGGTCAGACATTGAAGATGCCCAGGTCATCCACTGTATCCTGGGCCCTCGCTAGTTGTCTTGACTTTTGTCCTGCCACTGGATTTTGATAACTCTGGAAGAGAGAGAGTGAGGCTGATGATTTTGTGTAACTGCCTCACTTCAATCCAATCCATGGGCAGGACAAGATGTTACCAACCAAGGGCATGATGGCTTGGCCTAGGATCCAAGTCACTTCTGTCCCATTGGTGGTTTGATTCTTTGGAAAATGATAGGGCTAGACTAGATTACTTTTAAAATCCTACAAAACCCAAATGGTGATGACAGCCTTCTGGGTGATTAAGCACAAGAAACTCCTTTTGTTTTTGGTCCTTTTAGTTCCTGGAAGCAGCTTTTCACATAGTTATCTTGTTTGTTTCTAACCAAGGCTGAGGATGGTCTAATTAGTTCTTTTTGTTATTTGTGTTATATTCTCTAGGCCTGGTAGTTTTCTCCACTTTTAAAGAGCTGCAGTGGCCTAAGACGCCCCTCCTCCCAACCCAGTCATTTCCATAGTCTTTGGACTTCTCATATCTAGGGTGGCCCAGTGAAAGGATCACTGGTTTTAGAGTAAGAAGACCAGGGTTCAAATCCCACCACTGCTGCTTATTACCTGCGTGACCTTAGGCAATTCATTTATTCTCCCTGGGCAAGTCACTTCACCCTCATTGCCCCACCCAAAAACAAAACATAAGTCACTAAAATGCATATCAACTTAGACCCAGAGATTCTGCTGCTGGGCATATACTCCAAGAAGGTAAAATCTCAGTACATATACAGGGTCTCCTCAAAGTCTGAGTACAGTTTGAAGCATTTAAAGCTGCCTGAATTTCCCACTTCTGTCATCTGAGGGAATTGGAGTAGATGGCTTCTGAGGCCTCTTTCGGCTCTTGATCTAGTATCCCAAGTATGACCCTGGGCAGGTGAAAGTCACTTCCCTTCTCTGGGCCTCAGTTGTTTCATCTGTAAAATGAAGTGGTTGGCCTCTAAGGTCCCTTCAAGTTTCTGGATCTCTACTCCAAGATGACTTCAGCTCCAAATCTACTTTTGGAGGCATCCTAGGCTATCCAGTATATGGTACAATGATTCCTATAAAGCCCCAGCTTTCCCATTGAGAGGAAAACGACTCCTGCTCAATGATTCTCTGGAACGCAGCATCAGTGATGTGTCAAAGGCTCATTTATTGTCCACTCTCACGAGAATGGTCACCCAGTGTGCAGCTGGTGGGTGCAAAGAATGGAGGCTCGCAGGCCCTGTTTTTTTTAAAGATATCTTTTTTAATTTATTTATTTTAGTTTTCAACATTTGTTTAGATAAGGTTTCCAATTTCAAATTTTTTCCCTCCCTCCCCACCTCCCCTAGACAGGCAATCTGATATAGGTTATATATGTGTGTGTGTGTGTGTGCGCGTGCATAAAACATTAAACATTTCTGCATTAATCATATTATACGAGAAGAATCAGAGCAAAAAGGAAAAACCTCAAAAAAGAAAAACAACAGCACCAAAAACAAAAGAAATAGTATGGTTCAATCAGCATCCATATTCCACAGTTCCTTTTTTTGGGGATTTCGAGAACCTTTTCCATCATGAGTCCTTTGGGACTTTCTTGTACCATTGGATTGGTGAGAAGAATCGAGTCTATCACAGTTGATCAACATATAATGTTATTGATACTGTGTACAATGTTCTCCTGCTTCTGCTCATCTCACTCATCATCAGTTCATGCAAGTCCCTCCAGGTTTCTCTGAATCGCAGGCCCCTTTTTAACCCCTGGTCCCTAACGCCAATGGACCCTCCAATTTTTCATCACTGGTCTGATTACTCAAGGGTTACAATCTATGCCCAAAAACTAGCTAATAGGAAGGCAGTATTCCTAACCCTAATTTCCATAATTATTTTTTGGGTTCTTAGCCAATGGGGGAGGTGACACAGGGACATTTCTTCAATCTTCCCTTATATGAACACAGCCCAGGAGAGGACCTAATTGAGATCAACTCAGGGCTCCTGGAACTGTGTGATTTTGTTTGCTGGAGGGGAAGAATGGGGACTGAGACTTTAGTCCTCAAACAGGTCTGGAGGAGTGTAATTTGTTTTTTGTTTTTATGAGGCAATTGGGGTTAAGTGACTTGTCCAGGGTAGCACAGCTAGTAAGTGTTAAGTGTCTGAGGCCAGATTTGAACTCAGGTCCTCCTGACCTCAGGGCCGGTATTCTTTCCACTGTGCCGCCTAGCTGCCCCCTGGAGGAATGTAATTTGAATGGTGACTGTTATATCCTTATTGAGAGGAGACCATTCCCCATTTCCTCACAACTATTTCTGTTGAGGGCACTCATCCTCCCAGGCTTACAACCTTGGTGTCATTGTATGTTTTCACCCTATGTATCTAGTTTTCAGATTTCATCATTTTTACATTCTTAAGATCTCTTATATAGATAGATCCCCTTCTTGCCACTCATGCAGCCACAACAGTAGGATAGGTCGCGATCACTTCACACCTGGACTACTGCAACACCCCTCCAACTGGTCTCACTGCCTCAAGGCTCTCCCTACTCCAATACATCCTCAATTGAGCTGACAGAGTGCAGGCCTGCCAGGTCACCCTTCTTCTGAAATTCCAGTGGCTCCCTCTTCTTCTCTTTGGCCTTTTTTTAGTGAGGCAATTGGGGTTAAGTGACTTGCCCAGGGGTCACACAGCTAGTAAGTGTCAAGTATCTGAGGCTGGATTTGAACTCAGGTCCTCCTGACTCCAGGACTCTATCTGCTGTACCACCTAACTGCCTCTCTCTTTGGCTTTTAAAGCCCTTCATAGCTTAGCCTCTTCCCACCTTTCCAGTATTCTTACTCCTTTTCACGCACTCTGATCCAGTGACACTGGCCTCTTTGCTATTGGTTTGCATGTCCCATTTCTATACTCCCGTACCAACCCCATGCCTGGAATGCTCTCTCTCTTCTCTCCTTCCTGCCTTCCCAGGCATCCTTTAAGACTCAACTCCAATCCAGCCTTCTGCAGCTAGTGCTTCAGCTGTGGGATTGCCTCCCATCTACTGTGTGTATATCTTTCTTTGTATCCCCAACACTTAGTATGGTGCCTGACACATAGTAATGCTTGCCAACTGACCGACTGGGATCCCGGGACCCGGAAAGGAAAAAAAGTCAAAGAAGTTGTGGCAATCGCTGGGAACACCAGCTTAAAAGTCACCCCTCTGACCTTCAAGTTCCCTGTCTTGACCCTTACCCACCAGTAGAGGGGGCCATTGCCACACCTCGAACTGCTTCAGTCTTCCCTGAGTCCTCTAAATTGGAGCTGGCCTGGCAGTGAGCCAGTGGGAATCTATGCTCTTGAAGTTAGGCCAGAAGCAGCTCAACGGTTGACAGAATGAAGCAACAGGATTGGGCGTTCTCTGCCATGTTTGTGGGCCTGTTCCAGGTGCTAGCCATTTGCTGTAAATAAGGCATATACAATCTTTTGTCTTTGGAACAATTTACCAAACAAGTGCCTTCCTGTCAATTCATGGCAAAGGAACTGGAGGAACAAAAGAAGTCCTTTACTTAAGTGTACTCTACTAAGTGGCCCATCTCCCTGGCAAGAGCTCATAGTATGAATGTGAATTCGGCCCAAATCCACATATTTCCTTAGAGTACTGATTGTCAAAACACTGTGTAAATAAGCAGTCAGAGACATTGAAGATGGCCATTTACTTAGACTATATTTTTCCTTTTGGGGGAATGACAAAAGAATTCCTCAAGAAGGATGTGGCCACCTGTTTTTTTGTTTTTGTTTTTGTTTTGGGTTTTTTTTTTTGATATTTTCAGTTTTTGTGATGAACATCTGCCCTACTTCTTAGTTTCACAATACTTTCTAAATCACTAGATGATCCTTGAAATGTATCTTTTGACCAAGTTTTCACGATGTTTTACAGTGCCAGAGATTCGGGATTTCTCATTCTATTGGTGGGGAAACTTTGTCCTTTATTCTCTCTTCTTTTCTTTTTTTTTGGTGGGGCAGTGAGGGTTAAGTGACTTGCCCAGGGTCACACAGGTAGTAAGTGCCAAGTGTCTGAGGCCGGATTTGAACTCAGGTCCTCCTGAATCCAGGGCCAGTGCTTTATTCACTGTGCCACCTAGTTGCCCCTGTCCTTTGTCCTCAAAGAGGACATGGGGAGGTGATGTCATGACGTTCAGTGAATTGGATTTAAGTGAGGGAGGGCTGTGCAGGCTTACCAACCTTACCTGCTCTCTCCTCCACAGCCATCTGGGTCCAGTGGCAAGATATATATTGGGACCACAGGAGATGTTCCCAGATGTTTAAGGCAATTAGGGTCAAGTGATTTGCCCAGGGTCATGCAGCTAATAAGTGTCTGAAGTGACATTTGAACTCAGGTCCTCAAGACTTCAGGGCCAGTGCTTTATCCACGGCACCCCATAGCTGTCCATTGGGGAAACTAATGCGGTCAGTACATTAGTTATCCGAGTCAATTTAAGAGGGTTTTCTGTTTTAGAAATTGCATCCATTAACTTCCTTCTCCCCGCTTGGAAAAAATCCCTCTGGACCAGACCTTTAGAGATCATGCCCCACTCCTTCCGACAAAAGCAAACAATAAGGTCAGTCATCTGGTTAATTTTTCATTTGTGGATAGAAGTATTTAGATCAGCACCAGTATTCTGAGTAGCAGTGACTTAGATGATAGGAGATGAACAAAGAGGAGTTGGCGGAGAAGCTGGTGAATAAGAAGTCAGATGTGGTCCCCCACTCCTCACCTGGAATAGTAGTACCCTCTAAACCAGACCTCCAGAGAGAAATCTAGGCTCCCTGGGAGAGTTCATCCACTGAGCTTTGGAACTGGGCCCTGGAGCTGAGCTGTAATGATTGATGAGTAAGTGTACAAACTCATCTCCCTGAGTATATTGAACAGCCGTCAGACTATGCTTCCTATCCATCCATCTAAAATAATTTGTTCTCTGTGCTGCTACTTTCCCTCTTCTTCCCACCCCACTTGGAAGAATTCCTTCTGGAACAGACTTCCAAGAGACCATGCCCTCTGCTCCCTAGCAGAGTTAATATAGCCATCCCCTCCTCCCCTGACATCTTGCTGTCTGCCCTGCCCTCTGTATCATTCCTCTTCTTCTTCTACCTTTTGCTCTGGGCATAGTAATCAAATTAGTATTACCTCTGGAGAAGGTATGCCAATTCATTGCCTTTGGGCTTCCCTTCCCTGACACCAAGACTATCCCTCCTCCAAACTTCCCTATTTCTATTAAGGGTACCCCCATCCTTCTAGTTACCCAGATTTATGACCTTGGATTTGTCCTGGACTTTTCTCTTTCCCTTAGGTACCACATCCAATCCATTGATTTCTATCTCCAGCATAGGGATTCTTCACCATTATTTTGTGTTCATGGACACACATGGTCTCTGAAAGTCTGGTAAAGACTGTGGACTCCTCAGAAGACTATCTTCAAGCACATATAATGAAATAGAAAGGATCACAGAGAAATAGGATTATATTGAAATACAGATATCAGGCTATTTAAGTAAAAAATTTATGGGGACCCTGACATCTACCCATAGTTCCCTTGGGGGGGGGCCTGTGGACGCACCCCAGGTTAAAACCTCCTGTCCTAGATTGTCACACCAGTTGCCTTCTCTACATTCACAGGGTCACCATATTAGCTCAGGTCCACATGATCTGAACTTTTGCAGTGACTTCCTAAATGTCCTTCCTGCTTCTGGTCTCTCCCCTCACCAACTAATGTACTACCCAGCTGCCAAAGTGAGATTCTTGATATATAAGTCTCATCAGAATATTCCCCTAGTAAGATTTCAAAATCTTAATGTTTAAATTTTGATGGCTTTAAACCCTATCTAGGAAGCCTTATCTTATTTAAAAGAAAATAGAAAAATTAAAAGTTTTAAGGCAAAACCAACCAACATGGTAACCATGAGTGGTTAGATTTGCACCATTCCATATTCCCTTGTACTCTCCCTCTCCAAGGTAGTTGCATTTCTTCATCTTTGTGCCCAAGATTGGTCACGTGACACAGCCTTTGGTTTCATCTTTGTGATTTTTCATTTACATTACTACTGTGATTGTTGTATATGTTGTTTTTCTGGCTATTTCTTTTGTATCAGTTCATACAAATCTTTCCATGTTTCTCTAAATTCCCCATATTGGTTATTTCTTGTGGAACAATAAATTCATTATGGTCACATACCATAATTTGTTCAGCCATTTTGATAGACAACCACATTGATTCTTGGTTTTTGGTCATCCTTGGGGTGTATGCCTATAAGTGTGACTTCAGAGTCCTTAATGTGTGAACAGTTTGGTGATTTTTCTTGTATAATTCCAAAATTGTTTTCCAGGATGATTGAACCAGTTCACCTATCTTTCATATCTCCTCCAACAATGACTGGTTCTTTCTTTTGTCCTCTTTGCCAATTTTCTGGCTGTCAAATTATCAAATTTCAAGGGCAAGCTGTGAAGCTGTGTGCCAGGCCATTTGTCAAGTGATGAGGGTACAAAGTCAGGTAAAAGATAGCCCCTGTTCTCAAGAAGTGCTTTAGGGTTTACAAGATGATTACATATGTTATCTTATCGGATCCTCACAACCACCCTGGGAGGTAGGTGCTTGTATTTATTATCTCCATTTCACAGATGAGGAAACTGAGCTTCAGAGAGTTTAAGTGATTTGTCAGAGTCCTGAGCTAGTAAAGTGTCTGAAGCTGGCTTTGAACTGGGGTTTTCCAGACTCCTGCTCCAGCATTCTATGCACTGTGCCACCTACCCACCTATTGGGTGGTGCATGTCAGAATATGTTTGTCTTTCCTCTATATCACAAACTACAGGGGATAGTGATCTTTTCTGGTGTTTCCATTATTTCTGTCCTACCATCCACCTCATCCCTATTAATGAGAAGGAGATCCAACATAGATTCTGTGATCTTTTATCCCACTTTTTGAAGTGTGCTATTATCATTAAGAAATTTAAGGAAATTATTAGCTATTCTTCGCTTGACCCAGGTTGATGTCTGGATAATTGAAGTGGATCGTTACCAGTGAATTGTGCTTTTGTGCCAATCTTGTGATTGGTTTCTCTAACTCCTTATCACTTTTTTCTTCCTTTCTGTGTGGTCCGTACTATCCATGCTCTGAGGACAAAATCCTTTCTTTCGCTCTCCATTATTCTTCATTAAAATGTTCTAATTGATAATTATTGTCTTTATATCAGACATTTCTCACTTCATTCCTCATCTCCGTACTAAATTTGAGACAAAAATGAATAAAAGCATCTGGTATGGAAACTCTGTGTGTAAATGTACATAATATTCTGCCTTTGTCACCCCCACCTCTCTGCCATACGGAAGAGCTATGTTTCATTATTATCTCCTCTCTAGGATCTTCATTGTTTTTTCATTATTAGTTTGGTTTTTCTCCTTGGATCATTTCATTTACATCATTATAGTCATTGTACATATTGTTTTCTCAGTTCGACTAATTTTAGTTTGTATTAGTTCATAAAAATCTTCTTCCACTTTTCTGAATTCCTTATATTTGTCAGTTCTTGTTGCACAATAAGAATCACATTTCTCTGCCTTCGTGTTAAAATTAAAAAAAAAATTAACCATATCTTAATCAATGGACACCCATTTGTTTCCAGCTCTTTGCTACAACAAAGGATGCTATTATGAATATTTTGGTCTACATTAGACCTTTGTTTCTGTCTGACTTCCTTGGGGTATAAGACCAGTTGTGAGTTCACTAGGTCAAAGAGTAAGGACAGTTGAGTCACTTTTCTTGTATAATTCCAAATAGAAATCTAGAGCGGTTAGATAATTTTATAGCTCCCCTAACGATGAACTCATCTTCCTGCAATCCTTCCAACATTAACTAACTTTTCCCACAATTTTTTTCATCTGCCAATTTGCACGGGGTGAGGCAGAGCCTCGGAGTTGTTTTAATTTGAGAATATTTTCATGTGGTCATTTATAGTTTTCTTGGTAATTACACAAGCTGGTTTTTTCTTTTTCTCTTTTATCCCTTTCAGTTTAAAGCCTTTTTGATTAGATTTGCAAGATAGCAGGCAAATACATTCTTACCAGCTTTGGTTAGGTATATTCTAACCCTGTCCAGGAATCTTGCCTCCTGATGTTTAAAGCTGTTGATTAGAAATCCAAATCTCCCTTTCACACTCCACCACTTGTTTCCACTCACCAGCTGTTCACTTCCCAATAGAAATAAATCATTTTTTCCTCTTCTGTATCTCTTGTTTTCAGAGGTCAGCAGTGAAGAAAATGTTAGTCATGTTCCTGTCTATTCATTTTTTTTTTTGCCTAAGATTTGTTCATCTTTAGCAGTACTTTATAGGTTCTTTCTGGCACTGTCATCTGTACATGTGTGAATTATTAGAAGTGAGAATAATCTCTTTTTATAAGTCTTGGGAGGTTACCTTCATTATATGCTCCTGGAAGGGAATTGGCCTCTCAGTTGTTATCAAGTTAACAATTAGCTACGTCAGTATTCTTGAGCAGGGGGTCACCGATATCCACTTACCCTTTGCTTTATTCTCAGACCCTTATTATTTTTCTACTCTATCATTTCTCAGAGGACAAGCAGTTGCTTACTACTTTAAAAAAATTATCATGAAATAGAAAGTTATCCACAAACATGAACATTTCCATATAAAAAGAAGATTGGAAAGAGGATTGTAAATGAAACTGTAAATCTATTACATAAGGTTTTTTAAAAAAATCAACTAGCATTTATTAAATACTTATTATGTGCCATGTGCCAGAGAAATAACTAAAAAGGATGAAAATATTCTCATTCTTAAAAAACTTACATTTTAAAGGAGGAGATAGGAAATAAATATACGTGTATACAGAATAAATAGAAAGCAGTTAAGTATAGGATAGTTTGGGAGGGAAAAATTAAAAAAAAATGATGCCCCAAACTCTGTGGTGCCAGCCCAGGTAGAGGCTAAAAGAGAATAACATTCTTCAGCTTCTGGAGTTCAGTGCTGGGTGTGACATGGCCAATAGATTTGTCAGCTTCTGGAGTTCAGTGCTGGGTGTGACATGGCCAATAGATGTGTCATTTTATTGCTTGCTGAACATAAGGAGTTGGTCAATTTTCTGCTTAACTGGGTCAAGCGGGTCTCTTGGCTACTGATCCCACTAACTCTGGTTGCTTAGGGGAGGTATCAGGAAAGGTTAATGTAAAAGGTAATGCTTGAACTATACCTTGAAAAGAAAAGATAGATTCTGTTTTGTGGGTCAGAGTTCATCACATGCATGGGAAATAGCTAGGCGATGAAGTGTCATATGTGATGTATAGAGAATAGCCCCATTTAGCTGACTCAGAGTGTTCAGGAGGGGTAGTGATGTCCAGTGAGGCTGAAGATATAAGGTGGGGACATGCTGTGAAGGGCTTTAAAAGCCAAACAGACGAGTTCCTATTTTATCCTAGAGGCAATAGGGAGCCACTATACTTTTTTGAGGAAGGGAGTGACATAGTCATGTCTTTCCTTAAGAAAAATTGCTATGGCAGCAGTACTAGCAGTTTTAAATAGTAATTTTAACATGGTAATACCAACATTGCTTTGCCTATTTCCCTTATGTACTTGCCTCTCCTCTCTTCTGTGTTTTTTAAATGATTCATTCATGTTTTTCTTTATTTTGCATCACTATTACTCCTCCCACATCTTCCCCCACAGTTCATTCTTCCTAAATAAAAGCCCTTTTCTTGTAACAAATAAGTACAGTCACGCTAAACAAATTAGTCTTGCCTTGGTAGTCAGAATGTAAGCATAATGGGGGAACTGGCTGGTGAGGGCCTGGTCCTTGGAACATGCCCCAAGCTCTTTGGTACCAACCCAGGTGGAGGCTAGTAGAGAAGAGTATTCTTCAGCTTCTGGAGTTCACTGCTGGGTGTGACATGGCCAGTGGATGAGTCACTTCCTTTCTTGATGAATGCAAGGACTAGGTCAATTCACTGCCCAACTGGGTCAAGCAGTTCTCTTGGTCTCTGATCCTGCCAGCTCTGGTTGCTTAGGGGACTGTTGATGATTCTTCTGACCATTTGAAACTTACAAAATCATAACCTAGTCCTTTCTGTCTCCAATACTTATTTACTTTAGGTCAGAAAAGAACACAACAGAGACCAGAAACCAAAGACACAAAAGCGCCATCTATGGGGTGGTGGTGGGGAGGTAAGGTAGCTAGTGGAAGGTTCCTGCAACTAACTGTTGCCTTTTCCCCAACCCAGAGACTTAACAGCAAATCTTTTCTCTTACCTCCAGGGAATTCAGAAAGTTTGTCTGCCTTTTGTCTGTATATCCATTCTGGTTTAGGAGCCAATTAAAAGGTTTCTGGTGACAGTGCAGTAAATCTACCGGACATAAAGGATATATTCAGATGCACAGAAATTGGGAAGGAAAAAGCCAGTCCATCTTGAATTCCTGGTGGAAGGCTTATGAAGCCTCCATGTGGGTGGGTAATAATAGACACATTGTATTATTTCTCATGTTCTAAGGACTGGATGCTCATTGGCCAGGTCTTACTCTGCAGGGGCAGTCAGCCATGTTTTCTACTTGTGTGACCATGGCCAAGTAACTTCACCTCCTCGGGCCTCAGTTTACTCATCTGTAAAATGAAAAGGTTACACTTGGTGGCCTGTGAGGTCCCTTGAAGCTTTAAATTGATGATCTTATGACCTCTCTACCAAGAAATGGGAAGATTGCTTTATCATTAGTCTTCAGGAGTCGTAATTTGTCATCACCAGAATCAGAATCCTTAAATCTTTCAAACTGGGTTTTCCTTTAGTGTTGATGTCATTGTGTAAGTAGTGATCTTCATTCTGCTCACTTCATTTTCGCATCATTTTATTTGTTTTGATTTTTTTTTAAGTGAGACAATTGGGGTTAAGTGACTTGCCCAGGGTCACACAGCTAGTAAGTGTTAAGTGTCTGAGGTCGGATTTGAACTCAGGTCCTCCTGACTCCAGGGCCAGTGCTCTATCCACTGCGCCACCTAGCTGCCCCTTTGCATCATTTTATACAAGTTGTCCCAGGTTGCTCTGAAGATGGCCTTTTAATTGTTTCTTATGACACAGTGATATTGTAGCACAGGAATATACTCTAATTTTTTCAGCCATTCCAGTATTTGATGAGCACCCATGTTGTTTCCAGTTCTTTACAACAACACAAAAGATGCTGCTATAAATATCTTTGTACATAAGGCTAAGAGTGGTATTGCTGGATTGAAGGGTATGCACAGTTTAATGACTTTTGGGCTATCCTTCCCCGCCCCCCAGAATGACTGGACCAGTTCATTAACGTTCTAGTTCTCTTTTAGCTTCTCTAACAATAGCCATTTTCCTTGTCATTTTTGCCAGTCTTATGGATGTGAAGTTCAAGCCCAGAGCTGTTTTAATTTGCATTGATCTAATTATTAATGATTGGGAGCATTTTTTCATATGGTTGTTGATTACTTGGATTTTTTCCCCTTGAGAACTACCTTTGACCATTTATCTATTTAGAATAGTTTCTTCTAAGGGGCATCTCTTTCTTTTTTCAGGAGGAGCCTCAACTGTATTTTCCTTCCTTCCTCCCTCTTTTTCTTTGTTTCTTTCCTCCCTCCTCCCCCCCTCTCCTTCCTTCCTTCCTTCCTCCCCCCCTCTCCTTCCTTCCTTCCTTCCTTCCTTCCTTCCTTCCTTCCTTCCTTCCTTCCTTCCTTCCTTCCTTCCTTCCTTCCTTCCTTCCTTCCTTCCTTCCTTCCTTCCTTCCTTCCTTCCTTCCTTCCTTCTTTCTTTCTTTCTCTCTTTCTTTCTCTCTCTCTTTCTCTCTTTCTCTCTCTCTTTCTCTCTCTCTTTCTCTCTTTCTCTCTCTCTTTCTTTCTTTCTCTCTTTCTTTTTCTCTCTTTCTTTCTCTCTCTCTCTCTCTCTCTCTCTCTCTCTGTCTGTCTCTGTCTCTGTCTCTGTCTCTGTCTCTGTCTCTGTCTCTGTCTCTCTTTCTTCCTTCTCCCCCAGGGTCATAAAAGCCAGTAAGTATCTGAAGTTGGATTTGAAGTCAGGTCTTCCTAAATCAGCTTTGCCAGATTTCTCTTGGCAAATTAAGTTTTTGACTTTCTTCATAAGTTCAAAACCCCTCCAAGTCACCAACACAATTTCTTTCTCTGTATTCAGCTCAATAGCTTCTCTCTGGTCACTCCTCCCACAACCTTTCCCCACCATATGTTACTATGAGCATTCATTCTTACTAGTAGTGCAACCCAGGGTTGTTTGCCTCAGTTCTGTCATCTGTAAAATGGGATAATGATAGCAGCTAGGCCCCAGGGTTGTTGTGAGGCTAAAATGAGATATGTGTAAAGAGATTTTGTAAACCTAAAGTGTCAGTTAAACATTAGCTACTATTACTAGCACTATTACTAGCTACTATTACTATGTGTAAAGAGATTTTGTAAACCTAAAGTGTCAGTTAAACATTAGCTACTATTACTAGCACGTCTTGTCTCCTTTGTTGCCTGGGTTCTAGTTAATAACTAGCAGCAACTTTGACTTGGGTGTATTCCCATTACTCCTTCAGCATCTATCAGGGGGACTGGACATTGGTGGTTTTTTTCTTTTTTGCAGGCAATGGGGCTTAAGTGACTTGCCCAGGGTCACACAGCTAGTAAGTGTCAAGTGTCTGAGGCCAGATTTGAACTCAGGTACTCCTGAATTCAGGGCCGGTGCTTTAACCACTGTGCCATCTAGCTGCCCCGGGACTGGACATTGTATTGAGGAAAAAGAACAGATATAGGAGGAAATAGATAGTCGGAAAGATGGGAGGACAGGAGATTGTGATTAGGGAGGGGAATTTTAGAATTCAAAGTCACTGGTGAGGTTGTGGAATACGGAGGTAAAGTGGCAAGGGAAGTCATAGATGTTGAGGAGGGTGATGAAGGGGGGTGGTGGGCTGGGCATAGTGTTTGAGGGGACATTAATGTAAATATTTACATCACCAAGAATAAAGGAAAGGGTCAGAGTGGACAGGAAGCCAATGAGCTAGGTTCAAAATTCCTTGAGGAAAGAGAGAGGAAGGAGAATGGCTAGCAGGTCAAGTAGATCCAAGCTTCTCAAACTGGAGGTCACATCCCCATACTGAATGTGAGGGGGCGTCCCCAAAATTTGTCAACAGTAAAAGGTTAGGTCCAGGGGCAGCTAGGTGGAGCAGTGGATAGAGCACTGGCCCTGGAGTCAGGAGGACCTGAGTTCAAATCCGGCCTCAGACACTTGACACTTACTAGCTGTATGACCCTGGGCAAGTCACTTAACCCCAATTGCCTCACCAAAAACAAAAGGTTATGCCTACCTATTTTATATACCTGTATACCCAGGGTCACATGCAAATTTCTCTGGAGAAAAGGAGTGGTGAGTGGAAAAGGTTTAAGAAGCCCTGAAGTAGATAACAGGTCTGTGGAAATGGTGATGTATATACAGATGGTGCTGGATCTGAAAGTGGTCATAAGGGAGAAAGGAGTATAGTGGGCTTCCTTGCATATGTGTTTGTTGATAAAAGATTCTGTAGATTATTGTTGTGTATCTATCAGTTACTAAAGAAGAAAATTGAGTAGACTTTGACGAATACGCTTTGACCACAGAGCTTTCCCTAGAAGTTGCTTTTTGTTTTCTTTTTCAAGCTTCGTGATATTGAATACGCTTTTATTAAGCACCTATTATGTGCCACGAACAGTGCTAAATGCCAGAGATACAAAACCAAAATGCAATAGCCTCTCATCTATAACATCCTCTCGGTCGGGGCTGACACTGGCATGATTTTGATGGAATTGTATTCAAAATTGGGTACTTTTTTTGTTTTCCTTTTATGAGGTTTTTTCTCTTTTGCTCTGATTCTTCTTTCATAGCATGTGTAAGAATTATTTTACTAACTGGGGGGCCTAATCTGTTGACTTTTGACTGGCTGGCTATCTGACTGCTATTAATTTCCTAAGCCAGTCTATTAGGGCTGTTTATAAATTTTCCACACTGCTCCTCCCAAATTGATAAGAAAACTCCTCTTAATTAAATCATCAAAGCAGGGCTTATTTATAAAAATAAATGTAAGACGTAAGGGTAAAGAAATGCAAAGTTATAGACCTGACTGCTTTTAATATAACAAGGGCCTTTGCCGCCTTTTGCCTGAGGGTATGCTGCTTGGACCAGTTAGCCTTCAGTCCTCTCTAACTTTCACTCTTTTTCTCCTTCACTCCATCTCCCCTGTGCTTTCACTACTCTGCTCCTTTCTTCTAACTCCAAGCCCCCTTCCGCTTTGTCACCCCCCTGAAAAGCTCCTTAGCGTCTGCGTTCCTCTGGCGTCTCTCTACCTTCTTGCTAGCTCTTTCTCCAACCCTCTCTCTGTCCCATCACAACGAAACCCCTGCGTCTCCTTACTTCCGCCCTTCTTCTAGCATTCCCCCTTTCCGTCTAACTTTCATCTCTGCACTATAGTGACCCCTGAAAAGCCCTGTACTCCGTCCCCTCCTTCCTCTGTCTGTTGGCCTCTCTCGCTTTCTCCATCATCCCCTTGAGAACCCCTAGCATCTCTTTTTATTAACCTTCTCTCCCCTCAAACCTTGGCCTCCCTGTGCCCCGCACACGCCAAGCTAATTCTCTGGCCACCCCAGGGCCGGCCGAGCCCCGTGCTGCATGTACTGGGAGCTGAGGGCTGGGCGAAGCAAACTCTGCCGTCCCCGAGATTTTTTGTGCTCCTCTCCACTTTGTGCATGGGCAGTGCCATGCCATGCCCGGGGCCTGGGGTTTTTCATCTGTGCAGCTTAGCCAGGCTCAGAGTCCCCCTGCAGCTGAAACAGAGGGGAAGGGGGCAGCTCTGCTCAGGGAGCCTGAGGCTAATTTTAACGCCTACACATGACTAATGCAGAAATATGTTTAATGTGATTGTACATATAGAACCTATATCAGGTTGCTTGCTCTCTTGGGGCGGGGGGAAGGGAGGTGAGGGAGGGAGAAAAATTTGGAACTAGAAATCTTATAAAACCAAATGTTGAAAACTATCTCTACATGTAACTAGAAAATAATAAAATACTTTTATGGTTTAAAAAAAATGGGTAAAGTAGCCAGTTAGTGTTGGGAGGAATGTGCATGGAGAAATTCTGGTGAACTGAGATTTTATTGTAGTTCGGACTAAATAGCCAATTGTTAATTGTGTATGTGTGGGGCAGCTAGGTGGTAAGGGGCAGCTAGTTGGCGAAGTGGATAGAGCACCGGCCCTGGAGTCAGGAGTACCTGAGTTCAAATCCGGTCTCAGACACTTAATACTTACTAGCTGTGTGACCCTGGGCAAGTCACTTAACCCCCATTGCCTCACTAAAAAAAAAAAAAATTTAAATTGTGTGTGTGTGTGTTTTTGAGGGGCAATGGGGGTTAAGTGACTTGCCCAGGGTCACACAGCTGGTAAGTGTCAAGTGTCTGAGGCCAGATTTGAACTCAGGTACTCTTGAATCCAGGGCCAGTACTTCATCCACTGAGCAACCTAGCTGCCCCCAATTCTTAATTGTTAATAAATTTTTAGGTATTCAAATACTGTTAAGGTAAAATGATTTCTGATGGTGTGATGAAAGAAATGATCAAACCTCTTGTTCCCTGTAGTCTAGCTGGTATTTTCCATCACATGTATTAGTTGTGTCAAAATCAATACGTAAGTATTGGTTTCTAGAGCCCAGATATTGTAGTTAGAGGTACTTAGAACATGCCAGCATGAAACAATGTTCAGATATAACCAGACCAATAAAAATGGGTGAAAGGAGTAAAATGGAGAAAGCAATTTGCAAGGCTACACTTGAAAATCAAATCATCAGAGCATAACACCGTCATTACAATTATCTGTCAGAAGATTTAGTTCAATTACATTTTAAATTCTCTTGTCAAGATGGCCCAAGTCCTCTCAGGATTTGGGACTCCCAGGAGAGGTTAAGGAAGAAGAATGCTAATGCCTTCATTAGCCATTGTCACACAGCCTGCATCTTTTCAAATGTTTCCCTAGTCTTTTGGGGATGAACGTGCTAACCCCGGGGAATCAACAAAAGCATGTAGTCCCGAAGTGGAATTGTGATAGCCCAAGTTAGGAGCAAAGAATTTTCAGCAGAAATAAAGGACTGATAACTTGGAAGTAAGCGAATAAAAACGTTCTACTTAACTCCAATATGCTTTGTTCACATAGAAGTAAGTTCCCCTGCTTCTGCCTATATAACACTTGGAGTATACAAACATTTGTTTAACTTTATATTGAGACCTTAGGTCTAGAACTGGAAGGAACCTTAGAGGCCATCCAGTCTAATGCCCTCACTGTTACAGATGAGGAGTCTAAGTCCCATAGAGGTTAAATGACTTGCCCAAAGTCACACAGTAAGTGGCAGTCTATAATCAGAATCTGGGTTCTGTGCCTACAAATTGTGATGAAATAATGGGATTTCACAGATACTCAAAGACCCACCTGGAGATTAATCTAAAGTGATTGTATCAAGTGATAGTGATTGACTGCTGATTCAAAGTTAACTAGATTGTAATCACTCCTGGCTCTCCCTTAAGAAGGTATGGTTCTCAGAAGCTAGACTGTGAACTTAACTTGAGAACACCTTCAAGTTCAGTGAGCCAGTGGATTTGGAGGACACCAACCAATCAGCTTGAAGCAGTGTGTAAGGAACGGCTCTGTTTCAGACCTATAAAAAGCTTCCACAATCAGCTTGCTAGTGAGTTCCTGATTAAAGCAGGCTCATGGAGGAGGGCTTGAGGAAGAACCCAACCAAGCTGGAACTCTAGGCTAGGTAGGACTTCTTTTTCTTAACTTTCTGAACTCCTTGTGAATATCTGTATGCTTTAATAAATGTTTAATGCCCAAAGACTGGTGCTGAGTCTTCTAATTTAAGGCGACCACAGAATATAGATTTTAAATATCACAAAATCCAGCTCATCCTTCAAATCCAGCTTTGCTTCTAGATACTACTTTTTTGCCCAGTGATGGGCTTTCAGATGGATGTTGCTAAGATATGGATCGTATTGATCTGTTTGACAATTTGTATTACTAGTTTTGCCGATTTTTACTTGTAAAGGGAAATGTAAGTCACCTGTTCCTCATGTTAGTTTGTCACACTACACTTGATCGTGATGCCTTTAGCATTAGATTCACTTCTCTAATATACATGTCTTGTTTCTCTGACTACATCAGAAGACCCCTGATAGTAGAAACCAATTATACAGCGACAAATCCAATTAAATTCGATAGATTCTCTTGGTTTGCATCTCACATAGCATAGGGCATTCAGTAGGTACCCAATAAATGTTTTTAGAATGAATGAGTTTCCCCATGGGAAGGTTCATAATAGATGAGTATAGTGAAATGTTTACCCAGGTTCAACATATTCTACATCAAATCAGACAAAAGAAGAGAAAATGGACATAATTATTGTGATTCTCTAATGATGATTATGTGGTTCAGACTCAGATGTTGAGTATCTAACTTTATAAAGAATGGAAAGTCATTTAGGTAAGGGGGTAGAGAAAGTCTTTGGACGCTTACTAATAATATGCTTAACATTTCTTTACCTGTGCATTTCATTCCCATATCAGTAAATTGTGTTCTGCACAAAGACTATGTCACAGATCATGAAGGAGGGTGTTTACAAAGTCTTCCAAAACCCTCTTTTCTTGTTTTTGCCATTTTCAGAAGAGTTTGTGGTCCTGAAATGTATTCTGTGCAAAGAGAAGTAATCAAAGAATCACAAATGACAGCTTTTCAAGACCTTGAATATGGCTAGCACGATTCTCTTAATCTTTACTTCTAGAGGCATCTGAGGGCAGCTAGATGGTGCTGTAGCGGATAGAGTGCTGGGCTTGGAGTCAGGAAGACTCATCTTCCTGAGTTCAAATCTGGCTTTAGATACTAGCTGTGTGACCCTGGACAAGTCACTTCACCCTGTTTGCCTCAGTTCCCTCATCTGTAGAATGAGCTGGAGAAGGAAATGGCAAACCAGTCCAGTTTCTTTGCCAAGTGTAATGATTGGAATGACGCCGTCTACTGGAGACTAACTGTAGGAAAGCTCCAACATATGGAGAGGGCCTCTGAGGGCAGGACCATGTGGCTTTTCTTGGGCGTCAGAAAGTGACGTTGGCTTATGGGAGGAAGAAGGGGGAGGCTGGCGCGCTGGCTCACTCTCTTTCCTGGGGACTCTGGTGGAGAAGGCAGCTAGAAATGCACTCTCCCTTTAATAGATAGATGAATCTAGGTCTTTCTCTCTCTCTTTACCAAATTCTTATTCTCCTTAATAAATGCTTAAAAGTCTAACTCTTACTAAAGCTTATAATTTATTGGTGACCACTCATTAGATATTTTAGACAGTTTAGCTAGAATTTTAGCCCTTACACAAGAAAACCCCAAATGGGGTCACAAAGAGTTGGACACAAGTGAAAAATGCCCGAACAGGGGCATCTATGTAGCACAGTGGATGGAACATTTGGCCAGAAATGATGAAGGCTGCAGTTCAAATCTAGCCTCAGACACTGACTAGCTATGTAACCCTAGGCCAGTCACTTAACCTCAGTTTGCCTTGGTTTTTTCAACTGTAAAATTGGGATAATAATAGCATCTACTTCAAAGAATTGTCATGAGGATCAAATCAGATATGTGTCAAGTGCTTAGCATAGTGCCTGTAACATAGTAGGCACTTAATAAGTGCTTGTTTCCTTCCTCATTTTTTCTTTCAGGCTAACAACCCCAGTTGTTTCAGCCAGTCATCATATGGTTTGGACTTGAGACCCTCAGCCATTATGGTTTTCTTCCTCTGGATCTGCTCCAGCTTATTCATGTCCCTTTTCAACTGAGATCAAGAACTGTACAGAGTACTCCAGATGCAATATGACCAGGGCAGAGTACAGAGAGACTATTACCTCCTCATTCCTGGAAGTATGCCTCTCTTTCTGCAGCCCCAGATTGCATTAGCTTTTTGGAGCTTCTACATGAGCTAGGCTCTGACCCAAATCTTCTGTAGCTTGTATGTTTCTTTGATGTTATTATCTATGCCCTTTTTTGGGTCTGTTCATTGTTAGTAGTATGACATAGTATATTTACCACCACTATATATCTCTCCTTTGGTTGGTGTTCAATTTTAATTCCTTAAGTAGTATTATATTCCGTAATTTACGGTTTTATCAGAAAAACATTGACGTTAGATCCATTTTTGCTTCAAAACAAGCTCCTTGGGCTGTCCATCCACAGCCATATCATCGCACTTTTGCTACAAGGCATATGAATTTGGAGTGTAGTAAGACAATAAAGTATCTTGCTTGCCAAAATTTATACCAAAGTTGGGAGAATTTGCTGTTGACAGATTTTGGTTTTGTCCAAGTGGATAGATAGGCTAAATAATTTACAGTGATAATGGATTTCATTTGGGAGACTTGGTATATTCTGGGGCTTGATGAAATCAAGTCATTCACAATGAGGAATATCTGCAAGGAATTCACTATCTATTGGAAAGTCTTCTATTTGGCCTCTGTGCTAAGATATCCTCCATGGCATTGAATGCCATTTTTGGCTAACATGCATTCTGCTATTTTAGATCTTGTCTATTTCTAATGATTAGATCATGTAATAAAGTTATCTCTGTTGCATCTATCAAAGATATATACATATATATATGCATATATATATATGCATATATATATATATATATGAGAGATAGTATGTTGGAGGAGAGGTTTTAGGTCTGCACCTTACTGTCCTGAATCCAGTGCTCTTTTAAAATTGTCAACAAGCAGCAAACATAGTGAGATCTTGTATTCTGTACACCTTTTTATCAATTACGTGAGTGAAAGATGTTCAGTTTGGAGTTGGAGGACCCAGCTTCAAATCTCACCTCTCTCCTGTGTTACCTTGGGCAAATCACTTAATACCCTAATACCCTAGGGTTTTAATTTTCTCATCTGTAAAATGAAGCAGTTGAACAGGATGATGTTTAAGGTCCCCTTGTTGCTCCAACCCTGTAAAGATGCATCCTTTGTAGTCTGTTGTGACTTCTAAAGGCCTCTTTGTTTATTTCTCTTATTTTCATGTAACCTTTCTGAGCCTCAGTTTGCTCTTCCTTTCTGCAAAATGGAGATACTTACAGTATCTATGTTATGGGGGTTTTGAGAGATTCAAATAAGTATATAAAGTGCTTTGCAAACCTCAAAATGATGTGCAAATGTGAGCTATTATTCATCAATAGGTGTGTAAATTATTATTTTATAGATTCATATTGATAATAAATAATCATACAAATTAGGAGTATAGGGAGACAACAAACTGTTGCCAAAATGTACTGAAGCTGGGGGAATTTGCTGCTAACTGGTACAGAAATATCTGTATCATATCTGTATCTGTATCAATAAAGCTTTCCTCTCCTACCACCCCCCCCCTTTTTCTGGACCAATTTGATAGTGGACCAAGTTCATTTGATTAGCAACACAACAAACTCTTGGGGATTTCTAACCCTAAGTCAGTTCTTGGGGACAAAAGATTCTGATCTCAGCCTCTGATATGAAGTGAAGAAGAAATAACCTAATCTTGGTGTGAAGGAACTGTGGGATCCCATTGGTGAATAGCTCTTTCAGATGGTTTCTGAAGTCTCTCATATCACAGAGGAAAACCTTTAAGGATTACTCTTGAACAGGATTTGAATCATTGAGCTGGATTGCTTCTTGACCGAACTTCACTTCCCACTCATAGAATGAAAGTGTACCAGTACTGCCCAAGTTTCTTCCTTAGATTATTCTTTCATTCCTCAGGCACTGGAGACTCTAAAATTAAATATCTCTGGACCTGCTACTGCGATGGAGTTGTCACTGTCCTTTTTATGCTTTCTGTCACCATTGGCTTAAGTCTTCTTATAGACCTTTGAATAAAGGTATGAATTGTCAGAATGTCCAGGTATTGTGTCCCAGCCAGGTGCCTAATGTATGCTGCTTATACATTGAGCAGGATAGAGTGGATGGCGCTCAATCCTAACTGTTACATTTGATCTGTACGCATACACTAGAACCTTGGTACCTCTCTTCTTTTCAGTCATTTCTTTAGGTAACCTGAAACTCATAGTAATGTTACCCATAGATAACCAGTTCTTACCTAGTTTACAAAAGCCTAACCCAACTAAAGACTGGAGAATTACCTTTTGTGAATATCTCTCATAGACCAACTGGAATACAGCCATCACTTATTGTTACAGAAACCCAGCAGAGAACTCTACATCTTAAATCCTCAGTCCCTGCTGCATGAGGTTGGGGGTAAGGATCAAGCAACAGTAGATAGGATAAAAATCAGCTTTTTCTGAGATCCAGGGCTGCCCCACCCTACCTCATCAGCATTTCTCAATGCCAGTCCAGTGGCACTCAGGTTCCTATATATTAATGCCTGATTTTCCCTTAAAATCCACTTAGTCTTCATGTGACTTTCTCTCTCTTTTTTTCTCTCTCTCTTATCTATCTCTATCATCTCTATATCCATCCATCTAAAATTTCTCTCTCTCCCTCCCTCTTTCCCTCCCTCCCCCCCCCTCTCTCCCCCTTTCTCTCCCCCTCTCTCCAGTTTGCATTTCTGAGACACCATAGCTGTGCTTTGCCTTTGCCCTTCTATTGTGGTCTCTGGTCCCCAGTTCTGATTCCCTTTGTCGATTTCACTTTCCTTCCCAGGAGGGATAGCTTTGCCTGCCATCCCAGCTGATTCAAATTCTTGTAGTGGAGTTGGAGTGATCTAGGGTCATCTCATTTTTGACCTTAGTGATACATATTGAGATGTCCCTCATTCTCACAAAGCCATCTTGCTTTCTTTCAGCATGCTCTTCCCCATATGTTCTTCATTTAGTTGTAGGAGGAAATGTACTAATTCTGAATAGCTAGTTCCTCGTGTCTCTCTCCTGGCTTCTCTAGCTTGTGCCAAGTCTCAGCTAAGATCCTGCCTTCTCCAGGAAGTCTTTCCCAGTCTCCATTGGTCCTCATACCTTCCCTCTGTTGATTATCTCTGATTTATCCTGTACATAGCTGTTTTGCCTTTCTGCGTATCCCCAGCGCTTAACATACTTCCTGCTATGCATAGTAAATGCTTAATAAACGTTTGCTGACTGACTTGCAGAATGCTGCTTCTTTTGCTTATGAAGAGGTCACTCCCATAAATAGTAAGCTCTAATGCCTGCCAGCATCCTCCTGGCCTGCAGTCCTAATCCTGAGAACTTGAGCCAGCCCAAAGTTATCCATTGATTCCATCTCTTCTGCAACCCTAATACAAAGTCAGGACTTTCTCTCCTTTCTCATGAGAGATAGTTAGAATCTTCATCTAAGTGTCACCAGCACTTTCTGCACTATCAAATTGGCAATCCAGCTCTGAAAACCTTCCAGTCCTGTATTCTTTGTGTTGTACTTTCCCTGTCGATGTAGCATCATAAGCAGGTCCCCTGAGGCTCTCCAATAATCAGCCATGTTTCTCTGCCTCATTCTTGTGCTGCCTGTGTATCAGCACAGACTTCAAGGCATCCCTATTCAACTGACAGGGCTGGCTCTCCAAAAAGAATGCTAATATTCCATCCTTAAGTAGCATGACTTCATTTGAAGTTGCTGGGGTTGGTGCTTTCTCTGCTAAGGACACATGAGCGTCTCTAGGTGTTTTTCTGCTTGCTAGTGTGCTCCAAACCTGGTCCCTATTTACTCATTTCTACTAGAAGTTGCTTTTTTTTTTTTTTTTTGCTAATTCCTAGTGATCATCATGGTGAAAGGATTTATTAATTAATTACCAAACAGTACCATTAACTGTTGTCTTTTCTTTTTTGAATAATATTTTCTTTTTTCCAATTACATGTAAAAACAATTTTTAACATTCATTTTATTTTTATTTAAAAAAATTTTTTTTTAACATTCATTTTAAAAAGTTAAGTTATGGGGGCAGCTAGGTGGCACAGTGGATAAAACACCGGCTCTGGATTCAGGAGGACCTGAGTTCAAATTCGGCCTCAGACACTTGACATTTCCTGGCTGTGTGACCCCAGGCAAGTCACTTAACCCTCATTGCCCCACCCCCCCAAAAGTTGAGTTCCAAATTCTCTCGCTCCCTTCCTGAGACGACAAACAATTTGATATAGGTTATACATGTGAAGTCATTCAAAACATATTTCCATGTTAGTCATGTTGTGAAAGAAAAGAGAGACCCAAAAACCCCACGAAAAAATAAAATGAAAAATAGTATCCTTCTATCTACACTTAGACTCCATCAGTTCTTTCTCTGGATGCAGAGAACATTTTTCATCATGGGTCCTTTGGAGTTGTCTTGGATCATTGCGTTGCTGAGAATGGCTAAGTCATTTGCACTTGTTCACTTTGTACAATATTGCTATTACTGTGGACAATGTTTTCCTGATTCTGCTCACTTAACTGCATCAGTTCATGCAAGTCTTTCCAGGTTTTTCTGAAAGCATCATGCTTATCATTTCTTATAGTACAATAGTATTCCGTCATAATAATAGACAACTTGTTCAGCTATACACCTCAATTGGTGGGTATCCCCTCAATTTTCAGTCCTTGTCTACCACTAAAAGAGCAGCTATAAATATTTTGTTCACCCCTTTTTAATGTTTTTGTTTGTTTGTTTTTGCTGGGCAACGGGGGTTAAGTGACTTGCCCAGGGTCACACAGCGAGTAAGTGCCCCCCCTTTTTTTGGAATACAGAGTGGTATTCTACTGAAAGGGTATGCACAGATTTAGAGTTCTTTGGGCATAGTTCCCAATTCCTCTCTGCCATGTTAACCATTGTTTCTTTAGGAATGCTAGAGTATATAATTGTTTAACTCTGTCCCCGTATTCTTTGTCCTGTACTTTACAATCCCTACTATGTACATGTTGGGAAGCCTGTGTGAGAGCAACAGGAGCAGTCAAAAGGTATTCCCCAAACCAGGAATCCTTGGGCCAGGGTCAGTTTTTATGAAAGAATATTAAATTGTCTCTGTAGTGCCAGGACATCCAAGATATGGAGATATAGCCAGGATGTTCCCAAGAGAAGATCTTCTTTAGTCTATATCTGGGCTGAGATCCTAGTTCTTTGTACAAGCTTCTTAAATTGTGGCTCACGACTCCAAATGGGGTCATGGAACTGAATGTGGGGGTTGTAGAAAATTTGGCAGCAGATGTTTGATTTATATACCTATACACCCAGGGTCACATAAAAATTTCCTAGGCAAAAAGGGGTCACAAGTAGAAAAAGTTTAAGAAGCCCTGTCCTAGATAACCTGCCTTAGGATAAAAAATTACCATGATCCTCTCTGGCTTGCCATGCAAATGAATTTGAGCCAAAATACAAGGTAAGCAAAGAAGATTAAAGTCACAATTTTTCACCCATTGGACACAAGTTCCAGCCTTTATCATGAATATCCATCAGCAGCAAAACTCCTTAATTTTAGTTTTGAATTTCGACCAGTGAAAAACACTATCTCTTTGTATTAATTATTGCTGTCCTCTTGTTTACCTTCTTTCATCTGAATACCAAAATTTCCCTCCCTTATCCTCCCTCAGTTTTTAGTATCTTTGTTCCAGATTGGGTGAGGGCCCAACCTCTCACTGCAGTCAAAATTATACTTTTATCAGTTAGGTGATATAGTGGCTAGAATACTGGACAGGAAAACTCAAGTTCAAATTCTGCCTTAAATGCTTGGGATCCTGATCAAATAAATCACTTTTTCTTTTTCAATCTCAGTTTCCTCATTTGTAACCTACCTACCCTTTCTGAGACTGAAATGATGTAACATATCTTTGCAAACCTTAAAATGCCATGTAAATGTTCATTATTAGTAGAAGTATGCTGACTCCAGTCCATACTTCCCTTGTGTACACAGGGTCTGATCAACTGCCATCCCATCTTAATTTCTTTCCATTTTAATTACTTGTGCAATACATCATGGGTTGTGAAGTTAAGAGTACTGTTATAATGGCTGCACTGTTGTTTGATGGAGGAAAAAAATGTGTTCTAGAAATCTTTGACAGATCTTTTCCATTTTTTGGTCTCTTTGTTATTATATTGGTCTCATCCTTAAATGACTTTAATTTGGCTTGATTTGGCCTTTGACCAGTCTTATTGCTAACTTGTTTATTGCTTCTAGCTGTTTTATGAGGTTATACTCCTCATAATCTTCGCCGTTTGTAAGATTTTATAAGCGAGTTTACATTCTAAACTACTGTTTCATTTGGCTGCTATATCTCCCTGGCAAAGAGATCAAGTGCTGGCTTGGTACAGAGAGATGAGTTATTCATAAACTGTTCCTTTGACTCTTCATGTTTTCCCACCTTTGCATAAAAATAAAACCAGAAACCCTCAAATTAAGTTAGAACTTGTCTTTGAGAAATCTGGAGACATAGTTTTGTAGCTTTGGCAAGGCAGCAAGCTGTGATACAGACTTTATATTCTCGTTTATTTTTTTTTTTCAGCTACCCTTGGATATGAAAGATGAAGCCACCAATTCTCTTGGCTCTTGTGATCTGTTCAGTAGTCAGCACAAATCTGAAGTTTGTGTCAAAGAGGAATTCCGGTAAGTTGCTCATTAATGGTCTAGGAGATGTTGTTTGAACATCAGGAGTGGACCAGTCTCTGTATAATTAAGTGTCTTTAACCGACAGTGCTTTCATTCTAGGTATCCCGTGAGGAATAAATAAAGTTTCAGATGGCCGGAATATGTTTAGATTCTGGTAAAATTAGTTCCTGGGGGAATTCCATATGACATGTGAACTTTGATGGCCCAGCTTCTGCACAAAACAAACACAAGCACCTAGACAAGGTGCCTTGTTGGAAGTTAATGTTCAGATTGGGGCAAACACTGGCCTGTTGACCGTTCATGAACGAAGATAGTTCTAAGAGGCATTAAAGCTTTGGGAAAATACAAATGAGCTTTAATTCCCCACATTTGCCCCAAATGCTTAACAGGCATTAGCCTAAATAAAGCCTCTGAGTTAGGTAATATTAGCTAATTGTCTGAAGAAGAATTTCTCTAGGAGAGATGACTTGCAGTTTGGCAGACAGCCAGGGTTGTGCTAGGAGATTAGCTGTATGTAGTCAATAGACATTCCGATCAACGCTTAATCATTGTTTGATAACACTTGAACATATATGTCATCTTTCAGTTTTGATTATACATTTTAGCTATAATTATAAACTATACATAGGAACTTAAGAATCGATTTTCTTTCTGTAATCTTTCTAGTAAAACCCTGAGAAATGTATTATTCTGGGGAAACAAATGATTCAGGGGGGGGGGTGGCTGCTGGCTCACAGTCCGCTATCTCCCAGAAAGGAATTTCTTTGACTCCTGACTTTCTGATTAAGTGCAAAATCTAGCTGATAAGGACTTAGAGCTTTCTTGGTGCTTGGACACTGAAATAGTTGAAGTGTGTCATTACTTTTTTTAAAAATTAAAACAAAAATTATTCTTGTCATTACTTTTTAGCTGCTAATAGATTAGGCTTAATACCACAGATGCCATCCACAGGCTTCTGAAGCAGCAAAGATAGAGTAATGCAGAGCATTTGCTCTCTTTTTCATATAGACAAACGTGCACATGTGGACCTCCCAATCCTGACTACTTGAGCCAGCCCAATGTGGTCCACAGGCACTGCACACGGCTCTTGGGAGCAGCTTTTCTGGCCTTGACAGGCTCAGAAACCCTCTGCTCTACCAGATGGGAGGCTGTTAGGGACTTCGCATAAGTCGTATCACCACTCTGCACTATCAGTATAATCATTTCCTCCCCTGTCCTCCCTCTCCTTCCTCTCCCTCCCCTTCCCCTTCTCTCCTCCTCTCTTTTTTCTCCCTCTTCCTTTCTCTCCCCCCTCACTCCACCTTCCCTCTCTCCCTCTCTTTCCCTCTCTCTTCGCTCTTTTTCTCCCTATTCCCTCTCCCCTTTTTCTTCCTCTCCCTCCCCTCCCCTCTCTTTCTCCTTTTCTTCCTCTCCCTTTTCTCCCTCCCCTTTTCTCTCCTTTCCCCTTCTTTTTCTCTCTCTCTTTCTCCCTCTCTTCCTTTGTTCTTCTACCCATCTCCTTTCCTGTTTCTCCCTCCCCCTCTCTCCCTCCCGCCTTTTTCCTTTTCTCTTTCTTCTTCTCTCTTCTCCTAGTCTATCTCCTCCCCCATTCCCCACTCTGCTTCTCCTCTTCTCCCCTTTATCCATTTCACTCTTCCCCCTCTCCTCCTCTTCTTCCCCACTCTTTTCCTCTTCCCCTCTCCCCCCTCTCCCCATTTCTCTTTTTTTCTCTCCCTTTCTCCTCCTTTCCCTCCCTTCTCTTCCCCTCTCTCCCCCTCCCTCTCCTAGCTCTTTGTGGTCTCTTCTATAGTGAGCACAAATTGGAAGTTGGTCTCATATATACATGTGTGTTTGGTTTTACATATTGTAGCTCTTCCTTGCCTATATTATGGGAATATATTTTTTCTCTGTTACTTCTAACCTGCCATGTTACTCTTAGCCTTCTTTCTTTGAGTAACATTTTCCACTTTTAATCTTGCTTTGGATTGACTATCACTGAGATAAAGTATTTGGGGAGATTATTTACCACCAAATACTACCTATTGGCCCTGATGCCATTTTCCTCACTTGACTGTTCTAATGGCTCAGGCAGTGTCGGAAAGGAAAAATGAATCGAACATTGAAAAAGCCATCTATATGACAGTAGTTAGATTCAAATATGCTCCTCTCCTCCCCCTCCTCCACTATAGTAGCCATCCACATAACCAGGTTGTATTTTGGAGAAATTATTATTTATGGGGAGGTAAAAAAGTGAATTATCAGTGGACTTCGAGTATGATTTAAAAAGTAGGTGCTTTTCACAGCATCCTTTTTGCTAGATCACTTACAAAGTGTGTGAATAGCTTTGGCTTTTAGTTGTGTCCTTTCTGCATGGCTAAGGGGTGTGGTAAGGTATGATCAGCCCTCTAGAATGAATGTCATCTTGGAAAAAAAAACATTTTTAACAAGTCCTATTATTTTTTTCCAGTTTTCACTGTTTTTATTCTTTCTGTTCTTTGTTTTGCCATTGTTGTAGTCTTTGTATATAGTGATTCCAATTTTTACCTCTGACTCCTTTCAGCTCCTTATCCTATTATTATCCTATTCTCTCAAATATGGGTATCCCAACATTCTGATTATCCCAATTTCATCTGTGCTGGAATTTCCCTTTTGCATCTCCCTTGAATGGGAAGTATTTAGCTGCACCAGAGACCCTGCCCAGCATATGCCCAAAGGCTAGGCTATATAGAGCAGTACATATTTAAATGTGAATCATCCAAAAAAAAAATAAATAAAAAATAAAAAAAAAATAAAAGTGAATCATCTTTATTTTGGTTATTTTCCAGAGTTATTGTTAGAGTTATTTTATTTTTTAAAATAATAATAAACATTTTTATTTAAAGTTTTGAGTTCCAAATTCTGTCCCGCCTTCCTTCCCTCCCCTGCCCCTCCCTAAAGTGATAAGCAATCAGATATAGGTTATACATGTGAAATTATGTAAAACATTACCGTATTAGTCATTTTGTATCAAAAAATGAAAGAAAGTGAAAAATAGCATGCTTCAGTCTGTGTTCAATCAATATCAGTTCTTTCTTTGGAGATGGATAGCATGTGTCATCATTAGTCTTCTGGGATTGTCTTGGATCATTGTATTACTGCAAATAGTTAAGTCATTCATGGTTCTTCATCGAACAGTATTGCTGTCACTGTGCAACAAAGTTCTCCTGGTTCTGCTCACTTCACTACACATCATTTCATACATATCTTTCCAGGCCTTTCTGAAGTCATCCTGTTTGTCATTTCTCAGAGCACAATAACATTTCATCACCATCATATACTACAGTTTGTTTAGCCATTCCCCAATTGATGGTCATTCCTTTGATTTCCAATTCTTAGCCACCACAAAAAGAGCTGCTAGAAATATTTTTGTACAAATAGGTCTTTTTCTCTTTTGGGGGATGTCTTTGGGACAGAAACGTAGCAGTGGTGTTGCTGGATCAAAGGGTATGCACGGTTCTATGGCCCTTTGGCCATGGTTCCAAATTGCTATCTAGAATGGTTTGATTCATTCACCACTCCACCAACAATGGATTAGTGTCCTAGTTTTCCTACATCTCCTCCAACATCCATCATTTTCATTTTTTGTTTTATTTGCCACTCTGATAGATGCGAAGTGATATCTCCGAGTTGTTTTAATTTGCATTTTTCAAGAAGTGCTCTTATTGCTGTTTGTGAATACCTATGATCAGGAATGGCATGGAGGAGAAATCTTAGAAATCCGACTTCTCCGAGCCTTGGAGATGTGAAAAAAGAGGCCCAGGAGGTGTTTCTGAGAGTGAATCAGCTTCCAGGACCACTTTGCTCTCTTTCCCTTCCTTTTCTGATTGGTTTCTCCCATCATACTCTTTCTAGTTGTAGCCCAGTTCTTCTGCTCTGCATCACAGGAGCATTGGTGATGTTGGATAATTGGCCCATTACAGTTGATTTCATCTTTAAAGAATATTCAGTAACATCCAATAGGAAAATCTTACTAAATAATTTTGCCTGTTGCCCAGTTGAGAAAGTGTTTCCTGGCCCTGGGACAGTTGAAGAGCTCTAAGTTCAAACATATATTGTTTTGGTTAATAGGATATTGGAACTGGACATGTTATTTCATTGCTAAAAGGAACCAGTCCTTCTCTGAATGTTGGTTCACACTTTCTTTGAAAATTATAGCCATCAATCAGGACTTTTCTAGTTGGAACCCAAGAATTTTTAAAATTTGAAAACTATTTCAATATAGTTGGTTTCCTCTGTAATCCTAGTTATATTATTTAAGTAAAAAACATTATTTCTTGCATTCAGGAGGACTTAAGTTCAAATCTGGCCTCAGACACTTGACACTTACTAGCTTGTGTGACTATGGACAAGTCACTTAACCATCATTGCCCTGCAAAAACAAAAACAAAACCAAACCCCCCTCAAAACACAAAAACAAAAAACAAAAAAATTCCACAAAAAATAAAACAAAAAAAAACCCAACCCACAAAACAAAACAAAAAAACATTATTTTTAGAATGGTTCTATGGATTTCACCAAACTGTCCATTGGGGTCCCTGATACGGAACAATGTGAAGAATGCTTGCTGTAGGGGGTTGCCTAGAGCCTTGTGAGGTTAAATGAATTGTCCTGGAAGTTTGTGGTAGAATTGGACTTGAATCCAGGTCTTTCTAGTTTTGAGGCCAATTTTCTATCTATTGCACTAGAGAGGTCTTGTCTCTCTCCCTCCTAAGTCATAAGGTCCATAATCAGTCGATCAAAAGGCATTTATTTAGTGCTCTCTATGTGTTAGGCACTTTGCTAAGCTCTAAGGATACAGAGAACATTTTAAACAGTGTCTGCATGGGGCAGCTAAGTGGTGCAGTGGATAGAGCACCGGCCCTGGATTCAGGAAGACCTGAGTTCAAGTCCGGCCTCAGACACTTGACACTAGCTGTGTGACCCTGGGCAAGTCACTTAACCCTCATTGCCCTGCAACCCCCCCCCCCCCAAAACAAAAACAAACAAACAAAAAATCTTATACTCGTGGCTGGAAACTGTCCAGATTCCAGGAGACAGGCCACAATACAGGGTGTGCTCCAAGCCTGACCATCCCGTCTGCTGAGGAAAAGAGCTGA
Source organism: Dromiciops gliroides (assembly GCF_019393635.1). NCBI lineage: Eukaryota > Metazoa > Chordata > Mammalia > Microbiotheria > Microbiotheriidae > Dromiciops > Dromiciops gliroides. The sequence continues at coordinate 37,003,119 of NC_057867.1, read as the reverse complement.
AGCAGCACTGGGGCTGTAGCTAGGGCCAGGTTACATCCAAACTTCCTACAAAATGCAAAGCAGTTAATTTTGAGGACTGCTGAATTGTGTAGGATGGCTTTGCATTTGGGTTTGGTTTTGGCCTTTGGTCTTTGCAGAATGCTCCTGCAAGAGAAATGTATATTCTTCTTGTGTTACCCCAGTGTTCTTTGTGATTTTAGTCCTCACAATTCCTCATGAAACAAATACTCTTGAGAGTATTTTCTATCTGTCTTTCCCTCACGTCATCCTCATTTTATAGGTGAGATGAACTGAGGCCCAGGGATGGCAAGGGACTTGCCCAAGGTCATACATAGGCTCCTATCTCTAGAGCTGGGAGGGACCTTAGAGACCCTCTAGTCCAATCCACTCACTTTACAGGTGGAGAAACTGAGGCCCAGGCTCTCACCGGTATGGGTAGAAAGGCTTCCTGGGGATGGGGGCTAGGGAGGGAGAGATGCTCTAGGTGGCCTTGAAGGATGGGTAAGACTTGAGAAAGTAGGGAAGAGGGCACACGAGAGGTGAGAGAGATACTAGATGATACGATTTTACGATCATCTAGCCCAGTAGAAAAATGTGGGAGTCAGTATGGAGAAGGGACAGTGAAGAGGCTGATTTGACTAGAAGGGAGGGAGGGGTGTGTGTGTGTGTGTGTGTGTGTGTGTGTGTGTGTGTGTGTGTGTGTGTGTGTGTGTGTGTGTTCCCCCACATGCACCCATGTCCATCCCCCTGTTTTTTGTTAAGACACTGTGTCAATCTGATGTCAGGTCAGTATTAGAGTTAAAACCTCATGGCTGGACTTGAGAAATCAGAGGGCTATGGTGACCCTTCAGGACTTCAGAGACCTCACAGTGAAAAGGATGCCTTACTTCTCTTTTTTTTTTTTTGGTGAGGCATTTGGGGTTAAGTGACTTGCCCAGGGTCACACAGCTAGTAAGTGTTAAGTGTCTGAGGCCGGATTTGAACTCAGGTCCTCCTGACTCCAGGGCCGGTGCTCTATCCACTGCAGCGCCACCTAGCTGCCCCTGCCTTACTTCTCTTAACAGAGAGCTATTGGCCCATAGCTCTTTGAAGGCAGGGGCAGTCTTGCTTTTGTCTCTGTACTTAATAAAAACTTATTGAATTAGCTTCACAGCTTTATTACAAAGTAGGGTTGTGGGGGGCGGGGAGGGAGAGCTCTTGGAGGGAAGAGAACCATCAATAAGAGGGTTCTTTAAAACCATCCCACAAAATACTGTTCAAATCCCAAGTTCTTTAAAGCAGTGAATTCTTTTAAAATGAAAATTCATGGACAATTGAGCTGATTAAAATTTTTGATATATTAGGAACATTGGAGCTTAAGGAATCATTTCAGGTAGAGAAAGAACTGTTTAAATGGCGTGACGGAGGTATGGTGGTGCAGTGTGAGGGTTATTATTGGAGGCATCAGGAGCCCGTGACTCTGCCCCTCACCTCCTGACCTTGACAAGTGACTTGCCTTCTCTGAACCTCAGTTTCCCTATTGACAAAATGAGGAGGTTGGATGGAGTAAATGCCTTCACAATTCCTTTCTACGTCTGCCGTTCTTTTCCTATCATTTCTGTGGGAGCCATCACAGCATAGTCAGAGGGCACTGGACTCAGAGTCAATAAGACACAGGTTCAAATTCCACCTCAGACATTTTGACTCAGGGCAAGTAATTTAATCTCTCTGGTCCTCAGTTTCTTCATCTTTAAATGGAGGGTGTTAGACTCCCTGGCCTCTGAGGTTTCTTTTAGCTTTATCTATTTTTGATTCTTTCTTCTAAATGAAGAAGATACTCAGAACCTGACTTTGATTCTTTATTGCCCTGTGGGGAAGAGAATAAAAAAGCAGTGAGAACAAATTGAACATTTATTTAATTTTGAGGTTTGTATCTGTGTTCCTTCCTCCTCGGCTGCCTTGGAATGGAAAAGTATGAGGGTATCTCTAGAATATGGAGGGATTTGGGATACATCTATCTAAGGTGCCTAATTAGAGACACCTGCACCATCCTTCCTGGAGCCATTGACCCAAGTGCTCTTGCTCCAAGAATACCCACCTGTACAAACACTGCCCCCTTCAGCTACATCTTCTTCTTCTTTTTTGTAGAGCAATGAGAGTTAAGTGACTTGCCCAAGGTATCTAGTAAGTATCAAGTGTCTGAGGCTGGATTTGAACTCAGGTTCTCCTGAATCCAGGGCTGGTGCTTTATCCACTGTACCACCTTGCTACCCCCCAGATACATCTTCTAATCTTCTGGTAGTTAACCCTGTTTGGAAGATGTTGTTGTTTTGACTCAGTGGGTTGAGAGTGAATTCCTCACATGGTCTGCACTGGGAAAGCAAGCAAGAGTCAGAGCCAGGACAAATAGAGTGCTATTTGTACTCTCCCTCCTTCTTCCTCCCCAAGTAGGAATCGGTCCAAATAGCCCTTATATTTATTTTTTAAAAAAAGGTCTGGAGATTGGCTTGTTTTCCAGGAACCAGCAAGGAGGCCCTTCCCGATCCTCTGACTCCATTTGCAGAGCCACAAATTCCCTCATTGGAGCCGGTCACAAACCTCCTGCCCTCACTCAGAGCACTTCAGAAGGAAGGCCATCAGCTCAGCCCTGATGGTCCCTTTCTCGGGCTTGCATAGGTAAACTCACTGTTAACCAGCTGGCTCTATGGTTTCTTAGGAGCACTTCATAATTATGGCCGTCCATTGTAGGTGATGGGGACAGAGATGAATGGATACCATATGTTGCTGAGTGCATATCTGATGGAGCCTCTCTTGGAATTGTCCCCTGCCTGTCTACAGAACATTATTCTTCTCTTCCCTAAGATCCTCTCATGTTTTGATTGTTTATTTCAGGCCAGAACAAAGAAGAATGCTGCATTGCTATTCTCTGCTTTCCCCCACTTTCTATTTTCTTTGAAGCAGCAACACTATGTCAGATGGTACAAGTGGAGAACAGCCCCTGCTTAATAGTTCTGCAACTGGAAGGAGCCAGATGCATGGTGGGTTGGACAGAATGGCCCGCTGTGTCTCCTTCCAGCTCTCAACCCCTGTGATTCTACCATTGTGGGATTCATTATTAGAAAATGAACTCCGCCTTGTCCACAGTTTTAAGCTCTTCTCCCCCCCCCCTCCAGCCAACTTCTAAATTCACTTTGGTGGAGCTTGGCATAGATTGGTTCCTCTGGTTTCCATTAGGATCAGAGGGTCAGCCTCTGGCCTCCCTGCTCCATAAGGCAAGAACCTTCCTGTGCCTATCTTGTTTTTGATTCCTAATAAGATCAGTGTTCTAAGATTGTCCTTTCAGAGCTGCAAAAAAACCTCATAAGCCATCTAGTCCAACCCTCTCATTTTATGGAAGAGGGAACTGAGGCCCACAGAGAGGAAGTGACTTGCCCAAGGTCAACCATAGCATCCTAGAGCTAGGAATGGAAGGGATTTTAAAGGCCAGCTAGTTCAATACCCTCCTTTCACAGACGAAGAAACTGAGGCCCATAGAAGGGAAGTAATTTGCCCAAATAGTAAGTGGCAGAGCCAGAGTTAAGAATTCACATCTTCAGACGTCAAATCCAGCCCTCTTCTTGCTGCACCACACCATCTCTGTTACTTGCTACCATCATATATGTGATTGTTGCCGAGTCACTCTTCTTTCTGGGCCTCAGTTTCCTCCTCTGTAAAAGGAAGGTATTGAACTAGCTGGCCTCTGAAATCCCTTCTAACTCTAAATCCCATGATCCTAAATAATTGGCAAATATCTTAGGTGCTTGGGAACGGGTGGAAAGATTTGAACTTTACCGTTTTGGGGTCAAATATAAAGCAAAATCATGTGACAAGAAGAGTGCGAGATCTAGTGTTAATCACTGAAATCCCTGCTTTGTGCCAGGCTTTGCCCTGGGCTTGTGCTAGAGATAATGAAACCACAATGAAACTGTCCCTGCCCTCAAAGGGCTTAGATTCTATGGGTAGGGATGACACATCCAGGTGTGTACAAAACAAGTATACAGAAAAGAAAAAATGTAGTAATTGGGGAAGGAGAAGGTACTAGCAGCTAGGGGTAGTCAGGAGGCTACTCTCTGTGTGACCTTGGGCAAGTCTTTTCCCCTCCTCTTGCTTATATTATCCTCTACAGGAAGTTGTATCTTCCATCACTCATTATCTATCTTGTTTGCCACTCTTGCCTCCCCCATTAGAATGTATGCTCCTGGGCAGCTAGGTGGTGCAGTAGATAAAGCACTGGCCCTGGATTCAGGAGGACCTGAGTTCAAATCCAGCCTCAGACACTCTGCAGGTACTAGCTGTGTGACCTTTGGCAAATCACTTAACCCTCATTGCCCCCCTCCCCCACAAAAAAAAGAAAGGAAAAAAAAGAATGTATGCTCCTTGAGGCAAGGCTTGCTTTTTTGCTTTTTCTTTGTATCCTCTGCACTTGGTTGCGTAGTAAGTGCTCAAGAAATGCTTATTAATTAATTAATTAATTAATTTTTTTGCGGGGCCATGGGTGCCCCAGGGTCACACAGCTGGTAAGTGTCAAGTGTCTGAGGCTGGATTTGAACTCAGGTACTCCTGACTCCAAGACCAGTGCTTTATCCACTGTGCCACCTAGCTGCCCCTCAAGAAATGCTTATTGATAGTTATTTCCAGGCATAACATTTTAGGAGTCGACTTGATTTTTTTTCTTTATGCTCACAGTGAAACATGTTCAGTGCTTTGAGATCTTTTTCTCAGGGCTTTGACATCTTCCTTTTTCTAGGCTCCCTGAAAGTTCTTGGTATTTGCTGGGTTGTTAGAGAAGGACTCTCAGGTCTCCCTGTTTGCCTTTTGGCTCTCTGTGTACTTTCTGGCAGGAGTTGTTCATGCCTTCCCCCCTGGCAAAGCCTTTGATTAGGCCTGGCTCGCTTTCTCTTAAAGAATGCCATAGTTGAGTGAAAACACTGTTAATTTGAATTGAGGATTTAAGAGGTTTAACGGAGTGGAAAACTGGATTAAATATTGAACACAAAGTGAAAACCTCCCATTTGGTGAAAGGGCTCCCCTGGAAATATTTATTCTAAGTCCAAGAGCCAACTGTTTCTCTTTGCCCCCATAATTTTGTATTTCAAGGTGAATTGTGCACCATTCCAAGAGTCTTGGTGACCGAAGGTGCAGTTAATTGCCCCATGGGAGCCAGGAAGTTGGACTTGGAACATTCCTAGGGCCTTTGATCATTGGTTGTCAGAAGCAACACTTATTTGGGGATTAGGTTTTCTATCTGACAAGGCCTTTTTTGTTTCCTCATCCAAGGCCCAAATGTTAGCTTCGAAGCGATTTGCTGCCCAGCTGGTGTCTTACCCAGCCTGCCACTCCTCTCTTCCAGGTGAGCCAGGGGAGAGAATAGAGAGCTCTGTGGGCCTGCCCTGCCCTCTTTGCCTCTTTTCTGTGAAGCCGTGGATACCTTTTGTTCCTTTGTCCCCAGCCTTCAGTGATTTGGCTTGGCGTCCCCCTTAGCATTCGGGGACTTTGCCAGTGGGGACCAATCGGTACACAGGTGTCTTGGGGCAGGGTTCCACATACCCATTACCTTGGCACAGTTGTCATCGCCACTTGTCAGGTGTCTCTGCTTTGCCTACCACATTCACAATGCTATTTATATGGCTTGGAATGTCCATTTGGAAAGGCTACCAGGTTTTTTTCCACCTCAAATCAGGGGCTACATTATTTTGCATCACTTTGTATAAATTACCATGCTCATTTTCCAGAAGCCCATGGGTTACAGGTTAATTTCCATAGACACATTCAGAAAGCTCAACTCAGAACTTGTGCAAAATGAAATAAATCAAGGATACCTAAAGCCACCTTAGTCAAGCAAAATGTTTTGGGCCACTTTGAGAGGAGGGATCCATAGAGAATCATGGGAGAAGGGCCTTTTTTTAGATTCCCAAAAGCTGAGCTGAAAATGACCATTAGAGGCCATTTAAGCTAACCTCTTATCCAAAGTCTGTCATTCTGACAGATGATCTTTCGAAGTCAGCTTGAAGACTTTTTACTGATGTAGAGCTCACTTTTTGGGGGAATTGCAGTCATTGTTCAGTTGTTAGTTGTTAGTCATGTCCAACTGTTTGTGACCCCCAGCTTGGGTTTTCTTGGCAAAGATACTGGAGTGGTTTGCCATTTTCTTCTTCTCCAGCTCATTCTACAGGTGAGGAAAACTGAGGCAAACAGGGGAAAGTGACTTGCCCAGGGTCACACAGCTAGTAAGTATTAAGTGTCTGAGGCTGGATTTGAACTCAGGTCCATCTGAATCCAGGGCCAGTGCTCTATCTACTGCGCCACCTAGCTGCCCTTTAAATTTAATTTTAGAATGAACAAATTCCAAAAGTTTTTCCCTCTATGAAGCTGAAATCTGTCCTATCAGGACAGAAAATTTCTTCACATTGATTCTAGTTAGCCCTTCATGAATTACACAGAATAAGTTAATGACTCTTCTATGTGATATCCTTTCAGATAGTTGAACACAGTGACTATCAAGCATTCACTCCAATATGTTTTTTAAAAAATTCATCATGTGAATTTATTTGAAGTCAATTTGGTCCACAATTACAGATTGATTTTTGCATTGTCTTCACTGAAAACATGAAATTGAAATGTAAAATACAGCAATCTGCCTATGCAACCAACCACTGTAAACTCCAGGTTCTAATGGGAAAGAAAACATTTGAGTCAGGTTGGGGAACAAAACCAAAGTACGAAAAGGTCACGGCATTTTTTTGTTTTGTGGGGCAATGAGGGTTAAATGACTTGCCCAGGGTCACACAGCAAGTGTCAAGTGTCTGAGGCTGGATTTGAACTCAGGTTCTCCTGAATCTGGGGCTGGTGCTTTATCCACTGTGCTACCTAGCTGCCTCCTACGGCATATCTTTTTAAAAATTAAGTACCTACTGCCAGACACTGGACTAAGCCTTTTCACTAAGCCTTTTCTTCCTGAAACTATTTCCTGAAAGCAGGGACAATTGTTAATATATGATAAGAGAAAATTGGAGACTATTCCTATTAAACAAGACTTTCGGGAGCTCTCCTTTTCAGATTTGCCCAGGACAACTTCCACCATCCCTACTCTTCAGTATCTCCTCAGTGCTCTTACTCAACTTATCTTCCTAATGAACTGGACTGATCCTGCTACTCTTATGCTCAAACATCTTCTGTGCTCCCTTTCAGTACTTACTGAATAAAGTAGAAACACTTGACTTGAAGGAGTATGAAGAAATGAAAACAGCATTACTGTTGGAATCAAATGGTTTGAATCCTGCCTTTGCTATTTATTACCACTGTGACCTTGAGTAAGTCAATTCACCTACCTGGGTCTTGCTTTCATCAACTGTAAAATGAGGGGCTTGGGCTCCATGAACTCTTTGTTTTTGTTTTTGTTTGTTTGGGTGAGGCAATTGGGGTTAAGTGACTTGCCCAGGGTCACACAGCTAGTAAGTGTTGAGTGTCTGAGGCCGGATTTGAACTCAGGTCCTCCTGAATCCAGGGCTGGTGCTCTATCCAGTGCGCCACCTAGCTGCTCCTCCAAGAACTCTTATGGTCCTTTCCAGTTTTAGATCTAGATCCTTGTTTCTGACTTTCACGACTTTCTGCTCTCTGGTTCCAATATACTTGTCCATATGTTATGCTCAAGAACAATCTCATTTCTGTCTTCATCTCCCCTAATGTCTGACGCATAGTGGGTGCAGAAATAAATGCGTATTGATTGGTTGATTCTCCTTTCCACATCAGGTTGAATGAAAACTTGTTGGGTAGGTTGTAGAGGGAATTAATTTCCATAAATGGATTGGGCTAGAGGGATTCTGAGGTCCCTTCCAGCTGAAATTCTGTGATCCTAAATTTGAGCCAAATTGGCCTTGTCAACAAGTATTTGTTAAGTGCTTACAGTATGATAGACACTGTGCTACTCAAGCCCTGATCTGCTCTTTCCCTTTCTCATCATCTTTGTTCACCCTGTACTCTGGCCCTGGGATTGTTTCTATTGCAGACTCTCCCATTTTTTTTTTGGTGAGGCAATTGGGGTTAAGTGACTTGCCCAGGGTCACACAGCTACTAAGTGTCAAGTGTTTGAGGCCGGATTTGAACTTGGGTTCTCCTGACTCCAGGGCCAGTGCTCTATCCACTGCACCACCTAGCTGACCCCTCTCCCACCTTTCAAGATGGCACCTCCTCTATGGAGCCTATCCAAGCCCTTGCCTCAAGCCCCAGCCCCTACCCCGAGGTGGATGTGAATTCTTCCCTCTCCAAATTTCATGACACTTTGCCATGACCTCTTCTTTTCCTTCTACCGAATCCCACCACATGTTGCTTTGTTTGTGTTTGTGTCTCCCACCTCAATTCATCTGTAAGTCCTTGAGGATAGAGGCCCAATCTTGTATGTTGTCCCCATCGTTAAACAGAGAGTCTCATTTATCTATCCTATATATTTATCTATCTTTCTATTTATCAAGTAACTCAGTTCATAAAATCACAGACGTTCTGAGCTGGAAGGAGCCTCAGAGACCACCTATCCCAGTTTGCACTAGAATAAGAATCACATTGAAAGAGTAGTCATCCGATTTTTGCTTGAAGACAACCAGTGGGGGTGATCTTACTACCGCTCAAGGTAGCCCATTCAGTGTTTGGATAGCTTCAATTATTTTCCATTATTAGGAAATTTTTCTTTGCATGAACCTTTGTAATTTCTACTAAGTGTTTCTAGTTTTACACACTAGAGGCAAACCAGTTTAATCCTTCTTTCTACATGACAGTCCTTCAAATATTTGAAAAAAAGGTACCCTAGACCTTCCCTACCTCCCAGTCTTCTCTTGTCCAGGATAAACATCTCCAGTTTTTTTCTTTTAAAAATTGTATCTATTTATTTGTTTATTTATTTATTTATTCATTCATCCATTTGTTCGTTCATTCATTCAGTTAGTTTTTTAGTTTTTTGAAGGGCAGTGAGGGTTAAGTGACTTGCCCAGGGTCACACAGCTAGTAAGTGTCAAGTGTCTGAGGCTGGATTTGAACTCAGGTCCTCCTAAATCCAGGGCCAGTGCTTTATCCACTGCAGTACCACCTAGCTGCCCCCACCCCATCCCCGGTTCTTTCAACCCATTCTCATATGTTATGGTCTTGAGGTCCCTCACCATTCTGGATATTCTCCTCTGGGCACTTCATAGTCTATCAGTGTCCTGTCCAAAATGTGAGGTGTACAACCAAACACACAGGATTCCAAATATGGACCAACCAGGGCAAAGCCCAGCAGCATCAGCATCATTAATTCTCTACTCCCAGGCACCATGCTTCTCTTAATGCAGTCTCAGATTGTTTTCTCTTTCTCGGCATCTATATTGCATTCATGATTCAATTGAATTCAACTCCACAGACATAAATTAAGTACCAACCACATAAGAATATGACATTGTGCTCAGGGTAACACTCATTGCCCCGCAAAAAATCCCCCCAAAAACCCAAACCAAACCAAAACAAAAAATGCTTCCAGGGGAACATGGCTGCTGGGCCTTGATGGAAGTCTGGGGATAGAAGAGAGGAGGAGGTAGTGCATTCTAAGCATGAAGTACAGGCTATGCAAGGGTGTGGTGATGCAAGATGGAACGTAAAATTCAAGAATCAACCAGTGGGCCATTTTGGCTTGATACATGTATATTGATTCACATCTAATCGTTTAATTTCTTTTTTTTTTTTTTTTTTTTTTTTTTTAGTGAGGCAATTGGGGTTAAGTGACTTGCCCAGGGTCACACAGCTAGTAAGTGTTAAGTGTCTGAGGCCAGATTTGAACTCAGGTACTCCTGACTCCAGGGCCGGTGCTCTATCCACTGTGCCACCTAGCTGCCCCTAATTGTTTAATTTCTGATATTTCATTTCAATTTTCAGTTTGGAGTTTAATTTTGGAGATGAGGACAAGAGACATAACTACCTGGTCACCCAGCCTGGATGAGGAATCCTGCTTGGTTAAAAACAAAGCATCACTGTAGAGCAAAAAGAATAATTGTGCATGTTGAGGTGGTACTTAAAGGGGTCAGGAGGTTCATAAACTAACTCTGAGGGTAATTTGAGAGGCATTACTTTATAGTTGAAAGAGCACTGGATCTGCAAGCAGAGGTTGTTGCTGTTGAGTCTTTTCAGTCACGTCCAACTCTTTATGACCCCACTTGGGGTCTTCTTGGCAGAGATACTGGAGCGGTTTGCCATTTCCTTCTCCAGCTCAGTTTACAGATGAGGAAACTGAGGTAAAACAGGGTGAAGTGACTTGCCCAGGGTCACACAGCTAGTAGGTATCTGAAGCCAGATTTGAAGTCAGGAAAATGAACCTTCTCAGTGCTCTATCTACTGCAGTTCCACCTACCTCCCCTACTTGTGTGGTTAGACAAGTTGCTTCCTGCCGCTGTGTTTTAGTTTCCTCATCTGTAAGATGAGACTTTGGCCAAATTACCTCTACTTCCTGGGCCTCAGTTTCATCCTCTGTAAAATGAGGGTATTGAACCAGATGGCCTCTGAAGTCCCTTCCACCTCTCACTCTAGGATCTTATGATCTGTTACCTCCTATGCTGTGACTAGTTTGAAGGACAACACATGTTTGAAGCCATAAATTCTTCTGATTTTTTTTCAGCCTCATTAATGTATAGTCACACATCATGTGCCACATGGAAGGTACTAGTGTTCTAAGAATTAGAATCCTAGGAGATTAGAGCTGAGATGTCCCGGGGGGGGGGGGCTGTGTGGTGGTGTAATCCTCTCCTTGTACAGATGAGGAAACAGGCCTACAATGTCACTTGGCCAAAGCCACACAGAAAGTCAATGCCGGACCCACAACTGGAGCCCAGACAGCTTGATTCCCGAGCTCTTTCTGTGTATGCCCTCAGCCATAGTAAATGTCTCTTAGCTGCAAGATTTAGAAGATACTTGTTAATTTTAGAGAAGCTCAAGATCATCATTCTGAGCCTTGTTTTGCGTTGTGTACAATGGTAGAAAACTGCTGGTTACTCAAGCTTGATGAGAATCGTAATTCCAATAAATCTTTCCAGCTCCTTCTACTCAGGTTGGGGGAAGGATGGCAGGCCCAAGATGAGATGGTCTGTGTGTATGGCTGGATGGCCAGGGAGTGGTGTGAAATGAAGTTGAAGCATGAGACGAGGGCATGTGTGGTATGGTACGTGTAGCTAGTATGCAGGAGTGTGCTGCTAAGTGTTTAACAACCAGCTTTTAGAAAAATTGCATGCATATTGATCAGTTATTCCACTTGTGTCTGACTCTTTGTGACACAATTTGGGGTTTTCTTGGCAGAGAGACTTGGAGTACTTTGCCATTTCCTTCTCCAGATCATTTTATAGTTCAGGAAACTGAGGCCAACAGGGTGATGTGACTTGCCCAGGGACACACAACTAGTAAGTGTCTGAGCCTGGACATGAACTCAGGTCTTTCTGACTCCGGGCCTGGCTCTCTATCCACTGCACCACCTAACCGCCCTCCATACACATGACATGTTCATTATTAACACTTTGTCCATTACTTTCTTCAATCTAGACAATCAACACAACATTAACCAAATGCCTGATTTGTAGAGTTCACTGATTTCCAAGGTATGTAATCTCACATTGAAAATTTAACAACCAGCTTCTGTGAGCTGCTAAGAATTGACTCTAGTCCACCACTGCCTGTATGACAATGGAAGAAGATTATTGGACTTGGTTTTGGAAGACATGACTTGACCTTCTGGCCTTGCCATTTAGTGACAGTGTAAAATTCAGATATAAGACTGCTGCACTATTTACCCCATGGCACCATTTTGAGGAAATGGTTTTATAAACAGTAAAGCACCATCTCACCACAAGCTTTATTATTCTCATTATTGCTGTTACCATTATATATAGTCAGTCTAGCGTCCTGGGTAGAATTGTTGTCATGGCCCCCACCCCATCTCCTACTTCTCCTCCTCCTCCCATTTCCTCTGATCAGAGCTGGATCCTCTAAAATGATTGCTTCCTTTGTACTGAAAGTTAAATTGATCCATGTAACTGAGTCACCCCTAGGGTGTACAGTTTATCATTTTATTGTCTCTCACCCTTTCAAACCCCATCGATCATTTACTCTCCTAAGCATGCTTAGTGTTTCTAATAGGCTAATGGGAAGACAAGCAATATATTACTCTAGAGATGAATCAGGAAACGAAAAAAAAAAACCCAAACCCCGGCCACTTGGCAAGATTTATATTTAATTTTTAGGTAGTCACTGATTGTGGTTTACCATGTTTGGGGAAGTGGGGAGGGGAGGGTCAACTGTGAAATTGACTTGTGTTTGCTCCAGGGCTCTATCTCTTCCTATTTAGCATTGGCTTAATTTGCCAAGGGATAAAGATTCCCAGGTACCTTAAAATAGAGAGGCTGGAGGGCCACTTGTTGGATATGTTTTGGAGGGGATTCTTATTTGAGAACAGGTTGAAGAGGCTGGTCTCTGAGGGGCCTTCAGGCCTAAAATTTCTGTGACATGATCTGGCCCAGTATAAGTGCCACTATCCGCATTTTCAAATGAGGAAAACAGGCCCCATGATGCAATCTTTCATCTTTCCCCCATCTCTCCACTCATACAGCCACCCTTCTGCCACAAGTAATTTGGGCCCTCATCATTTCTTGCCTGATTTTATGAAATGGCCTCCTCATTGGTCTTCCAGCTTCTGTTCTCTTTCCCTTCCAATCCACAGCTGCCAAATTGTTCTTCCTAAAGCCCATGTCTGGTCATCTTGCTCCCCTGCTGCTCAGGAAGCATCAGGTGCTTCTGCTTTGCCTCTAGTTTGCATACAAACTCCTCTGCTTCTTACTTAATGCCTTGCACTGTATGACTCCAAGCTATTTTTCCAGACTGAATGCACATTCCTCCTCCCCGAACACTGTACAATCCAGCCAAAATGAACTGCTTCCTATTCCCCGAACTTAGCATTCAATCCCCTCCCTCTATGTCTTTGGACAGACTTACCACCATGCCTGGAATGTTCTTCTTCTTCTTCTTCTTCTTCTTCTTCTTCTTCTTCTTCTTCTTCTTCTTCTTCTTCCTTCTTTCTTCTTTCTTCTTTCTTCTTTCTTCTTTCTTCTTTCTTCTTTCTTCTTTCTTCTTTCTTCTTTCTTCTTTCTTCTTTCTTCTTTCTTCTTTCTTCTTCTTCTGCAATTGGGGTTAAGTGACTTGCCCAGGGTCACACAGCTAGTAAGTGTCAAGTGTCTGAGGTCGGATTTGAACTCAGGTCCTCCTGAATCCAGGGCCGGTGCTCTATCCACTGCGCCACCTAGCTGCCCACCATAAACACAATTCTTAAAACTGAGGGGGTAGGGGCAGCTAGGTGGCGCAGTGGATAGAGCACCGGCCCTGGATTCAGGAGGACCTGAGTTCAAATCCGACCTCAGACACTTGACACTTACTAGCTGTGTGACCCTGGGCAAGTCACTTAACCCTCATTGCCCTGCAAAAACAAAAACAAAAACACAAAACAGAGGGGGTATGCTCCTTTATTCATAAATACAGAGGGGGGGGTGGTATGCTCTTTGACTTGTTTTCTTAGTGGTTGCGATGGGTTGGCTCCAGTTTAGTAATCTAGTAAGATTCTCTCGTGTGATTTCCCTCATGATTAGTGGTGTACCACTAGCAAAATGGTTGGGAAAGGTTAAGGCTTGTCATCAGTAGCCATGAGAACTAAGTGAAACTTTGTGGCCCTCACAAAAATCCAGTCTGTGATCTTGGTTGTGGTTATATCACTGGGCACTGACCAGCCAAGCTACTTGATGTATTTGGCCCATTAAGGTAACATTGGGAAAGAGAGGGGAGGGAAGAGGCGAGTTTTAAGGAACTGACAGCTGGTCAGTTAAGGTAATACTAGGATTACCAGGAGTTTTGAGCTGGATGGGGAGTCTGAAGGTTTCTCCTGGGATCTAGCAACTCTCCTTCATCCTTCTACCCCCCCATTCTGACTCAAACACAGTGATCAGATACACATTATTTAATTTTATATATTATGTATGTGTGTGTATATATGTATGTATATATATATATGTGTATATATATATATATATGTATATATATATGCCACCCCACTGTCAATTAATCTGGATTGAGTACTGTGCCTAGAATTGCAAGTGAGTATCACCAGGACTTCGCTAAAGGCTCATTAATAGATTACTAGCACTAACAAGAGGAAGATTCAGCTTAATGAGAGAGAGCGCGCCTCATTAATGGCTTGGAAATTAAGCAGTCCCCATCTAACTAATCAATGCTAAGTGACTGACCTTCTTGGGGAAAGAGGCAGCTCATTAGTAGAAGATACACAGATGGTAATGGGCTCAAAGGTATTTAAAATATATGTGAGGAGAGCGACATTAATCAGCCAAACCTGTCCCAGCTCTCTTTGCCTTAGCTCCCTGTTCCCTGTCTGTAGTGTCATTTAGTAAACGTATTTATGAAAATGCATTTCCTTAATAATATCGATACATTTCCCCCCTTCTATTTAGCTAACAAATTAGGATCAAAATTTGCAAGAATTTCCTTTTCATGGAAAAAAAAAGGCACATAGGGAAAATTGACTTCTAAAGTGTCATATATTTGGTAACTCATTTCTCTGAGGATAATTGCCTTGAGGGAGAAAGTTATTCTAAGTATGATGAAATAAAGATTTCATATTTTGGGGGGAGAGGGAGAAGGCGGGAGGGGATTGTATTTGACTCTTCTCTTTTCTTCTCTTCCTTTATTAAATACCTTCAAATCCATGAGAAGTTATTTGAAACCCTCTGCAGTCTTTGCTAAAGATACCCCTAGGACAGGCTTTCTAATGATCCTTGTGATGCTGGTATGACGTCCAGGCTTACTTCTAGTTCAGAGGCCTTTGTTTTTGGAATTGGGATGGCCACCCTTCCTAGTAACTGAGATTGGGGTGTGTAATGGCGGGTGGGGGCACTTTGGAAAATTGTGAGATCTTAAGGTCCTTATCGAATGCATGTCTTTTGGCTAATTGATTGCACTTGTGACAAGATCAACAACGTGGTCTTCCCTTCCCTTTCCATTCTTCATTTCCACTTGGTTGAGCATCATAGCCCTCACCTGTAGTTAACAGGAGGGAATCTCTGAGGTGGCATAACCATATCCCCTACAGGACTGGTCCTGGACCAGCTCCTAAGATGATAGCTGTCAGCTATATTCTTGTCCTGGCCCTCCTGGCATAGCAATTTGAGAGCTCTGAGTGATGATATGTGAGGACCTCTGGCTTCCTTCTCAGCAGTCACTTGATTTTTTTCCTGGAGGACTCAATTAGTCAAGAAGAATTTGGAAAGGACGACTTATGTGTCAGGCTCTGTGCTAAGTGCTGGGGACATAAAGACAAAAATGAACCAGTCCCTGCCCTCAAGGAGCTTCCATTTTGTTGGGAGAGAGGAAAGTTGACCCCGAGTTTCTATGACATTGTACTTTTTCCCTCTTGTTTTTTCTCTCATATTCCAAGGGCTTTTGAATGGTTCACCATTCTTGAATTTCTTGAAGTAAAGCAGTTAGACCAGGTGCTTAATTATTACTGGGGGCTGACTTTTTTTTTTAATTTTAAATTTCAGTGCTAGCTCCCCCCTCCCAGAGACAGACCTTTATTTCCTGTTTTGTGAGTCACTCTGTTTGCTCAAGGCTCTATATAAATAATCAATGATAGTAATGACTGTCTTAGCCAGTCTGAGATGTACTGGTGGTATCTCCTGCTCTTTGGTACCTGCCCAGGGCCCTTGGGGGAAGAAGATAGGGAAAGCAGCATGTGAAAGAATTCTTGGAGACTCTGTCCTCCACTGTAATGAAGCTCTGGATTTTTGTGCTGTGCAGAGTTTGTCTCCTTTTTTTGTCTGTTTTTGCTCCATATTTATTATTATTATTATTTTTTTTTTGCGGGGCAATGGGGGTTAAGTGACTTGCCCAGGGTCACACAGCTAGTACGTGTTAAGTGTCTGAGGCAGGATCATATTTATTATTATTTTTAAGAGTGTGTTTAATTTTTTGTTGATGCTGTTTGTTTTTCTATCACTGTCGTTTGAGTATATCTCTCCTCAGTAAATCCATCCAATCATGTGTAATAATATACACAATATTCCACACCCATATTTTCCCCACCTTTACAATTAAGGGGAAGGGGAAGTGCAATTTCTCAAATCATCTCCAGGGCCAAGCTTGGTTATTATAATGTTTACATTGTAGTCATTGTATTTGGTTTCCTGTTTCTGTTTCTGCTTAATTTACTGTGTACTAGTTGATATGTTTTCTTTCCTTCCAATGAATTCTTCACATTCATCATTTCTCATCATGTAAGTATATTTTATCATGTTTATGTACCACAATTTGTTTAGGCATTTCACAGTTGACAGGTACTTGCTATGTTTCCATTTTTTTGCTATTATAAAAAAACCCACTGAAATTAATATTTTAGTATACATGGGACCTTTCCTTCTGTGTTTGACCTTCTTGGGGTATATGTCTAGCAGCAGCATTTCTGAGTGAGAGGCATTTTGTTGATTTTTTTTCAAAGCATAATTCCAAGGTTGTTTCACAGAATGTTTGGGCCAATTCACAACTCCACCAACAATGTATTAGCATGCCTTTTATTCTCAGTTATGGGCCATTTTAAGTGTGATTGTAGTTTGCTGGCCTGCCCTCAGAGTGTTGGTTAATTCATATATTATGTTCCAAGCTCCATTGTATTCTATAAACGTAGTTGGCAGTCACAGACTATCCGATTTGTGCATTGGGTTTTTTACAAAATTTCGAAGAATTATAGAGCTGAAAGGCTTTTCTGAGGCCATCTAGTCTATCCTATACCTGAAAAAAAATTTCCCTTTACCCAGGTGGACATCCATCTATCCTTTGCTTGCAACTCTTCAGTAAAAAGTGATTTCATGACCCATTTTGTCAACAGTATTTATTAAATATTAAACATCTATTTGCTAGACAATACTCTGAGTTCTGGGCATTGGACTTTTGGATAGCTGTAAACCCTGGACTTTAGCAGAGAATGAATCTGGTGTGCTGGTATAGCTTTGAGCCGTACCCTTTTTAATGACACTTTCCTTTAGGGGAAAGGCCAATGGAAATGTTCTCCTGGGATGTGCCGATACGCTTGCTCCACGCTCTGTATACCCCTATGTTTTAGGTGTTTTTCAGCTTATCAGTGTCCTTCCTGAGATGTAAGACCCAGATGCGGTCTGAATTGGGCAGGGTACAATGGGGTGATGACCTCTGAACATGTCCTGAACATGATACCTTTCTTAACAAAGCCTCAGATTACTTTAGCTTGGTTGGCTGCTATCATCCTTTTTAGGACTCCTGATAAACTTTCTATTGGCTGACAGATCAGTTGGAGCCCTATGGGTATAGAATATCACCATACCTTTTCTAGACAAACTGTTCTCTAGCCATGCCTCCTTTCTCATTCTGTATTTCGGAAACTGATGTTTGGAACTCATATGGAAGATTTGACGTTTACTCCTATTAAATGTCTTTCTTTTTAAATGTTATGTTGTTTTTCTAAAATTAACAAGCATTTTAAAATCTTCCCCCCTCCCAATTACAGTTACAAAGTCCTTGTCAAAAATAAATTGGCACTTTGGCCATGTCTGAAAATCTTTGTTTAGTTCTCCATATTTGGCCCATCACTCCCTGGTAAGGAGGTGGGTAAAATTCTCCATCTTTAGTCATCTGGAATCATGGTATTGAATTTACTCCTCTTTGGTTCAGCCTAGGGGTCTGGACTGACTCAGTATTTTTGGAGTCTTGACTTTGTTATTCAGTGTGAATTTGAAGGCTCCCACTGTCCTCAGTAGTGAGAACTAAGAATCTTTGGCCCCTCCGGGTCCTTAGTCTTTTGAATTGCTTTTTAGAAGTCAGCATGTTTCTTCAGTGAACGAAGTGGCCAACAAATACGATTTCTTGGTGAATGTATGGCATTTCATGTCGCTTATCTCCATTATAGCTTCCGCTGCAATAAAACAATTGGAAGTAAAGGCATTCAAGCCATTTGAGAGAATTATTTTCGACATTTTCTTTAACTTTGGGGTCAAAGAAGCACCCTATTGGAACAATGTCTCTCAACATTCACTGGAAATTGGGTGGGTCAACATCTGGACAATGAACTCAGCTTGGCACCTGCCACCACTTATGCCCTCCCAGGTCTGTGGGTGAAACATTTGTTTTAGAGACTGGAAATTCAAACTCCCCTGTTATGCTTTAGAAACTTAGTGAACTCTGTTGAAAAATTATTCATAGGGTAAGAGTATGCCTTGTCTTCTGTTTTGTTATATAGGAACTATACTTGTTCCTTCCTTCCAAATATCAAGAGAGACAAAGAAGCATTTCTTGAAACAGTATGATAGAGTAATTGTTAGGGACTTATTGCATATCAATGTCAGACACACATTGAAAATACCAGATGAGAAAACACTTGTATGCTGTCCCTAAAGTGGATGACTCATCTTAATTCAGAAGCTTACGCTAAGGAGCTGATGACTCTTCCCGTGTAGAGCTCAGGCTGAGACCTTTGCTTAGTGCTTCAATTTCTCTATCTTAAAACTAGCCCCAAGAATATGATATGTCCCTCAATTAGGAAAAGGGCTACTACTTAGACTTCTGTGGACAAATTTGGCTTCATCGAATGACAAATGCCTTAGGAATGCACATAGTGTTACGTATGCAGGTATCTTGGACAACTGGCATGCCATTCTACAACTCAATTCCAGTTATGTGATTGGCCAGTGTCGAGCATGCACTATATGCCCTGGCACCATTTTGACTCTTAAATACAAGCAATTTCTGAAAATGTGGTGCTCATTACCATGCTCCCTCCCATTTTTTCCTTGTATGAATACTTACCTTTGGAATACTCCAATTTCTTGTTGAAATTCTGTCCATCCTTTATAAAGTGTTCTTTATTTTTGTTTTTTTGCACATGAAACTTAAATTTTATTATGTACAACTTGCTATTCCTTTTAAATATGTAATAAAGCTATCCCATCACTACTTTTTTTTTCTTTTTAACTTTTTTGGAGGGGGCAGGTTAATGAGGGTTAAGTGACTTGCCCAGGGTCACACAGCTAGTAAGTGTCAAGTGTCTGAGGCCAGATTTGAACTCAGGTACTCCTGAATCCAGGGCTGGTGCTTTATCCACTGCGCCACCTAGCTGCCCCGCTTTTTAACTTTTAAAGTATTTTTATTTAGTTTTATTTTAAATTCGTGGAATAAAAGAAGCAGTTCCATAACATAGTACAATAAAAAAGATGATTGTCCGTGAAACGACAAATCTACTATATACACCTTGCTATTCCTTTCAAATATACAATGTTGTCATGTAAATTTCTTTTTTTTCTTCTCCTTACCATAGAAATGGCTACCATTAGACACAAATATATATGACATGTGTATGTATATATGTAAAATTATATATATATATATATACTTCTGTTTATTAATTCTTTTTCTGGATACAAATCTTTCTTCATATGTCCTTTATAGCTAATTTGGGTATTTAAAATAATCAAAATAACTTATTCGTTCAAAGTCATTTCTAATTCCCACCTCCTCGCTCTCATTGAAAAAGAAGGAAATGCAAACCCTTGCAACAAATATTCTTATTCTAGTGAAGCAAATATTTATATTGATCTTGGCCCAAAATGTATGTCTCTCTGTGCTCCCCGAGTCCTATACCTCTCTCTTGGGCCTTTAAGATCTTTCTCAAGCGCCCCCCCAACATTTATGAAACCTTGCCCAGTATTGGGTGTCCCATCTCTGACCATCTCTACATAGCAGGTCTATAGAGCTGGGGTATACACATTATTTTTTTGGTATTTTGTTAACAATATTTCAAAATCATTGGTTTCTTTCACAATTGTATGTGTTTTATTTCATTCATTTAAAAACCATTATTCTTAGCAGGGGTCCCCAGGTTTCATCAGCTTGCCAAAGACGTCTAGCCCACAACAAAGGTTAAACACCTCCATCTTGGAACATTCCCATTTGACAGCCTGGTCTGTGGGTTGGTGGTTTTTTTTCTTTTTCTTTTTTTTGCTTCATGTATATCTTGTAAGATGTCCTTATTAATGCTGCTGCTTCTACCCTTGCCAGGATCAGTCAGAATTAGTGCACCCCTGCAGTCACGCTTCCTTTAGTTAAGAGTTACCTCCTGTATGCCCAGGGCCTTGCACACAAAGCAGGGAGCTATCAAAGGGAGTAGTCAGCCAAGCAGATAGAACAGCACTGAATGTTCTCCTTTAAGTCTGAGGGGTGGTAAGCTTGGTATGTATGCTGCAGAGAGCACTGAACTTAGAGTCAGGTCCGTGTATAGCTTTTGATTCGGATGCATGGGAACTCAGTCACATAGATCTTGAGCAAGTCACTAAACCTTGAGAAACCTCAACTTCTTTATCTAGCAGATGGGGATAATAACATTTTCATGACCCACCTCACAAGGTCACTAGGATGATCAGAGGTGCAACCTAAAAGTCTGGGGCACTGAGAGGTGAAAGAATGTGTCTAGAGTTGCACAGCCTATTCTATGGTAGTGGAAAGAAGTGGAACCCACATCTCCGTTACTCAGAGGCCACTGTAACACACTGCCTGTTTGTTTGTTTGTTTTTTTTGGCAGGGCAATGAGGGTTAAGTGACTTGCCCAGGGTCACACAGCTAGTAAGTGCCAAGTGTCTGGGGCTGAATTTGAACTCAGGTCCTCCTGAATCCAGGGCTGGTGCTTTATCCACTGTGCCACCTATCTGCCCCTGCCTGTTTGTTTTTTAATGGGACCTGTGACTCCATGGATATGAGGAAACTCTCTCAGTACAGATTAGTACCTGCTGTGCAGTTTATATTCATTTTTTGGAGACAATCAGGGTTAAGTGACTTGCCCAGGGTCACACAACAAGTAAGTGTCTGAATTTACATTTGAGCTCTGGTCATCCTGACTCCGGGGCCAATGCTGTATCCACTGCAGCACCACCTAGTTACTTCTCTGTACTTTATATTCTTAGACAGCTGTTTGGGGCATTGAAAAGGGAAGTGACTTAGGGTCACAAAGCCAGCATGTGGCAAAGATGGGACTTGAACCCATGTCTTCCGGACTCTGAGGCAGTTTATTATCTGCTATGCCAAAGTTGCCTGTCATTTCTTAGCTATTAATAAATGAAATCCGTTCCCCTCTGAGCTCTTTCCAAAACTCTACAGACAAGAGAACTTATTTAGCTTTCTTGCAGTGTCTGTGTACCATGAGGCTTTGTTTCTGTCATGCAAACAGATGGAGCATGCTTCCGAATCTCGAGTGAGCCATGGAGTTTCACCAAGTCGTTTGCAAAGTGAGGCATTTGGGTTTTGTTGGGGCCCTGCTAAGTCTTGCCCTAGCTCAATCGTTACCCAGGTGTACTTTTCTCAGAAGCATACTTTTCCCACATTGCCCTGGTCACTCAGACTGTGGCCCCAGGAGCATTCTGGGAAGGATTGGTTTGTTTGCCCTCCAGTATGGTTGTTTGGAAAAGGCAAGTTTAAGTCAAGAAAAGGAAAGCTAACGTTTTGTGAAAGGTACCTGTGGTAATGAGAAGCCCAGGTCTTACAGGATTAATCATTTTAGGAGATCACTGACAGTTTATATTCATTTTGGGGAGGCAATCAGGGTTAAGTGACTTGTCCAGGGGAAATGTTTCAGATAGAGGAAAATATCTGGGTTTATGAAATATAGAAAAGAATACTTGTTTTTACCCAAAGAATTCTGACAGGTATGCTTTTAGGTTTTAACCCTCCTCTCCCACATGCTTCTCCAACTGCATGTTTACAATACTGAAGCTGAAGGTTAAATACTTTGGCTACACAGTGAGAATACAGGACTCATTTGGAAAAGACCCTGATGTTGGGAAAGACTGAAGGTGAAAGGGATGGCAGAGGATGAGATGGAGAGATAGTGGAGGATAGAAGGGCCTGGTGTGCTATGGTCCATGGGGTCATGACACGACTTACTGACTGAATGAACAGCAACAACAATAACAATCACTATAGAACAGGGAATAAGGAAACCCGAGTTTCAGTTTCAGCTCTGCTGAACAACTCATATTGTGACCTTAAGTAAGTGGGGTTTTTTTCCCCTTTCTGAAATTCCTTAGTTTTTACATCTGTAAAATGGTCTGTAAGGTTCTTTCCGGTTCTGACATCTTGTAATTATGCTATTGAGATCATAATAGCAAAAGCTTTCCCATTTCATAGTCTTGCTGGGCCCCATTGATGACACAGAGTAAGGTATGTTCAGAGTTCCCAGTGACATGCATGAAACAGCAAGGAAAGATGACCCCAGGCTCTGTTACTGTCTGAACTAATTTCTTCTCAATTCTGGATGAACAAGGTTTGGGTTCATGGCCTCCATTAAGAGGGCCCAGATAGGAGAGATGCTTTTGGAAACACACAATAGAGGTCTATTACTTGTTTTGGTAGGCCTCTTCCTATGGGCATTGAAGTGAATGGAGCTTGACTGGAATTCAAGAATAGGAAACTAAAAGACCATTTGCTATAAGGCTTATAAGGAACAACACTGGAAACTCAGAGTGCTTGTTTCCACTGTGGCTTAAGGCCCTTTACAGATAGGAACAGCGGTCATTTAGAGTTGGGGCCAGTGTTTCTGAGTGTTGATTTTGAAGGCCTGGGCTTATTCTCTCTGTGTGTACCTGGGCTCATCCACACCATCATATCAATTGTGGTTTCTGTCATACCTCAGACAGCCATCATCAGCAGTAGTCGGGGCCCTCAACAGATGGTCAGATTCTGTAACCGATGGCACTTCCCACAAGGAGTCAATGCCAATTCAAAAGGTATCTCTATATAAACGGGTGAGTATTAGTGCAGGGAGACAAAACAATGAGTTGTGCTTTCTTCCCCCTCTTTAGTAACCAAGTTAAAATTTTTAACTAAGTTAATTTTTAAAGCACCTTCTAAAGTGTGGATATTCTCTCTCTCTCTCTCTCTCTTTCTCTCTCGCATCAGTTGAACAAAACACGTACATTTCTTTCGTAGAAATTGGGTAGTTGGCATAGTTTAGTGAGAAGAATCCTCCATTTGGAATCAGACAAGATATAGGTTTAAATTGTAATGCACAGTAATCGTGTGACCACGGACAAGTTGCTTAATCTCTGAGCCTCAATTGGATCATCTGTAAGATGGCAGTAATGACACCTTGGTTTTTACCTTATAGTCTTATTATGAGGCTCAAATGAAATGAGGTACATAAAAGTGCTTTTTAAAGCTTAATGTTGGCTATTACTGTAGGAAAAAGTAGAGTCAAGACTCTCACCTCATAGTGAATAACCTTTGTTGTAGCCTCTTTGCTAATAGTTCAATATGTTTGCATCAGTACTCAGTAACGATGGTCTCCATTTTTCTTTGACTCCCAGGTTTGGGTGTCACGACCATATTCGTCTCTTAGAAGGAGTTTAGTAATGTTTAGTCTGTATTTTCACCAACAATTTTTGGCATATAGGGTTAATTACTTTAAAATGATTGATTCAGTTTTCTTTTAAATTCCTATTGGCCCAGGATCTCCCCTCCACACACACACACACACACACACACACACACACACACACACACACACACACCCCTTTGAGAGCTCATTTATGGATTGTTGCGTTTTTCTTTTTGGGATTGGCTTTTTTGACATCCCTGTTGTTCTATTAACCTGGGTATTTTCCACTTTTGTAGATGGTCTTAATACATTCTTCTTAAGTTTTCATTTTTGTGGGCTATACTTAGGTATACTAATTTCTGAAAAAAAATTATTCATGTCTACTGAATTCTAATATTTTTCTTTTTCTTTTGATAATTTTATTTTAATTAAATATACTCTCCATTATAGTTTATTATAATATTTCTTCTCCCCCCTCACCTCATACAGACCAAAAAGGGGGGAAATAAGGTTACATTAGTGATCTGTAGTTGAAACAATATGATTTTTTTTTTTTTAAGTGAGGCAATTGGGGTTAAGTGACTTGCCCAGGGTCACACAGCTAGTAAGTGTTAAGTGTCTGAGGCCGGATTTGAACTCAGGTACTCCTGACTCCAGGGCTGGTGCTCTATCCACTGCGCCATCTAGCTGCCCCGAAACAATATGATTTTAATCCTTTTTCTTCTTCTCTTCATAAAACCCAGACTCAGATGTCTGGGTCTTTTCTTTCTTACCTGTCTTCTGCCTCCATTCATAATTATCCCTCTGTCGTTGAAATTTGTTTTACTTATGACTATTCTGTTCTCAACTCTATCCTCTCTTAAATCAAATCACTCCCTTTCTCTTCCTCTTCATTCAAACACTTAGGCTTTGAGTTGATCTCTATTTATTTACACATTGCTACTTAGAGATGGTGGATTTCTAAAATAGCAGTAATATCTATCCTTCCTTTCAGAATGTAAATATTTGATATTTAGCCCTTTTAAACTGCTCAACTTTGTTTACTTTTCTAGGTTTTTATTGTTTTTTGTGTTTGGCTTGGAAGATTCTACTCAGCTCTGAGTCAACAAGAATGCTTGAAAATAATTCATTCCCCTTGTAGGCTTAAGTTTATCTTTTTAGAATGGTATTCTTCGATTATTCTAGAGATGGAAGGGACTTCAGAGATTATCCAACCTAATACTTTTATTTTATTTAACGGAGGAGGAAACTGAAGTCTGGCTTGACTTGTTTTTAATGTCACACAAATAATACGTGGAAAATGTAGGATTCAAAGCCACATCCTCTTAGTCCAAATCCAGAGTACCTTGCACTGAAACATGATTTTTGAAAATTCTTTAAAGAATTTTTTTTAATTTTTAAAAATTTTAAAGAGTTTTCAAAGTCCTATTTGCCTTTTTCTGTTATATTTCATGTCATATTTTCTTTTCTCTTTCCCCCCTTATATTTGCTGAATAATCTTGAGCATTTTTTGACTGGAGTCTCTTGGTACGTGATCTATCTGTTGCTTGTCTGTTTGAAACATTTTTCCTTTGATCTAGGAAGCTCTGGAGTTTGATAAGCACATTTATGAGTGTGTTAAATTAGAAATTTCTTGCATTTGGTGACCTGTGGATTCGGATTATTTTCAATATGCCCTTTGGTTCCACTAGTTTTAAATAGTTTTCTTATATAATTTCTTGGCGTATGAAGTCTAGAGGATTTTCTAATTAAATTTTTCTAGATATGCAATGATTTTTAAATTATTTCTCCTTGTGTTTTCGAGGGTTGGTAGTTCTTCATAGTAAAAACTCATGTATTCTAAATTTTCTATTTTTTTACTTTGTTCTTGTTCAAAATTTTTGAGTTTTGTTTTCCTCCAGTCTATTTTTCTAGGTGCCTATTGTTTTGTTAAGGTTTTCCATATTTAAGCTGTCTATTTTCCTAACAAGGTTTTCCTTAAGCTCTCTAATTTCATTCCTTATCACTTCCTTTATCTCACCATTCATTTCTTTTCATGGGCCTTTTATCCATTCTTGGATTCATTACAGTTAATATTTTTTCTTTCTTTAGGTTATATAGCTATTGGTGAATTATCATATTTTCTATAGTTCTAGCTTGAGTTTCTCTTACTTCACAATATTTCTTCATTGTATTAAAGGGCTTCTTGTGTTTCCTCATTATTCTCTGCAATAGTAATGGCTGTTGATAGTCTTCTGACCCACTCTGGTGTTTCTCATGAATTTCTCTTGGCACTGCAGTTGCTAGAGTTACTGAAATATGCCCACTCCTTAGTGCAAGGATCAAGATGTGAATGGAGGAATGCTATCAGCCATGTAGAGCTTTTTAGTCCTTTTATTAGAGCAGGGAAGTTAGCAAGAGAGGCTGTTTGTTAATAGATTCTGGGCCCTTAATCTTCTGCATAGTTTGAGATAGAGCAAGTGGGTAATCATGATAACTGAGGAATGTGGTCCTGAAGAGAATGGGTGCCAGGGGTGCCTCTGAGTTGGGAGATTATAGCTAATGACTTTATCTTGTCTCAAACCAATTGCTGTGCTGACAGGAGATAATGACCATCTACCTTCCCCTTTAACACTATCTTAGAGCTGGGCCAATGTTCACCAGGAGATAGTTGCTCTTCCCTTTCAGCACTGACCTATGTAATGTTGCCCTTTATTTATTGTGTGAAAATTACTTTGCTGTAAGATCAAATAATAAAAAATATATTAAGAATTTTATAGACATAAAAGCACTATAGAAATGCTAGCTATCATTATTACTGTAGATTTTTTCATTAATCTTTTTGTTGTTCTTTTGCTTTATAGTAAGACACAATTTCTTATTCTCATTGAAATAGTTTTCAAGGGAGCTAGGTTCATAACTGTCATTTTTCATGGTGCCATCTTTTACCAGAAGTCCACAAGGTCACTCTTCATCTCCCTGTGCATGAACTGCTTTCCAAGATGTGACTTCACATGTTCTAAACACTTTGTATTTACTCAATGGTGATAGCTCTGGGAAAAGCTGTCATGGCCCATCAGGTTGATTATGTTAAGAAGTGTTTAGTAACACATTTCCTTGATAGATTTTCATTTGTCTTATGGTGAAACCAAGGCCTTTTGGGTCAATTAATATGCTTTTACAGTTGGCTAAATATGTATTTACTGTCCATTTTAGACAGGCCCCATTAGAGTCTACTGGGTAAATTAGGCATTGATATTTTCTGAGTGCTGGCTATGCACATAGCTAATTCAAAGAGCTAGTAATGGTCCTCTGGATGAGTGATATGGATTTTAAGTATTTTCTAAATATATATTTTCACAGTAACTTCTAATGGTACCCAGGAAACCACTATAGCTGGTTAGTTGGGTGAGCTATTGCATCAAAATTCATCTAATATCAGAAAGTTCTTTCCTTTAACAGAAAAGCTATCAAGGCCTTTTTGGGTAAAGAGTTTTCAAAAACCGTTGTTGAGTACTAAGTGCTCTGGATTTGGAGTAAAAGGACATGGCTTCAGATCCTAGCTTTCTTGCTTGTTAATGTTGTGATGGTAAGGTTTTCTCTTCCCTGGGCCTCAGTTTCCTTTTCTGTAAAATGAGGGAATTGAAGTAGCTGGCCTCTGAGGCCCCTTCCATCTCTAGAGCTTGGATCCTGTGTGTGACCTTGGGTGACCCACTTCACTTCCATGAGTTTCAGTTTTCTCCTCTGTAAAATGAGGGGCTTCAAGGGCATGGTCTCTAAGATTCCTTTCAACTTGGAATCTAGGGTCCCATTATCTTTAGGGTATAGATATTCTTATGAGCTGGAGGAATTTAGCCACACCCATACTTGTACTTCCCTCCCTCTCTGATAATAATATTTATAGATGTTATTTACGTAGCTCTTTATGTTGATTCTCATTTGATCCTTGCAAATACCCATCGAGGTGAGGACCACAGATAGTATTATCCCATTTTACAGAGGAGACTGTACCTATAGCTATTTCCTATTTTCTTCTACTTTTCTTCTTAAAATTATATTCCCCACAGTTAAAACCATTTTTTTTTACAAATGCATCTCCTTCAGGGAGTCAGTCCAATTAAATCACATGCCAACAGCTCTTCCTTCCTTGCATCTTCTTGTTGCTGCCATTTTGGGACACAGCTTGGAGTAGATGTTGCAAGTGCTTTAGGAATTCTTTATAAATCCCAGGATTTGAAACTGGAAGGTTCGTGGTCCAAGGATTAACCTTCTTTCATGTTGTGAACCTCTCTGGAAATCAGGTGAAATCCATGGGCTCCTCATGATGTGGGCTGGAATTGGGGGTCAAATTGATTGTGAGTCATCCCAAAAGAATGACAAGACTCAGTGACTTAGTTTCCCAAGTTTTACTGCAATGCTGTGAGTGGCCACAGGGAGAGAACCAGAAAAGTGGAAAGGTATCTCTCAAATAAGCAAAGGAAAGACAGTTATATTTATAATATGGATAAATTGATTTATCAGTCTCATTATAATAAGCTCCACCTTAAGGAGGTACAGGGGAAGGCCTGTCCTTCTCATTATAATAATCTCCACCTTGGGGAGGCACAGAGGAGGGCTTATCCTAATTTGGAGTTCCTGGGGCCCTAAAACAACCCCCGAGGTAGGTACCTTTTTCAGTGGAGGTATGTTTTGGGGGTTTACATGTCATAAGGTGAATCTGGGGACAAATTTGGCCTTTTCTGCCCATGTCTCTTTCTGATTCCCATGGCTAGTTTCAAAATATCTCCATTTTTCATTAGAGTTTCTATAGCCTTGTCTTATGTCTTATTGTTATTTGACCTGACCCTTTATGGTCCCGTTATGGGTACTGATTTCTGTGGGTAAGGGAATCTAGCATTTTGATTTGTAAGTTATCCATTAACTGGGGTCTAACTCCCTTTTGGAGCTAATATCTGAATTAGAGCTTGGATCCTAGGTTTTTCTATTAACCCCTTTTTGCCTCCTATATCACTCAGAATAGTTTTGGGTTTTTTTTGTGGGGCAATGAGGGTTAAGTGACTTGCCCAAGGTCACACAGCTAGTAAATGTCAAGTGTCGGAGACCAGATTTGAAATCAGGTCCTCCTGAATCCAGGGCTAGTGCTTTATCCATTGCGCCACCCAGCTGCCCCCTCTCCTCAGAATAGTTTTAAAGAAATTCATAATTGAGGAAAATGTAAATTTTTGTTAGAACTTAGTGAAAATAAAGATATATATTTTCCCATCCAAGCTAATGGACCTACTGAAATCTGGGCTAAGAAGCCCTAATCTAATCCAACCTTCTTGTTTTTACAGGGGAAGAAAATGAAGCTTAGGGATGGTAAGTCACTTGCTCTCAGGGTCATGGTTGAAACAGAATTTCAACCCTGAATTTTGGAATGTTCTCCTGAGATGGGACAGGTGCCCAACATCCATTGATGAAGTGATTGCTCTGGTAAAGAAGAACACACCCTTTATCTCCTGGCACCTCCTCCCACACCCACCCTTTCCTCTCATATAAGAGCATTGTACTTAGAGTCAGGAAGATTAAGTTAGAATCTCAGATGTATCACTTACTGTGGAGATAATAATAGGTATAGTACCTACCTCACCCGATTCTGGTGATGAATAAATGATATAATGGATGGGGACAGCTTTGTAACTAGAAAGTATTATCAAAAGATGAGCTATAATTATTAACTATCATCAGCATCTTCATCTCTCCTAGAAGATTTCTTCAGTTGTTGCCTAACTCTAGCCAGGGCGACCAGATGCTGAACCAGCCTGGTAGAGACTTAAGAGGTCATTCTGATGTGGCTCATTCTGGAGTTTTGTAAGACTCAGGTTGGATAGATGCATACTTTCTTTGCTGTATAGCGATACCGATGACCAAACCCTCCCACCTCTAGGGTTCAGGCTTTGAGTAGTTTTTCCCAATAGTGAGGATGCATATATAGTAATACACATCCACTCTTCCATTCTTTCACTCTGTGACTCATGGGACACATTTATGGAGTAGTACAGGTGGCAAAGTCAACACAACTCAAAATGCTACAGGGTTTTTTCCATGATGTCTCGTTTCATTTATTTCTTTTTTTTTAAAGGGCAATGAGGGTTAAGTGACTTGCCCAGGGTCACACAGCTAGTAAGTGTCAAGTGACTGAGGCCGGATTTGAACTCGGGTCCTCCTGAATCCAGGGCCCCTTGTTTCATTTATTTCTATGACTACCTTTCTGTGAAATGAATAAGGGTGGACACAAATATGTCCCATGAGTCATAGGGTGAAAGAGTGGGCATGTAGCACTACAAATGCATGCTCAATATTGGGGAAAAAAAACTGTTGAAATCCCAAACCCTACTGGTGGGAGAGTTGCTCAGCAGGATCACTATAGAGCAAAGACAGAATGTGTCCGCTAGGCCTCAGTGATTCTTCTTCTTCTTCTTTTTTTTTTTTTTGTTGAGGCAGTTGGGGTTAAGTGACTTGCCCAGGGTCACACAGCTAGTAAATGTTAAGTGTCTGAGGTCGGATTTGAACTCAGGTCCTCCTGAATCCAGGGCCGGTGCCTTATCCACTGCGCCATCTAGCTGCCCGCCTCAATGATTCTTACATGATTTTGCTTTTTAGAATTATAATGACAGGTGCTATCTTTCCTCATTCTGAGGAATGTAAAGGAATCAATGTTGCTTGTTATAGAATACTTTTATGCATACATTTATGCACAGCTACATTAATAAGTAAGGCTTTGTTAGGATCTTTTCGTATTGGACATTTATCCCCTGCTAAGCTCCTCCATGCAGTTTGAACTATCATCTCACATGTAGAGCTTTCTCTAAAACATAATCACATATAATAATAAGGCCTTTGATTCCTCATTTGAGTGAAAAACCCAGTCTGCTGGCAGTGGAGATAATTAACATGAATCTTACAAATGTTAATTGTCCCTTTTTGATTTTACCTTAAAATCAGCTGTGAAGATCTATTTTCTGAGTAACTTAAAGTATCTACCTAGTCCCAATTGGCTTCAGAGAATGTGACATCACAGATGAGCCCCTTTCCATTCCTGTTTGCCAAAATTGAGTAAATCAGGGGATGTTCTGGTTTTATTTGCTTCAACCTGATACTGCATTTACTTACCATAGAACTGGAAGCAGAGGTGGATTTTAAAACCTTGGAACTACTGAAAAAGAGGGTCATGTCAAAAACCCATCAGAGGGGCAGCTGGGTGGCGCAGTGGATAAAGCACCGGCCCTGGATTCAGGAGAGCCTGAGTTCCAATCCGGCCTCAGACACTTGACACTTACCAGCTGTGTGACCCTGGGCAAGTCACTTAACCCCAATTGCCTCACCCCCCCCCCCAAAACCCAACCATCACAGACAGCACTTTTCTTGTACAAAAAGCAAAAGGTGGGAAGCTACCTTGGGAACTGCCAAGCCACTGCTCAAAATTGGAGAATGGCTGCACCATCACTATATTATGGACACATATTTTGAACCCGAAGGGATTCCACTCTCACATCTTCTCGACACATGTCTTGTGCATTAGTTTATTTTTCCACTCCCTACTATCGTTGCTTAAGGCGAGCACTTAATCATTTATTTGGAGAAACATTTGCTGTTAAATGAAGGCATCGAAGTGGATAGGAGAAATCAATCAAATCTTCTATTCGTTTTTTAAACTTCTTTGGGTCTGTGGATCCCTAATTCATATGGCTTCAATAAGTGGCCCTAATTCAGTAAATTAAAGCAAAACTCTGTGTCTGTCCCACCTGGCATATAAAGCTGTAAGTGTAGTCTCAGTAGTAGAATTCTCTAACCATATGAGCTTGGATCATTAAAGATCAAAGGACGCTAGATCTGTCAGAAATAAAAATACTGGCCTTTCCCTTTTGGTGACTATATGAAGGCTTTATTACATTCTTCCAAGAATGGGCACACCCTCTAGAAGAGTGGTGTGTTTTGCCACAGCAAACTTCTCTTTTTATCCCTAAATCTAATGCAAAGTCCCTCCCCTCTTCATCATTGGTTGAGGACTAAGAGATGCACATTCTTCCCTAAATATCTCTACCTATTTCCACCCCTGCCCCCCCCCCAACTCCCAACATGTCCTCCTCCCCATTCAAGCCTCCCAAATCAATCAGACTACTGGCCTTAGGGCCGCCTTCTGTAATCAACTGCAAGACCCCTTTCTTGCCTCAAGACTCCCTCCCAGTGTCTTAGTTGGAGTGAGAATAACATCCCTTTGTCTCTGTTTGAGACAGCATTATTCTGTTTCTAATTGCGATAACAGCATTCTGTTTTTATTTATCTCAATCCCTCCTCCTTTACTTGTTAATTATGCTGCTTTTCTCAGGAAATTTCACTCAGTTTCAGTAGCATTTGGTAACACATCTCTGCTTCCATAAGGTTATATTCTTCTTCTTTGCTTTTGGGTTTTTTGAGTACCATCATCTGGACTCCTCCCCCGAGCCCCTAATATTTGCTCTTTGGTACAGTAATCACTTGCATTCCTTCTACTGCCCTAGTAATTAAATTCATAAAGCATGGGATGAGGCATGGAATTAAATATCAATCCAGAAATGGCACATAGTACAAAGAAACCAATTTGTTTTCACCAACTCCCAGTGAGCCATGATAGCCACTCACTGTTCCAGATGGAATTCCACTTCTGTAGTGGTATATGCACCATTTTTCTAATATTAGTTGCTATTTCCTTCACTACTTTCCCATTATCATCGATTTTTAGACAAGTGCTTAAATCCAATTTCCCATAGATACTTCCTTCTTTGGCCAACAGATGGTCTAGGATCAACCAATGTTGTAACATACCTTCATTCCAAAGCTGTGGCAGTCTGGTTATTATCTCTAACGTGGCTTGCAGTCTGATGACCCTATTCAGAATATAGATTGGGGTTTGATAACCCCAACTTCCATCTTGTACCCAGGTAGCTCACCCATAGACCTGAATTATTTTCTGTGGGGGCCATTCATCTCCCCATCCATTAGCATTCCCTGTGGCAGTAAGTCCTGTATCTGTATTCCTTTTCTGTTTTCCTAACTCCTCATACAACTGAATAGCTAATCCTGTCTCATAGGTAATCCTTCAGGAGGAAAAATTGGGGCCTAATTAACCCTGTCCAACTTTGGGGGAGACACGTGTAAGGAGTTTGACCACAAATCCAATAGTGTCCTTTCAAGACTGGAAAATTCTTGGAACTGGAAAGTTCCTTGGAAAATTCTATCCTCATCGTATTTTTGGTAACAACCCCCATATATAACACAAGGAACAAATGTCAATAACTATCAAGATTATAATAGCAAGCATGGTTAACAGCATTAGCTAATATCAAATCTCTGTGATTTCAGTAGCACAATCCAAGTGTCCATTCGATTAGCAATTTCACCTTGGATCTCAGATGTTCCATGTAGTTGTCTGGTCTCTGGAACTCCTTTTCTTGGGGCAGTCTGGAAGATGTCTTGTCTCCAGGGCAGGTCTTCAGTAGATTTACTTCTCTGGTTTCAAATTACTTTTAGAGACCCCTCAGATGTTCCTGTTAAAATCTCTTGCAAAACAAACCTCAATACAAATTGCTGCAGTTTCTCAAATTCTGCATCTCCAATAACTAGTTCATGTCGTAAAAAACTACCTCAAACCTTATAGTTCTGATCTTATTATCAAAATCCAGGTCTCATAGTTTACCTGAACCTTAACGAATTCATAACATGATTGCCCTATGCCGTTTACAGCTTTATCTAATTCTGTATCTGACAAACAGTATTAACAACACGCCAAGAGGTTACCACTGCCTTGATACATGCAAGCCATATAACCTAAATGTTTCAAAAGGCAGAACTCTTAAATCTTTCCACATTATGTAGATATTCACTTGTAGTAAACGACTTAGAATGACACTTAAGTAATTAATTTCAAAACAGTCCATGTCAAATAAGTTGTCCATGATAAACTATGTTTGTACTATAGGACATGCTCTATATAGACAGGTGTTATTTCCACATTATATAACAAATTCAAATAGAATTGACTTTTCCTTAGGTGTAACAAAATATTCTGTAAGTTACTCCCATCTAAGAAAACTGGTTGCATCCAAATTCCTTTCTTCAAACACTACTTGTTTAGAATATAAAAATGACTAGAATTACTAGGTTTAATAGGTTGAATCTTATACCTGTATCTCACCCAGATATTTCAGTATTAACCTAAGGGATGAAGAAGATCTGTTTGACTTCAGGTAAGAGTCACAAGTGATCTATCAGACAACTAGACCTGAATTCAAAACTGAAAACAATCTAAATTACAGTCTCAATATTAAATCTTAAATAGCAAATCTCTACCCTCGTGGAGTCATAATGAGCAAAAAAAAAAAGTTTACCAGGAGACACACACATAAAGTTTTACATAACATATTTTCACTTGGTTTTTCTTTTCCTTCTGCTAGAGTTTAAACTTATCCTGGTGTAAAGATCAATCATTAGAAATTACTTCTATATAATAAGCAACCTTATAAATTCTCAGTAATACCATTCCTTGTCTAGCTCTTTTCTGGCAAGTTTACAAATTAAGGGGAGCATAGAAGGTCTCTTTTTCTGTGTCTTTTCCCATACAATAATTTACCAAGTTAATAATAATAATTTACCCTTAGTTCCCCAAATTCTTCCAGTGCTTTCCTCTTTGTCTTAGAGAGGAAACAAAACAATTAACATAGTCTATAACAAAAATGGTTGGGAGTCTCATATAATTTGTAATTGTTTCTCATTTTAACACACATACACCAGTTTCAGAGTTACTTTAAAATTGACCAGTACTTTAGTTTTGAAGACTAAATATCCAGCTAGATCTTCCAATCTTGCTTTTTGGATCTTCCTAGATTCATGGACCTTTTAATTGCAGGAAAGCCCTTAAAGTAAAAGTACACTCTTTTTTCCCCCTCAAAAGTTTCCAAACTTTACTCTCAAGTACTCTGTTCACACTGTCAGTGCAAACAATGCCATTTTCTTTTTACTTGCTTTTACCAATCATATAAAATTCTCTGGCCTCATCCCCCACCTCAGTCCCATACTGCTGCAGTCAGCATCAGGGAGGGAAAGAGGGAGAGAGAAAAGGACTTTTCCCTTTTTAAAAATATTTATGTTCTTTGTAACTCCAAATAGCTTAGTTAACAGTATAAGTTCTTAATCACAGTACTTCAGGACACATGGTCAGGGGACCAACAGCTTCCTAACCCATTCATTCCCTTTTTAACAGTAACCAAATTATATACTATAAGAAAACTTTTTGAAACACTTTGAAACAAAACCAATTAATTACCAATCAGGTATTCTTAGTTTAGTTGCATGTGCTTTTGCTCCATATACTTTACACATCTTAGGACTTAGGACTTAAAAAAAATCTTTTTTCTTTGCAACTTTTACACATTACAAATGATTCCTGATTCTAAACTATCCCTAGGCACTCGATGCTATCAGATTGTTCCCCCTAACAATTTTGGAAATGAAAAAAAAACCCATCTTGCCTACTCTTCTTGTGGTTTTGCAGCTATTAACCTTGTAGGATTGAAAGGGTTAATCATCAATCACTTAAAAACAACCCAGCTTTTAGTTTATGGCTATGAATGCCTAGCAGAGAATTTACATTCCAATGTGAATGTAGATATCCTGCATCCTCCCCCAACTTCCCAGCCTGGCCAGAAAGGTTTAGAATCAGCTTTAGGAGCTACAACCACAAATTTCTGTAGATTGTACACACAATTACAGTGTTTGAGAGACACATAAATGTACATAAAACACACATAAGACACAAATGAACCAACAGCTGTGAGATAGTCTTCCCATTTCCCAATTCACCAGCTCCTTCCCAACGGGCTAGAACAGGAAGTGCTATCTCCCAGGAAAAATGCCTTTACCCCATTTACCTTTAAATCCTTTATTTCATTCTGCCCAATTTCCCGGGCATGATTCTTACCATCCCAATTCCCTCAGGACATTTGACAGTCCTGAAATTCACTGAAGAATACCCAATCACCAAGGCATTACTAGATAGCCCTTTCCTTCTCACCTTGGTCTGTGCACAGAATTTGCCGGATTACCCTGGGCATTTTCCTTTTCCCTGGGCATGGCTGACATATCACCAATACACCAGTGCTTTCCCAGCATTCACAGGGTCACCAAAAAACTTCAAAAGTCCCTGGGCTGATAGAATATAGAAACTGGGCAGGACTATCAAGGACCAAAATCAGTGGGATGTGTCTTCCTTCTCCTAACAAAGTCCTGCCAGCCTCGTCTGTCTTCAAGCCCCACATTGGGCACCAAGTTGTCAGAAATGAAAATACTGGACTCTCCCTTTTGGTGAATATATGAAGGCTTTATTACACTCTTGCAAGAATGGGCATACCTTCTAGAAGAGTGGTGTCCTTTGCCACAGCAAACTTCTCTTTTTATCCCTAAATCCAATGCAAAGTCCCTCCCCTCTTCTTCATTGGTTGAGGACAAAGAGATGCACTTTCTTCCCTAAATATCTCTACCTATTCCCCGCCCCCCAACATGTCCTCCTCCCCCATTCAAGCCTCCCAAATCAATCAGACTACTGGCCTTAGGGCCACCTTCTGTAATCAACAAGACCCTGCAAGACCCTTTCTTGCCTCAAGGCCCCCTTCTTGTAAGACTCCCTCCCAGTGTCTGAGTCTGGGTGAGATTAACATCCCTTTGTCTCTGTTTGGTTTTTTAAATTATTTTTTATTTATTTTTAAATTTTTTAAATTTAAATTTTTTCCCCTTTGACTCTGTTTGTGATAGCATTATTCTGTTTTTAATTGAGATAATAGCACTCTGTTTTTATTTCTCTCAGAACCACAGCTGGAAAGGTCATCAGAGATCATCTATTTCAGTTCTCTCATTTTACAGAAGAGGAAACTGAGGCCCGGGAGGGAAGGGAGGGGAGGAGAAGGAACTTACCCAAGGTAACACATAGAATCAAACTTAGAACTGGAAGGGATTGCAGAGGCCATCCAGTCCAACCTCCTCTTTTTTAAAGATGAGGACACCTGGGCCCAGGAAATTTTAGGGGCTTGACCAAGGCTACCAGGGTAGTAAGTGCCTGAGGTGGGATTTGAACCTATGCTTTCTGATGAGTCTTGGGTAGTTTCAAGTCTCAAGACCTAACATCACTTCAGAACAAACCTCAAATGCAATCCTTTCCAGTCTATAAGTCAGGGAATTTCCTGGTGAACCTTGTTTGCTTTTCAGATTGGAAAGAAGCTATGGTGAGTATTGTCAAGTGGTGAATTTGGAAGAGACCGTTTGGGTATCCTCACCTGCCCCCAAGTATGGCCTGTTTTAAATTCTCCTTCATGTCTTTCTCCTCTCCCCTTGAATGTCTTCTCTTCCTATTATACCCTCTTGTGTCAGGGATCTGGGCCACTGAGAGTAGGTGGGTAAGAAGAAGCAGAGAGAAAATCTCAATCTCAGGGGAGTCAACACTATTTTAAAAACCTGCCCGTGTCTGCAGTTTATGTAATGACAGAACTTATATGCATATAACAGTTCTGTGCACATTTTATGTGCATGCCCCCTTGTGGTGCACAAACTACACTGAAATCACCTTTTAATAAAGCCCTGGGGGGCGTCGGGCTCTGAAAAGCTCTATTCCCTTCTGTAATATCCCTTATAAATATATAGTATTTGGCTTCTGTTTTTAACAATTCTTTGGGGTACCCCCAAGGCAACCCATTCTTCTTTTGGACAGACCTAATGTTCAATAAATTCTTCTTTTGATTGAACCAAAATTGGCCTCCCTTTAAGTCCTGCCTATTGTTCCTAGTTCTTTTCTCAAAGGCCAAAAGGAAAAGTCTCATATCTCTTGTGTAGGGAGAACCCTTTGGAAAGAAGACAGCTATTATTTCCCTTCCTAAGACTTCTTCTCCACATCCTTCAACTTATCCTTTTTGGGAGAAGAATTTCAGGTTCATCATCATCTTGTTTGCCTTCCTTTGGATGCCCCCAACCTCATCATTGCCTTCTTAAACTGTGGTACCCAGGAGTGAATTTAGCATTCTGTATGTGGTCTGGACAGAGCAGAATGCAAAGGGACTGATTTCAAGGTAGATGGGAACCCTGAGCTCATTTAAACTGAGGTTCCCACCCTACTGATAAAGAAAACTGGGGCAGCTAGGTGGCGCAGTGGATAGAGCACCAACTCTGGAGTCAGGAGGACCTGAGTTCAAATGTGACCTCAGACACTTAACACTTACTAGCTGTGTGACCCTGGGCAAGTCACTTAACCCCAATTGCCTCACACACACACACACACACACACACACACACACACACAAAAAGATAAAGAAAACCCCTGCAACCAACCTCTTGTGAAAAGCCTTTCTTGATCCCCATTAAATGCCTTGTGCCTTCCCTTTGTTGATTGTGTCCACTTTATCTTTTAGGCAGCTAGTTTACTTGTTTATTGGCTTCTTGTCTTCCTTCCTCATCCCCATTGGACTGTGAACTCCTAAAGAGCAGGGATTTGCCTTTTGTTTTATCTCCAGTCCTTAACACATAATAGGTGCTTAATAAATGCTATTGCTTTTTGTTTTGTCACCAGCCTTAATGCATAATAGTTGCTTGATAAATGCTTATTGACTATCTGACTTAGTGACTTTGATGCAGGTAAAAAAAGCAGGAAGTAGCAGTGCAGGAATTTGAACCCATGTACTTTTTTTTGTTGTGAGGCAGTGAGGGTCAAGTGACTTGCCCAGGGTCACACAGCTAGTAAGTGTCAGATGTCTGAGGCTGGATTTGAACTAAGGTACTCCTGAATCCAAGGCCAGTGCTTTATCTACTGTGCCACCTAGCTGCCCCCTACCCGTGTACTTTTTTTTTTGGTGAGTCAATTGGGGTTAAATGACTTGCCCAGTGTCACACAGCTAGTGTCAAGCGTCTGAGGCTAGATTTGAACTCAGGTACTCCTGAATCCAGGGCCAGTGCTCTATCCACTGCGCCATCTAGCTGCCCCTACCCATGTACTTTTGACTTAAAATCCTTTATTTTTTGCTCCTTTGCACTATGTCTCTCATTCTGTATACTATAAATATCTTAATGCAGCCTTAAATACCATTCAATTTTTGGACTGCCACATCACCCTGGTGACTCAAAACCAAGATCTCCAGAAACTGACAATTTTGATTTGAGACGTAGATTCCCTCTATAGTATTGTTTCCTGTCGCCAGTGATTTTCAGTAGCTGGTGAACATTTGTCACTTTTGTTGTAGGGGAGAATTCTGTACTGGTGGAGGTCGAGTTGGGTGCCCTCCAAGAGTCTATGTGTTTCTATGATGGTGATTTTGGAGCTGAGTAGAGAGAGTAGGTGGGCCTCAACAGGATTCCACAGCAGTTACTTGGGACAGCAAATAATAGATGGGAATAGGGGAGAAGAGATACCAGAACGTTAGAGAATAGAAACTTTTCTCTAAAGTTCTCTTCAAGTTCCTGGTGGTAGCAGTCACCCCACAGCTCCTCAAAAACCTCTCCATGCTGCATTTGGAATACCAACCTAGACTGTGGATGTGAAGTAGGGCCTACATGAGTTGAGCACTACATGAAGCTTTTTTTTTTTTGTACAGGGAAGTGGGGGTTAAGTGACTTGCCCAGGGTCACACAGCTAGTAAGTGTCAAGTGTCTGAGGCTGGATTTGAACTCAGGTATTCCTGAATCCAGGGCCAGTGCTTTATCCACTGTACCACCTAGCTGCCCCTACATGAAGCTTTTTTAAAAAATGAAAGTGAATTCATGTAAATTGAATGCACGTAATTTAGATTATACCCTTTCCTATACCTGGGAATAACCTATGGAAAAATCCATTTGGGAGTGCCATTGAGATCTCAGTAGTATGGAAGGGCTGATACTGAAGCTTTGGTGTCACTTTTTAAAAATCTTTTAGAAACCATATTGCTCTTCTCATTCTCCCCTCGTAATTTTTAAGTACATCTCAGGATGTGAGACCTTCAAAAAACCTTTTGTTCAGAGAGGGGCAGGAAATATGACATATGAGAAAGTCACATTCCCTTAGACTAGTGTGAATTGATTAAAAGTGTGAAAAATGTATATTTTCAAAGAAATACAGTCTTGTTACTTTGAAGCATATAAAGCATTTTGGACTGGGCAAAAGTATTGATGAATAATAGCCCTTTTGAGAACCTGCTTAAATGAAAAGAGAATGAATTGTAATAGCAGAAAGAGCATTGCACTGAGATTGTGGGTTCTAGGCCAGGCTCTGCCATAAAATAGCTATATGATGCTGGCCAAAGTGCAAATTGCCCTGTATATCTGTTTTCTTTTGTGTACAGTGACCCTAGTCCCTGATAAAGACTCCCAGGATTACTTTGTGGTACTTGGTGTGTATTTTGTTTATAATTATTGGTTATATCATGTATAACAGTTATCATCTTGTTCGCTTGTTTGCTTGTTTGCTTGTTTGGTTGGGGGATGCATTGGAGGGAGGGAGAGAATTTGGAAGACAAACTTTATTTCTTTTTTCTTTTTCTAGTTTTTTTTTTGTTGTTTGTTTCTTTTGATTTTGTTTTTTTAGTGAGGCAATTGGGGTTAAGTGACTTGCCCAGGGTCACACAGCTAGTAAGTGTTAAGTGTCTGAGGCTGGATTTGAACTCGGGTCCTCCTGACTCCAGGGCCAGTACTCTATCCACTGTGCCACCTAGCTGCTCCCATGTTATTTATTTTGATAGAATGTAAGCTCCTTGAAATTAGGGGCTGTTTGATTACTTTTTTTCTGTATCCCTAGCCTCTGGCACATAGTTAATGCTTAATAAATGCTTGTCTATTGAGTATTGGTTAAAAGGAGTTCCTCAAGCCGATATCTAACATCTTCTCTCTAGCTCT
This sequence comes from Dromiciops gliroides, assembly GCF_019393635.1. NCBI lineage: Eukaryota > Metazoa > Chordata > Mammalia > Microbiotheria > Microbiotheriidae > Dromiciops > Dromiciops gliroides. The sequence goes on along the minus strand of NC_057867.1, from coordinate 36,962,762 downwards.
ATCATCCTCGCTAAGGACCTCATCACTTCTCAATCAGATTATTGGGCTAGCTCCTTAATTAGTCCTTCCTGCTTCTAGTCTTTCCCCATTCCAGACCATCAATCACTCAGGTGCTAGAGTGATCTTCCTAAAGCATGGATCTGACTGTGTCATTCCCCTGCTCAGAAAAGCTCTAATGGCTCCTTGTTTATTACTAGAATCAAATGCAAATGACTTTTTTTTTTCCCTTTTGACATTTATAACCCTTCACAATCTGGCCTTCACCTCTCTTTGGCCCAATCCAATCGACCTGCTTGTTGTTCTCTAAGACCTTCCATCTTGCCTTCTGTGTCATAACCCCATGTGTGGAAGACATTTCTCCTTCACTGTTGCCTCTTTGCATTAGGTCCCATAGGCTTTAGCCCAGATACTACCTCCTCCCTGAGGTTTTTGCCAATTCTCCCAGGGGCTAAGGTGCCATCCCCACCCATTTTGTTGCATGTATTTTGTATATATTCATTCATTCATTCACTCACACATACATATACATATACACATACATACATACATACATAATATATCCCCCTAAGAGACTGTAAGCTTCCTGAGGGTGGGGACCATTTTCAACCTTCATACTTCTAACCCCATCTAGCATAATACAGATTGCATAGTGAGTGCTTCTCAATGCTTGTCAATTGGTTGCTTCTAATGAAATGGATGCTTTGATAAGTGCTTAGATATTGTTTGTTCTCTTAAATCTTCAAACTGTCATCCTACAGTTGCAGTTGTGAGCTACTCAATTGCTCCGGAAAGCCTTTCTGCTGTAGCTGGCTCAAAGATACGTTTCAGGTCAACACAGGTGGACCTATTAAGGATTTCAAATGAGAGGCCTCGACTTGGACTGCACATATTCCTTTGCAACAAGTCAAGCTCTGTCCTGTGTAGGAAATGTACAGCCTGACACAAGATTATTCAAAGGCTGAGGGGATACATTGTTAGCTGAAATTGGAATGCAAGACTAATTGAGCTATCTCCATTACTGCTAACAATAGACCGCATGCCTCCCTTTGCTTACTCTCATGTAAATGCATACTTCTGATTTCAGATGTGACATTATGGATTCAGAAACCTACACATATAACTATCTAGAATATTCAGGCTTCCATTTATGGAAACTGTTTGATGGATGATACACCCAGTCACAAGGTATCAAATTTCCCACTAACGGGCGTTTTAAAGTATATTATGACAAAACCACATGTCTCCCTCCCCTCACCCCTCCTCCCTGCCTCTACCTCTCTAGGGAATTGAGCCCATTAAAGTTCCTTATTCTCCCATTGTATGAGACACTAGCTGGTATTTCATAATTTAATTAAGTGTGTGAAGGCATTTGGACAGATATTACAGAATTTATCAGGTTTAACAGCTTATAAATTGAATTTCCCCCCTTTACTAAAGACAAAAAAAACAAAACCAGTTTTGGGGACCATATGGAAAATTAATCAGCAAATTGGGGGTAACCCATCCAAAAGGTACTTGACACCTTTGATCACAGTCCAAGGCATTGGGCCCCATTGGGGTTGATTTCTTCCCATTTCCCTCCCTGCCAACACTACTCGGAGAGAGAATCTAGCGGGAAGCCAGGCTAGTCAGTGGTGGCCACATTGCTGAGTGGCCTTTTTATTGGTTATTACTTTATGTGAATGTCACGACCTACCTGATGACTTAATATGCTCCTAATGTATGGATTTCTCTGTCCAGAATTAACCATGCATGATGAACAAAACTCCCGTGTAGGATGCCACTTTGAAATATTGACTGCTTTGGATTCTGTTCTTCTCTTTATGGACTGTATATGCCCGTTTTCTCTTTCACTCATGAGAATAGTGGTTTTGGAATATAGAAGGATTGATTTCTCTCCCCCACCCTCTCTCTTTTTTGCAGGACAATGGGGGTTATGTGACTTGCCCAGGGTCACACAGCTAGTAAGTGTCAAGTGTCTGAGGCTGGATTTGAACTCAGGTCCTCCTGAATCCAGGGCCAGTGCTTTATCCACTGGGCCACCTAGCTGCCCCTCTCTCCTCTATCTCTTCCCATTGGTAGTGGGTTGGCAGAGCTCACCACATTACCTCTGATTTCACTTTTTGTATTTGTTATCATCATCATCATCATCATCATTATTGTTGATGGGTGTGTATGTCATTCTGTATCCAGAGACATGAGGCTTTGGTCTACCTCCTTACCTTACTATGATCATTCACTTATTCCTTGTAATGCTGATAATCTTATCGCTGTATCTGTGTTCCCTCTACCAACCGGGATGTGGTCCACCCATGGAGGCATATTTGTTTCCTTTCCTGGAGCATACTGCAGTCCTTGGCAGCACAGCCCTCACTCAAAGAAGGTGGTTCCAATGGTTTGCCCATTTACTAAAGATGAAACCTATTCATCTTTCCCCATCACCTTTCATGGGACTATGCTTTACTTGCACTGTTTTATTTCTGCTTTTCATGTAATATCAGTCTTGCATGCCTCATTACTCCAGTTTATACTCTGATACTATTTATACTCTGATTGTACTATTCCAATGCACCCCTCCCACAAATTTTCTGAGAGAAGAAAGAAATCAAAATACATGTTCCCTATGTACATCTAAGCTGGGTGGGATACCTTATCCCCTCTGTCTCTTTCTTCCCTTCTCCCCACCAGAGCAACTTCCCACTCTTATTATCCTTCCTAGCATGAAATATAATCATTATGGACAATGAGCTTTCCACAATGGGGCCTCTCTCTGTTAGTGATGTGTTGATTTCATCCATCTTTATTTTTACATGTCTTATCAAAACATCTGTGCAGTTTTCTTGTATTAATTCCTTTAGTATAGTCTTAATGATTTTTAGTTTATTTTATTTAGTTATATTTAGCTTATTTGTTCCTCTGGGAGATCTTTAATCCTTAAATTATCTTTATTATTCCTGTCTTCAAAGTCAATTGCATTGGCTTATATAGAATTCATGAATTTGTTCAAAGTGTTTCCTTTTGCTTTTCTTTTGCCAAATATTCTTCCATTTGTGTATTTTTTCAGCTGTCATGGTCTTTTTCATGAACTTTACTATTTTGATGAGTTTTTCTGTCATGTGTTTTCATTGTCTTGCTCTGTTCTCTCTTCTCTGTTTCTTCAGTGAGAACTCTAATTTCAGACTTAATTTTTCACCTAATATCTAATTCTTTTAAAATTTTTATTCACTTTTGAAGCCAATCTGAAGTTTCTGACTGTGGCTCTGTGATCTCTGGAGAAGCCTTAGAATTTATTTTATTTTATTTTTTGCTTCTTTTCCTTCAGTGTTAGGTGTTACTTTCCTTGAAGGTATGAAATTTACTGTGTTGTAACCTTTTTAAAAATGTCTTGCTCATTTGTCATTATGTCATAATGAGTTTCACTTTGGGATCATCTGTTTTCAAAGGTGGGCTTGTAAGCAGCCCTTCTCTCTGTGGGCTTTTTGTCTTTTAGTCTTTCTCTTATATTCCCAGTAGCTTGTCTCAGTATTCCCTCCTCATTCTTTGGTCTCTCCCCACTTCACTGCTATGGTTTCAAGTCTTTTCATAGAACCCCAGAGTTTAACCATTTCTGTCTCCTTTATTTGGGTTATATGGAGGCTCAGTTGGGTCCCTGCCCTATGTCAATTCCACTGGGAGAGGACTAATTACAATTAAGTTCATTGCCCTTTCCTTTGAGCAACGAAGCTCCTTTCCTTTTAGAATACTTAATGGTTTTGAGTTTTTCTTTCCTTCCTCATAGTTACAATTTTAGTCTATTGTGGGTCTTAGCAGACCTTTTTTTGTCTTTTATGAGGGTTTGTGTGTGTAGAGTTTGGGGAGGGGGTCAGACTTGGGTCATTGACGTGAGGACCTTCCACAACCAGAGGCCGGGTTGCTTGTACTGCCTCTGGGCAATGTGGATTGGATTGAGGGTAGGTAAGGTAGGTGGGCATTTTAAATATTTCTACTATCCGATATTATTTTAGTAAGTTTTTAACCATGTATTCTCTGTTTGTCTTTTTTATTATTATTGATAAAGCCTCACTACAGGTTTGGTACATGATTTTTCTTGTTTGTAGGTTATTGGGTTCAGGAAGGTATGCCCCAAACGACCAGGTATCCACTATCAATGCTACTGCTTGAGTGGCATCTTAAAGTGGATAGAGTACAGGAACTCAAGTCAAGATGAACTGAGTGCAATATAACCTTAAACACTAGCTGTGTGACCTTGGACAAGTCACTTAGATTCCATCTGCCTCAGTTTCCTCATCTGTAAAATAAGGGTAATATAACAACACTTATTTCTTAGAGTTGTTAGAAAAAATTAATTTTATCAAGTTCTATGAAAACATGACAGTGCTTTATAAATGCTAGCCATTACATTATTATTGTTATCCACCATTTTGCTGCTCACATGATCTCTTTTTTTTTGGGGGGGGGTGAGGCAGTTGGGTTTAAATGACTTACCCAGGGTCACACAGCTAGTAAGTGTCATGTGTCAAGCTAGATTTGAACTCAGGTCCTCCTGAATCCAGGGCCAGTGCTTTATCCATTGTGCCACCTAGCTCCCCATCATTGTGTTTTTAATAACCAGTTATGATGTTGCAGAAATGGTAATTTTATTGCACATTAAATATAGGTTCATTACCAAAAAAAAATCTTGTTTATCATGAACGAGGGTATTTATAGGTATTAACTAATTACAGTGCTGCTTCTTTTAAATAGATGGATTTCTTGTTGCTAATGACATTTCTCAAAGGTTTAGTTGATATTTAGAGGAATTATTATAATAGTCTGATTTGACTAATTCAGGTACTGCCAACACATGTAAATACATTGTACTGAGTGGTTTTTTTTAGAGGAAAAATGGTAGATCTTGGGTTCCTCAAAATGTCACTTTAGCTATGTTTGTCATCAGCTCAGAAGCCTCTAAAGCATCTTTGCTTTTTAGCCATATTTCCCCAGATCACAGAGCAAACATGAACAGTGTCATTTGTCTCAAATAGTCATGCCATTTCCCCTATTCTTTGAATTGGTCTTACGGGTAATTCTTTCCCTTTTTTGTGGAATAAGGAGGAGGTACTCTGTCTCTTTGTTTTGAGATCAATCAGCAGGCATTTATGAAGCCCTCACTATGCACCAAACACTTAACCGGGGACTGGGGATATACATGCAAAGAACGAAAAAAAAAAAAGTCCCTCCTCACATGAGCTTCTATTATAATGGAGCAGTGAATAACTCCATACAACACACACACTGCAATGGGATAAAGATAAAAATTACAAACTTACATGTACACACACACACACACACACACACACGCACACAAGTTGGACACAGGTTAGTTTGGGAAAGTGGTTAAGGGGATCAATAAAGACTTTGTGCACAAGCACAAGCTAGTGTTTGAGTAACATCTTAAAGGAAGAGGAGGACTCTATGAGACCTAGGATAGGTGAGAGTACATTCCGGGTATGTGGGATGACCAATACGAAGGCACAGAGATGGAGCATCTTTTGTTGTTATTGTTCACCCTTCATCTTTGAAAAGGATCAATGCCATCATGAGGATGATGTCTTGACTTGCACATGAGTTGGATTTAAGTGAGGCAGAGCTTTAAAAAGTTATCAACCTCACTCTTTCTTCCAGAGTCATTGGAGTCCAGTTGCAGGACAAAATTCAAGGTGACTGGTGATGGCTTGGGATGCAGTAGGTGACCTTGACCTTTTTAAAGTAAGGTCTTAGTGTCTTTTGTGACGTAGAGGGAGAATGCTAGTTTGTTTGGGTTTCAGAGTGTAGGAGGGAAAGTGATGTCTAATGGAAAAGAAAGAAATCTTGTTCCAGGATGTGAAGAGCTTTAAACGATAAATGGAGTAGTTTATATATTTTATCCTGGTGACAGTAGGGAGCCAGTAAAAGTAATTGGGTAGGCACATGGTCAGATTTGTGCTTAAAGAAAATATACATACATTTAAATTATATTATATACACGCATATACCTATATGTATATACATGTGGATGCATATGTATGTGCATGCATATATCTTTATCTTTATCTCTTTTAGACATGGCAAATGCATAAATTTGTTTGACTATACATGTTTGTCTCAGGGGTTTTGTTTTTCTTTTATTAATTATGGGGTAGTGGAAGTGAGAGGGAAGATTTTTTGCTAATTGAAAAAAGGAAAATTTAATTATAGATAAATACACATCACCTCAGACATTTAAAAAAAGAGAGAGGGGGCAGCTAGATGGCGCAGTGGGTAGAGCACTGGCCCTGGAGTCAGGAGGACCTGAGTTCAAATCCGGCCTCAGACACTTAACACTTTCTGGCTGTGTGACCCTGGGCAAGTCACTTAACCCCAATTGCCTCACAAAAAAAAGAGTGCTTATTGGCAATATCATTGAAAAAGCAGAAAAGACCAGAGATTAACTGGGAAAGAGTCTAGATGGTTGCTTTCTTCCCTGATCTATACAAGGTGAGTGGCTTGCTCTCTCTCTTTTTTTTTGTCTTTTGAACTTCTCTCTTCTCAAGCAGCCTTACCTGTAACCTCAGCTTATTCAGTGAATTTGAACCTACATTTAATTTCCTTCTATATTCATTAGAAACTGGGAGAGACCTTTGAGAACATTTAGCCCAACCTCCTTATTTCCCATGGACAGTTGGGGCTCAGAAAGCAGCACGGACAAAGTCACGCAGCTGACTGGACTGGCACTAGGAACCCGCTTCACCTACTTTGCCTATTGCTCTCTTGACTACAACCCACCATGTCAATATTGCATTTGCTGTTAATGCAAGCATCTAAAGGTCGAGTTCATAAATCCTCAATCCCATTTGTACTAAACCAGGGTTTCACTTTGGATCAATACAATCCTGATTCTTTGAGATGTTGCTTAATTTATGCAACCATGGAGAGCCTGAGAGGTTGCAGTTCTAAATTTTTAGAGTTTATCAAGGAAGAGTTTGGCACAGGGGATGCAGAGACAAAAATGACACACTCTCTGTCTTTAAGGAATATAGGATCTACAAAGGAGATACAACATATACACAGAGAAGTAAAGATGGGACATAGAAATAAATTTTAAAAGCATTTACTAAGTGCTTACTATGTGTCAATGCACAAAGTAGCTCGGCTGCAGGGCAGATGGAAAGGGCTTGAAGTCCTAAGGGTAAGTAGTTGGGCTGCTCTTGCACTTGTTATCACTCCTACGGTCTAGGCATGCTGCTCTTGGTGAAAGGAAGGCAACAGCGCTGGGAAACTCTGGTGGCACGTCTTTAGGATGAAACTCATCTGTAGGAATTTGAGTAGGGTCAGTCATTCTTCCACCATTTAGTACACTGGTGGGCTTTCAAAGCAGGATGTGTTGCCTTATAGTTTTGCAAGTGTTTAGCTTCTCTATCATGACTCTGAGCTTGGGAGTTGTTTTATTTTGTTTATTTCAAAAAGTAAATTCTAGGGTAAAGGTAAAATGAAAGGAATAGGAATTTCTCAACCTAGGTCTTCAGTATGAAATATTTGTTGGGGATCGTTGGAGACATTTCAGATTAGACTAATTGAAAGGATGCACGAGGTTGGCAGACTAGTGAGGTGAGAATTAAATTTCAAAATCTGGTGAGTTTATACAGGATGTGTTTACTATTCCATGGATTATGGCTGCTGGTGTTATCACAGAAATACAGAAATAGAGTACATTTGGTTGAATATCGCTTTCGACACTATCGATTAGCAATTAAAAGATGAATTCTCAAGATCAGTCTTTTCTCTAGTATGCACTGCCTGTGTGATTCTGGGTAAATCCCTCAAGCTCTATGTGTGGCCTCATTTTCTTCAACTGGTCCATGACAGGGTGGGCCAAATGGCCTCTGAGATACTTCCTAGTTGTAGAACTATGATTCTGTGTGTGACCCCAGGCAAGTCTCTTCTCCCTGGGTCTTAAGCTGCATATCTATAAAATTGGGGGGATTTGTTGGACTTAGCGGAATTTTAAGGTTCCTTCCAGGTCTTGTTCTATGACCCTGTTAAATTTAGTGGTAAATTTGTGAATCTTTCCCTTATCTCCTGGCTAGGTGGTACAGTGGATAGAGCACTGGCCCCTGGAGTGAGGAAGACCTGAGTTCAAATCCCATCTCAGACACTCACTACCTGTGTGACCCTGGGCAAGTCACTTAACCTCAGTTGTCTTAAAATATCCTGGGCCATCTTTGCTTGTCCTGATATATAGTTTGCCATGAGACCCAGATGGCTCTGGAGGAGAGGGTGAGGCTGGTGACCTTGCACAGCCCTCCCTCACTTGGTTGTTTTTTTTTTTTGGGCAGGGCAATTGGGGTTAAGTGACTTGCCCAGGGTCACACAGCTAGTAAGTGTTAAGTGTCTGAGGTCGAATTTGAAATCAGGTCCTCCTGAATCCAGGGTCGTTGCTCTATCCATTGTGCCACCTAGCTGCCCCTAGCCCTCCCTCACTTAAAACCAATTCAGTGCAAGTCATGACATCACCCTGATGTCATGGTCCTCTTTGAGAATGAGGGACAAACAACAACAAAAACAAGATCCTAGCTTCTTAAATTGTGGGTCCCAATCCCATATGGGGCCAGAAAACTGAATGTGGGCATTGCAAAAAATTTGACAACAGTAAAAGATTATGTATACCTATTTTATATACCTATATACCCAGAGTTATGTAAAAAGTTCTCGGGGGGAAAAGGGATTGTGAGAGGAAAAAGTTTAAGAAGCCCTGGACTAGAGCTATGTATGTCATGATCTTTTTCATCTTCCAAAGCTGTAGTATAGGTCCATCTTGTGCCCAGGATAGTGTACCATTCTTATGAAGGAGGGAGAAATCTAATTATTAGTCTACAGGCATTTGTTAACTACTTACTGAGTGTCAGGCATTGTGCTAAGTGCCAAAGATATAAAGGAAGGCAAAAACACGATTCCTGTTGGCAGCTAGGTGGTGTAGTGGATAAAGCACCAGCCCTGGATTCAGGAGGACCTGAGTTCAAATCAGACCTCAGACACTTGATACTTATTAGCTGTGTGACCCTGGGCAAGTCACTTAACCCCAATTGCCTCACCAAAAAAAAAAGAATAGAAGGATTGCTTTGCTTTGTTGAAGGTGCAGTTGAGATGAGATGATCTAATTTTTGGGGGGGGCCCAGTCAGCTTCTTTTTTGAGATGATAGCTCTGTTCAGTAGCATGTGGATGGAAGCAAGGGGGCAGATGATGTGAGTCAAAGAGGGTTGGAGATTGACAAGAGGCTAAGGGCCAAGGGATTTGACAGTTGAACTGATTGACCAAGAGTTTGAGATTGGGGAGGATGAAGAGTGTGGCCAGCCTAAGGTTGATGGCCTGCAGAAGAACTTGGGGGTGGAGGGATTGGAGAACAAAGCAAGGATGAAGAACAGTGTAAGAAGTTGTAAGGCTGAGAGAAAACTGAAATAAGAGCGTGATCAGATAAGAGAACTTCAGAGTTCTTGAAGGGGGAAGTGGAACACTTGTGACTGATGGCAAGATTAAGACCATAACCATTTTTGTGTGTAGCTAAGCTGGAGGGGAGTTGGCAAGGAGGCGAAGGTTCATGGCAGTTGAGTAGACTGAAGAACTGGGAAGTAAGATTACTTGACAGTATCAATGTGAATGTTAAGCCTCATTTAATGTGTTTTTGGGATTGTGTGGTGGTCTTGATAAATGGAACAAATTGATGATGGGTGGACTTTGCAATTTCAAGGCCTAAGAAGGGAAGTAGTGATGAGACCACCAGGCTGACACACTGCCTTTGAGCCTGCATATGTGTATAAAGAAATTAGAAAACTTAGCCTTTCTTTGTCTGGAATCCTCATAACTCTTGACTTTTCCTTTGTAGGTCCCTAAGTCTCACAGGAACCTCACTCCTTAGACCAATAGAGAGTGGAACAAACTATACAGGTCAGAAAGTGTCAGTGGAGTCATGGGAGGGGAGGGGAGGGCAGGCCAGGCCACGGGCAGGGGGAGTGGCATTCTCTTCAGTTGTCTTTTTTTTTTTTTGCAAGGCAATGACTTGCCCAGGGTCATACAGCTAGTAAGTGTCAAGTGTCTGAGGCCAGATTTGAACTCATGTCCTTCTGAATCCAAGGCTGGTGCTTTATCCACTGTACCACCTAGCTGCCCTTGGGTTGTCTTTGAACAGAATGTTTTAAGCACTGTTATCCTGTTTGAGAATCACTGAATGCTATGTTATGGTGATAGGTTCTTGCCCATGACTCTGGATTTTCAAACTAATACTCTTGGAAGTTTTTGGCTTGACTTCAGTCTACATGCTGGCTGAGCTGGGGCTGTCTCTTGAATTGTTTGTCAAAAGTTGTTTGTGGAGTTTGACAAAAAGATGGACTCCCTCAAAGTAAAGACTATGAAAATGTGGGATCTAGGCATCTCTTACTGGCTCAAGGGAAGAATAGAACCAGGTAGACCTTAGATGAATTCATAAGTAGATGAAAAAAACATATTAGACTCTTACTATCTCCAGACACTGTTCTAAGCTCTGGCAATTTAAATATAGAATTGGCAACAGTCCTGCCTTCAGGGAGTTTGTATTGTAGTGGAAGAGACATATAGGAAGGAGCCACAGAGGGATATTCTGTTTTGAGAAGTGCAGGAATGGTGATTAGAGCTAAAAGCCTGTTTGATTGACCAATCCTATCCAGGAGCAACGTCAGTATAGTTTTGATTAAATACAACCAGAAAGGTAGGTTAGGGTGGGGCAAAGGGCAGCCAGGAGGGTACCTATGATATTGCAAGGCTGCTAGAAAGAAGATAGCCTGGGAGAAAAGTGGAAGATGTTGGGAGATAGGGGGGATCACATGAGACCAGTTAGAATTTCATGAATGATGGATTCATTATATGAGTGAAAAGTTTGGTCAATCATCAATCTTTTAATTTTTCAAAATCATGGAGAACTTCTACCATTAATCCCCCCAATATGTCTTGGGGTATAACCATTGGAGAGAGGACCCCTGGGCTAGGTTGTCTGGTCATGCATGGTGTTTTGTGTGTGCAAATTCACCACTGTGGGAGGCTGGTGAACTTTTTCTAGAGCTCTTTAAAAAACCAGATCATTTCCCACTATTAGGGAGGGCTTGGATATGAATTTGTTGGAGGCTGGGGAGTGGACTGAATGACACCTCAAGGTGCTTTTTATTTCAGTTAATCGCCATCTACCTCCTTTGTTCTCTCTTCCCACTTGCCTCACCCCTGCCAGTGTTGAGCCAAAGCCATTTAGAATATACTTCCCAAATGTGCCACCTACACTTACCAAGAATATGAGCTCTAAGTACCTTACTAGAAAAGGTTTGAGGTGTAATCTCTCCCACCATCGCTCCTGGTTGTCACTCATTTCTCTGCAGTGGGGATGGGTGGCTGCTTTGGCTCTGGAGGGCTTCAAGGGATGCTCCTTTTAATTATATGGAGCTAGGATCATCAGAAAGACCTATTTTGGTCCAGTTGGAGCTCAAACAAACTGACCCAATAACAGAGTCCGGGACAATGGATATTTGTGCTCAGACACAGTTGTAGATGGCTAATGATTCATTACCACTGAGCCAGATGAAATTGGATGGATCTGCATGGGGGGGGCATCTTGACACCTCCTATTGTCGTCTTGAGCCAGAGATTGTTGGCACAGAGAGACAAGAACTTATTTGAACAGAGATGGCTTAGAAAAGTGTGGCCAGCTCAGTGAAGGGAGTATAGGGAGTTTCTGAGTGAACCTTGCTTTGAGTGAATTTCTTTCCATCCCCTAAGCCAAAGTTGCAAAACTGCTAGATCATGGGGGAGATTCATGCAGTCATTCATTCAACAGGTTTCTGTTGAGCACCTATCAAATGAATCATTTGTCTTTGTTGTTACAGATGGCCTTGTACGGGCACCAGTGGTGGGATGCAGGGTGAAAGGGTTTTTTGTTTATTTGTTTGGTTTTTTGTTTGTTTGCTATTTAGCAGGAGTCTCAAATGTTTAGGCACTAGATTGCAACTTGGGGTTCAAAGTCATTTAGACACTCCATTCAGTCAGTCAAAAAGGCCTACTATGTGCCAGGTACTGTGCTAGAAACTACTTGACAGAGAGAGCTGAGGCAGGAAGCAGAGAAATATAAAGGGTTATTTTCCCCTAAGTTTTTATTCATCTCCTGTTTTTATGTCACCTATGTTCCTCTCTTGCTAACCACTGAACCATCCCTTATGGCAAAGAATTAAAAAGGAAAGGGAAGTGGGAATTTCAGCAAAACTAACCAGCATATTGGCTTAGTCTGACCCTGTATGTAGTGTTCCTTCACCTCTGTAAAAGTGACAACTTGGGCAGCTAGGTGGCGCAGTGGATAAAGCACAGGCCCTGGATTCAGGAGGACCTGACTTGACACTTACTAGCTGTGTGACCCTGGGCAAGTCACTTAACCCTCATTGCCCCACCAAAAAAAAAAAAGTGGGGCAGCTAGGGGACACAGTGGATAAAGCACCAGCCTTGGATTCAGGAGGATCTGAGTTCAAATGCGGCCTCAGACTCTTGACACTCACTAGCTGTGTGACCCTGGGCAAGTCACTTAACCCTCATTGCCCTGCAAAAAAAAAAAATCCAACCAACCAACCAACCAAAAAAAGTGACAACCTTAGTTGAAATATTAGGAACTGATGCCATTTGAAGACTAATCAGAAGTAGCCACCTGGCTCCAGCATGACCCTGTGAAACAATGGGAGAAATGAGATTAGATCCAAATACCATTTGTAAAGGACATAGCTGCCCCTCAGCCTCCTTTACCTCTAGGGTACATGGGGGATTGGGAATGTTGGTGAGCTTCCTCGGAATCCTCAAGACCATACTTCTGCCTCTTGGTGTCACTAACTTGTCCCCACTGCACTGTTCCTTGACGCACATGAATGGTACTCGGAGAAGTTGTCACGTGTGGGCAATTGCAAGAACACTCACCAGAGGCAGCCTTGCCACCCACTATTACCCTAATGCAGAGAGAGAAGGAAATTACAGACACAGTAGCCACCCAACTAGAAGAAGCTGTTATTGTCGCCCACCGCTTTAATGGAAAGGAACATATGATTAGTGTCAAGTGCCACCCTGGGCAGATTATCAGTGGCAGCGATGACTCAGTGCAAACCCCCCGACCCTATGGTTGCCTTTGGCTGGAAGGAGGAAGAGGAGAATAAATGCATCTCTTATGGAACAAGGTCAGGTTCAGGATGGATTCTGTCCTCATTGGCATTTTGGAGAAACCCTTCCCCAGTGATGTGCTGAGCACTAATATTTGTGCTGCTTTTTACTTTTTTTTAGAGTGCTGAAGGAACATTAAAAAAATGCACCAAAGAAAACAAAAAGGTTTAGAAGGACACACAAGGAGGGCAATTTGATTTCTACCTTGTTCAATTTAATATGATTTTTTAAAAAAACCCTCTATACAATAGATGTTTGCAATTGCTTATGAATTCACTTTTTTATTCTTTGAACATTGAAATGTTCTTGTTGATTGAATGTTGTTAGTAATACCAAAAATATTTAAAATTGCACTTTTATCTTAGCTCTCCCATAAGGGGAATGAAAGGGAAGAATTTCGTTTGGGAAAATACCCCATACCATTGGCCTGTTGGTAAAATGGAGATGTTAGCAGGCCAGGATCCAGTCCACTTTAGCTGTGACCCCACTGAGTGCCACTCTCCCTCAGTAAGAGAAACTGGAGAACTGATCAACGTTATCTATATTTTAAAATTGAATTGAAATTTTTTAATGAACAAAAATCAACTCTCTTCCCATACTCTACCCCTCAACCGAAAAAAGGGAAAGAAAGGAAAACCAAAATCTTGTAACAAATATGCTTAGTCAAGCAAAAGTTCTCACATTGACCAGGTCCTAAAATATATGTATATTTAATTCTGTATCCTGAGTGCATCACCTCTCTGTCAGGAGGTGAGGTGACATGGTTCATTATCACTCCTCTGGAATGATGGCTTATCAGAGTTGACCAGAGTTCTTACAGATTTCAAAGTTGTTTTTATAGAGTTGTTGTAATTGTTTAAATTGTTCTGATAGATAAAATATTGGTTAATTTGATTAAAAAAAGAAAGAAGAAAACCAAATTACCAGTATCAAAAATGAAAAGGGTGATGTTACCACCAATGAAGTGGAAATTAAATCAATAATTAGGAATTATTTTGCCCAACTGTATGCCAATAAATTTGACAATCTAAATGAAATGGATGAATATTTACAAAAATACAAACTGAAGAGGAAATAAAATCCTTAAATAAACCCATATTAGAAAAAGAAATCGAACAAGCCTTTAATGAACTCCCTAAATTGTTCTGTATGGGGCAGCTAGGCGGATAAAGCACCGGCCTGGGATTCAGGAGGACCTGACTTCAAATCGGGCCTCAGACACTTGACACTAGCTGCGTGATCCTGAGCAAGTCATTTAACCCTCATTGTCCTAGCCCCCCCAAATTGTTCTGGAACATGTGGGAAAATTGGAATATCAATGTATTGTTGGTGAAGTTGTTAACTGATCTAACCATTCTGGAGAGCAATTTGGAACTATGCCCAAAAGACTATAAAATTGCATACCCTTTGACCCAGCAATACACTACTAGATCTATATTCCAAAGAGATCATAAAAAGGGGAAAAGGAATCATGTATACAGAATTATTTATAGCTGCTCTTTTTGTGGTGGCAAAGAATTAGAAATTGAGGGGATGCCCATCAATTGGGGAATTGCTAAACAAGTTGTGGTATATGAATGTAATGGCATACTATTGTGCTTTAAGAAATGATAAGCAGATGGATTTCAGAAAAAACCTGGAAGGACTTACATGAACTCATGCCAAATGAAATGAGCAGAACCAAGAGAACATTGTATACGGCATCAACATTGTGTGATGATCAGCTGTTATAGACTTAGCTCTTCTCAGCAATACAATGATCCAAGACAATGCCAAAAGACTCATGATGGAAAATGCTCTCCACATCCAGAAAAAGAACCATGGAGTCTGAATGCAGATTGAACATACTATTTTCTCTTTTGTTGTTCTTGTTTCATCTTTTTGTGTGTGTTTTTTTCCTTTTGTTCTGATTCTTCTCTCACAACATGACTAATGTGGAAATATGTTTAACGTGATTGTAATATATAACCTATATCAGATTGCTTGCTGGCTTTGGGAAGGGGAAAGGAAGGGAGGGTGGGAGAAAAATTTGGAACTCAAAATCTTACAAAAATGAATGTTGAAAACTATCTTTACATGTAATTAGAAAAAAAATACTATTAAAAAAGGAATTGTTTTCCTGGTTCTGCTCACTTTACTCTGTATTAGTATATACGAGTCTTCACAGGTTTTTCTGAAACTGGCCCTTTTATCATTTCTTATGAAACAGTGAAATTCCTTTACATTCATATGGCATAATTTGTTGAGCCATTCTTCATTTGAATAATGTCTCTTTAATTTATAGTTCTTTGCTCCTGAAAAGAGAGTTGCTATAAGTGTGTGTGTGTGTGTGTGTGTGTGTGTGTGTGTGTGTGTGTGTATGCGGTTCCTTTTCTTCTTTCTTTGACCACTTTAGGATATAGGCCTAATTGGCCTATTGGGTTGTTGGGTCAAAGGGTATTGCGCAATTTTGTAATCCTTGGAACATAATTCCACTTTGATTTTCAGAATGGTTGGCCCAGTTCAGGGCACTGCCAAAAGGGCATTCATGTGCCTGTTTTCCCAAAGCAGGATTTTCAGTCTTGTCTTTTGAAAACTCATTTCAGCAGTGACCTGCCCTCAAGATTCTCATTTGGTCATGCAGCTTGACCTTATTTGCTTTCCTTCCTCTTCATGATGCTTAAGATGGGCATGCTGGGGCAGCTAGGTGGCGCAGTGGATAAAGCACTGGCCCTGGATTCAGGAGGACCTGAGTTCAAATCTGGCCTCAGACACTTGACACTTACTAGCTGTGTGACCCTGGGCAAGTCACTTAACCCCCATTGCCCGGCCAAAAAAACCCAAACAAACAAAAAAAGATGGGCGTGCTAACTCCAGGCTGCTCCAGAGAAATCTCTAAGGCCATGCTCAAAAAGATGCCACCAACCTGATGAACTGAATGGCAAAGGTCTGTTCTCCACCTGGAGAGTCTGACATCTCGATATTGCTGCTCTCTGGCATGAGAACCCAGGAGTTCAGGGCTAGACTTTATTGTGCCTTTGACTTGGCCTACCTTTAGTCACGGTCCTTTAGGATCTTCAGAGATAGCTCAGATAGTGCAGACACAGCTCACAGATAGTTACACACATTCTAATGTAATATGATTCTTCCTTCTTTAGTCCTTTCCTTCCTTCTATCTTTTCCTTTCCCTCTTCTTTTCTTCCTTCTCTTCTCTCTCTTCTTTCCCGTGTTTCCTTCTCTTTCAGTCTCTCTGGGTTCATCTCTCCCTCTTTGCTATTACCCTCTGTGCCTCTTTGTTTTTTTTTTTTTCCCTCTCTTCTCCTGATTTACTTCTGTCTCTTCTCTTTTATTTCCCACCCCTCCTTCCTTCCCTATTCTCCCTCTTTCCTTCCCTATTCTCCCTCTCTCACTCCTTATCTTCCCTCTCTCCTTCCTTATCCTCCTTTTCTCCTTCCCTATCCTACCTCTCTCCTTCCCTATCCTACCTCTCTCCTTCGTTATCTTCCCTCTCCTTCCCTTTCTTTTTTTTTCTTTTTTTCTTTTTTTTGTGGGGCAATGAGGGTTAAGTGACTTGCCCAGGGTCACACAGCTAGTAAGTGTCAAGTGTCTGAGGCCAGATTTGAACTCAGGTCCTCTTGACTCCAGGTCTGGTGCTTTATCTACTGTACCACCTAGCTACCCCCTCTCCTTCCCTATCTTTCCTCACTTCCTTCTTTCTTCCTCTCTGTCCTCCCTTCCTCTCCTCCCCTCCTGCTCTCTCTTCATTCTTTCTTGCTTTATATTCCTTTCTTCCTTCCATGCCACTCTCTTCTCTCCTTTTTTCTTCTCTGCCCTCCCCTCCCCTTCCCTCCCTCCTTTTTCTCCTCTCTCCCTCCACCATGCCTTTGTCTCTCTGTTCTTCTCTCCCCCCTCCCCCATGGGTCCCACTGGTTAAATAAAACAAGGCCTGCTAATAGCTTGTGTTTTATTGCAGTGTCCCTTCTGATATCAAAGCATCAGGCTGCCTTTACAAATGATATTAGTTAAAATACAATATATGTTTTAAAAGGTTTTTTAAAAGTTGCTTTTATTTGGGAGTTGAATTATGTGGCTATTGCTTCTAGGGCAGTAGGGTGTGATCTATGTGCATATAATTATTTCCTGCAAATTAACTTTTATTATTTCTCCCACTTCAGTGTGGGGCTGTGCTCTGTAATTCATCCTTTTTGCTTGAAACAGAGGCAGTCAGAGGTAATTGCGGTAAAGTAATTCTCTAATCAGGTAGAGGAGGGGAAGGTGCAGGCTGGGGCCCAGGCCGGGCCCATAATGAACTGGTTCAGGCTCAAGGCCTGCTGCCCAATCAGGTCTTCTGAAGTCAATATTTCACCACTTTCCAGCCCCTTTCCTCTTAATGTAATAATGCCTGTGATACATCCTGCCCCAAGCCTGATTCATTGGCTCCCATCTGACGTGGGGAAATAAATGCAGACCACAGATCTTGTGGAAGCTCACTTGCCTCATGGGTATTTTCCATTTATATTGTCTTCTTATGTTGAAATATACATTGACAGTCAGCATGCCCAACTCCAACTCTTTCCCCACCTTGTACCTATGGATTTAATTGCCAAATTAGAAGTCAGCTGGTGGATGGGACCATCTTGCCCATTGAAGGAGATTGCATCAACTCTGAACATCTTCCTTAATCCCATTTGCCTCAGGTCGTCTTCCTGTTTGAACATCTTCCTTAGCTCCCCATTTAATGGCAACATATCAAATCTTTTTTTTTTCCAGGGCAATGAGGGTTAAGTGACTTGCCCAGGGTCACGCAGCTAGTACATGTCAAGTGTCTGAGGTCAGATTGGAACTCAGGTCCTCCTGAATCCAGGGCCAGTGCTTTATGCACTGCGCCACCTAGCTGCCCCCCATATCAAATCTTGATTCCTCATTCTGGCATTCTACGTCTTCCAGTCATGATGTGCCAACCCCCCACTTCTTCTACAGCCCCATCTTCTACTACTCCTCAACACTCAGCTTCCATCTCCCCCTTGTTAGCATGTTTGCCACAGGGTCCCTCTGACAGACCGTTGGCCTTCTTGTTTCCTTGCTGGAGTGGCCTCACCTTCCCAAGCAAGTCTGGCCTGTCCTTTAAGTGGAAAGGAAGCGTAGGGAACAACTGACCCAACTCCTTCAATTTGCAGTGAGGAATCAGGTCTCGAGAGAGAGGTAAAGGTTCAAGGTCTCCCAGTTGGTCAGGAATTGGGTCAAGGTTAGAACTCAAGCTCTCTGGTGGCAAATTCAGTCCCCTTCCCATGTCACACTGATGATTCCTGTTACCTCTTCCTCTGGGCTCCTGTGAGGACTTTTAGTCTATGATATAACACTGAGGAACTGGCACACAAAGGTTTGCAAAGCATTTGTTGTTGTTGTTATTGTTTTGTTTTGGTGGGGCAGTGAGGGTTAAGTGACTTGCCCAGGGTCACACAGCTAGTGAGTGCCAAGTGTCTAAGGCTGGATTTGAACTCAGGTCCTCCTGAATCCAGGGCTGGTGCTTTATCCACTGCAGCACCACCTAGGTGCCCCCTGCAAAGCATTTTATGGACATCATCTCACCAGATCCTCAAAGCAACCCTTTGAGGCCAATCCTACAGTATTAGCCTCATTTTACAGATGAGGAAACTGATAAGTTGGAGAAATGGAACGTTTTGCCCAGGCCACATTGCTAGTAAGTTGCCAGAGGCTGGATCCAAGCACTGGTGTCTCTCTGGACTCTGAGCATGGCACTTTTTCCAGGACACCACACTGCCTTCTTTGTCTCATTCGTTTTTATTTAACATACATGTTAGTGTGGCATCACACGAGTAGATAAGAGTCCCAAGCTTGAAATCAACAAGAGCTTGGGTTTTATCCTGCCTCTGACACTGCCACTATTAATCACTAGCCTTTATAGAGCACTTTAAGATTTACAAAGCATTGGGGTGCATAGCATAGGCTCTGGCTCTGGCTCTGGATTCAGGAGGATCTGAGTTCAAATTCAGCCTCAGACACTTGACACTTACTAGCTGTGTGACCCTAGGCAAGTCACTTAACCCCAATTGCCCCCCCCAAAGATTTACAAATCATTTTACACGTGTTATCTCATTTGATCCTTGCAACAATCCTGGGGGATAAGTACTATTATTATCCCCATTTTACAGATGAAGAAATTGAGGGAGACAGAGGTGAAGTGACTTACCTGGGTCATACTACTATTGAGTGTGTTTCTGAGGCCGGATTTGAATTCAGGTCTTATTGACTCTCAGTTCTATGCTCTGAGCTGCATTACCTCTTAGCTTAACAGCTATAATGGCACTGGTAAAAGACTTTGGGTGACCCCCTAGGACTGGCCCAGGTGTCAAAATCATTTGCCTAATGCACAAATCTGACCCTATCACTCACCTGCCATTGGTTTCCTGTTGCCTCTAAGATCAAATTCAAACTCATCAGTTTGGCACTAAAAGCTGATGGGGTGGGGCAGCTAGGTGGAGCAGTGGATAGAGCACCTGAGTTCAAATCCGGCCTCAGACACTTGACATTTGCTAGCTGTGTGACCTTGGGCAAGTCACTTAACCCTCATTGCCCCGTGGGGCCCCCCCCCAAAAAAAAGAAAGCTCATGGGGTGGTCACATCGACACAGTCCCATATTTCGTGTGCCTAGGTTTTATTTCCCTAACTAGAATGTAAATTCATGGGAGAATTGGAATAATTTTGTAGACTTCCTCAGCAGCCTTTGGAGAATATCTGAGCAAAGGGGAATGCTGAGCACGTCTAGGGGCTCAATAAATGGTTTTAATAAGATCAGGGAGTTTAGAGTTGAAAAGACATTAATGATAATTTAATCATTTTACTGAGAAAGAAAGTGGTATCCAGAATCGAGGAGGAGACAGACCCAGGGTCACCCAGGTAGCAAGCAGATTCAGACCAAGATCTTCTTCCTCCAACTCTTGCAAACATGGGCTAATTTATTTCACTGATTTCACCTCACAAAATCTGATCATACTCACAACTTCCTGCGCCTAGAGCTGCTTTTCCCCTCTGTGCCCATTAAACCGTAGTTAATCAGTAATTAATTGCTTAGTCCCCTGAGTTCATATTGAGCTGACTTCTACCAATTGGATCTCTGATGCCAGAACACTGGACGGAGTTGCCAGTTGTCTTGTATTTTTTTAAGAGCATCCAAAAAAAAAAAAAATCAAACTAATTTTTTTTAGTGAGGCAATTGGGGTTAAGTGACTTGCCCAGGGTCACACACCTAGTAAGTGTTAAGTGTCTGAGGCTGAACTTGAACTCAGGTCCTCCTGACTCCAGGGCCAGTGCTCTATCCACTGCGCCACCTAGCTGCCCCAAAATCAAACTAATCTAAGGAGATCTGGGAAAATACTATAATTTCTGCCCCGTCCCCCTCCTTAGTCTAATTCCAGCATATGACCAAGTAGGTGACTCAAACCTCCAAATCTGGATCCGGCCAGGTAGCTGGAAATGACTTTCCATTTTTTAGGAGATAGCGGGAAGAAGGGGCAGCTTTGGCCTGGACTTTATAATCCTTTTAATTTTAGAATGTGGGCTTTGTTTATAGAGTCACAGATTGAGAGCTGGAAGTCCATCTTACTCTGCTCTTCCCTCATTTTCCAGAGGAGGAAACTGAGGCCCGGGGAGTGTGGGGGGGGGCGGGGAGGAAGTGACTTGCTCAAGGTCATATAGGTAGCAAATGGTAGAGCTGGGATTAAAAACCAAGTCGTGAAGACTCCAAAACCAGCACTCACTATGCCCGCACTGCCTCCTTTGTCCCTCTAGGATAGTGGGCAGGGATGGTTTGTGGAGATACAGTGGAAAGTCAGAACCAAGAAGAGTTGAGGAGTGAACATAATTCAGAATTCCAGACAAGGCGTTAGGCCAGTAACCAGACCGGCACATAAGAGTCCGGGGCTATACTATTATTGGAAGTCTGTGGGGGCATTGGCTCATAATAATTGTGAACAATCAGGACAGTGTAGAAATTGAGTCACTGCATTCCTGCCTCATCCAGGGAGCCATTCACAGCATTTTTTTGTAGAGTTGAAGCCGGCCACCAGATGGGTGGACCTCCAGGTCTGCAATTGAGTAGGGGCAATTGATCCACGATAGGAAGGCAGTGAATGCTCGACTCTGGCCAGGAATAAGAAATATGAAGCCAGAGCTTGAGAAGAAGGCCTGGCAAAATAGCAGCATGCCAACAGAAAAGAAAGAGAGGAGGCCGAAGCAAGTGGGATGTCTGTCTGGGTGGGAGTTATTTGCGATGTGGCAAAATCTATTGAAAATTGGAACTTGGAGGCTTGGCTCTGAAGCAGTCTCAATGACTATTGATTTCTCCACTGCTGAAATGTGAAGTTATTCATGCATCTAGGTTCTGTCTAGTACAATTCACAGCCTCATTGATTATCCTCCCAATCAATCTACAGAAAAGAAGGAAGGCAAACTCTGCTTTAAATAACCAAGAATCATGAAAGCTTATTATTATTATTATTATTATTTATTATTATTATTAAGATATTATGTTGGCGTATGGACTGAATCTGTAGGACAGTATTCTGTCTTAGGATCGGTTCTACCCCCAAAAGATATGGGGCATTTGAAGACAAAGTTTCTGTGGTGCAGTAGATTTAAGCAGTAGGACCTGGGTTCAAATGTAGCCTCAGGCACTGACTAGCTGCGTGACTTTGGGCAAGTCAGTTCCTCACCTGCAAAAATGAGCTGGAGAAGGAAAAGGCAAACCACTCCAGTATATTTGTGAAGAAAAGCAGAAGCGGAAGTGTGGTCACAGAGAGTGAAATATGACTAAAACCACTCAACAACCACCACAACAATAACAAAAGGTTTTAGGAGAAACCAGCTTCAGGGTGTGGAGCATTACTGGAAGTTCCAGATTAGGTGGACACTTAAGTTTGATCTCAAGGATTAGGGGTCCAGAATATGGAGTGAGATAACATCTACAGAAAAGGGCAGAGAGAGTCACAGAATCACAGAATGTTTATGTTGGTGGGAAGGTATTTCAGTGAGACATGGGAACCACTGGCCCAGGACCACCCAGCATGGCGTGCCTGCATCAGAGAAGGCATTGTCCCCTATGAGAAACAAGGGATGCACAGATTTAGAGCCCTCTCTAGCCCAAATGTCCACGTGGACTATTTGTGCCCGACCTGTGATAGAGCCTTCTGAGCTCCTTTTGATCTGATAGACCACAGTCAGACATACTCTACCTCAACCCCAACATAGCGAGGCCATTTTGGTTCTCTTTGAGAATGAGGGACAACAATCAATATACCCACTCCAATTCATACCCAGAAGGAATCCCCACTATAACATAACTGCTGCTTGAAAAATCTCCAAGGAAGAGGAAGCCTGGTCCCTCCCAAGGCAGCCCATTCCATTTGGGGACAGTGTTGATCGTTAGCAAGTTTTCTTGATGTCATGCCTAAATCTGCCTCTTGGCCCTGTGTTGCCAAGGAGAAGGGGACCAAAGCTTCTTTCACATGACAGCCCTTCATATACTTGGAGAGAGCTATCACATTCCTCCTGAGTCCTCTTCTTTTCAGGCGGGAAGTACCTCCAGTTGAGTTAAGCAATCCTCAGCAGATTGCAACTCAAAGCCCTCCCCATCTTGATTGCCTTCTTCTGGATGAGTTTCAGCTTATCAACACCCCTCTTAAACCTGTTCTGCTCTTGAGAATTCAGGGCACTGTTATTCTCTACCTCTTTCCCCCAAAAGGTAGTAGTATTTTTATTTTTATTTTTTTTTGGTGAGGAAATTGGGGTTAAGTGACTTGCCAAGGGTCACACAGCTAGTAAGTGTTAAGTGTCTCTGGTCGGATTTGAACTCAGGTCCTCCTGAATCCAGGACTGGTGCTCTATCTACTGTGCCACGTAGCTGCCCCTATAGTATTTTTTAAAATTTTATTTTATTTTATTTTTAGTGAGGCAATTGGGGTTAGTGACTTGCCCAGGGTCACACAGCTAGTAAGTATTAAGTGTCTGAGGTCGGATTTGAACTCAGGTACTGACTCCAGGACTGGTGTTCTATCTACTGCCACCACCTACCTGCCCCAAGGTAGTAGTATTTTTAAGTCTTCCCTCAGCCAATTATGCAAAGACCTGATTTTCCTGGGGTGGGGAGAGGTGTAGGCCTGCCTTTAGGCACAAGTCAAAATTCCTCATCCTGACTGACATTCTAAGTCTTCTCCTGTCATCTTACCTCTACTAGTATCTTATCACCTACTATTCCTTATGTTTGACTTACCTCCCCTACAAGACTGTTAAGTTCCATGAGGGCACCTGGGGCAGCTAGGTGGCACAATGGGTGGTGCACTGGCCCTGAGATTGGGAGAACCTGAGTTCAAATCTCACCTCAGACACTTAACTAGCTGTGTGACCCTGGGCAAGTCATTTAACCCCAATTGCCTTTAACTTCCGGGGCCATCTCCAGTCATCCTGATGTATATCTTGCCACTGGACCCAGATGGCTCTGGAGAAGAGAGTGAGATTGGTGACCTTCCACAGCCTTGCCTAACTTAAATTCAGTTCACTGCAAATCATGAAGTCAATCGATGTCATGGTCCTCTTTGAGAATAAAGGACAAACAACATCCATGAGGACAGATGTCATTGCTTGTACATCTTTGTGTCCCTCTTAGCACTTAATACAGTGCTTTACACACATTAAGTACAAGAAAATATTTATTGAATGAAGATGGGCCATGTAGTGCCACAGTACTCAGACCTAGATAGCCCAGATAGGTCTAAGAGATTTGAATGAGGTCCCTAACATGTCAGAGAGGACCCTAAATTCTAGCTACATGAACCTGAAAGATCCAAGTGGTTCCAACTCAAGGTGGTAGAAGTCATCCAGGAACTCAGATGACCCAGATAGAGACCAAGCATGGCCAAACACCCAACTGGAAAAACACAATGGCTTGGGGAGGAGGGCTTCTTGCCTCTTGCATGAAGTCTCAGTTTAGGAGCTAAAGATGTAGAAATGAGTAAATCAGAGAAAACCCAAATCAGTATCAACATTGCAAACCTAGAGAGTCTAAAATAACAAAAAGAGAAAAAGAAGACACTCTACAAGGTCTACATGAATACCTAGAAGAAATGAAGTAAAAGATAAAGGATGAATGAAAAGTTCTGGATGAAAAAACTGAATGGAGAATAACTCAGAAGAAAAATTAGTAATTTTTCAAATTTTGTTTTTCAAACTAGATTAGATCAAACAGAAACCACTGACTCCATGAGACATCAAGAAATATTAGAACAAAATCCCAAAACTGAAAAATGAAAGTTGAAGAAAATGTAAGCTATCTGATGTCAGAAAACAACTGACCTGCAAAACAGATTGAGAAGATTTAAGAATTATTGGATTCCCTGACACCCAGGTATGAAGGGGCAAAGAAGACTCCTACCCTGTGTCCTGATGTGGGAACAGATGGTACATGAAAAAAAATATGACTAAAAGGAAAGAAGGAAAGGATTGCTAAACATGTAGGGCTGAGTGTCAGTATAATGCTCTCCACGTAGGCCAAGAGCTACAGAAAATTGGATGAAGTGGTTTCTTGCACTCCAGGGAAGGAGGCTATGGATCCAGCAGTGCTGTCAAGTTAGATCTCTTCTAGTAATGGACAGAGGATGAAGAAATGAATAGCAGGAATTGGGAACTGCCTTCTGACATGAGATTGAGTGGCTTGCTTGACCATTTTTTCACCCAAGGATGTCGTTTTTGTTACATTTACTTTTCCTTTAAAATTTTTTTTCAGCATTTTATTCCCCCACCCCATTACATGTAAAAACAATTTATATCTTAACCCTCATTGTTCTGGAAAAACAAAACAATTTATATTTATTTTTCAAGCTCGAGTTTGCGATACTGGTTTCCAAAGGGCATTCTTTTTAAAAAAATTTTCATGAAGTGATGCACTGTGATGGCACCAGCCCTGGCTTGGAGCTGGCAGACCTTGGGCAAACTATGTCATCTTCTCTGGGCCCCAGTTTCCCCCCTTCTTTAAAATCTGGAGGTTTGATAGGATTACCTCTGAATTTCTTTCCAGCTGTAGATGAATCCATGTATGAATCCATGCAGCTAAGTCAGTGGGACATATGTATTGGAGCCCTCCAAAATCATTAAACCACATAATCATAATGTGTTATGTTTGATCTGCGTTTAAATGCGTAGAAGTGTGTTGGACTCATCTCCTATAACCAGCTTTTCAATGTAATAACCTGGACCTTAATGGGATTGAAACTCATATTTTAAAGATTAAAGGCTTTGCTATTAAGACGATCTATTTATTCTATCTACTTTTTTTCTGCCTTTTATTTCAAACTGATAGGTTTCGAGTGACCATTCTAAAGCCATTTTATTAGTTCCTGGGAAGCTCAGCTATATTCCGCGTTGGTCTTGGCCTTATTCAGTATAACTGTAATAATTTGATTTTTTTTTATAGAATATTCAATCACGCTTTACCATATGGTGAGCATCATTTATACAGGAAAAGCTCCTTGCTGCTTTACCTTTGGAGATTGTTATAGAAGCTCAGGAAAGGTTTCCCAGCAAGCTGTTCCTCTCTCACAGCCTCTACTATATGGATATCTGCATATAGATATGTGACTCTAAGGGCATCCTGTCCCTCCTCCCCCTTCCCCTTGGTTTCCCCTGTTCCCCTCTCCCTTGGCACTAGACAGCCCGAAAATACATCTAGGATTGAAGGGTGGTGGGAAGCCCTACCACATGGAGGAAGGGGGCCTACCCCATTTCCTTCTCCTGTACCCTGCTACCTCCCATCTCAGGACCCACTGGGGTCTCAGAGAGGTAAGAACCTCGCCAAGAAATAGGAGTGTCTTCCAACTTGTGTTCCTTAACCCAGTCTGCTCAGGGGCTCATAGGGATTGGATCATGTGGGAGTCAACAGCTCCACTCCTTCTGCTGAAATGGAGAAAAACCAGGCTGGGTAGGAGAATAGGACCTATGTCTGTTTTTATATAGTATCCTCAGCACTTGTCACAGTGTTTGCCACAGAACAAGCCCCTAAGAAACACTTTCATCCATTCACTCATTAAACTACAGTATTCAGTCAAATGTCCTTGTGTGTATATAACTCTCAGGCCATCAGTAATTTGGAAAGGCAGCAAGTCACACTTGGAGGCTGAGCATGGAAAAAGGGCTGAAACTTGTTCGGTAAAAATTGTCTTGGGAATTTTTTTGAACAGGGGTGTCACATGATGAAAGGAATAGTGATAGGGACTGGATCAGTGATTTCCTTGGCATATGGAACTCCCAGATGAAGAAACTCCTACTAATGCAGGTTGGCACCTTCTAGTGTTAGACAGTTGCACGGGACACTGAGAGGTGAAGTAATTTGCCCAGGGTAACCCAGCCAGCATATATCAGAGGTTGGAGGCCAATCCTTGATCTACTATGCTATCTCTCCTTGAAAGACTTGACATCATACTTGTCATAGGCTTAACATCATACTTGAGCATAGATGCATTTTCCAAGTTGTTTTCTTAGAGTTGAGGTTTCATGCCTGTCTCACTTGTAGGTATGTCCCTAATCCCCCACTTAAACAACCATTCTGTGACCCTGGGCAAGTCACTTAGCCCTCATTGCCCTACCAAAAAAAAAGATGCAAACTTGCCCTTAAGATGCAAACTTCTCAGAAGCCTTTGTGTTTCTAGGAAGGAGGGGGTTCTGAAATGGGATGATTCTTGGGTTATGGCTAGGCATTTGAAAGGCTATCAGGTAGACAAGGATGCTTACTTACTCTGCTCTTCAGTAGAGCAAAGCTAAGATCATTAGGCCTAAATATTTTTGTGCATGTGGGTCCCTTTACTTTTTCTTTGCTCTCTTTGGTATATTTGTTCTTTTTGGTGTATTTTGGTCATAGGATGTATACAGGTTAAAAGACATTTTGGGTGTAGTTTCAAATTACTTTCCAGAATGCCGTGACCAATTCACAGGTCCAAGTTTATTAGTGTGCCCATTTTTCACAGTCCCTCCGACATTTGTCATTTTTCTTTTGTTATTTTGGCTAATTTGCTAGGAGGGAAGTACAACTTTAGAGTTGCTTTAATTTGTACTTCTCCAGTTGTTAGTGATTTGGCATATTTAAATATGGTTATTGATACCTTGTATTTCTTCCTTTGAAGATTGCTTTGTCATGTCTTTTGACCAGTTATCTATTGGGGAATGGCTCCTAGTCTTATACATTTGAATCAGTTTCTTATATATCTTAAAATAGGCCTTTGTCAGAAAAAGTTGGTGTAAAGATTTTTTTCCATTTAGGTTTCCCCTTCTAATATTAACTACATTAGCTTTCTTTGAAGCACGCATATTTTATAGACATTAATAATCAAGAGGGCTCTCACTTTAAAGAAACTCATCATACTCAAACCCCAACTTCCCAAACAGGTTCATTAGAAGGTGATTCTTCTCGTTACAAAAGAAATATTTCCCACAGGGCTCCTTTAAAGCTAGAGCTTTCCTAGTACATAGATGTATTTATTTATAGATCATTAACTTTCTGGCATAGAGGAGAAGGAGAGAAAGAAGCTTGAAAGTAGATTGTTTGAAGCTTCTGCCACTTACAGACCAGAAGCAGACAAAAGCCATCCCTGAGGTCATAAAGTATATCAATGGAAAAAAAAATAGGATTTCTTTTTTTGTTTTGTTTTTGGTGTGTGTGTGTGTGTGTGTGTGTGTGTTTTGTTTGTTTTTTTGAAGGGCAGTTAGGGTTAAGTGACTTGCCCAGGGTCACACAGCTAATAAGCGTCAAGTGTCTGAGGCCATATTTGAACTCGGGTCTCCCTGAATCCAGGGCTGGTGCTTTAACCACTGCAACACCTAGCTGCCTCAACAAATAAAATCTCAACAAAAAATTTAAAGGAACGCATTTGTTTAATTGCATCAAATGTTGTAATATGCATTTGCATTGGAGAGTTCTACAGTTATGGATAGAAAGAAGTTCTCAGATAACCAAAGATGGATGAGTCTGTAGGGATTATCTAGCCTGACCTCTTTATTTTATGATGGAGGAAACTGAGGCTCAAAGTGTGGAAGTGGCTTGCCCAAGAATACACAGTTAGTGGCAAAAATATAGTACCACAGTTCAGGCCTTCTAGTTCCTAGTGTTTTTCTTCCAGTGTTATTAGGAGGTTCTGTACTCACAAATAATAAGACTTTGACAATTTTTCCTTGGATCGAAATAGCTATTGTTGTTGTATTTGTTATTTGTTTTTTGTTTTGTTTTGTTTTCAGGGCAATGAGGGTTAAGTGACTTGCCCAGGGTCACACAGCTAGCACGTGTCAAGTGTCTGAGGCTGGATTTGAACTCAGGTCCTCCTGAATCCAGGGCCAGGGCTTTATCCACTACACCACCTAGCTGCCCCCGTATTTGGTTTTTATAGACATTAATGATTGTGTTATCTTTTTGAAATTAAATTAAGTGTCTTGGATCACTTTTCTATACTTCCTCTTCCTTGGACTTCGGGTGCAGTAATAGTAAGTGAAATCAGGTTTCTTTACTGACCTCTTGCCCCATTAGGAGCAGCAGTGAGGAAACAGCAGAAGCACATGGTATTGGGAGACATATACATGAACAACAAACAGGGCTCCTGGACCTACCTGAGAACAGCTCAGAGACTATTGATCATATATCTTTCAGCCTTTAACCTTTGGGATAATCCTGAGTTCCAGAGTTGCCGAATTTGAAAGTTGGACACACACCTCTCAGAATAGGGCAACAATCCTTAATAGCCTATTTCTGAAGGGATCACAGGACCATCACCAACAGGAACGTCCTGCAGTTGGAGGATTAAATCCATGCCTAGAGAGGTCAGGGCCTTGTCAACCTTTCACAATGTTGCTGTGATTATCTTGGACCACCACACAGACCTGAGGTGATTGGGGTGTATTTGTTAGGTGTAAAGTGCCTTTACCTCTTGGGCCAAGTTTAATAACAATTTGGGGGGCAGCTAGGTGGCGCTGCAGTGGATAGAGCACTGGCCCTGGAGTCAGGAGGACCTGGGTTCAAATCCGGCCTCAGACACTTAACACTTACTAGCTTTGTGACTCTGGGCAAGTCACTTGACCCCAATTGCCTCACTTAAAAAAAAAACAAAAACAAAAACAAACCAAAAATCAATTTGGACATTGGTTCACGCATGTGAGTCCTCAGCAATTTCTGTGGTAGAGGAAATAAGGTACCCCATAGCCAATACAAATTAAACAAATACAAAAAAATACAAAAAAAAAAAAAAAGCCAAGGAGGAAGAGCACATTTTGTTTTGGTTATGAGAAGCAGGATGGATACAGAAAATGACTCCTCACCCACCAGCTGACAGCAGAAGCATTCCGTTGTGAAAGGCACTTTCACACTCATTAGTAAACGTTCAGTTTGGAATACAGAACAGGGCGATCCCTTTTCTTTAATAAAATAATAGAGCGGTTGGGATTTGTGACATACTTCCCAGCTTGGAAGATCTCTTTGGTCAGTCGCTTAAAGATAGTGAGACAATACTCTCATTTTGTCCCAAGTTTTTATTCTCATGATCACAAAATAGACTTCAGAAATCAAGGGGAAGGATTTCCTATTATCCCAGTAAGCATTCTGCCCTGCCCCCATGATGTTGGGAGTAGAGGGGAGGATTGAAGAGGAGAGGAGAGGAGAGCAGAGCAGTGCTGGGGGGAGAAAGATCGTGTCAGGATAATTGATGACAGAGAGAGAAGGCAGAGCTGCTCAGTTGTTATTTTGCTGCTGTTTTCTTGTGCTATGGAGAAATACCTTTGGACAGGAAAGTGCAGAACAGATAGGGCAGAAAGGGAGTTGTTACCCATAATCAGTTGGGAAATATGAAATGAAGACCTAGATGCCCTCCATCTTACAAATCCCTTCCCCTTTCTGAGCCTCAGTTTCCTTCTCTGTAAAGGAGAGTTAGTAATTCAGAGTATCCTCGAAGCCTAAAACTATGGAGATCCCCCGTATTTATTTCACAGAATAGTGATGAAGATCAAGTGAGGCAGGATAGATATGAATTGCTTTGTAATTGGGACAGGTTCTCTCTCTGTATATACATTTGCATGTGTGTGTATGTACACATGTATGAACTGATCTTCAGAAAAAGTTCATGAAGTTATTTCTGATTCTTTCTTTACCATCCATTCCCGCCTCTAGTTAACATTTGTTCACCTACACTTTCTCAACTTCCACTTATTTCTCAGTTGCTTGTAATGTTCCAACACAGCTGAAACCATTCTTTCCAGTTGTTTGGGTGGTCTTGTATTTGTTTTCTCTGCACTCATCCTGGACTTCCCTGCAATGTTTGATACTATTGACTATTATTGAGGCAAGTTCATGATAACAGGAGTGACAAGCCATTCCCTCCATAAAACAAAGTTGTAATCTCCCACAAATCCACTCAACAGCAGTGAGAAGAGTCACCTTTAGAATAGTCTTCTTATTGGTCTCTCTTCTTGTAATCTGTCATCCCTACAAGTCATTCTCCCCAGAGCTGCCATACTATTTTTTTTTCTGGGGCAATGTGGGTTAAGCAACTTGCCTAAGGTCACATGGCTAATAAGTCTATCATATTCTTTACAAAGTTGCCAGGGCCTTTTTTTCTTCTTCCTTTTTTTTCTAGCTTTTCTCCTCTCCTTGGCTATTTATTTCCTTTTGGCCATCTCGTGATTTGGGTTTTTAATGAGTTGCTCTCGTGTGTGTGTGTGTGTGTGTGTGTGTGTGTGTGTGTGTGTGTAACATTCATACACAAAGGTAATCTAAATTGATTTCGAGGGCCTTTTAAAGAGTCGTAATTTTCAACTCAGCACTTACCTCCTTCTGATTGAAAGCCACAGCCACCAAGTGATGGGGAAAAATAAACATTGCTGAATTACTCAATAATAATCATCACTTTCAGAAATAAAAAAGAAAGAAGAAGCAGTATACATCTTCAGATACTTCCAAGGATTTCTGGCCAGATTTCCTGCAAAGTCTTGGGCTGGAAGAGTTACGTATGTATCTTCCAAGGATCCTGCTACTTTGAATTTTAGTCCTAAAAACATTGGACAAAGCAACCAAATCAATTAATAAGCCTTCACGAAATGTTTATTCTGTACCATGCAATGGAATGCAAAGAGAAAAAATAAAATGTCCCTTGCCCTCAAGGAACTTACATTATCTTAGGGGAGACAGCACAGACACATATAAGTTGATGCAAAGTACGAAACACGATAAATGCAGAGTAATTTTTTAGGACAGTTGTGGAACTCAGAAAAGGCTTCATGTTGAGGGTAACTTTTGAACTGAACTTTGAAGGAAGTTAGGGATTCTAAAAGGCAGAGACTGAGGAAGGAATTCGTTCTGGGAGGTGGGACAGTCTGTGCAAAGGCCTGGAGATGGGAGATGGAATGGCACATAGGAAAAACAGCAAGAAAATGAATCCAAATACAAAATGTGAAATATATTTCATATAAGGATTTTGTAGCTGACCCACCCTCAGCAGGAAAGTGCTTTATGCTTTTTTTATTTTAATTTTTACCCCTCATTCCTAACCTCCCCCCCCCCAAAGTAGTGGGTTGGGTTGTACTGGTCTACTAACGCCTCCTTTAATTTATCCTCTCGTTGTTCTAGGACACTGCTTTGTAAGAAGGCTAGCTAGAACTTAGAAAGTATCCAGGGCCTGGGAAATAGAAGGAAATTAGTCACATGAAGAATGAACCTATGGCCTTGACTTCCTTAGCCCTGGGCTCCAACCCATTGAGCTACCCAGCTTTCATCAGCCTTAAAAGGACTTGTAACCTCGCTCTTATACTGGATACAAATATCTGATGAGTTGAATTGAATCTTTCCAATTATTTAATTTTTAAAAATTAGTTATTTTCAAAACCTCTTATAATTGCTTCTTACACTGGGTTTGTCTGTGTCTTGGTAGGTGAATGCTCAAGTATGTGTTATGTGTCACTTTTGTAAACAATATTTCTGAGTCGTTTTGTTTCATGTCTTTTTGGGTGCCATATAGAAACACAAATGATTATCTTCATCTTATC
This sequence comes from Dromiciops gliroides, assembly GCF_019393635.1. Taxonomy (NCBI): domain Eukaryota; kingdom Metazoa; phylum Chordata; class Mammalia; order Microbiotheria; family Microbiotheriidae; genus Dromiciops; species Dromiciops gliroides. The sequence goes on along the minus strand of NC_057867.1, from coordinate 36,930,499 downwards.
TCTTAGCCTGTTATCTTGATGAAGTTGTTTATTATTTCAATTACTTTAAAAATGGAATGTCTTAGATTTTTAACAGAAACTATCTACAGATGAAGGTTATTTTTGCCTACCTTGATGTTCATCATTGGAGAGTCATTGGAAAAGATGTGGGGTACTATGGCTTTAGTTGTATGGCTGGGTCACACAAGGAAATCCGACTTCCCATACACCCTGTTACACAAGGGGAGGTATATATGTATATCTTCCAGACACACTGCCATATCATTAGCCTGCCTTTAACAGTCTTGGGGACTCTCTTTCTCGCTCTCTTTTTTTTTTACGGCAATGAAGGTTAAGTGACTTGTCCTGGGTCACACAGCTAGTAAGTGTCAAATATCTGATACTGGATTTGAAGGGGACTCTCTTATCAATAGTTTCCCAGGGAAGTCTATCGTTACACCTGGCCTCTCTCCTGCATGCTTTCTTTGCCTCTCCCTATTAAAAAGCCCCCTTAGGGTGGGATAGTACTGGAGAGACAGATCCATTTGTTGTCTGCCTGCCATCACGGACCTCTGCTATCCATGTTGCTTATCATGAATCTTTCTTTATTATCCACAGTGCTGGCTGTTCTTTTACTTCAGCTTGGGGGGGGGAGCTTATCCTCCCAAACCTTTCCTAGCATCCAACAAAGGGGTATTTCTGTGGTAACCTCTTCAAGGGAATCTTGGATCATTTTGATATATGAATGGAGAAATATCTTGTATAAGATCCAGAAAGATGCTGTTTTGTTCTACTGAATAGAATGATGGTTTTTTTTTGTAATCAACAAATAACAAGCACTTTGGCATAGTTTATTTTTTGTCTTTGTTATTGTCAAGTATTAGTTGTGAGTACCTGCTTTTCCCAACTAATACCTTCATTAAGGATGCCCACAAATTATGCATGGGCAATTCCTCTAGAGGCTTTGTAGAGATGGGAGAGTAGGGGTGTCTGTATGTTTGTAATTTTCTTTCTCTTTTCCTCCTTGAATGTCCTTGGAAATATTTTGCTTGGTTGCAAGCTTTTTCTTTTCCTCTTGGCTTTACTCTATATTGCTCTCCTGTTTTGTGAGACAATATTACTTGCAATCTTCCACCATCCTTTGTAAGATCTTATAGAACAGTTTATATCCTAAGCTGGTATTCACTTTGGGAGCCATCTCTGTTGGGCAGGTGAGTCAAATGTTTGCTGACTAAAATGCATTCTGGGCTCTACTGAGCTCTTTCTTGGAACAATTAATGTACATTGGTTTAATTTGTAGATGAAATGATAGTGGTGCTATCATTTCTGTTGTCCATTTCCCATTTTATATTTGATTGTTTAAATAATTCTGAGTTGTCTTAATTATATACCATATTTCTTTCTTATTATATTCTTCTTTTTCTTATAGATTCTGATCTTAGCTCTGGTGGTTTGACTGTAGAGACAGCTGACTTCAGCATGTCTCCATTGTCATTAATAAATCTCTTCTTGGCTATTAAAATGTATTCAGGTTCATTCTTTGTGATGTTGCTTGCCATGTCCAATACATAACAAATTCTTCTTGTTGTTCTCCTCCTTGTCCTCCTCCTCCCTCTCCTCCTTTTCCTTTTCCTCCTCCCCTCTCCTCCCCCTCCTCCCTTCTCTTCCCTTTTCCTCCTCCCTCCTCCCCCTTCTTCAGAAGGCTTCTGCATAATCTACAAGTATTTGACCTCTCTCATTTTTTTCTTTCAAAATATAAGTTTCTCCTACATTTCTCACTATCCTCACCTTTTTCCCTCCTTTGCTCAAAGTCATCAATAACAAGTATATGTTGATTTGATTTAGAAGGTCTTATAAAGTTCTTCATAGAATTGCTCTTCCCCTTTGTCCTGAGCAACTAATGTTGATGTGTAAGTGGCAATTATTTTCATGACATTCTTTTTGCAATTAACATTAGTACTGCAATATGTGATGACCAAGTGACCCATGAAATAATATTTCTCATAGCTTTTGGGCATGTGAAAAAATGTACTTTGCCAACTCCTTTCTTTATTTCTAAGGAGTCCCTGTGAATCATTCTTCTCTTTGGTTCCAGCTTCTATAAAACAAGAAGGTTTATGCTTACCCAGTCTATGCATCTCTGGAATGCAGAGATCCAGCATAGAAGCCAGGTTGAGGAGGGAGTCCCTGTGGACAGTGGGGTCCTCTAGATGCTCCTATTTCCAGCTGGAATTGTGTTGATTGCATCAGGCTTCAGAATATCTAGAAGCCTTCTGGAATATATCTGTAATCACTGAAAGGAGTTTAGCCTGTCCGAGTACACAGGAAAGATGAAATGCATAAAGAATTGCGTATTTCCCAGATTTCAACACACATCTGAATGGACACATTTGTTTTTTGTGAGGCGATGAGGGTTAAGTGACTTGCCCAAGATCACACAGCTAGTAAGTGTCAAGTGCCTGAGATCAGATTTGAACTCAGGTCCTCCTGAATCCAGGGCTGGTGCTTTATCCATTGTGCCACCTAGCTGCCCCAGAATGGACACTTTTTTAATAGATTTTGGGTGGTATTTATATCTGGGTTAGGCAGTACATATAGATAATGAGTTGGGCCCAAAGTTGATAAGAAGAGAGGGTTAGATTGCATTTGGGAAACTACAGAGCATGTTTACTAACTCCAAGCTTCCCATAATAGCAAAGGTCCATCTTTCCAATAAAAAACATTGTGCTGATATTTCTATATGGCAGCAACTCCTGAGACACACCTTCCTCTGTAGAACTAAATGGGAGCATCACACACAGGGCAATAGAGAGGGTACATGGTAGATGAGAGCAGACTGCAACATATAAATTCTAAAGAAGAACAAGAGTTAAGAATGTCACCACAGGGGGCAGCTAGGTGGCTCAGTGGATAAAGCACGGAGAACCTGAGTTCAGATCTGGCCTCAAACACTTGCCACTTAGTAGCTGCGTGACCCTGGGCAAGTCACTTAACCCTCATTGCCCCACCAAAAAACAAACAACAACAACAACAAAAACAAAACAAAAAGAATGTCACTACAGTATTTTGTGAAAGAAAGAGAAGATGGGTTGGCCATGTAGCAAGAATATGGGATGAGAGGTTGAAGGACAAATCCTTCCAGTTGTTATTTTTTAGTGTTCTTATCATTAATGAATGCTGTGTTTTATCTAAGACTTTTTCCTTATCTATTGGTATATTCATGATTTTTATGGGTGTCTTATTTATATGATTTATTATACCAATTGTTTTCCTAATGTTGAACTCTCCTTGCTTTTGTGGCATAAATCCTGCTTGGTTGTAATGGCTAAATTTTGGATATATCTTCTCTTTTATTTTCCAGTTTTTCACTAGATATTTTTGTATCGATAATGTCATCAAGTGATATTGACCTGACTATCATGTTGGTCAAGTATGGGATGAGAACTATAGATGTATCATAGGAACAGTACAATGCTACCTTTCTTAATTTGTAAAATGGTTTATTGTTGGTTATGATTTGTTTCCTAAACATTCTCTAAAATTCACCTGTGAATCCATCTGCATCTGTTTTTTTTTTCTTCTAATGTGGCAGATTGTTAATGGCGTCTTTGATTTCTTATTTTGATATTGATTTACTTTGGTTATTTATTTACTCTTTCGTAATATGGATATCTTAGACATCCATTTCTTTAATTTTATTGCATATAGCTATGAATCAGAATCACTAATATTTGTCTTTATTTCTTCTGAATTCATTGTGTTCTGTCTCATTTTTGATTTTTGTTAACCTGATTTTCCCTTCTCCTCTTTTTGATTAAATTTGTTGATGGTTTATCAATTTTATTGGTCCTTTAAAATAGCTTTTTAAATTTGTTAACTTAATTGGATTTTTATACTCTAGTCCATGGATTTCTCTTTTCATTTTGATGAGCTCTTGCTTTGTGCTTGGTTTCAATGTATTAATTTGTACACTTTTGAATTTCCTTAACTGCAAACTCAACTCATTAATCTTACCCTTTTTCCTCTTGTTAATATAACTACTTAGGGATATAAATTTTCCTCTGAGCATTGTCTTGGCTGCATTCCAAAAATGTTGATATGCCATATTTATGCTGTCATTTTTAATATGATTTGTTATTTTTTCTATAGTTTTTCTTTAAACAAAATAAGTGAATGATCTCTATAGATGTGTATCTTTTGATGATATTTCTTACATTGTGTCATTCTCAATTTTTGTCTTTCTGAATTTATTTTGAACTTTTGTGCCATCACATATAATCAAGAATTGTGACTATCCCATATTTATTTGAAAAAAAAATGCCAATTTCCTACTTTTACCATTTTTTTGGTGAGGCAATTGGGGTTAAGTGACTTGCCCAGGATCACACAGGTAGTAAGTTTTAAGTGTCTGAGGCCGGATTTGAACTCAGGTCCTCCTGACTCCAGGGCCAGTGCTCTATTCACTGCACCACTGAGCTGCCCCTAGCATTGTTTTTTGATAGCATTAAGTACTATTTCTTCAGTATTCTGTTTAAGTATATAACTTTCTTATTTCTCCTTTGGTTTGATTTATTATGCTCCCTTCGTACACTTTTGAGATCCTCCAGTATTTTTGGTTTTCTCTGTAATTCTTTTTGTAATTCAGTTACAAAACATTCTCTTACAGATTTAGTTGCGATGCCATTAGGCACATAGATTTTTTTTATATCGATTTGTAACCTCACATTGCCAACTCTATCTTTAAATATTCCCTTGTTTTCTCTCATAATGCTTTCTTTCCTTTGAATTCAGCTTTGTTCACTATCATCATTGGAGTTAGCCAACCATGGTAAGTTTTCATTCCTTGAATGACTGGAAGGTATGGAACTGCACAGTTTCCAAAGAATTGTGTAGTGGTGTAAAACTATCATTAGAGAGATATTTTTGGAGAAAGGGATAACCAATGGATAGCTTTCCTACTCCTATGGTATCCATAGCATGTCAGGAGATCTAATGGAACACATGAAGGTTGTGCTCCTTATGAAGGACTTATAGGAGGACAAGGATGAAGGTTACCAAATATGAGAAAGCATAGGTTCTAGTCTGTACCATTGGAGGAATCACCCACGTTGAAGAAATCACACCTGCACTGATGTATCTAAGCATCATCTCTGATACCATGTAATGTCTTTTGGCATTTATAGGCATGTTTCTTTTGGGCAAAAATAATATTGGGCTTATTTTTTTGCTTCCTCCATTTTTATGCCATTTGTTCTCCAGGAAAATAATTCTGTTTTTCATTGAATCTCTTGTTTTCTTCATATTTTCTATGGATGCTGAATGAATGTAAATCAAGGGCCTTCTTGATTTAGGTATGAGAAAGGAACAAGCAGATTTTCACAAATGATATTCTACAGCAGAACACATCTTTATAGTCACAGATTTGACTGAAAGGCATACATTAAAATATGAGCATTCACTCTTTCTGCAGTTGTCTGAAAAATAAAACAAACCAAAAGCAAAAACATTTGATTTAGCCAAGTACAATACTGCCATCTTCCAACAAGGTATCTCCCACCCATTTGTCAAAATGACACAAGATTCTTTAAAAGATGTCACAATAGATACAGTGTTATTCAGTATCCAGTAAGACTTAAAACATGGAGATGTATGCTCTCCAAAGGTGTTTGTCACTGTCATGTTGGAAATATAGCAGATTGCAAGTGGAAGAGGGATTCCCAAAGAATAAGATGCTCTTGAATGAATTGCATCTAGCCCCAGAACGTTGCATATTCTTATATGAGACCCATGTTCACTTAACACAATTCAGCCTAGCTTTCCACACTGGTAAGAACCAAGTGGATTATTAATTCACATTGTCCCATGCATTTGGCTGGATGGCCCATACAATTAGTCTATCAGTAACGTGTTTTGAAAAGATATTGTGCCTGTATGATGAGGGAGACCCAGAGTTGGGCAGGATGAGGGTAGTGTGCTGGTTTACTTTTGGACATTGCATGATGCTTCTTTTTTGGGGGGGGACATTGAGGCCTAAGTGATTTGACCAGGGTCACACAGCTAATAAGTGTCAAATGTCTGAGACTGGATTTGAACTCAGGTACTCCTGAATCCAGGGCTGATGCTTTATCCACTGCAGTGCCACTTAGCTGCCCCCTGTATACTTCTTTTAAGGACCCCAAACCTCTTTCAGAAACTAAGATCTATCTTTTAAAAATATTTATTTACTAGTTTATTTGTTCGTTTATTTTAGCAACAGTATTCTTCTGGTGATACTGTGCAGCAGGGGAAAAGATAGAAAAGACTGAAATATTGAACTCTCTAAACTGTTGAATTTCATTATCATGTTGTCCAGAGATTCCTTAGTAACACTCCATTCCTTCTTTATTTCACCTCATGATATTTCCCCCCAATTTTATTTCTTTAATTTCATCATTGTGGTTATTATCCATTTTATTGTGTCTTGAGGAAATTCTACCTTTGTTTCTGGTGCAACTACTGTTGGTTTCTTTTCACTGTATTTTTCTTCTGCCTTGGCTTCTTTCAATCCATAATAGTTTTTCATTCTGTCAGAACTTTTGCTTGTTCATTTCTTTGAGGGCTTAAAAAAATTCTTTTGAGGATTTCTGGGTGTATTGCTTCTTTTTGTCATTGCTCTTGCCATTTCTGAAGGGAATGTTGAGGAGCCCTGCTCCTTTGCAGTCCTTCATTCTGTCAACTTCCAGAGCTCTTCACATTTTTCCATACAGTTTCTTAAATCTCTCCTCTCTCCTGTTGGAGACATGTGGCCATACCATCAAACTTGGATGTCTTCTAAAGATATGGCAAACATTCTCTCAGTGGTGGTCCATGAAGTACCTTGTTCCCTGGGCCTCAGGTCTCCCTTTGAAGAAAGTTTTCTCTCTCTCTCTCTCTCTCTCTCTCTCTCTCACTCACACACACACACACACACACACACACACACACACACACACACACACACACACACACACACACACACTGGCTCTGGGGACAGCCTTGGGAAATACCATTCTAGGCCAAGAATCAGACTGCTACTTTCTGTAATTTGTCAGTTCACAGGAGAGGAGGCAATGTGATATAGTGGAAACAGTTTTGGGCCCTTTAAGAAAGGGGTACTTAGCCTTTTTGTCCTTCTGCCGTGTACATGGCTTTTGGTTCTATTTGGGCAGAGAGGTGTGCTTTCTGCCACAGTTTTTATTGTGTGAGTGGGCACCTGTGCCCACATCGGGTGGTATTGCTCAATCTATGTCAGTGCTGATGGACAGTATGGGCTTGGAGAGGGAGGATGGGATAGTGCAAGGAGCCCTGGACAGATTGCTATGAGGCCTGGCTTCTGATACGATAAACATTTAGTAAGTACTTATTATGTGTCAGGCACTGTGGACTTTGTTGTGGATACAAAGAAGAAAAAGAGAGGCAGTTCCTGTTCTCAGGGGGCTTATGATCTAAAGGAGGAAGCCAGTACAGAAAAGGAAGCTGATAAGGGCAGGGGCAACAGAGGACACTTGGTGACAGTGAAGTCAAAACCAAGCAAAGCATGTGATAGCAAATGAAGAGCTGGTTGGGATTTTGAACCCTCTAGAAAGGGACCTTGTCATCAAGGACCATGCACTGTATCAGGGGACGCAATGTGTACATATACCAGTATGTAGAATCAATGCAAAATGATAGAGAAGGGTTATAAAATAGAGAATCTCTGAGAGAGGATTAGTGAAACATTATATATCCTAGTTCAAGGATTAGAGCGGTCCTCAGAGGACCTTTAGTCCAACTGCCTCTCTTTACACAGGAAGAAGCTGAGGACCAGGGAGAGGAAGGGCCTTGGCCAAGGTCCACATCTGAAGTCACTGATCGACAGCTGGAAGAGTCTTTAGAGGTCCTATAGTCCAAGCCTGTCCCCTCATTTCTGAGATGAGGCAGCATCAGTTGTTAGAACACATAGATCTGAGTACCACATCTGCCAGGTGCTTGCCATAGGTCTTTGGACCACCCACTTTGCCCTCTCAGCCTCAGTGTCCTCAACTGTGAATTGGAGACAATAATAATACTACTCACAGAGGTTATGGGAGGGAATCATTCTGCTCTTTTCTGGGTTAACATTCTGCAAGTAGCTAAGGATAAAGTGACTGGATTTCTTCAGAAAGGATTTTTGGTGATGATTTTATACATATACACACAGATAAACCCATACCTATACACATACTCCACACACAAGTACACATGCACACACGTACACACCACATAACACACAGATATATGTCTACATATATCTATATATATATATATGCCTACAATGTGTGCACACATGTGTATATACGCACATAGATATACAGATATACACACATACACACATATGATTGTTTACCTCCCAAGTAGCCTCTAACTGCTGTTTGCTTTTCCTCCACTCATGCCATTCTGTAAAATGATTAAACAAATGAAAACAGACTTATCTCCAGCCCCCTCTCTCTCTAAAGCCTAGATCAGATTGGCTTCACTGGACTAAGCTTTCACCAGTACTTTTATTTGAATGGAGTAAAAACAAAAAGGTTTCCATGCCACCCACAGTACCCCCACCTCTGAATTGTAAATGCCCCGTCTCCCCAGAGGACAGCTCGGTGTATCTCTGAAGGTAGTCAGTCATTTTTCATTAAGCAGTGATTTGATTAGATAAAAATAAAAGTTGCTTGAGCATTCATTTTTCCAGTGGTGCATAACTAATTTATGCAAATTCCAGTGGTGCTAATCTGCATGCACACTATCAAAGTGTGATTACTAAACCATGTGCACCTGTATTGAAGTTTAATCAGGTACAAATATTAATGGCAAGAAGAAAGCTTTAAACAAAAGGCACACAGCTGTCTGCCGTTGCTAGACTCCTAGCTTGGGTGGTTCAATGGTAATCTGGATGTTTTCAGCCTCGACAATGGCCCTTTCTCCGGAAACACAAAACAATGCAATTGGATTCTCTATTGGTGCTCTGGCAAGATGGAGGGGATGAGATTTTCGAGAAATGCTTGGCGCTCAGTTCCCTAGTCCACTTTCAATCAAGTCATTTGAAATGCCCAAGAAAGCCATGTGCTCAGGGAGCCAGTATCTTTTCCTTGCTCCGTAGATGTTAGGAAATACACCTGTGGGTCTCTCTCCCTCTCAGATCCCTTCCTGCAAAGCTCAACACTGGCCATCCAGCCTCTGATTCACTGCTGTCTCCTCATGTTCTCTTAGTTGTTTTGGGGGTGTCAGTCTCAATAGACCTCCATGATGGGTTATATACTTTGCTTTGGATGCCACCCTACTCCTTCCCTTCTCCCCCAAGTACCCCAGGCAGTGTTAGCCTAGCATAGGTGCTTAACAAATGCTTTCTGAATTAGTTGATCAGATAAATATTGAACTTGAACCCTGGAAAGCGGATAGTATATCGATGTCCAGTGTATATAATGCAGAGCAGTGGAAAGTTTGCTGAATTTGTAGTCAAAGGACCTTAGCTCAAATCTTAGCTCTCTCACTTGCCTACTGTGTGAACTTGGACAAGATCATTTCCCCCAAGTCCCCATGCTCCCAGAGCCTCAGTTTCTTCCTCTATAAAATGGGGAAGTTGAGGCCCTGCCAGCTCTAATTCTCTGAATGCTTATCTATTCTACTGAGGAAAATGAAAGTAAATAAAGTCATGTATGTACATAGTTTTCCATACATTTAATATGCATTTAAACCCCAGTCATCTTTCAAGGCATACCTCAGTTGGTACGAAGATTTCTTTTAGTTTACCAAAAGGATATGAACACTCTCATGAAGTACCATGATCCTTCATCCCCATATCTTTTAGGTACTTATAGTCTATTTTGTATCACAGTGGGCATTTATTTCCTTAATTTTTTTTCTTTGATACCTGTTGTTTTTATGGAAGCTATATTTGCCCTCATCCCTGTTCTATTTCTTCTGTCTGAGAGCTCCTTGAATTCAAGGGTGATGTCTGATTTTGACCTGTATATAGTAAATACTCAAAAAAAGTTTGTTGAGTTAAGTGAATGAATGGTTCATTTTACTCCAGTTACTCCCTTTGGGTATCATGCCAACACTTGGCCTCATTTGGGTATAATGTCAATATTTATGCATCATTAGCGTATCATGCAAACGTTTGGGCATAATGTCAATATTTGGGCCTCACCGAAAAACCATGTGATGACCTTTTTATTTCTTTGTTTCCAATGTCTTCGAGAACTTGAATTAATTCTGCAGATTCCCAAACATCTTTGGCATGGGAAGATAAAAGCCACATCTCCTTCTCTAGAAGGAGATTCTTGAGGGTACCCTGCTTGCCATTGTTTTCCCATTATATTTAGGGAGCACAGTGGATAAAGCATTACACTTGAAATCAGAAAGATCTGAATTAAAATCCAACCTTAGACGCTAGCGGTGTGACCCTGGGCAAATCACTTCACATCTTTCTACCTAAAGTGAAACAATTTGGCTAACCTTCATTTTCAATATCAATGTTAGCCATCATCATTGTTTTGTGATTTCCCCCTAACCCCCACCCCCCTTCCCAGTCTGAGTTTTAGTTAATAGGCAAGGTCTAAAGATTGAGTCTTGAAGCCCAGCCTAGCCCTCTTAATTTACAAATTTTCCGGATGAGACAAAATCCTGTTTCCTCATTGCCGATTTTTGAGGTAGCTACAGCATGTGTCCCTCCCCCAGTGTTTCCTTTGGAAATCTGATAGTTCTCATGTTCTGAGCCACTGTCTTGGTGACCTTGACAATAGCCAAATGGGTTTTTTGGAGCCGGTTTCCAGAGAAGGTTAATCAGGATGGCAGAGGATTTCAAATCCCACCAGATGAGATCAGTTGAAGGAACTGGGAATGATTAATTTGGAGAAGAGGAAATGAGGGAGTGGAGAAGAGGACTGGAGCATGGTAACTGTCTGCAAGTATTTGAAGGCTTGTCATGTTCTTGGAAAGTTTGATGGAAGGATTGGATTCTCACCCAGAATTTTCCCATGAAGGCAACTGGTGATGCAGTAGATCAAACATGAGGTCTGCAATCAGGAAGACTTGAGTTTGAATCTAGCCTCAGGCGCTAAGTAATTTTGTGACCTTAGGCAAGTCTTTTAACCTTTATCTCCCTCAGTTTCATCATCTGTATAAGGATATACTAATAGCACCTACTGCCTGGGAGTGTTGGGGGATCAAATGAGATAATATTTGTAAAAGCACTTAGCACAGTGCCTGGCTCACAGTAGGTACTTAATAAATGCTTATTTCCTTGCCTTTCCACCATGGGCCTTGAACTGGGGATGCTGAGTGCTTCCTCTCTGTGCCTGTTTCTGTTTGAATCGATTACCTTCCCAGTGGACCTGGTTGGCTTTAAATAACAACTTGTTTCAAAGAGAATATAACACTGCTGGGCTGCCAGAAGATACATCAGTCAATGGGAAAAACAGAGCATTTATGGAGTGCTTATGATGTACCAGACACTTGTGTTAAGCATTGGAAACAAAAATGAAACGAAGAACTGCAAGAGCCTATATTCTAATGAGGGGTGACACATGAAAGACAGCTAGAAAGTGGGAAGGTAGCCGCATGGGAGAAAGACTGCTGTTGTGGGAAGGTGGGGAAGACCAGAGAGTGGAGTTGGGAGTGAAGGAAATATGGCCTCATGAAATGGTGTTCTGGGTGATGGAGTCATAAATCAGAAGACAGGGTTGTAGGGTAGAGACATCTCCTGGGGCGGGGGAGGGGTGAAGGCTGTTGTCAGGAAAGTAGAGGCAAGATGTGGGTTCATATCTTGTCTCTGATGCTCAATGACTCTGTGACCCTAGACAAGTCATTTGCCCTCTGTGAACCTCAATTTCCTCATATGTAAAAGAGGCATTATAGTATTTTTCTACTATGTATTTTGCAGGATAATTGAGAGGTTAAAATGAAATAACAGACAGAAAGTGCTTTTGGAAACCTTAAAGCACTTTATAAATGTCTATTATTGTTGTTGTTATTATTTAATACTTTATTCCTCTGGGTCCCCAGGGACTAAAGAAGAAAGCTAACCTCATGGTAGAAATAGATAGTTAATATTAATCCATGGCATAGAATTATATATGTCTCTGAATAAGAATGGTGTGACCTAAAACAAACGACTAGACTTCTCCCATGGATTCTCCCATTGTTTACACAGTCACTTCACAGTGCCTGTAACACCATCTTGAAGTGTCAGGCTGCTTGGAGAGCTATTCCTAAGCTACAAGGGCCGTCTGTCTCTTCTAAGAGCCACTGGGCTTCTCCTTGCTTGATTATTACCAGGGCTATAAAATCTCCCCAGTGTCAGATTAACCCAATTCAAACATTGATTTCACTTATTCTTTATATAACTCTTTCTAAAAATTAAAAAAAAGTTAAAAATTATTTTATTATTTTTTGCAGGGCAATGAGTGTTAAGTGACTTGTCCAGTGTCACATAGCTAGTAAGTGTCAAGTGTCTGAGGCCAGATTTGAACTCAGGTCCTCCTGAATCCAGGCTCCGTGCTTTATCCACTGTGCCACCTAGCTGCCCTTCTTTTTTTTTTTTTTTTTTTTTTGAAAGATGATCACCTAGTCCATCTGGACAGGTCTCTTGGGAGGGACTGGCATTTTCCATACATAAGGATCCCTGTGGGCTGTGTATTGACTTAGTTCTAAAATGTAACATCTGGGGGCAGCTAGGTGGTGCAGTGGATAGAGCACCGGCCCTGGAGTCAGGAGGACCTGAGTTCAAATCCGGCCTCAGACACTTGACGCTTACTAGCTGTGTGACCCTGGGCAAGTCACTTAACTCCAATTGCCTCACTAAAAAAAAAAAAATGTAACATCTCTTTTTGTTGTGTTTCTATTTATTTTGTTAAATATTTCCCACTCATATTTGAAGCTGGTTCAGGTCACACCAAGGAGCATTGTGGGCCACATACAGTCCACTAGCTAGGCTATGTGTTTGATACCACTGGTATGGCAGATAGAGGGCTGGACTTAAAGTAAGGAAGACTCAGGTCTAGATTCCACCTCAGACACTTACTAGCTGTGTGACCCTGGCCAAAGCTCTTAACTTTTCTGGGCCTCATTTTCATCATCTATAAAATGAAGGGGTTAACCTTCTTAGGTCTCTTGTCTTTCTAGATCCGTAATCTTGAGTGTGTGACCTTGGCTGAGCCATTTCCCTGTGTTTCCTCTTCTATAAAATGATGGAGCTAGACTGGGTGGCCTCTGAGGTGTCCCTCCCAGCTCTAGGATCCTATATGTGACTTTGGGCAAGTAGCTTCCCTCTTTGGGACTCAGTTTCTTCTCCTGTAAAAGGAGGGAGCTGGAGTAGATCTAGATGTGTCTTGTTCAAGTCCCTTTCCTTCCTAGGACTTAGTTTCCTCGTCTCTACAATGAGGGGGTTGGCCTAGATTTGAGGGTCCCTTCTAGTTCTAGGTCTAGGATCCTAGGGTCCTATACTCATTAAAGTTCACCGATATGTAGACATTAAGCCCCTGAATATCCTCATCTCAATCCATGTGTTGCAGTGTTTTTTCCCACCATCTCCCTGCATCCTGTCCTCCCCTTTGATCAAACTGTTGAGTACATTTCGGAAGCATGGCTGCTTCTGAGACACTAATGGTGTTTTTGTTGTCCTTGCCAGAGAGGCCTCCAGAACCTAGTACACCAGTGGCAGCAGCATTCCAAACTGAATGCCTATGGATTCCAGCAGATGCCCTGTTTCTTTTTCCTAGATGATGAATGACTTCGAGATGGTTAAAGGCCTTGTGCTGTTTGGTACTCTGGTGCTTTTAATAAACACCTCTCAATGACACTAATTAGGAAGGATGTTATTAATGGCTCCCACTCAGCCTTCCTTTGTGATGAAGCCAAAGGCTAGAACCCTTTTCAAGCTTCCAGTGGGCCAGGCCATGGGCTTGGCTTAGCTCACCAGTTCCCGGAAGTCATCAGTGAATCTCCACTACGGGTCCCAATGCTGAAAGACAAGCCAGGTCGAACGCTCCCATATTTGGATGAATTTCCATTTGTAGAGCTGCAGAAAACTCCCCTGGGCTCATCTCCGAGGAGCTTTCTAGAGATTGCCAAAGCTTTTGCAGTGCTGTTGGCAAGGGGAAGAACACCAAGCAGATGTTCTAGTACGATGGAGCCCATTCCTGAGAACTATTCTCGGGAAGTCGACAAGAGGGATTGGAAGGAAGGCTGGGTTGGAGCAAAGAGAGGAAAGAAATACTTGTGCTTCCACCCACCCACCCAAGAAATAAGTTTATGTATTATAGACTTAGTGGCTCAGATGTTCCAAGCTGCTGAAGAAACTTTCAACAGATGTAGTCACTAATTAATCACTTGAACTTTGCACGGATACTCTGGCACTGCTGCTAATCTCATGACAACTGGTTGTTTCCATAGCAAAGGTTTTGTTTTTCAATATTCCTGTCTTCTTTTCTCTCTCGTTCTTCATTTGAAAAATTCAGGGAATGCCTGGGTTGGAAGGTATATTAGAAGTCATTTAGGCCACTTCCCTAATTTTACAGATGGGGAAACAGGACCAGAGAGGGGAAGAAGTGATTTGCCTGAAGTCACACGGGTAGCCAGTGCCCCAGTGGATCCAAGATGACTTCTAAACATTAAAGCTATTATTGTTGGCTATTCTAAAATGAACCGTCAATAATTTTGGATATTTAGAAAGTGTTTGAAAGTTTGAAAATTACTTGTCATGTATTACCTCATTTGATTCTCATAACAACCCAGGGAATTAGGTATAATAGGTTGGTTTTTTTTTTCAGGGAGTGGGGGAAGGGGAGGGGAGCAATACCACAGCTGTGATTTTATTGTTTTGAGAAATTCCTGATGAGGAAGCTCCCCATACCAATGGGAATTAGCAGCTGTATTGTAATTTATAATCTTAGAATTTTGCTTAGAGAACCAGGAGGCTAAGAGATTTGTCCAGGATCACAGTACACTTAGGTCATTCTTTTTTTTCAGGGTAATGAGGGTTAAGTGACTTGCCCAGGGTCACACAGTTAGTAAGTGTCAAGTGTCCAAGGCCGGATTTGAACACAGGTCCTTCTGAATCCAGGGCCGGTACTTTATCTACTGTACCACCTAGCTGCCCCTGTAGCTAGGTGATTATTAGTGTGAGTAATGAATGCCCTGGAGCTGTGACATTATTTGAAACCATACCATGGATTTCTGTTGGGCTAGAACCAGTTGTCATATTTTACATAATTATAACTTTGAACTTGGATACCTGTTACTTGTTTACTGCATTGATTCAATATTTGCATTTATCAGGACCTAGCTGTATGTTTCATTGGCAGAACTGGAACCCCATTCTTCTTGACTTAGATATCAGCTCTCTTATCTACCAGACTGTGCTACCTGTCACTACCGATACCATCACCCCATTTTACAAAAGATGCCACTGATACTTGGGGAGGGTGTGACTTTCTGATGGTCATACAGCTAGCAAGTCTTATAGGTAGGATTTGAACTCATGTCCTGCTGACTTGCTGTCCTGTGCTTTGTACTCTAACATATTGCCTTTCTTAAACCAAGCAAGTTAGGCTCGAGAGATCCTGAAGCCATAGCTCAGTGTGAGCAGTAGGTTCCTCCCTCCCTCTCCCTCAGCATGCATCCCTGGCTTTTTCCTTTAGTCACTTTCCTTGAAGGCCTCTGTATGCCTGACATATTGAGGAATTACTATGCCAGAGGAATTGATTCGACTTTGTTGGCAAATGAACTTGCTCTTTATAAATTAATGAACAGAAGTTGGGAAGCTAAATTCTTCTGCAACCTCTGCTCTCTTTGACCTAAAGTCTGAGTATTCCAGGGTTTGAGGGTAGTCACTAGAAATGTTGGGTTTTTTGTGGGGCAATGAGGGTTAAGTGACTCACCCAGGGTTACACAGCTAGTAAGTGTCAAATATCTGAGGTCAGATTTGAACTCAGGTCCTCCTGAATTCAGGGCTGGTGCTTTATCTACTGTGCCACCTAGCTGCCCGCTAGAAATGGTTTTAATATGTCTTTTTGAAATAGTTTTGTGTAAACAGGATAAGTCAAGAATGAAACTCTTATAGTGGTAAGATATTGACATTTTCCATGAGAACAGTTTTTCTACCTCATTTTTTTTGTGGGGCAGTGAGGGTTAAATGACTTGCCCAGGGTCACACAGCTAGTGTCAATTGTCTGAGATCAGATTTGTACTCAGATCCTCCTGAATCCAGGGCCCCTAGCTACTCCCTTCCCCTGCCCCCCCACCTCATTTTCTAACTGAATGTCATGTGTTAGCAGATTTAGCCATTTTGGAAGTTTGTTTTCTTACCATTATTTTGCAGAAGGTAGGGACATTTGTGCCAGAAAATGGAACAATCAGGTAGGTTTAGAATTGGTTGGGTGGCCATCCTCCTGGTTGTTATTAATGGTTCTTTGTCAACTGGAAAGGAGATCTCCAGTAGAGTATCCCAAGGATCTGTGCTGTTGAACATTTTTCTTGGTGACTCACATAGTGGTATGGATGGCAAGGTCATCAAATTTGCAGATGATACAAAGCCTGCTGGGATAGCTAATGCACTGAATGTAGTGACAGGATCCTCAAAAGGATCAATAGGCTAGGACATTGGACTAAATTGAATAAGATGAAGTTTAATAGGGTTAGATGTATATACTTACATGTAGGCAGCTAGGTGGCACTGCAGTGGATAAGTGCTGGACCTGTAGTTAGGAAGGCTCATCTTTGTGAGTTCAAATCTAGCTTCAGATATTTACTAAGTAACCCATGGCAATTCACTTCCCCCTGTTTGCCTCAATTCCCCATCTGTAAAATGAGCTGGGGAAGGAGATGGTAAACCACTCCAGTATCTCTGCCAAGAAAACCCCAAATGGGGTGACAGAGTTGGATATGATTGAAAACGACTGAACAATAACAACTTGCCCAGTGCTTCTACTTTCTGTCCTCTTGTTGTTGTTGTTAATGTTTAGTCTTTTGGGGTGGTGGCTTCATGGATTCTGTGGGATTATGGGCTGCCTGAGACAGCCCTACTGCCTGTATCCACATAGGCCCATCGAGTAGAGCCCAAACACAGCAAGACATGAGTGGATGGATATTAAGGATTCTTAGGACCTGGGGCTAATGGTGTCCGGTGGCTCCATATCCAGTGAAAGGCTAAACTTCCTGATTCTTGCTAGATCCAGAAGACACTCTTAGGACTGAGTCCAAAACAGGTCAACTTTTTTTGGAGGGGGGGAGTAGGGTAGGGTAAGGGGAGCTTTAATGGAGACTTCCGGTTTACTGTGCTTCCTAAAAGACTTAATTCTTACCTTTCACAGGAGCCTGTTCCCTCCCAATTCCCCTCACTCCTATTACCTTTCTTCTGTGATTACTTTCTATTCATTATGTCCATATCTTGGATGGGCATAATTATTCACGTGCTATCTCCATGACAAGAACATGAGCTCTTTTCAGTCCGGGGCAGTGGCAGCATTTTTTGTCTTTCTTTGTATATCTCTTCAGTGCTCAGTGCCCGACATTGTGTGTTAATAAGGGCTTATTGAGTGATTGACTTAACAAGTATGTGATAGGGGAAATGTTTTTGATCAAGGAAGAGCCTGAGCCTCGACTCCTTAAATAACTGTCTGAAAGAGATCTGGGAGTTTTAGTGGATGTGCCAACAATGGGATGTGGCAGTAGAAAAGACAGCTTGATCACAGGCTCCATTCAGAGAACCTTGGCTTCCAGTCGAATGGAGGTTGTCAGCCTAGTGAACTGGGTCTTTGTTGGACCCTGTGTCATTTAGGGATCATTTGAAGGTACTGAATTAATCTTCACTAATTAGTTAATTAATCTTCAGAGGAAATGCTGTCTTCAGGCAATTCCAAAGGCCACCATATGCAGTCAGGACTTGACTTACTTCGTTTGAACCCAGAATTGAGAACCAAATATAACGTGTGAAAGTTGCAGAGAGGCAAATTTAGGGTTAATATCTGGGGAGAAAGCAAAAACAGAAGACCCAAATTTGTGGAACTGTCCACTGGATTGAGCTAGATGACCTCTGATGCCCCTTCCAATTAGGAAATCCCTTTTATGAGAGTGGGGAGGGAGAAGGGTGTGTTGCTTTTTGAAATTTTTAGGAATCAGTTGGGCTTTTGTAAAGTGGGGCTGGGTGGCAGTTTGATAAATGGCCCATCTCCATGGCTGCCCCTCACGATTGGTAGCTGACCAGAGAACAGTGATTTGGTCTCCCTCAACAGTCTACCTATCATCTTTCAAATTCCCTCCCCTAACAAGGCTTTGCACTACAGCAGTCCCTCAATGCTTAAAGGGATCTGGGTAATTAATAAGTGATTAATCATATTTATTGTTAATACTTCTACCGCCTCCCCCACTGCATTTTGAGGATCTGGATTAAGGCTTAATTTTCAACAGTTCCAATCAGATTGATGCCATTTCTCTTGGCACATTATAAGAGAATTGTAAAAATTGGTAACGAGAAATCTTGTGAACATTAAGGCCCATTTTAGGGGAAGTTTACAGTACTTTCAAATGAGCATTGATTAAATGATGAACCGATTGCAGAGAGGCCACTTATAAAATCGGGGGAGGGCTGGGGGATGGACAGTTTCCCTGCCAAGCCAGGGATGCTCATTAATGAACCAAGATAGCTAGAGAACTCATGAAGGGGAGCTTTTTCAGCTGAGTGTCCCCATTATCATGAAATTGGTAGGTCAATGGGCATTGTAATCAGATATTTATGATGGCAGCCAGTTCTAATGTTGTGTGGAAATAGTTGAACTACAGTTATATGGTCTTTGAATAAGATGCCACTTGCTAAGAGCCTTGAATATGAATTGCAAATTCCCTCCCGCAGACTGAGTTGCTTCAAACATGCACAGAGAGGATTGCTTTCAAATAAGTTTTGCAGAGTTTCTTACCATGAGTCCTTTTTAGCTAATGGCTGGTAGAACATGCCTGTCTTACTTAAGCATAGAAGAGCATGGTTGTGAATACGGAAATATCTGTGAGTATCTAGTGGAGCAAGAATGGTACAGTGGAAAGAATGTTGGATATGGAGTTGGGGAACCCGAGTTGAAACCCTGGCTCTATTATTTAATTACCTGTGTGACCTTGGGCAAGTCATTTCCTCTCAATGGGCCCCTCTTTCCTTTTCTTCCAAATAAGGGGATCAGATTAGAACAGCCTCTGAGGTCCTTCCCAGCTCTTTATCTAGGATCCTTTATGTGGTTTTGGATATGTCACTTTCCTTCCTTGGGCTTCAGTTTCCTTTCCTCCTTTGTGAAATGAAAAGTTTGTATTAGATGACTGAAAAAAGTCCTGTTTACCTCAAATCTCCTTTCCTTTGAAAAATTGTTGCTATTCATCCTTTGTTCTTGAAGGGGACCAATACCATCAGGAGGTTTATGGCTTGGCTTGCAAGTGAATTGGATTTAAGTGAGGCAGAGCTGGGCAGAGTCATCAGCCTCACTCTCTCCTCTAGAATCATTGGGAGTCCAGTGAAAAGAGAGAAGTCAGGACAACTGGCGATGGCTCTGCTCTTTGAAAGAAAACCTTAGCAAACTAGGAGGTATGAGTGTTGTGCCTTGAGTTCAAATGAAGGATTAGGGAAGACTGCTCATATAGAAAGAGAGCAAGGGCTTGAAGGGTTTGTAAGCTTTCATTAGGCAGTAATGGACAAAGGAGATTCCTGCATTGATAGGGATTGGACTGGATTGGATGGTGGCCTTAGAGGGAAGTCACTTCTGTACCTGAGGTTGAGAGCAGTGACTTCATGGATTCTGTGGCTTTTGGGCTGCTTGCGATAGGCAGCCCTGATGCCTATATCCACATAAACCAGTTGCATAGAGCCCAAATAGAGCAAGGTGTGAATGGATATGAAGTAGCCTTAGGATTTGGGGCAAGTGGTATCCAGTGGACATATATCTGTCCAAGGCTGAACTTCATGTTTTTTGTTTTGTTTTGTTTTGTTTTGTTCTTTTGGCTGGGTAATGAGGGTTAAGTGAGTTGTCCAGGGTCACACAGCTAGTAAGTGTCAAGCATTTGAGGCCAGATTTGAACTCAGGTCTGCCTGAATCCAGGGTCGGTGCTTTATCCACTATGCCACCTAGCTGCCCCCTGAACTTCCTGACTCTTGCCAGATCCAGAAGATATTTTGAAACAACTGATTCCAAAGTAGGTCAGCTTTTTGGGGGCAGGGGAGGGGGAGGGACGGGGTGCTTTAGCAGAGCCTTTTCCCCCCTCACACGTTCCTTGTCCATGACTTCTCCATCTCCCCTCCAGTAGCTCCCACTCAATGAGCTGAGTATCTCCTACTTGAGCAAAATGCTTGTAAATGTTAATAACTTATTCTCAGCCACATATTTCACACGTAGGAAAGCACATCATCTTGGGCTTTAAAGTTCAGCTGCTTCCTCAGTTTTCTTTTTGATAATATAACAATTTTTTATCGTTCTCATTTTCCTTCCAATTAAGAAGGTCCCTCTCCACTCCCCCCAGTCTCCCTTCATTTGTCCCCAACAGCCAACTATGATAATGTGCTAAACAATCCATTTCTTCTTCTTTGGGAAGGGCAGAGAAAGCCAGTGTTTGACCTGAGGTCAAATGGAGAGCATCTTGACCACAAGTGTCATAGAGGGACTGGAAAGGCAAGGCCATTGACATTTACAGTTGCAGTGGGAGAAGCACCAGGCCATAGGCTGTTGTAGAAGAGTCCTGGGTTCCAATTGCAATGCTGCCACTAACTGGTTGTGTGAATGTCCCCTCTCTGGACCTCATTTTCTCCATGCTTGTAAGGAGAGGAATGCACTAAATAAGATCAAACTCCCTTCCTGTTCTGAAATTTGAAATCTCTAATTTGCCCCCATGGATGTTAGTAAAAAGAGTGTGTGTGTGTGTGTGTGTGTGTGTGTGTGTGTGTGTGTGTGTGTGTACACACACAGACATAGGGGAGAGTGGCTGTTGTCTATGTGCATTTCAGGGCAAACACTAAGAGACTTTGGTGATAGAATAATTGATCGTTCCTGTCTTCCCTGGGCAGGCACTGAAGTAGCTTGGTATAGAGCAGAGATCAGCAAACTCTCCAATTTTTGTACAGCCCTCAACTAAGAATGCTTTTTTACATTTTAAAATATTATTATTTGGAGCAGCTAGGTGGTGCAGTGGATAGAGCATCGGCCCTGGAGTCAGGAGGATCTGAGTTCAAATATGACCTCAGACACTTGACACTTACTAGCTGTGTGATCCTTGGCAACCCCCCCCCAAATTATTATTGGTATGAATTTGAAATAAAAGTCTATTGAATTTTAAAATACAAAAAGATTCTTAACTAGGTTGGTCATAAAAAAGGTAACCTACAAGTCTCCTAAAATTCTAAAGAATCTTTCAACTAATTTTTCCTTATTGGCCAATAACTATCCATTGCATTCGTATGCCGCATGTTGTTCAATTGGACACATTTTTATTTCCAGCTTTTTTTCCTACAGACAGCATGGCTATGAATATTTTTGTATTTATTGCCCTTTTGCTTTCAGTAACGTTAAGCTATGTAAACTTTAAGAGCCATCCAAATAGATGGTAAAAAGATATGAACAGACAAGTTTCAAAGGAAGCTATCTAAGCTATCAATAACCATATGAAAAAATGCTCCAAATCACTAATTAGAAAAATAAAAATTAAAAACCCCTCTAAGGTTTCATGTTACACTTACTAGATTGGCAAACATGACTTAAAGAGGAAAATGAAAAGTGGTGGAGTAGATGTAGGAAAACAGGTATGATAAGTATTGTACCATCAGAAATTATGAAATAGGCACTTTCAGAACAAATTGAGAAGACCTTTATGAACTGATGGGGCAGCTAGATGTTGCAGTGGATAGAGCATTAGACCTGAACTCGGGAAGACCTGAGTTCAAATACAGCCTTAGACATGTAGTAGCTATGTGACCCTGAGCAAGTCACTTAACCTTGTTTGCCAGTAGTTTTCCCATCTATAAAATGAACTAGAGAAGAAAATGGCAAATGCATGAAGAATCAGCCATTACTGAACAACAACAAAAAACTGATGCAGAAGAGAGAAGAACCAGAGCAATTTGCATAATGGCAACAACATTTTAAAGAAAAAGGAACTTTGCAAGACTTTAGAACTCTGATTAATGCCATGAGAAACCATGAGTTCAGAGAGTTGGTTGATTTAAATTTCAGAAGGAGGCATGCATCCCTATTTGGGCATAGCCAGGCTGGGATCAGATTGCTTTGGGCTCTAAAGCTAGTAGTACTATAATTTAGTAAAAGGCAATCATAGAGGGGGCAGCTAGGTGGTGCAGTGGATAAAGCACTGGCCCTGGATTCAGGAGGACCTGAGTTCAAATGTGACCTTAGACACTTGACGCTTACTAGCTGTGTGACCCTGGGCAAGTCACTTAACCCTCATTGCCCAGGGGGAAAAAGGCAATCATAGAAAGGAAAAGGAACCAAATATTTATAGCAGCTTTTTTTCTTGGTAGCCCTGGGAACTAAGGGGTGCCTATCTCTTGAGGAATGGTTTAACAAATTGGGGTCTGTGTATGTAATGAAATATTTTGGCAACATCAGAAATGATGAATCTACAGGAGCTTAGGTTTGATTGAGGAAGATAATATGTGTATACATTTCATATAAGTGCTTAACAGAAAAAATATACATAGAATAAACACAATATAGTTGGACAGAAAGAGGAGAGGCACTAGCAGTTGAGTGTGAGGGGGTTGGTAGTAAAGAAAGGCTTTATTGTATAAGGTGATGATGGGAGAAATAAGGGAATTCTGTGAGGCAGAGATGAGGAGAATGTACATTCTAGTAATGGGGGACAACCACTGAAAGACATGAAGATAGAAGATGGGTTATGCCTGGCTTCCTACATTCCTTTCAACTGTGAACATTCTTATCTTTTAGCAACTTTGCTAGCTTGAGGGAAGTGAGTCATTAATGTTTAAAAAGAATTCATTATTTCCAGTTATTGGTGATTTCTAACATTTTTAAGGTGACTATTGATCATTTGTATTTCTTCTTTTGAAAACTGTTCATATTATTTGCCCACTTATCTATTAGGGATGTTAGTCTTTTTGTTTTATTTATTGGATATACAGATTTTTCACAATCCCTTTCTTTTCTCTTGATACTAGCTGCATTGCTTTTATTTTATTTTTTTTAGAAGCTATTTAATTTTATATGTAGAGAGTATGATCACAGCTGCTATCTCTGGTATTGATGTGATCCCTAGGGGGCTGCCCAAATATGCAGACTTCATCTTCACCTAAAACTGAAGCTTAATCTTTCTGTGTTTGTGCTCAACTCAGTTCTAGTTCTTCTGATATTGGAAGAAGTATATGCTCCCCTTACTTTTATAGGTCCTGGTCTTAGGGTATGCCCTCTGATTTACCTATGACTCAGTCAAATTTTCCTGAATATCATGTCCACACCTTCTATAAGGAAATCTCTTCAAAGGAAGAAAGAAGTTCTCATTATTTGATATCACAAAGTTTTCCAAGCTACTCATTCACACCCCCATTAAGGAAGTTTATTTACATATATAATCATGACTGGGAGGAAGCACAGTGTAGGAAGAACACAGTTTCTTCAGCTAGATGATCAGGATTTTATTCATGCCTCAGAAACTTACTACCTCTGTGACCTCAGGCAAATGACTTCACTTCTCTGGGTCTCCATTTCTTCCTCTGTAAAATGAAGGGGTTGAACCTGATGACCTCTGAGGTCCCTTTCAGCTCTAGATCTAGGATCCTCTCCCCACTCCAGACTGTCTTTCACTCAGCTGTCAATGGGATCTTTCTAAACCACAGGGCTGACTATGTCACCTCTGACTCAATAACCTTGAGTGGCTTCCTGCTTTCCCCAGGATCAAATAGAGAGTCTTTAGTTGGGCATTTAAAGCTAGCTCCACCCCACCTTTTCCCAGTCTTCCTACACCTTCCTCCACTACACACAGTTTACTCTTTGATCCAGTGACACTGGTCTCCTTGATGTTCTTCATAGAAACCTCTATCTCCCATCCCTCATGTCTCAAAAGTTTTCCATCCTTATCCCCAACTCCCAGCTTCCCCTGGCTTTCTTTACATGCCAGCTAAAGTCCCACCTTCTACAGGAAGTCTTTCCCTATCCCCTTTAGTTGTAAAGTCTTCCCTCTACTGATTATCTCCAATTTATTGTCTATATTCTGTTTGTACAGAATTGTCTGCATGCTCTCTCCTCCCTTAAATTGCGGGCTTCTTAAGAGCAGAGACTGGGTTGTTTTTTTTTTGTTGTTGTTGGTTTTTTTTTTTTTGCCTTTCTTTGTTTCCCCAGAGCTTAGCACAGTGCTAGGAATTTAGGTAATGTCTACTGACAGACTGTGAGGCTGGACATATCACTTTCTCTACACTTCAGTTTCCTACTCTGTAAAATGAAGGTGTTGAACTAGGTAGCCTATGAGGTCTCTTCAAGCACTAGATATGGGATTCTATGATTATTTGATTGTCTATTTCATCTTTTAAAATTTTTTTCTATTCCATGTTCCTAATTGTAAATAATAAAACTTTCCTTTCTATATTTTATAGTGTTAATTTTATATTGAAAATATTTACCTATTTGTAATTCATAGTACTATAAGGTATAAGAAGAGAGGCATGGATGTTTAGTGGACAGATGACCTGTAGGTCTTGGGTTTAGTTCCTCTTCTTGGCAAGTACTTGCTATGTGATCCTGGCCATGTTCTTTAACCCCTTTGTGCTTCGGGCAACTCCCTAGGTCTATAAGTGGCAGTCAGCAAAGCAATCTGTTTCTTTGTAGGGGCAGGATTCCTCCACCAGGAATTCCCTACAGTGGTGAAACTGCAAATCTGGACCACAGAAATGGTGCAGGAATGCTGATCTAAACCTCATTTTTGCCTAAGTACTTTCAGGTTTTATTGCTAGTTCTTGTTACCTAAGATGTACCTTTCTTAGTGTTGGAAAATGTTTAACAACTGACTCTCCAGAAAAAAAAAGTACTCATAAAATACTTGTCAGTTTAATCTGCATTATTAACATTTTCTCCATCACTTTATTAAATTTAGTCAATGAACAAAAGAATAAATCAATTCCTGATGTAGCATTTGCCAGTTTCCAAGGTGTAAATGCACACTTTGGGCAGTTGGTGGCGCTGCAATGGCTGGCTCACTGGACTTGGAGCCAGAAAGACTCCTTGTCCTGAGTTCAAATTCAGCCTCAGACGCTTATTAGTTGTGTGACCCTGGGCATATAATTTAACCCTGTTTGCTTCAGTTTCCTCATCCATAAAATGAGCTGGGGAAAGAAATAGCAAACCACTCCAGTATCTTTACCAAAAAAACCCCAGATAGGGTCATGAAGAGTTAGTCATGACTGGAAAAAAGACTGAATAGCAATAAAAAGAAAATGCTCACACTGACAGTTTTATAATCGGCTCTCCAGATCTAGCTGACTTCAGTGGATACTCTCCTCTGACACCAAGTTGCCCTGTGCAACGTGCTTATCTCATCTGTTCCAGTTTTCTACTCTAAAAAAATCCAGCTATTTTTTAATAATTACTGCTTTGTAGTATAGATTGATGTTGGATAGTGTCAAATTCCCTTCATTCATACTTTTTCCATTATCTCTTGATTTTTCTTGACCATTTATTCCTTCAAATGAAATATGCTGATTTTGGCTTTGTTCTATGGGTTGCCAAGTCCAAAGATTCATCACCAATTACCTAGTGTACAGGTGATCAGCCTCTCTGTACTTAATTAGGCTTGCATTTTGATTGGTAGAGCATAAGTTCTCTACAGTAATTTGAATATTATCATTCTTGCTATACTGGTGCTTCCCAGCCATGCACATTGAATCTTTCACTAATTGTTCAGATTTTCTTTGGTGTCTACAAAACTGTTTTGTTGTAGTTAAAGCAACCCTCCTTGTCTGTGTAGGTTAATTTCCAGATATTTAATGCATCTTCTTGTCTGTCTTCTTTGCCTATGCCAATTCCTTCAATTTTTTTCTTATCTTAGTAATCCTGCAGAGAGGCAGTGTGGGTAATTCATATGGTGATGGACATGGAGTCACGAAGACACCTGGGTTCATAAAGCTTTCCTGCTTTGTTGACCATAGTTCAAATTCCTAATTTTTTTCTGTGTCCAAGGCACTTGTGTAAGAGTGCAGTGAGATTCTACACTAGTGAAAATTTCTACCACCATGTCAAATAAGAGCAGAGATGGTAGATATCCTTTGATCATATTGGGAAAGCCTCCAGTATTTCTCAATGTAAAATGATACAAATTCTTGGTTTATGATAAATGCTTTTGGTTGTAGTAAAAAAAGGTCCTGTGGGTAGCCAGGTGGCACAGTGGATAAAGCACTGGCCCTGGATTCAGGAGGACCTGAGTTCAAATATGCCCTCAGACACCTGACACTTACTAGCTGTGTGACCCTGGGCAAGTCACTTAACCCTCATTCCCCCCCCCCCCAACTCCTAGCCCCTCCCCAAATCCAAACCAAAAAAGAAAAAAGAAAAGGTCCTATGTTTTTTTAACATTTTTAAACAATACATGAAGGTTATGTTTCATCAAAGGTCTTTTCTATGTCTAATGATTATCATATGATTATTATTTATATTAATGATTTTTTAAATTAATGATGTTTGTACTTTTTCTAATATTCAATCTATCCTTGAATTAATGGTAATAAATCCAGATACATTATAGTGTTTAAAAAAAACTTTAGCCTTTTTGCTAATTTTTATTGAATAATTTTGAAATATTTATTAGTGACATTAAGTTATAATTTTCTATCTCTCCTTCATCTCATTATGGTTTTGGTATCAGGATCATATTTGTCTTACAGAGGGAGTTTGTTAAGGCAATTTCTTTTTCTGTGTTTTTGAATAGTTTATGTAGTGAGGAATTGTACAGAGAAAAGTGTATTGATTTTAGAGTCAGAGGGTCAGCATTCCTGGGCTACTTAATTCCTATGTGCCTTTGGTCAATCTCATAACTTCTTTAGGCCTCCATTTCCTCATTTTAAAAAAGAGGGGATTGTACTATATGCTTTTTCAAGTCTTTCAGCCCTAAACCATTATAACATTCTACTCCAATTTGTTTTTTTGTTTGTTTGTTTTTGTAGGGCAGTGAGGGTTAAGTGACTTGCCCAGGGTCACACAGCTAGCAAGTGTCAAGTGTCTAAGGCCAGAGTTGAACTCAGGTACTCCTGAATCCAGGGCCGATGCTTTATCCACTGTGCCACCTAGCTGCCCCTGTTTTTTAATTGTTTGGTAGTATTCACTAGCTGATTTATCAGGACCAAGGTTGGGTCTGATATTTTTCCCTCCTCCTATACCATCTGCTTTGAAGGTTCATTAATGTTTGCTCTCTATTTTACTTTCTGGGATTGAGTGGTTTAGAACTTCAATTTCCTGCTTTATTAATTCAAGTATTTTACATTTTTTGAAAATAGTCATGCATATCATGAGATCACAACTGGAAGGAATCTCAGAGGTGATTGTGTCCAACCGTATCATTCAATATATGAGAAAATTAAGCCCCCAAAAGTTAAATGAGTTGTCCAAGGTCATGCAGGTTCTAAGTGGCAGAGCCAGAATTTGAACTCAGGTCTCCTGATTAAAAATCCACTTTTTAAACCACCTATTTCTGATAATTTTCTTTATTTCCTCTCCATTTATTGTGAATTCTTTTAAATTTTTGATATGGGACAATTTGATTTTCTTCTCTTTTTCTTTGACCAAATTAACTAGTTGTTTGTCATTTTTGTTGTACTTCTAAATTTAAAATAATCTTTTTTCTGTTTTATTCTATTTTCTTTTTGGTCATTCCTTTGAGTTCCCCAAATATTTCCTCCTGTTACAGTTTTAATATAATTAATTGATTTTCTAGGCTTTTCAGTTGCATTTTCTGTTTATTGGTCTTCCTTTTCTTTTGTTAGTAAATATTCATAGATATAAATTTCCCTAAGAATTTCTTTAGTCATGTGCCATAAATTTGGATATGTTGTCTTCTTGGCATCATTTCCTTTTATGTAACTATCATTTTTGTCTTTTATTTTTGGTTCATTCTTTTGTAAAGTAATATTAGACACATTTAATGTAATTTATATTTTTATTTATTATATTGTTATTGTACTTTGATCTATAAATATGTTTAATATTTATCCTTCTGTATTTATTTATGACTTGCCTGTTCTAGTACATGATCAATTTTTGTGAAACTACCATATAAAGCTAGAAGGTAGGCATACTCCTTAGGCTTTCCGTTCAGTAATCATCAAATTATTGTAAATCATATTTAGCTCTTACAAAATTATATTCAAACCTATAGTACCTCTGTTATTGAATCTTTCTATGAGATTTGGAATAAATCTAAAAAAAAGTACATTGCAGTTAACTACAATTATCATACTTTGTAGGGTGATGACATTTTTGGGTGTGTTAAATCTGGACAATTTTGATCCTATCAGACTTTTCCTTCTCATTCTTTCCCCATTCTTTCTAGTCTCTTTTCTAGTTTCCTTTTTCAATCCTTTTTTCATTATATGCTTATTGGATGTCAGTGATTCTGTGATTATCCCTGTGAGGGCTATATTTTGCAGTTAGGCTATCTTTGATCATAGATACCTCACATGTTCCCTTAATTTCATTGTCTTTTGACTTTGCTTTAATAATTCTCATTGTACCATTGCATTTTGTGTTTGTTTTTGTTTGTTTTGTTTTGTTTTGTTTTGTTTTAAGTGAGGCAATTGGATTTAAGTGACTTGCCCAGGGTCACACAGCTAGTAAGTATTAAGTATCCGAGCTCGGATTTGAACTCAGGTACTCCTGATTCCAGGGCCAGTGCTCTATCCACTGTACCACCTAGCTGCCCCCTGTACCATTGCATTTTAAAGCTATTTTGTTCATTTGTATTCACTGATTTGTTATGAATTTCTATTTCTGCTATCAACCATTCATTTTCATTTTGAGTTTTCCATAAAAGGAAATCTACTTTTGCTCCTTACGTGCTTCAGCAATTATTTTATTAGGTTTCTGACCAGTGTGGTCATTCTGGTCACAATTCCATTATATTAACCTAGGGTTCTAGTTGACATTATTGCGGAGTCATTCTCTTATTTTGAACATTTCTCTACAAATTCTTTTACTCCATAGTCTTACTTCATTACAGTAGAACTTTTCCTTCCCCTTCTTCCTTTTCCCCCTACCCTTTTTTCCCTTCTTCTCTGCCCCCTTTCCCTCTACTCCTCTGTCTCTCTCCCCCTTCTCTCCCTCTCCTCTCCTTTTCTCCTCCTCTCCCCTTCACCATTCTCTTTCTTTCCTTCCCCCTTCTTCCCTTCCTGCCTTGCTTTTCTTCTAACTCCTTTTTTGATTCTCTCTCCTGGTTTTTCTTTGAAAAGGGAGGAGGGTTGGGCTTCCCCCATGAGGTTTTCTTCCCTTTCTACTCCTGTTCTTATTCTTTTAGTTGCATGTGTTATATTGCTTTCTATTTTGAGGTGACAAAATGGAGCTAGGCTTAGTCATAACTTGGCAGTCAGCCAGATTTCTGGAATTAGAGCTCACTACTTTGGAGGTAGTTTTTTCCATTTCCATTTATAAAATTGACACTATCTGGTTTCAGTGAAACACTTCCTACTTTTAATAATAACCCAGTATAGTTTTTATAATCTTCATAATACTTTGTACATATAATAATAATATACATTTAAAGTAACTTTTATTGTAAATTTAATAGCCATCAACAAAAACCTTCAAATAAACAAAATATAGAATAAAATTAACCTCCAATATGCTAGACAGTGCTTTGGATCTGGAGTTCATGAAACCATTTGACAGTCTGGTGAAACCTGTAGACCCCTTCTCTCATGAATGTTTTTAAGTAATTGAAAGAAATCCTAAATTTAAACTGGAGATGAGTGAAAATAAAGATGCATTTTTCCCATCTAAGTTAATGGATCCTCTGAAATCTAAGAGATCTGTGGACCCCAGGGTAAAAAGCCCTGCTTTAACATTTGTAAAATATATTCACATATGCCTTCTTATTTGATCCTTACCAAAAAACCCTCTAAAGTACAGCTGTCATCTCCATTTTACTGACAAGGAAACTGAGGCTCAGAGAAAGGCAGTGGCTTGACCAAGATCACATAGCTTGTAAAAGATAAAGTAGTGGGGCAGCTAGGTGGTGCAGTGGATAGAGCAGTGGCCCTGGATTCAGGAGGACCTGAGTTCAAATCCAGCCTCAGACACTTGACACTTAACTAGCTATGTGACCCTGGGCAAGTCACTTAACCCCAATTGCCTCACCAAAACCAAACCAAACCAAACCAAAACAAAACAAAACAAACAAACAAACAAAGGTAAAGTAGTGACTCAGACCCAGATCTGCCAGCTCAGAGTTCAGAGATCCTACCTCTGTATCTCACATAATCTGAAATTCTTGCAAATGATTTGGAGTCTTATGTAGCTCAGGGATAGTTTTTAGGGAAGTACTCCCATCTTGTTTCTTGTCAAATCCCAGTCAAAGAGCCTGAAGGAATTGGAAGCCATTGAGTCCAAGTCATGTCTGAAAAGGAATTCCTTCCCCCTATAGCATTCCTGACAAGGGGTTATATGGTCTTCAACTTGAAGACCTTGGAAGAGTAGGGCAATATGTGTGGCCACTGCTTCCTGAGGCATCTCATTTTCCTTTTGGACAGCTCGCATTATTAGGAAATTCTGCTGAAGCTGCCTCTCTAAATTCCAGTACTCCCCCCCCCCTTTCATGGGACCTAGTTATGCCCTCTGGGGCCAAGCAGACAACTTCTTGTGGCAAAAGTAGTTAAGTGATCTTGGTCAAGCCACTGCCTTTCTCTGGGCCTCAGTTTCCTTATCAGTAAAATGGTGATGACACCTGTGCTTGAGCGTTTTTTTTGGTAAGGATCAAATAAGATGATGTATGTGAATATATTTTACAAATGCTAAAGCAGGGGTTTTTACCGTGGGGTCCATAGATCTCTTAGATTTCAGTTCAATGGCCTCAGAAAAACTGAAAATTAAAGCATATGTTTTAAATTGCAAAGGTCTATGTTTCTCTGCCTTTCCTCCACCATCTTGGCCCTGCCCCAAGGTCTATGTTTCTCTTGCTAAGATTTCTGGCTGCTGGGCCCTTCCAGCCTCTTACCCCTTACTCTTCCCCTCCCATTATGGCCACTCCAGTATTAACATTTTGATGATTTATTTTTTAAATTTATTTTTTTTGGTGAGGCATTTGGGGTTAAGTGACTTGCCCAAGGTCACACAGCTAGTTAAGTGTCAAGTGTCTCAGGCTGGATTTGAACTCAGGTCCTCCTGAATCCAGGGCTGGTGCTGTATCCACTGTGCCACCTAGCTGCCCCCTGATGATTAGTTTTAAATTTCTTGAAAATATTTCTCCATCTCTTGTGAGTCAGGCTTGTATTTCTGTCTTTCTCATAAGGAGGGAACATGAGAGAGCCATCTGTGGCTGGGTTAGAAGTTAATTTATGGGGGGCAGCTAAGTTGCTCAGTGGATAAAGCATTGGCCCTGGGGTTCAGGAAGATCTGAGTTCAAATCTAGCCTCAGACATTTGACACTTACTAGCTATGTGACCCTGGTCAGGTCACTTAGCCCTTGTTGCCCTGAAAAAAGAAAAAAATAAGTTAATTTAGGGTTAAAATGAATTTGGAGGGGCAGCTAGGTGGCGCAGTGGATAAAGCACCGGCCCTGGATTCAGGAGGACCTGAGTTCAATTCCGGCCTTAGACACTTGACACTTGCTAGCTGTGTGACCCTGGGCAAGTCACTTAACCCTCATTTCCCTGCCCCAAAAATTAATTTGGGGCTTGGTGTGGCCACTGAGGAAAAGATAAAAGTGCCCATGTTTAGTGTATTCAATAACAACCATAGATCAACTGCTGAAGAAAATGAGAGCAGGCAAACAAGTACTTAGGCTTCATTTGAACTTCATAGCAATTTTATGTTAAGTATTGCAGGTATTTTTATGCCTGTTTCACAAATAAGGAAACTGAGGCTTAGAAGTGACTTCTTATAAGCCTGGACCTAGTAAATGTGGGAAGCAAGCTATAAACCAGTCTTCCTGATTAGGCTATGCAATTTTAACTATGTAGAAGATTACCAAATCTATATATCCAGCCACCAGCTTTCTCTTGAGCTGCAGTTCTTTATCACCAACTACATGTTGGCCAGGTATATCTGGATATCCCATAGGCATCTCAAGCCCAACATGTTCAAAACTGAGCTCATTCTCTTTTCCTCTAAACTAGCTCTGCTTCTTCATTTCCCTATTTCTTCCAAGAACACTACCACCCTTTCAGTTACCCTAGTTCAACCACAGAGTCATTGGAGACGATTCACTCTCCCCCACTTCCCCATATCTGACTCGTTTTCACATAAATACCATTTCTAGCTCCATAACATCTCTAAAATCTAACCCCTTCTCACCACTCACATAGCCGCCATTTTAGTTCCTTCAAGGAACTTCCATTCTAATGTGGCCAGTACTTTACTGTATGTGGAACACTATTTTTTAAATACATAAAATAAAATGCATTGGACTACAAATAAAATCAGTTATATTGAAATACCATTATCTAAACATTTTTTTTTAAAAGTCCATGGCCCCAGGTTAAGAAACCCTGGACTAGTTGTCAACATCCCTAATCAGGTTTTGTTTATTTTCAACATATCCTGTATTTACTTATCTATGAACACGTATTCCCTTTCCCCTAGGTCAAAAGCTCCCCGATGGTTAGAACAGTTTCATGTTTAGTTTTATATCTCCAGAGCCCACTGTCCCCTATGTGCCTGGCACACAGTAGGTGTTTACACCCTCTCTGTGGCCCGCACATAGTAGGTGTTTAATCGATGATTGTTGATTAGTCCTTTCTCTCTTTCATCTCTCCTACTTCCATTCCTTTGGCTCCTCCACACAAAGGACAGAGAGAGCACTGTTTTGCCCCAATCCAGCCTTATATTTATAGCCAGCGAATAAGGAGCCATTGAAAATTGAAGTTAAAAGTGGCTGATGGCAAACCCTGGGTGGAGAAGGGAGGGGACAGGATCTCAAGGGATTGCCTTTAGCTTATTTCTCGGAGACCGGGTCAAGAGTCTAGAGGGAGAGAATTATGTTAGGGGGTTTTAAGGAATCAAACCAGGGCAGTCATTTGTCATCTATAAATACATTCATAACTACATGCGAGATTACAGGACCCTGGACTTTGCTCCTTCTCCAATGAGCACTTTTCTCACTTTAATAGCCTCCTTAAGGATTGGCTGGAATTATACTTATTCTGTCCAGATGTGAGATTAACAACTGGAAGTCTGCATCATCATGTAAGGGTATAATTCAAAATCCCTGCTCTTCATTATCTTGCACAGATGCCAAAGCTTTTTAAACTTTTCTGAAGGGTTGTTGTGAAGCTGAAGTGTTGTAAACTACCTTGAAATCGAATGTCTTAGGGCAGAGACTGGTTTTGCCTTTTCTTTCTAACCCCAGTGCTTAGCACAATGCATGGCACATTGGATATGCTTAATAAATGTATGGTGATTGATGGATTAGTTGGACCAGGATAGTGGCAGTGGGGAAGGAAGGGAAGGGATAGATGTGAGAGGCATTCCAGAGACTGAATCAGTAAGGCTAAACAACTGATAGGATGTGGAGGTGAGAGAGAAGGAAAAAGAGGAATGAAAGATGACTGAGGCTTGCAGTCTGGGTCAGTGGGAGGATGCATCTACCATTCATAGAAATAAAGGAGTATGGGGCAGCTAGGTGGCACAGTGGATAGAGCACCAGCCCTGGAGTCAGGAGGACCTGAGTTCAAATCCGGCCTCAGACTCTTAACACTTACTAGCCATGTGACCCTGGGCAAGTCACTTAACCCCAGTTGCCTCACCAAAAAAAATTTTAAAAGAAAGAAAGAAAGAAAGGAGTTTGGGGGTGGAGTGGGGTGCGTGATGACTTTGATCATAGACACGATGAGGCTTTAGTGATACTCAGTGGAAATGTCCAGCAGGCACTTTGAAATTCTACAGAATGCAGCTATATATTTTATATATCTATATCTATATAAATTAAATAAATTTATTAAATTAAATGTCATTTTATTGGATAAATATATCAAATGAATATATATTCATTTAATATGATATTTATACAATATAATTTATCATTCATATATACATATATGAATATGTATATAATATATATACATATAGAGAGAGAGAGAGAAGGAAAAGGAGAAGGAGAAGGAGAAGGAGAATCAGCTACATCAGAGGTGAGAGTTGCGAGCGGGGAATTCATGAGATTGTCAAGGGAGAGCAATGATGTTCACGGTAGGATCCTAGATTGAGGGTCGGAAGGATCCTGACAGGCTATGTAGTCCAGGCCTGTGATTTTACAGGTGAGGAAGGCCAAGGAGATGGTGACTTTCTGAAGGCCCTTGTCCTTTGATTCCCAAATGAAGACACTTTCTCCCCAAAAGAAAACAAAACTTGTGTAAGTTTCATAATTTCGTTGATTTAGAGATAGAAAGGACGTAAGTGATCAAGTCACCCCTGTCACTCCCCAC
Source organism: Dromiciops gliroides (assembly GCF_019393635.1). Taxonomy (NCBI): domain Eukaryota; kingdom Metazoa; phylum Chordata; class Mammalia; order Microbiotheria; family Microbiotheriidae; genus Dromiciops; species Dromiciops gliroides. The sequence continues at coordinate 36,895,887 of NC_057867.1, read as the reverse complement.
AATTTTACAGATGAGGAAACTGTGGCATAGGGAATCTGTATCCTGGCATGAGTTAGAAGGGCAGCATTTCATAAAATTTTGTTTCTTTTCCTCTCTCTCTCTTTTTAAAGCCAAGCAACCTATTAGTATACTGGTCCCCATGATGACGCCTTTGGCTTTCCTCTTTTGGCAAATTCCTACTAAGTGCCTTGGAGCTGGTCCATCTCCTAGTTCTCCCTGTTCAGCTCAAGCTGTAATCAGTGTAGCCTCACTCCCACACACCTCTTCTTTTAGCACACAGAGCTGATGCTGCCTACAGGGGGTGGCCCCCTATGTCACTGTCAGCTTAGAGGCTGTAGCTTCAAAGTATGGATGTGAGAATTGATTTCATCTGCATCAGCCTTTGAGTCCTGATAACTCAATTAACATGTCAGATACTTAAGATATTTTTCTTTCATAAAATCCCCAACGATGGTATTTTTTTCTTGTGATGGGGTGAGGTGTGAGTTTTGATTTTGTCTTTTTAAATTCCCAGTCCTAGTCACGTTGACCGTTCTCCACAGCCACTAGGGGGAGCTGTGTTTCCTTACTAGTTAGCCTCCCTTTTCCATTCTCTGCCAGCTTCAAGGAAGAGTGAAGATATCTTCTCATCTGAAATTTACCAGAAACCTTCTACCTCTCACCGCTCCCCAAGGAGAGAAAGGCATCTTACAGTCTACCCATTGGAAGAGGACTGTATTCAAGGCGTGCACGCAAACACACACACACACACACACACACACACACACACTAGTTCATTGAGCTAGAGCTGGAAGAGACCTTGAAAGCCATCTAGTCCAGTCCTCTCATTTTATAGAGTTAGAAACTGAGACCCAGAGAGGGGAAAGGACTTGTCTAAGGTCTCACACAGAGAGGTAGAGGAGACTTTAGAGACTATCTCTTCTAATCCTCTTATAGATGAGGAAGTCAAAGCCTCTCATCACAGAGTTAATAGCTGAGGTGAGATTTGAACCCATGTCTTCCTGAATTTTAAATTTAGTGCTCCACTATGCCACAGCTGCCTTGATGGTGGAAAAGAAGAAAATGATGGTGTAAAAAACCCCAAACCCAAACAAACAAAAAAGAAAATGATGGTGTAATAGGATGGTATAAGAGCATGGAGAGAGCTCTAATGCACTGTGGCACCAATGGTGTATTGGGGGTGGAGGTGAAGATTGGAAAGTCATCTTTCTCCCTAATTCCTAACTCATCCAAAATTCCCCTCTTCCATTAAGGGCACCAACACTTCCCCTTTGTTCTTCCTCACTAAGCCCTTCCCCCCACCAATATCCAATCTCTTAATTAACCTTCCTGTTTCTAACTTCACAACATCTCACATGCATGTCCTGTTTTCTTTAACACACAGGCAACAACCACCCTGGCACAGGTCCTCTTCATCTCTTCTTTGGACCATTACGGTAGTCTCTTCATTGGCCTCCTTGCCTCCAGTCTCTCCCCTTTCCAATCCATTTTCCACTCAGCTGTAAAAAAAATGATCTTTCCAAAGCCCAAGTCTGACTATGTCATCTGAAGTGGTTGCCCATGGTCACTAAAGCAGGCCTTCTTACCCTGTGATCCATAAAATTATTTTTTTTAATATTTTGAAAACTGAATTTCAATATGCTGTTTCCTTTGTAATTGTATATATTTTATTTTATGCTTTTAACAACGATTGTGAGAAGAGGCCCATAGGCTTCACCAGCTGAAGAGGTCTAGAACACACAGAAAATGTTTAGAACCTTGTTAGCATGCTCTCTTTCCCCATTAGGCTGTGTGAGCTGCTTGAAAGCAAGGTCCATCATTTGCCTTTCTTTGTATCTGCAAACACATTGCTTTGGCACAGAGTAGGTACTTAATTGTTGACTGTTGATTGGCTGCTCTAGAAGCATCTTGGAGTACTGGATAGCACACTAGATGAACTTCAGATCCTTATTAACTTTGTGACCCTGGGCAAGTCACTTAATCCTCATTGTCCCACCCTCTCCCCCCAAAAAAAAACAACCAAAAAAACCCCAAAAACAACAACAACAACAACAATAGAATGGGGCTTGTTTCTGGAGCCTCTCCTATTGCAGCCCAAGATGGTGTCTGCTTTTTTGGCTGCTGGATCACACTGCTAACTCATGTTGAGCTTGTAGTCCGTTAAAACTCTCGGATCTTTTTCATGAAAGCTGTCAACTATCCATTCCTCCTCCATCTTATACTTGGAAAGGTGATTTTCTTTGCATCCAGGTGCATGATTTTAGATTGATCCCTCTTGAATTTTTTCTTATTAGCTTTAGCCCAAAGCTATAGCTTGTTAAGGTTCTTTTAAATTGTGTAATAAAGTAGATGCTGACTTTGCCTTCCATTGGCTTTGTTATTTCTCCCCACTTTATGCCATTTGCAAATTTGGTAAGCACACCACCTCTGTCTTTACAGAAGTTATTGATTTAAATTTTCAAAAAAAAAAAAAAAAGGAAATCACAGCCAAGCTCAGATCCCTGGGGCACTCCACTGGAGGCTTGCCATCTTCATATTGAACCATCAGTATCTTTTTTTTTTTTTGCATTCAGCCATGCAACCAGTTCTGATTATCGCACTGTCTAATCAATGTCTTTCCATTTTCTCCATGAGAATAGAATTAGATGCTGGGTATGGTGGTGCATGCCTGTACTCCCTGCTCCTGGGTAGGCTGAGATTGGTAGATAACTTGAGCCTCTGGAGTTCTTAGTTACAGTGGGCTAAGATGATTGTATGTTTACACTAAAGCTGACACCAGTATGGGTATGAGGAAGGGTACCAGGCTGCCTAAAGATGGGTGAGCTCACTCAGGTCAGAAAGGGAACAGGGAAAAGTTCTCAGACTGGTCAGTAGTGGGATCAAGATCGTGAATGGCCCCTGTGCTGGTAGCCTGGGCAAGATGGGGAAGTCCAGTCTCCAAAAAACCCATGAGATACAATATCTTACTAATTTCACATTGTCTCTTCTCATGTTGCTCTGCATTCTAGAGAAACTTATCTACTTATAGATTGCATTCTATCTCCCATTCCTGTGCCTTTGCATGGTCTGTCCTTAATTTTCAACACTGTATCCTTTCCTTTCTTTTTTACAATCTAGCTCCCTTCCAAAGTAAGCTCAAGTGCTACCTCATGCAGAAACTCTTTGCCAATCTCTGGTTATCAATGCCTTCTCCCTCCTTGGACTATGATGAATTAACCCATGTATCTGTCTTTGGTCTTGCTGTTCAGTCATGTTTCAGTTGTCCAATTCTTTGGGACCCCATTTGGGGTGGTCTTGGAACAGATGCCAGAGCAGTTTGGGTATTTTCCTTCTCCAGCTCATTTTACAGAGGAAGACACTGAGGAAAATAGGGTGAAGTAACTTGTCCTGGCTAGTCAATGTCTGAGGCCAGATTTGAACACAGGAAGATGAGTTTTCCTTTCTCTAGGCTTGGTACCCTATCCACTGCAGTACCACCTAGCTGCCCCAAGTTGTATCTGTCTTAACACCCCCCCCCCAAATAAAATATAAATTCATGGAAAGCAGGTATTATTTTTATTGTTTATTTTGTATTCCTACCACTGAGGAAAGTGGCCTGGAAAAGTAGGTGCTTAGGATGTGTGTTTTAAATTCCTTTAAATTGAATGAGGAGGGGGAAATGAAAGAACTTAATTTTTCTCTGTCTTTTGGAATTCTTAGCTTCCTATCATGCTCAACTCAAGTAATTACTTTGTGCAAAAAACCCAACTCCTACCCCACTCTCACTTCCAGTTAGTTATATAGGTGGTTCTCCTGATTACTTGCTATTTATTTTGACATGTTGCATATACCCATCTGCACTTGTTGGTTCCTCCAGATGAATATGAACCCCTTGAGGGCAAGGATCATTTCATTTTTGTCTTTGGAACATCAGCGCCTGGCTCATAGTCAATAGATTCACATGCAATTAAATTGAATGGTTCTGATTGCTATAGAAAAATAACAATGCTCCCCAAATATAGTTGTTTATTTAATGCAGTACCAGTCAAAGAACAAGCAAGAGACTTCTCTCTAGAAGCTGACAAAATGATTATGAAATTTATAGGGAAAAATCAATCAAGTTTTATAATATCTCAGTACATGGTAACCAAAAATTGGAAACAAAGGGAGTGTCCTTCTTTAGGGAAATGGCTAAACCAATGATGGTATAGGAATGCATTGGGATATTGCTGTACCCTAAGAAATGATGGAATGGAGTTTCAAAGGAAACTGGGAAGATCTCTGATCTGATGTGGTGTGAAGTGAGCAGAACTAGGAGAACCATTTGTGCTATCATAACAACATTATCGAGAAAAATGGCTCTGAGTGATTTTCAAACTCTGATCAATGCTGTGATAAATCATGTGTCCGAAAGACTGAAGAGGAAATGTCACTCATCCTCCTGACAGAGAAGTGATGAACTCACAGTGTGAAAAGAGACATATAGTTTTAGACAAGGCTCAGGTAGGAATTTGTTTTGCTCACTGTGCAGCTAAGTAGTGAGGGTTTTCTTTTTTCTTTTTCAAAAATTTGCTCAATGAGAATGAGGAGTAGGTGAGATAAATTAATTTAAAAAAACATGAAAGATGATCTTATGTTAATATTACATAATAATACTATATAATATAATAGCATTATCAATGGAACATGATGTGTAATAATAAATAACATGATTAATGTTTAATATAAAATTTGCTGTTATACAATAATGTTATTGTAAATTTAAGTATCGAACCACACTATCAAAGAAGAATGGGGAAAATACCCAGTATCATCTTGCTTCTTAAAAAAAAAGTATTTCAACACACTTCATTAATGGGCTAGTGTGGCTATTGCTGTTACTGTGGTTGGGAATGAATGGGGTATGGTGTACTTATTTAAACAAAGTGTTAAAGACATAGGCTTTCAAGTGGACACCATATGTATTTTAAAATCATTAGATTTCTAAGACACATGCTGTGTAATAAAATTAAAGTAGAAAAAAAAGAAAATCAATCAGGCAAGACTATCAAGGGGTCATATTGAAAAGTTGATAAATGGAGTCATGCACACCCCCACATATAAAACTTTTTATGCAACAGCCATACTCAAAATGTCTGATACTGGGGAAAAAAACTGAAAAATGCTTCAGTAGAATATATGTGTGTATTACATATGCATATATGTATATGTACACATACATATATGTGTGTATAGTAGACACAACCAAATATATGCATAAGAGTATTGCTTTCTCAACATATAGAAAACAAAAAAGTGGTTTACGGTCACTATCTCACTTGATCCTCCCAACAACCATGGGAGGGAGGTAGGTGCTATTATTTTCCCTATTTTGCACATGAGGAAATTGAGGCAAACAGAGGTTAATTGACTTGACCAGAGTCACATAGCTAGTAAATGTCTGAGGATGAATTTGAACTCAGATGTTCCCATCTCCAGGAGGCAGAAATTAATTTGTCTCTCCTCCTCCACCTCCTCCTCCTCCTCATTGAGCAAATTTTGGAAAATTTGGGCCTGGAAATATTGGGCCTGGAGACAGCAAGACCTGAGTTCAAATATGACCTCAGACACTTACTAGCTGTGTGACCCTGGGCAAGTCACTTAACCCTGTTTTACCTCAGTTTCCTCATCTGTAAAATGAGCTGGAGAAGGAAATAGCAAACCACGCCAGTATCTTTGCCACGACAAGCCCAAAATGGGTCACAAAGAGTCAGATACAAGTGAAACAACTGAACAACAATCAATGAAATGTTACTTATCTCGTTATATTCACAGACCACACTTTCTTTAGCGAATTCCTAATTGACGGGTATCTACATTATTTCCAGTTCTTTGCTACTGCAAAAGGGCTGCTATGAATATTTTGGTGTAGAGAGGACCTCTTTCCCCTCCTTGGCATACTTGGTATATGTGCCTAACAGTCGGCTATTTGGGTTGAAGAGTGTGTATGTTTTAAGTTACTTCCTTAGCTTCAGTGCAATTGCCTTCCAGAATGGTTGGACTAGTTTATAACTCTACAATTCATAGTATTCATGTGTTTGTTTTTCTATATCCCTTCCAATTTGGACTATTTTCATCTTTTCTAATCTTTGCCAATTTTACTGAATGTGAGATGCCACTTCATCCCGCCCCCCCCTCTGTTTTTAGTGATTTGGAACAGTCTTTCTTGTCATTTTGAATAGTATACAATTCTTTTGAAAATGACCTGTTTATATCTGTTGACCATTAATAATTCATTGGGGGGGCAGCTAGGTGGCGCAGTGGATAAAGCACCGGCCCTGGATTCAGGAGTACCTGAGTTCAAATCCGGCCTCAGACACTTTGACCCTTACTAGCTGTGTGACCCTGGGCAAGTCACTTAACCCCCATTGCTCCGCAAAAAAAAAAAAAATAATAATTCATTGGGGGAATTTTCTTATACATGGTCTTCCAAAAATCTTAATGCAGTTTTAAGCTTAAAAGACTTTAGGAAGACCACATATATTTGGGTTGCTTCCCTATACACTTGGATATCAGACCCTTATCAACAACATTTGATGCAAAGATTTTTTCACAGCTGACAGTTATCCTTAATAACTGTCACTAGCAGCACTAGTTTTTTTTTTTTTTTTTGGAGGGGGGGGGCTGGAGGAGGGAGGGTTCAGTTTCTTGAAATTAAAATTATATTTAATCTCTCATCTCTTGTATCTCTTTTTTGGTTAAGAAAAGTATCAGATCTCATTCTTTTCCCAATTTCTTATGATGTGACCATTTTATATTTAAGTCATATCCATTTGGAGGTTGGTGTTGTGACCTTAGGACCCATTTATTGTGATGTTTGTTGTAAGATGTTGGTCTCTACTTAATTTATGCCAAGTAGCTTTCCAGGTTTTTCCAGCAGTTTTTGTCAAATGACATGGTCTTCCACAAGTAGTTTATATTTTCTGGCTTTAGACTATAACAAATATACTCAGGAATTTTCATTGGTAATCAGTCTATTAGGAAAAGGATTTAGACTCACATCTGATACCATATGTAGTGAATTACAGCTGTCTTAAAGACTTACATGTGAAGAAACAAACAATAAGAAAGATGAAAGAAAATGCAATAAGGTATTTATCTCAGTAGTAGAGGGGAAATGAATGTTTTTCAATTAACCAAATAGAATGAATTATTAAGGAAAATTAGATGTGCTTGATTGCTGTACCTGAAAATTAAAAAAAACAACAACTGCACAACAAAACCAATATAATTAAAAGAATAAAAAAAGAATGGCTTATAGAAAATTCATTCAGGAAATATGACAGAAAAAACCTGCCATGTGAAATATACAAAGAATTGTAAAAACAAAGAAAGTCAGTGGTAATTCCTGATGCCCAGTGGATAATTGGTCAAATTATAAGAATAGATAATTTTCTAAAAAGAAAAGATATTGTTAATAATCATTTAAAAAATGTTCAACTTCACTAATCCCCAAGGAGATGCAAATTAAAGCAATTTGGAGGAACTACCTAATAACCATCTAATTGACAATTTTTGCAGGGGGGGGGGGGCGCAGAGCAAAGAGGGTTAAGTGACTTGCCCAGAGTCACACAGCTAGTAAGTGTCAAGTGTCTGAGGCTGGATTTGAACTCAGGTTCTGCCTCTAACACTTTACTAGCTGTGTAACCCTGGGCAACGCACTTAACAGCTGTCTGCCTTAGTTTCCTCATTTTCAAATTTAGGGAGTTGTACTTGAGTTCCCTTTTAAGGCAACGATCATGTGAACTTTCTTGCCTGATAGGATTGCAAACTTGAATGCTTTTGGAGAGGAATCTCATAGAAAACCGCAAAAGTTAAAAATGATCATACCTTGTGACCCAGCAATTCTGTTTTGGGGTATCTACCCTAAAGGGATTATCAAAAAAGAGGTATGTATTCAATAACTTGCATAGACCAAAACGGTAACCCTAACACTCAGACTAGTCAATAGTGGTTTTACGTCTGCTTGTTCAGCTTCTCAGCGGAGGTCCCAGGGAATCAGTGCTTAACCAGGTGATTAAAAAAATATTATCAACTAATTGGATAAAAGTACATGTATCGGAGGGGGTAGATTGGACTCTTTCTTAGCTCAGTTAATGTAATCACTCAAAGTAAGGGGCAAACGATAGAGGTAATGAGTTATTAATATGATAATGAAGTACAACGATATGTTTAAGAAATATGGGAGAAAAAAACCCAACATTTATTTGATTGAATTGTAAGAGGAGTTTAGTCTTGGCTAATCCATGGTTGGCCATACTAATGGTGTTCTTTAAAAAGCTGCGTCTGATAGGTCTGGTAACAGTTGAATAGTTGAGGCATTCCAGTCTGGGACAGGCTTTTTAGAGTGTGGCCACATGCTTGGATTGTTGCTGTAGTCCGCTCATTCCCTCTTTCTGCCACATGTGGCTCCCCATTCTAGTACATCCTCCACTGTTGTCTAAGTAAATTTCTTTGGCATCATCATGACCTTCAACCCCTTCTACCCCTTAGTTCTTTCCCAGGGCATCACCCTTTTACTGGCTCTGCTGTACTCCATATATTGTTCGATTTTGGGGGTGGGGTGGGGCAGTGAGGGTTAAGTGACTTGCCCAGGGTCACAGAGCTAGTAAGTGTCAAGTGTCTGAAGCTGGATTTGAACTCAGGTCCTCCTGAATCCAGGGCTGGTGATTTATCCACTGCACCCTCTAGCTGTCTCCTCTGCTGTCCTCCATGACCCTCTTTTGCGTTTTCTTGGGAAAGATGCTTAAGTGGTTTGCCATTTCCTTTTCCAGCTCATTTTACAGATAAGGAAACTGAGGCAAATGGGTTTAAATGACTTTCCCAGAGTCACAGAGCCAGTAAGTACTTATCTTGAGGCCTGATTTGAAGTCGGGTCCTCCTGACTCCAGGGCTTGTGCCCTAGTCACTTCACTACCTAGTTGCCCTTTTTAAAATTGACTCCTTTGTTAACCAGTTCAACTGTATACTTTCTTATTCTGCTGAGTTCCTTGCGTCCACTGTCACATCACCAATCTTGCTCTGTGAAGTGTCAGCCTTGGATTGCTCCCACAATATGCCTTTGCTCGTGCTCACATGATGCTGACTGAAATGAGGCTGGTGGGATCCTCTACAAATTTGTTACATAACCTCAACTGGTCCCTCACTGCAGCAAGGAAATACTTTTATACATCCCTAATTAATTCACCTTCCCACTCACCACAGTGGCTCTTCCAAGCCTTTTCATCCTTCCTACAACATCTAATAGCTTCCCCTTCCCTTTCCCCCATGCAATCTCCTGAGAATCTTTTTTTTTTTGCAGAGCTACAAGGGTTAAGTGACTTGCCCAGGGTCACACAGCTAGTAAGTGTTGAGCGTCTGAGGTCGGATTTGAACTCAGGTCCTCCTGAATCCAGGGCCAGTGCTATTTTTCTTATTTTACTGAGAAAAGATGAAGCTGTTTGCTTAGAGCTTTCTCTTCTCCCCTCCTCCTCTTCTTACATTGCCCAGATTCCTTTCTCCACTATTCCCTCCTTCAGCCACCTCACATGAAGAGGTGTCCCTTTTCCCTGCTAAGGCAAACCCCTATACATGTATATGTGATCTCATTCCATCCTGTCTTCTCCAGCAGATCACTCACCCAGCCTGTCACTTATCTTTAATCTCTCCTCATATAATGGCTACTTCCTATTGCCTACAAACATGTCCATGTCTTTCCCTATCCTCAAAAAAAGAAACTTCTTCACTTGATCATTCCCTCTCCAGTAGTCATTGTGCCATAGCTCTTCTCCCTTTTGTGGCTAAATGCTTGAGAAGGCCATCTGTAAGAGGTGTCTCTCTTTACTTTCTTTCATTCTCTTTTTAACTCTCTACAGTTTGGCTTTTGACTTTATCACTCAACTGCAAATGCACTCTTCAAGGTTATTGATTAATCAGTTGTCAAATTGAGTGGCCCAAGTGTCCTTCTGAGATTATCCGTCTGAGATTGTCTCCCATTGGTACTGCATGTATCTGATGTGTACCTGTTTTTGAATGTAGCCTCCCCCGGTTTTCCATAAGCAACTTGAGGCCAGACTATGTTTTCCCCTTTCTGTGTATCCCCAGTCTTAGTCTAGTTCCTGAAGCCCAGTGTTTAATAAATTCATGTTGATTAACTGGATGACAAAGTTGGCATCCAGAAAGTTCTTGGCTTGGGTAGAACTTAGGGGTGAATGAAATCTTATACTTTTGCTCAAATGGACAACTTAACCATTACAAGATGATGGCTAGATAACTGTTTGAAAAGTCATTCTGTCTACAGCGTAGCAGACAAAGTCTTCATCTAGACTTTACTTAAAGACCTCTGGAGAATGGGGAGACTCACTCTCCCCCCAGGAAATGTGTGGGACAACTCTGGGACAACTCAAATAGTTAGCAAGTTCTTCCTGACCTCAAACCAAAATTGGCTCCATCACAATCTTCATCTCTCTTCTATCTTCTGGGTCCAAACAAAAGAAATCTAATCCCGGATCAACATAACAGACCTTGAATGGAGAGATAGATACAGATATAAATATCTATATCTGTATCTCTATCTGTCTGTCTGTCTGTCTATCTATCTATCTATCCATCTATTTATCTATCTATCCATCCATCTATCTATCTATCTATCTATCTATCTATCTATCTATCTATCTATCTATCTATCTATCTATCCATCCATCCATCCATCCATCCATCATCCATCCATCCATCCATCCATCCATCCATCCATCCATCCATCCATCTATCTATCTATCTATCTATCTATCTATCTATCTATCTATCTATCTATCTATCTATCTATAGCTGGAGAGATACAGATAGCAAGGCACACAGAGAGACAGAGAGAGAGGTATCTGTCTCTGTCTCTGTCTGTCTGTCTTTCTGTCTCTGTGTGTGTGTCTCCCTCCCTCCCTCCCCCTTGAACCTTTTATAGCAGAAAAAACATCCTTAGTTCCTTCAACTGATCTCGATATGACATAAATTTGAGACCCCTACCGATTCTGGTTATGTGTTTGACTACTGTATTTACAAATGTAAACACACACACACACAAACCCCCAAAACATTCTTAGCTCGGGGTCCATACAAAACGTAAACAGTGGGCCAAACTTGACCCTCTTTCTGTAATTTGCCAAGCACTGGATGAGATGGTCAATATGGTCCCTTGCAACTCTGAAATATGATCAATTTTGCAGTTAAGTGATAATTAGGTAAATGTGGATACTGCCTTGTTATTGATCATTTAGGCTTCAGCAGGTCTTGTTTGGAACATCTGTCTTGGCTCTTGTTTCCCTCCATTTAACAACAGATGGGAAGGTAATTGTCATCTCATATAGGTAATTTGGAATTTCTCTTACATAAAATGTCACCTCATCTTCAGACAAGATGTCTGAGTTTGCAAGTGTTAGAATTTTCAAACAGCTTTGTTGGTTTCAGGCAATTATTTAAGTCCAGGATAGGCCCATTTTGGGGTGGGGGAGCAGGGCAGTGAGGGTTAAGTGACTTGACCAGGGTCACATAGCTAGTAAGTGTCAAGTGTCTGATGTCGGATTTGAACTCATGTCCTCCTGAATCTAGGACCAGTGCTTTTATCACTGTGCTACTTAGGTTCCCCGCCCCCCCCAGGCCCATTTTCTTTTTTTGTTTTTTTATAGTGAGACAGTTGGGGTTAAGTGACTTGCCCAGGGTCACACAGCTAGTAAGTGTCAAGTGTCTGAGGCCGTATTTGAACTCAGGTACTCCTGAATCCATGGCCGGTGCTTTATCCACTGTGCCACCTAGCCGCCCCCCGTTTTCAGTCTTTTTAAAAAAATAACTGAGCTGGGCTAACCACTATCCTCAACATCTATGTGTTTTGGGGCTTTGGCAAATTGCTGCCAAGGTGTTTCTGGTGGCAGAATTTTCTGGTCCTTGAAAGAGCCAGAGTGGAGGTTTGATGCAATCTGTAACATGACCTCCTTCAAAGGGGAGGATTGAGACCCAACATCCGTCAATGTTTTACCTGGTGCATACTCTCATCATAAACATCACAGTCATTTGGGTGCTAGTTGGAGAGGCCACATGATGGAGTGTAAAGAGCAGTGGCTTTGACCTTGAGAGACCTGGTTGTGGATCTTGGTTCTTTCCATAGCTTTTCCTCCCTGGGTAAGTCCTTTCTCCTTTGCGAGCTTTGGTTTCTATATCTGTTAAATGGGCAAAAGAATTCTTCAACCATTGAGCTGAAATCGGAAATGCTTTTTGTAGACCCAAAAATGTTCTTTCTAGAAATGAGAACCTTAGGCATTGGTCAAAAGCACTTGGCTGAGTTTTTCACTTGTACCATGCCTGTCTTCCCCCATTAGACTGCAAGCTCTTCTCAGGCTTTGTCAATGGTTTCTACATCACCCTTGGCACTAAGTATTATTGATTCATACCTTACAAGGGCAGATTATCACTTATTATAATTGTCATTATTAAAGTTAACCCTTTCACATCGTGGGGATCAGGGGTGCAGTACCCCTATGATCTAGAAAATCTGTGTAAAATATTTTGGCCCTCCCTTTGTATCAGAAAAGAAATCTGGATTTTGTTCTTTTATGAGGTGTTTACAGTACTTTATTGTCAAATTTGGGTTAAGTATTTGGTGTCAGGCTATATGTAGATCAAAGCTGTGTCATTTGCTGGCTTCTACAAAACTCCCCCAAAAGTTCCATTCAGTTTTTTATGTTGACCCATGATACTTCAAAATGGTGATGGGAAAGTCATGATGAATTATTATTGTTAGGTAGCATTTATATAGTGCTTTCTGGTTTGCAAAGATATTCTCATTTTATCCTTACGAAAATTCTCCAAGGTAGGTGAACTCAGGTGAAGCAGACAGATTAAGTGACAGAGCCAGGATCTCACAGGTCATAAGTATCGAAGGCCAGATTTGAATTTAGGTCTTCCTCACTCCAGACCCAGTGCTCTCCACTGTTCTATCTAGCTGCCACCAGATTTACAGGCAGTGTGTTATAGTAGATAGGTCACTGGAACTAGAATCAGGAAGACGGGTTCAAATCCAGCCTTGGACAAATACTAGATCTGTTACCCCAAGTAAGTCACATAATCTTTCTGTGCCTCAGTCTCCTTCTCTGTAAGATGAGGAATTTGGACTAGATGGCCTCTAAGGTCCCTCCCAACTCTAAATCCCATGATCCTAGGATTCTGGATTAGGCCTAGATTCATTTCCTATAGGGTGTTTTCTTCTGTTTTTTGCAGGGCAATGAGGGTTAAGTGACTTGCTCAGGGTCACACAGTTAGTGTCAAGTGTCTGAGGTCAGATTTGAACTCAGGCCCTTCTGAATCCAGGGCTGGTGCTTTATCCACTGAGTCACCTAGCTTCCCCCTCCTGTAGGTTCTTGAAAACATCTACAGAGAGGGAAATTCTACAATCTTGTTTTTTTGTAAATCTTTGCAAATAGAGCCCTAACTAGAGGAGAGCAAGGTAGACTGCTGGGTAGGGTATAGAACATGCAAGAGTGTGCTGGGAGGGATGCTTTTTTAGTCTGACTCATGACAAATCCCCATAATTTATTTTTAATGACCCCAATCCCATTCGGTCTGCTTGATGCATGAGGATTGAATGCAGAATGTCAAATTTCTAGTATTACAGTGAAGACCCAAAGCTTCCTTGAGGCACCAGGGGGAAGGGGAAGGAGGGATAGGAGACTATAGTTTTCAGATCATATCCTGACTTGACTTTGCTCTCTCATTGTATGTGAACTAAGAACTGAGTCTCAATCCTGTCAGTCCCAACTGTAGTTGTGTTAGTTGTGCAGTTTTGCTTTTTGTAGTCTCAATAAGTTTCTTCGGACAGGAATTCCTTTGCCTTTTTTATGGTCAGCATGGTGCCTGGCACACAGGAAGTACTTAATAAATGCTTGTAGATTGGTTCAAGCCTCATCATTACCATCTGTGAAATAGGGAGAATAATGTGGTTTGCGCTTGTTTCACAGGCTTAGTAGAGGGATATGAAATGCTTTGTAAACCATAGCATGCTATATATGTCAACTCTTCTAATTATTATCATGGTTATTGTTGTTATCTGGAACATTATTAATACTGAGAGAAATGATTAGCAATAACCATTTATAAGGGGCAGCTAGGTGGTGCAGTGGATAGAGCACCGGCCCTGGATTCAGGAGTGCCTGAGTTCAAATCCGGCCTCAGACACTTAACACTTACTAGCTGTGTGACCCTGGGCAAGTCACTTAACCCCAATTGCCTCACTAAAAATATAAACAAAAAACAAAAAAAACCCAAAAAAGTAATAACCAATTATGGGTGAGAGCCACTCTTTTCCCATGTCCTATTTCCTATGTCTCTAGAACTTTGTAAATGCCTCAGTAGTCAGAAGCACATGCAGCATTTACTCATGCATCTTCTGTTTCCTAATCTGTTGCTCTTTCCACTGTCCTATGTTGCCTCTCTGTATAATGATGCCTTTCATGGATGTCCAGAAAGTAGTTTATTTTGTTTTGTTTTTTAGCATCAGGCAAAGGATGGAAAGCAAGAGAATTGGCAAGTGATTTCTAAAGTTGGGCAGCCTTAATCCTCATTCCAAAGAGCCTCAGGTGTGAGCTGGGTCTTTGGCAAGCTGTCTTGGAATGGCCCACACCTACCCCTCCCTCCACCCCCATTCCCCATCACTGTCCATCCCCCTGCCTTCCAAGGCAATGTTCTTTCTTGTGCCTTGAACATCAACAGTCAGCTAGGTACCCCGCAGGAAGAAAAGTTCTTCCTGAGTGTTCAAAATCTAAATTAGTCTGAAAGGTTAGTGCCTGATTATGAAGATTAACTAATTATATTTGCAAAGTGTTCCCTAATCATGGAGGAGCTCTCAAAGTGCTAAATACTAAGCCTCCTCCTCCAGTTCTCCCTGAGTTCAGTAAGAGCCACCTACCACCAGGGTGACTCCGGGGGGCTGGGAAATCGAATGGCGTGGGGAACCTTGAATGATCAAATACTTGGTGCTAGTTAAGCTGTGTGGGGGATCCAGGCTTTGGGACTGGAAAATGTTTCAAACAAGGCGAACAGAAAAATAGCAGAGAGGAACACTGAGATGGATCTTATTTTTTGGACTGGATTTGTTATTTTGTTTGCTGTAGGGATCTCCTGGTAAGGAAACTCCCTTCCCAATTGCAGGTTAAGTTGGACCTGCTCTACAGCCCTGTTTAGAAACTGGCCATAGGAGGCAGCTAGGTGGCGCTGCACTGGATAAAGGACCGGCCTTGGATTCAGGAGGACCTGAGTTCAAATCCAGCCTCAGACACTTGACACTTACTAGCTTTGTGACCCTGGGCAAGTCACTTAAACCCTCATTGCCCTGCCAAAAAAAAAGGCCATGATAGAGAGATGTCTTCAGGGTCAGGAAGACTTGGGCTCAAGTCTTACCTCTGAAACATACTGTAAGACTCTGGACAAATCCTAAAAATCTTAGCTCCTCTCTTCCTCAATCTAACCATTTTGAGAACATGGCTTATTTAGAAAAGAATTGCCATGAAAGTGATTTCAAAGAAGAGGGATTAAAAATCAGAAGGAAATTAGTGACCTTACCTGGACCCCAGTGCACCAGGATTTGTGAGGGCTCTCAGGCCAGAAAATTCTCTTTCAGAGATTGTACTTTGTTTCTTCTTTAGTCATTATAAAGTGCTATAACAGATAAAACTAATTTTGTTTTGTTTTGTTTTGCAGGGCAATGGGGTTTAAGTGACTTGCCCAGGGTCACACAGCTAGTAAGTGTCTGAGGCTGGGTTTGAACTCAGGTCCTCCTGAATCCAAGGCTAGTGCCTTATCCATTGCACCACCTAGCTGCCCCCTAAAACTAATTTTTATTTACTGAGCAAGGGGATTGTCATGACCTTTTTTTTTGGGGGGGGGGTAGGGCAATGAAGGTTAAGTGACTTGACCAGGGTCACACAGCTAGTAAGTGTCGAGTGTCTGAGGCCAGATTTGAACTCAGGTCCTCCTAAATCCAGGGCCGATGTTTTATCCACTGCACCACCTAGTTGCCCCATTATTACCTTTTAAATATCATTTCTCCACTTGGGAAGCAAGAATGGGATGCCTTCTGATTGAGCTCCTATTTCCTGAATCACCTGGTCCCTAATTAGGGAGGGTGGTCCTCTCCGAGATCGAAGGACAAACAACAACACCATCAATTAGTGAGGGAGGCTGTCATTCTGAAGCAAATGGAGCCAGGGAAAGCAGCATAGGACATGGTAACCAGTGGGTGCCACCAGAGGCTATTGGTGCCTGCCTACCCCTTAACTCCCTCCAACCCTTCCATACACATTTCAATGCTGCTTCCTCCCCAGTTTTTCCATGGTTTTCTTTTTCTTTCTTTTTTTTTTTATGGGGCAGTGAGGGTTAAGTAAGTTGTCCAGGGTCACACAGCTAGTAAGTATCAAGTGTCTGAAGCTGGATTTGAACTCAAGTCCTCCTGAATCCAGGACTGGTGCTTTATTCACTGTGCCACCTAGCTGCCACCATGGTTTTCTTTTTTTTTTCCTCTCCTTTACCAGAAGTATGCCTAAACCATGGGTTCATAGACCTAAATCTAGAAGGGTCCTTTAAGTCTCATTTTACAGATGAGGAAACTGAACCACAGAGAAGAGTTGAGTGACTTACCCAAAATCATACATCCAGGCTTACAGAGCTGTAGGGTATTTAAGATATCCGCATAGGTGGGGCTTGGTGCCTTGGTAGTTTCTTCAAAAGGAGCCCATTTCCTGCTGTGCCCTTTTCATCGATATGTATGTCATCATCATAATGACTCATTCTTTCAACTCTTACCTCCATTAACTATGTTTATGACCCCAGTTGACTTTAGCCCTCAGTTTACCTTTTGATCTTTCCTTCTCAGATCAGTAGTCTCTGTTCCCCTCCATATTTTCATTGGCACAGAATTTGGCAAGTGGCTAAGCTCCTCTGACCTCCCCTGTCAGATTTGTTGCCTTGGTACCTGTCCCCCTGCCACCATTAACTAACTCAGGCTGATTCAGTTGGCTTTGTTGGATCTAAAATTAGAAAACCTGGATTTGCCTAACAGCTTTGCTGCATGTTATCAGTGGAGGAGAAGGCAGCATGATGTAGAGGACTTGAACTGGACTTAGAGTCAAGAAGACCCAAGTTCGAATTCTGCCTCACAGATTTGTTAACAATGTGACCTTGATCAAGTCCCTTAACCTTCCTGGGAATCAATTTCCTCCACTGTGAAATGAGGGGACTGGATTCAGTGGGCTATTAGATCCCTTCCAACTCTGGATCTGTGATTCTATTTTTGATCTTGGACAAGTACCGTCCCACCTTGGGAATCAGTTTCCTTCCGTGTGAAACGAGAAGGTTGTAAGAGATGACCTTACTGCTTTAGATTTCGAATACTGGTGTCCTTCAAGGCTCTGCTAAGATGTTCCTTCCTCTGTGAAGGCTTCTCTCATTTCCAAGTTGTTTGTGCTCTCTCACTTCTGACATTACTTCATATTTTCTTGTCTATATATGTGCTGCACCCTATTCACCCCATAGAAGACGGGAAATACCTTACGGACAGACATTATTGTTTTGTCTGTATGGATCCAGCACTTAGAATATAGTGCTGAAAAATCTTAATTTCATTGAGATTTCATGCTCTGGGTTTCCTCAGTTATCTGCTCAGAAAAAAGGATAAAGATCGACTAGATGACCTTTGAGCTGCCTCACATCTTTGTGTTCTATGATATCAGCACCAGCTACATGGACTGCTTCTCCCGCATGTCCTTTGAGCAGCACTAAGCATTTTCCTTAACTGACTTTGAGACCCGTTTCTAGGGTAGGTGTGGTTCAATTTGGCCACAGAACTTCTCATGCCATGTGGCAGGGCTGTGATACACTTAAGGTCGCAGTGATAGGGCTTGGACTGGAATGGAAGGAACTCTCATTTCTGGACTCCTATTTGCTATCAGATGCTTGCATTCCATTGTGTCTCCCAGAGAATAGTTGGTCATTCTGACATTGGGAGTGGGGAACAGACTAGATAAAGATCACTGTTCCTTCAGTGGATTCAGATGGATCCTTCCCAATGGAAGACTGTAACACTGAGGGCTTCTGGGTTCACTTATGCCTGCTGAGGCTTCTTTTCAGGGGAGACTATAGATAGTATTGTAACAGTGGTGGTGCAGGAGAAAAAGAGGTAGAAGGAGGCAATAGAAGGAAATGGTGGGTATAGGAGAATTCAAGTAGAAATGATATCAAGGTGTCACTCGATTTCCAAAGGAAGCCAGGAAGTAAATGAATGAAGCTTGGTTTTTGGTAAGTAGGATGGAATAGGGGGAAGTAGAGGGAGGGGGGATGGAGAGAGAGGGGGGGGAGGGAAAGAGAACAATACTGTTGTGAGGAGAGAAACAGGGAACAATCAAAGAGTTGTTAGGAGAATGGGAACCCAAATGGAAAGGTTGGGGGGGGTGGAATTTAGAGGCAAATAGTGCCATGATAGCTGATGGGGGCCCTTAGCCTGCTGTCGAAGTCACCCCCACCCCCATCCTCTTCAGTTTGTAGAAGGACCAAATGCAGCTGGGGAGAAATGCGTTTGCTTTTCCAAATGAAATGGGGAAAAACCATAAACAATATCCTTCTCCCTCGAGTTGGGGTATGTGTGAAATAGATCTGCAAAGCCATCAGCGAGCCGGGAAATGAAGTCAAACAGTGATCTGTAAGCGGATTAAAAAAGCACATAAAGACAATGAACAAAATCCCATGGAAAACAATATTGTCTCCAGCTTCTGGAATATGTTATGGGGCTGTGGTTGTCCAAACCCCATACCCTCTTGTTGGGAGTAGCTTATCATGTGTTCTTTCCTGGGGACACCCAGAGCCTTTATCTGCCCATCCAGCTGCTTGGGCTGTGGCCAATTATAGCCTCCCCTAGCTTGAGAAGTCACTACTACCGTGGGCTGCCCGAGGATATACTTCTCGATGCCTTGGTGGTGGCAGCAGGCCTCAAGCTTGCAGTCTGTCAATCTGATATCTCTCTGTGCCAGAGACAGGGAGGGCTGTGTAGGCAAAGAATCTGGCAAGGGTCTTCCAAACACCAAAAGACATGGAGCCATCACCCCTTTCTGATGTGCTGTTGTGTTTAGGGGGCATGGTTTGTCCTCCTATTGAGGCATTGTGGCCTGAAGTATTTCACCATGATTTCTTTGGCAGAATTTCTGTATTCAGTTCACAGGCCCTCTCTTCATTTGATTTTTTTTGCAGGGCAATGAGGGTTAAGTGACTTGCCCAGGGTCACACAGCCAGTAAGTGTCAAGTGTCTGAGGCCGGATTTGAACTCAGGTCCTCCTGAATCCAGGGCCGGTGCTTTATCCACTGCGCCACCTAACTGCCCCCTTCATTTTATTTTATTAAGAAGTTTTCATCCAGTATGGTATGGTGAAAAGAGCACCCCCTGTGGCATTTGAGGACCACTGTTCAGTTCGTGCCTTTGATCCTACTTGTGTAACTTTGCTTGTTACTTCCCCTCCCAGGGCCTCAGTTTCCTCTTCTGTAAAATGAGGCGGTTTGATCCTCTCCAGATCTAGGTCTTAGATCCTCGGTGGGACTTTGAGCAAGATTCCTCCTCTCCCTGGGCCTCAATTTCCTCCCTTGTAAGATGAGGGAGTTGGACTAGATGACTCCCAAGATCCCTTATCACTCATGGTCTAGGATCTTCTAAATGACTTTGGTCAAGTCTATTCCCCTCCTGGGCCTCAGTTTTCCCCCTCTGTAAAATGAAGGGGTTAGAGTAGAGGGCTTCAGAGGTTTCTTCCCCCTCTAGATCTCAGAGCCCAGACCCCAGACCACAGCTCTTTCCCAGCTATTTCTCTGGTAAACCATCTGGCTTTGACAGGTAGCAGAAATGAATGCATCCACTCCAGCCTCACCTGAATCACACCCTGCTATCACCCTCTCCATCTGCCACACGTTTTGCATTCTTACAAGAGCCTGGCCATTTAGGCAAACAGGATTATTCACATGATGCCACCCCTTTTTGTAAACTCTCTTAGGTGGGCCTCTGCTCATGTTTTGCCATCCAAGCATTTCAGTATTTCTCTGCATTGGTCTGATGTGAATAATCTAGGGAAACCTTTTTGGTCAGGGCAGAGTAACCTGTGCTGTTGGATGTCCTCTTTCTGAAAGTTCATTGCTCTGTTGCAGATCTTAGCACAGTGGCACCATTTAATAGGATTGTTAACATCCAAGCCTTAATGAGATGGGATGCAGTGGATGAATCCCATCTGCAAAATCTCAACCAATGTCCACCTGGCCCTTGCTTGAAGACTTCTAGTGAGGTGTGAGGGCAGTGGGAAGGCTGCACATTTCACTTCCTTCTGAGGCAGTCTCATTATCTGGTTGGACAGCTACATTACTGGGCAAGTCTTTCCTTCTAGCCCACTGAAACTTCCCTTTCCCAGAACTTCTCAATTCTATTTGGAAAAGTATGGATGTGAACTCAGGCTTCTGGAAGATGCTACCTAATCGTTGTTGTTGTCTGACCTTCATTCTCAAAGAGGACCATGACATCAGGGTGATGTCATAAATTGCCCTGAATTGGATTTAAGTGAGGGAGGGCTGTGCAAGGTCACCAGCCTCACTCTCTCCTCCAGAACCATCTGGGTCCAGTGGCAAGATATATAACAGTATGATTGGAGATGGCCCCGGATGTTTAAGGCAGTTAGGGTTAAGTGACTTGTCCAGGGTCACACAGCTAGTAAGGCAGCCAGCACAGTGGATAGAGCACTGGCCCTGAAGTTGGAAAGGCCTGCTAATTAGGAAATCTGCAAAGGGAGTTTCTTTCCCCACCTTATCTTGAATGTTTCTGTATTAGCCAAAGAGACTTGGTTGATATAGTGAGGAAAAATTCTAGCTCATTTGCACAAGCCTTTGAATGAATCTGGAGCATTCGAACTCAATACTCAGGGCACAAATGGATCTGTGATCCCATGATCTGGGCATTTTTTTCAAAGATGCAGTCTATCAACCAAGAAGCATTAAGTACTTACTAGCTGTGTGACCTTGGGAAAATAACTTCATCTCTTAGCCTTAGTTTCTTCTGTAAAATGTGAATAATAGCACTCTATAGGATTGACTGAGATACTGTACAGGGTGTCCCCAAAATCTTAATACCTCAAAAAGAGCTAAAACTCTTAATACCTTAAAATTGTACTGACTTTGGGGACAACCTGTGGGTAAGGTATTTTGCAAACCTTAAAATTATATATAATTATAATATAAATAATATAGTATAATATAACATAACATAATATAATATTATTTATAAATACTACTGTTGTTATCATTTAACCCTTGACTTTTTGAACATTTACTTTGTGCTGGAGCACTGGGGATATGAAGTCAAGAAAGAAAACAATTAGCCCCTACCACCAATGAGCCCATGTTCTGTTTTCAGAGACAAATTTTATACACCCACACATGCATCCAAAATTAATACAAGGGGCAAGGAAAAAATAATATGAGGTAGTTTGGGGCAGAGGGAAAGGGAAAGGCTTATTTAGCCAATGTTGTTTGAGCTGAATATTGATGAGAAGTAGGCATTCCACGAGTAGACGTAAAGGGAGTTCATTCCAGGCATATGCATCCCAAGCCATCCATGTCCACCCATCCTGTGTGGCCCTTGTCCATTTTTGCCCATAAATTCCCCATGGGGTTCCATTCAAGATTCCAGGGTTCTTCCTTGCCTTTTCCTCATATGGGATGGGCATCATTGAAGGCCTCAGGTTGCCTGTCATCCCTTGCTCTCACAATGTAACCAGTCTATCTTCTCTTCTGATTATTTATTCTAACTGGAAACCCAACAGGTCAGGAAGGCTTCATCAGTGGGTAATTGCCCTCCATTCAGTGGAGAGCAGGCTGAAGGCAGTAGCAATGGGCCTTCGTGGAGTCAGGGGAGAGAAGGCAGCCTTTAAGTGGCAGCTGTCTTGAGTCAGATCTTGGGGAGCATTCCCCCTGGAGCTTTCTGAACTGCCAAGGGAGCAAGCTCTATTCGGGAGACATCGGAGCTTTCAGTATTTACGTAGCAGCCAAGTCTTTGTTCTTCCTACAGTCATTTTGCACTTGTTCCTTCCTTGTAATATTGACAGCCTGAAGTAGCAGGCTAATCTCTCTCTCTCTCTCTCTTGAAATTCTTTTCTCAGTAAATATCCATTAGCTCAACATTTTCCTTGTTGCCTGTATACCTAGTGGACTGGGAGAACTTTGCCACTCTTGGGAGTGACAGTGCTCTATTTGGGGTTTGTTTCTGGGCTCCATAATTGCAGTGGTTTTATGAATGGGAGAGGCCAGGCTTATCCTGGCCAAAGCAGTGGTCAGTGAGAAAGGTTCAAGGGCTTGTAAAGCAGCTGTGATTTCTTCTCTCCCTTTCTCTCTTCTTCCTCTTCCTTCCCTTCCCTCCTTTCTTCCTTCCCTCATTCCTTCCTGCCTTCCTTTCATCCCTCCCTCCCTTTTTGTAGCCCCCCCCAACTCTTTTCTTTTTTTTTTGTGAGGCAACGAGGGTTAAGTGACTTGCCCAGGGTCACACAGCTAGTAAGTGTTAAGTGTCTGAGGCCGGATTTGAACTCAGGTCCCCCTGAATCCAGGGCCGGTGCTTTATCCACTGCGCCACCTAGCTGCCCAGCCCCCCAACTAATTTTTTTTGGGGGTGAGGCAATTGGGGTTAAGTGACTTGCCCAGGGTCACACAGCTAGTAAGTGTTAAGTGTCTGAGGCTGGATTTGAACTCAGGTACTCCTGACTCCAGGGCTGGTGCTCTATCCACTGTGCCCAGCCCCCCCAACTCTTGAGTCCAAGAGGCAGGCCCCCTGTGTTTTAACTAACCAGTCAGGTTCTGTCCAGCTCAAACTCTAGGATCCTATGGGTTACTTTGGCCTTCTGGGCCTTAGTTTCCTCTCCTATGAAATGAGAGGTTTGGACTGCTGGCCTGTTAGGTGACCTTCCAGCCCTAGATATATGAGCCTGTGGTCCTGTGCTCAAAAATAGTTGATAAAGGGGATGAGGTGTATGTCCCTTGCATACAAAGGAGAGTGTAATTGGGAGAAATCCACATGCTATGGGATCAGAGGAGAGTTGGAGTTTGCATCTAGCTGGGAGAGCTCAGGGAAAGGTTCTTGAAGGAGATGGTGATACAGCTGTCCCTTGAAGGACGGACACAGGATGTCTGCTGGTGGACGCAGAACCCTAACAATTAAATCAAGACTCACTGATATTTCTCTGGTGCTTTAAAGTTTTTCAAGGTGCTTTCCTACATCACGTGGTAGGTGGCACAGTGGAGAGAGCTTTGGAATTTTGAACCAGGAAGACCTGAGTGTGAATCCCACCTCAAACACTAACTAGCAAGTCACTTCACTGCTGTCTGTCTCAGTTTTCGGGTGGTCGTGAACATAAAATGAGATTACACATTGCAATCTGTCAAGTCCTGTAGAAATACTAGCTAGTTATTATTTCATTTGATCCTCATAAGCACCTGGGAGGTAGAAACCGTCCATATTATCACCCCCATTTGGCAGATAAGGTAACCGAGGCTTAAAGAAAGTAAATGACTTGATTGGAGTTCTGTAGCTAGTGACTGTCCAAGGCAGGATTCAGACCCAGGTCTTTTCCTCACTTCTGAGTCTAATGCTGGCAAGCATTCAGGATACCTTTAAACATTCCAGTTTTACTGGGATATCATGTTTGTGGGGAAGAGTGATAGAAGTTAAGATTGGAAAGATACTTTGAAACTAAATTGCACAGGGCTTTGAATGCCAAGTTAAGGAGTTTGGATTTCATCTGGTAGTAGTGAGTCATTGAAGGATGTTGAGTGACAGGGTGATATAATCTTGAGTCATGCATTAGGAATGTTAATCTGGTGGCATATTAACAATGGTTTGTGGTGTGCCTGTGTGTGTGTGTGTGTGTGTGTGTGTGTGTGTGTGTTGGATAAGTCTAATGATACTGATATTTATATAGTACTTTAACCTAGGAAAACTCCTATAATAACACTTCCTCTACTTTGAGTCTCACTTCGTTGTTATGAAGTTAACAGCCCCATTTTCAAGTGAAGAAACTCAGGCTCAGAGAATTTAGGTGGCTAAGTGAGGGTACACACCCCAGTTTTGCTGATCATGGTTTAGCGCACTGTTACCCCAAGCTGTCTCTCAGATTCAGGGTAGGCGGATCTGTTAGGAAGCAATGAGGCCCTGCTCCAGAACACAGCCAAGAAGGAATGGCTTGGTGTGATGTTGTTGAGATAAAGATGTGAATCTTGTTCTTCTCAAGGAACAGACTTTGTTTGCAACAATCCCACAAGTAGCTGCCGTGGTGCCTGAAAGTTGGTATGGTGAGAATGCCTGTTGTGACAAAGTGGAAGATGCCATTGCCACTTATCTATAATTCAAAAGATCTTACAAGGAACCCAAGGAAACCTACCCAAAGTGTAAGGCACTAAGGAAATGGTAACACTTGGTATCAGTACTTTGGTCAGTCTTCCTTATCTGATGGTGGGAGAACCCAGATGGGGCTTCTACATTTGGGAGATAGCGCCCCCTTTACCTATTTTCTATCATCCTTTTTCAGTAGTTCTCTCCAGTGACTCCAACCCTGTCTACCACCCAAATGGAAAGGCTGATGGTATGGGAGCAAGAAACCGATTAGGGGAACCTTGCTGGGCTTATCAGCGAAGTTACAGATCAGGTCATTCTGTTACATTTCTTTATTTCATAACTGTATGTAATTTAATTAGTTTCTTTCTTATTCTCATTGTAACACCAGATAAAAATGTGAATTTCTATATAGGCAGTAGAAAAGAAAAAGAGGATTGTATGTAAAATTAGAAATTCTATCATGACAGCATGTTTTTCTATTTAAATGCATTTATTATATATTTGCATTGTATAATAAGGTGTAATATAAATTCAGCATGTAACTTTCAAAGCTGGACTGCTTGTCTGTGATACTTTTTGGCTTTTCTCCTGTTTTCTCTTGTGTGCATTTTAAAAATACTTGGATAGGGGCAGCTAGGTGGCACAGTGGATAAAACACCAGCCATGGAGTCAGGAGTACCTGAGTTCAAATCCGGCCTCAGACACTTAACACTTACTAGCTGTGTGACCCTGGGCAAGTCACTTAACCCCAATTGCCTCACTAAAAAAAAAAATACTTGGATAGCAGGGCAGCTAGATGGTGCAGTAGATAGCGCACTGGCCCTGGAGTCAGGAGTACCTGAGTTCAAATCCAGCCTCAGACACTTGACACTTACTAGCTGTGTGACCCTGGGCAAGTCACTTGACCCCAATTGCCTCACTTGGATAACACTCTTTTTTTTTTTTTTGATTATTTATTCTACTCCTACATCTCTCTCCTTCCCCCACTGAAAAAGAAAACCTTTGTAATGAACATACATAGTCAGGTAAAATAAATTCTTACATCAGACATGTCCAAAATGTTTCATTCTTTGTTTTATGTCTGTTGTCTCTCTGTCTGGAAGTGGGCAGCATGCTTCATTACTGGTTCCCAGGAATCATAGTTGGTAATTGCACTGAGTATAGTTATTATGTTTTTCTTTGTTGATTTAAAAAAATGTTGATGATACTTAAATTGTTCTCTGGTTCTCCTCACTTAACTCTGCATCAATTTATGCAAATCTTCCCAGGTTTCTTGAGAACCATCCTTTGTGTTATTTCTTATGATACATTAGTATTCCCTTACATTCATTTACAGTTTTTTTAGCTGCTCTCCAATTTTTTTTTATTTAAAAAATAAAAAAAAAATTTTTTTGGTTGGACAATGAGGGTTAAGTGACTTGCCCAAGGTCACACTGCTAGTATGTGTCAGCTGTCTGAGGCCGTAATTGAACTCAGGATCTCCTGACTCCAGGGCTGGTGCTCTATCTACTGTGCCACCTAGCTTCCCCCAGCTGCTCTCCAATTGATGGATATCCCCTTATTTTTATTTTGAGGATTTTTTTTAAGTGAGGCAATTGGAGTTAAGTGACTTGCCCAGGGTCACATAGCTAGTAAGTGTTAAGTGTCTGAGGCCCGATTTGAACTCAGGTACTCCTGACTCCAGGGCTGGTGCTCTATCCACTGCACCACCTAGCTGCCCCATGGATATCCCCTTAATTTCTATTTTTTTTGACCACAGTAAGAGCTGCCACAAATATTTTTATACATATGGGTCCTTTTCCTCTTTCTTAAATATCTTTCAGGTATAGACCTAGGAGTGATATTGCTGGTCAAAGGATATGCCCAGTTTAATGACTTCTGATTTCATTTATATGCACCAAAGTCAACCTCTCATTTCTTTCTTCAGTGCAATAGAAAGTGGCCCTGGTGGTATGCTGCTCACACACGGCTTCGCTTCTAGGCCTACATTAGAAATAATTTTCTCTCATCACAGACTTGCCTAAATGTCAAAGCTAACTGTTTAATTGGCAATAATTCCTATTGAATTTTTAACTTGTGCCCCAAATGCGGCTTCCTTGATGGGGCAGGTTTGGTGGTTCTTATTTTGATCTAACTCAGTTTTTATTGTCTCTGTGTTGTCAAGAGATGCATTATCTCTACCTGGCTTTCTTCTGTTCCATGTACAGTTTCTCTCTACCATGACAGCCCTGTAACTTCAATGTCAGATACACTGCTCCCAAGTCATCCCAGATTTACAGATTCTATTACACTTCTATTGAATAGCTCTTAATCTGCTCCTAAGGAAACATGCTACATCCAGCAAATTTTATCCCTTGTCCTTAATGGGAACCTTGCTTAGCAAGACTGGACAATTGCATTAGAAATATTCCAACTAGATCCAGCCAGTTTGGAAGAGAGTTAGAAAAGTTAACCCTGTAAATGCTGGAGGTGTGTGTGTGTGTGTGTGTGTGTGTGTGTGTGTGTGTGTGTAGCTCTGGTAGCCTGAGCTTAGGGAGTCAAGGCCAGAATTGTAGACTTTCAGGGCTGGGCAGGACCATGGATAGAGGTGATGGACTTCAGCCTACTGCTGAATGAGTCATGCTCCCATGCTCTCACCCTCTCTAACATCCTTGACAGGTAGTCCTTTAACCTTTGCACATGTGCTGTGATTTAAGATTCACCAACTCCAATTTTTTTTCTTTCTCATATATAGGCGGGTTCTTATTCTATGTTCCTTTCTAATGAGCCCCATAGTTCCTACACAGCTTGCCTCATTCTTGCTTCAAATACTTGACCATGTCTGAATATAACAGTAATTCTTTATTATGCTACATTTTGGTTACAACTCTACCATATGTATTGAGTGAATGAAATAAGTATTTATTAAGCACTTACCATGTGCCCAACATTGTGCTAGGACCATAAGTGCAAAAAGTGAGACAGTTCTTGTAAAGGGAAAGCAGTCTCTGTCCTCAGTAAGTTTGCATTCTAATGGAGAGGGGCTATAACTTGTACACAGATAAGTGAGTATAAGCTTATTTGAAGAAGAGAACACTAATGACTAGGGGTAACAAGAAAGGCTTCCTGTAGGTTTTGGTACTTGAGTTGAGCCTGGAGGAAGCAGGTTGGTGTTCTAAAGATGGTAGATAACTTGTGCAAAGTGTTGAATTCAGTAATGGCAAGAAAGTCATCTGGCAATCAGTAGAGTACATTTTAGAGGGCTTTAAATGCCAGAGCTGAGAAGTTTCTATGATATACTAATGGAAATGGGGTTCCAGTGAGGATTTTTGAGGAGGTAAATCAGGTAGTCAGATATGTGTCTTAGGGATATTATTTTAGAGTTGTGTGAAAGATGAGTTGGAGAAATGGGCAATGGGGTGATGATTTAGAAAGATGTTTCAATATTCCAGATGAGAGGTGATGAGGGGACGAATCTGACATGTTGTGTAGTTTCTGCTCTGCTGCCTGTGCCCTTGGGTGTAGAAACTTTGTGTTACAGGGGAAATAGAGTCAGTTTGAGATAGGCGTCCTTAGGAATTCCACTTTAAAGAATTACCCCCTCTTGCACACAAATCCAATTAGAATAAAATAATAGTTTATTTAGGGTGCTAGGGAAAGGAAACCAAGAGAGAAATCCTTGGGCTTCTTCTCATGGGGAGAAGGCATGGAACAGAGGCGTGGCTCTGAGATACCTATCTCCCCCAGCAGGAGAGAGGGAAATCCTTTTATAGAGGACTGATGGGGGCGATCATCTGACTGTGGACCATTTCCCACTGATGATGGCTGGGGGAAGTTGGGTGAAGGGCAGCTCTCCATCTCTCAAGCCATCTATGTCCTCCTCTTGCCACAAAGGCAGCAGCCACACTTAATCTTATCTCCCTGAGGGGTGGGGGAGACTGGAATGAAGGGTGGTAGTCCTGGAGGTAGCTCTGTCTCTTTAGGTGTGTCTGCCCTTTGGTTTAGTTTCTCAAGGAGAAGGTTCTTTTGGTTTACCCCTAGGCCCTAGGGCCATTCAAATGAGGTACCCAGGCCCATAACACTTTGGCAGTCTCCTTCCCCAACTTCTCTTTTAGCTCTAGTGTTTCCTGAGTAGTTCCTGATTACTCAAGTCTCTTCCCTCATCAAAAATGCACCAGTAAAACCAAGCAACTCTACCATAAAGTCAACAACATCATAGAACTGGACTGGGAGAGACTTTAGTGGTGATTGAGTCCAACATCTTTATTTTACAGACTAGGAACCTGAAGGCCAGAAAGTTAAACTTACTTGCTGACGGTCACATGAATAATAAATAATAGAACCAGGATTTCAACATAGATTTTTTTTCAGGCTCCAAAGCCAGTGCTTCTTCCTTTGTTCCCTGCTCGTTGGTTCTTTCTTTCTTTCCTCATTTGGTGTTTGGAGTATTTCTCTCTGCAGGATAGAGTTTGGCATTGGGGAAAGAGCACTACCCTGGAAGTAAAGGGGTCTGGCTTCAAGACCTGGCTCTGCTACTGATTATCTGTGTGGCCTTGGGCAAGTACTTCACTTCACCTCAGTTTCCCCCTCTGTAAAATAAGGGTGATTGAACTAGATGGCCCTGAGATCCCTGGGTGACTTTGAACAAGTCACTTTATAGCTATAAAACTATGATTTCAGGGCAGTCCCCTAGAGTTGTTCATATCCTGAACCAGATTCTTTTCCAGGGTGCTATGTCCATCATAATTTTTAGGTCTGAAGGGCCCAGTAAGGGTGAAGCAGAGGTCTACAGCACAGGCTAGAGAAAAGGGGAATTACTATTCCAAACAAAGTAACTGGAAGGATCCATGAGCCGAGAGGACAGCTCCCTTTAAGGTATGACGTCAGGGGCTGGGAGAGACCCTGATTCCCTACTCTCTTAGCTTATCTGCAGAACTATTGCTCCTAATGGCTGATGTTTCAGATTTTATAGTCACAGTCTGCCCAAGAACTCAAGAATCTTAGAGACTGTTACAACCACTTCTCCCTTAGAGGTAATGTAGTCCAAACCCCTTACTTTATATATAGGGAAATGGAAGCTAAAATATTGTTGGGAGAAAAGTCTACTGTGGGTTTGACTTCAAACTGTGTGACCTTCCAGATAGGATCTGTATCTGGAGTCAAGGCCCTTTTCTTCAGCTGATTGCAATTCTGGCCCGCAGATTTTTCAATTGACTTATGTGGGGAGGTGGCAAGTGTGCAAATCAACCCATCAGCCCCATTGTTTCAGCATGAATAAGGTACTTGGTCCTGGGTTTAGCTTTGTTAAAAGAGCCCCAGGTATTGTTGAAGGCCTCCTGATCTTTACTGGAAAGAAAGGGGAGAGATTCACTAGACTTAATGAGGGACTGAGCAAGCTAGACAGTATGTACAGAAGAGATAAAGAGATTCAGAATAAAGAAAGGTTCCAAACAGGCAGGGGTAGGCCTAAGGCTCCTTGGACAAAAGTGATTTGGGGATAGCATTAATAAGTAGTGGATTGATTTTTTTAGTAGGTTCCCAGAGTCAGTGACCATACATTTCAGCCAAGCTGCCTGAAAGGCAGAGATGCTGAGAGGAGAAAATGTCCACACTGGGATGAGAGAACACAAAAGAACACAGTTCCATGATAATCCAGACTCCCATTTCTATAGGCCTTTCTGGTTTTCAAAGCAAGGACATCCTTTATCTCATTTGATATTAGGCCTACCAGGGAAGAAACAGAGAGGCTAGATAGGTCAGGTGATTTGCCCAAAGTCATTTTGAGCCCTGAACTAGTCTGAATTAGTGGCCAGATGAAATATGTATAGCCTGTCTAGGCTGGAGATGGTGATTCTTAGATCAGGGATCAATCAGTCAATCAACAAGCATTTATTAAGGATCCATTATGTCTCAGCAGCAGGCTAGGTGCTGGGGATCCACAGAAGAAAATGAGACATTCCCTGCCCACCCCCACCCCCCAGTTCATGTATTTGAGTGGTCTGGCCAGTCTAGGGTCACACATTGGGGGTCAGGGAGAGCATGGAAGGGCCAAGCATCAAGGACCCAAAGAGATGCTGAGTAGAGATGGTGTTGATAAGAGTAACTGAAGAGGGAAATGCCAATTGTTGTTTACACCTCTCCTCAGTCCCAGAACTGATATTCTGAAGGTAGTCTTCACTGAATTAAATCTCATTCGCTAAGCTCCCAAATGGCTGTTTAATAGAGAGGAGGTAACACCCATCTGATTTATAACGTAAACTGATATATTAATCATGAAATATGACTTCAGGAACCGGAATTACCAGAACAACATGTAAATCTCGAGTCAGGCAGACACCTTTCCTAGCTACATTGTTTTTTTCTTTATAAAAAATGCCCTCTCAAAACCCTGACCCTGAAAAAAAAATCAAATCAAAAGACTTTGGCCCTGGACTGGACTGTCTCGGGCAGCTTCTAATTTATGTGGCAGAGGGTGCTGATGTTTGCAAAGCTGCCCCCTTAAGAGCCGAGGTTAAACAAGTGAGTGGCATGAGTTATAAATGAATGAAAAATCAGCTGCAGTTTCAGCCCCGTGCAATGGTCCCTACTTTGTAATGAGCCCTAGTTGGAGAGGTAACTCATGTCACCAGGCAGAGCTCCCTGCAGACCGCTCCATTTGTCACTGCTGTCTGGAGGACAGATGTGCTGGGCACCGGGAACTGGCACTCTCTGGAATTGTTTATGGGGCTGTGGGTGTGCAGGCAGGCCATGGGATCCCTTATCAATAATATACACCTCCCTCCCCCAACCTTCCCTTTAAATAAAGCCTAGGTCCTGTCAGAACTTGCCCTAAGGCTTGTTAACTTCCAGGGCCAGTGGGTGGGTGGCCTAAGGGTGGGGCCTGCTGCAAGACTGAGTCTTGCTAAGGACTGTGCTATTTCCTGCAGGGCAATTTAGTTCTGACTCCTTCTTCATTGTCCCCCAGCTCAGTATCTGTGGTAGTGTTTCATCTTGGTGTCTAGGCTCTCCCTTAGAGAGAGATTAGATCATGCAGAGTGAATCACCAATGTCTTTACTGGAACTTTGCTCATAGTAAACTGGAGAAGTCAGCCTTCACATTAAGGTGGGACTGAGGCAAGGCTGTTTGTTGTAGGCTATAGCAGAAGGCCAGTTAATTGGTGGATTCCAGTGGCTCCTATGGTGCAAAACAAAGTGTTTGGGACTATGAGAAAGAGATGACAAGGCAGCATCGCTCCCAGGGAAGGATGGCTAGTGAAGGGGAACTAGAGGGGCAGCGATGAGTGAAAATGGCACCAGGTAGTAGGAGTAAGTTATGCTTTTTTTTTTGGGGGGGGAAGAAAGTTTTATTGATAACTTTTTTATTTTTAAAATTTTATCATTCATTTATTCATTCATTTGCTTATTTATTTATTTACTTGTTTATCTATTCATTCATTCATTCACTTAATTATTTGTTTGCTCATTTACTTACTCATTTATCTCTTTATTCATTCATTTATTTACTTGTTTATTTTTTTCATCTATTCATTCATTTATTTTTGAGGGGCAATGAGGGTTGAGTGACTTGCCCAGGGTCACGCAGCTATTAAGTGTCAAGTGTCTGAGGCTGGATTTCAACTCAGGTCTTCCTGAATCCCAGGCTGGCACTTTATCCACTGCGCCACCTAGCTGCTCCTATCACCCACTCTAGGTGGGAATGGTTACTTCTCATAATTCCTATCATTTCCACCTCAGCAACTCATTCCTTTATTTTGGTGAGACTCATCCAGAAGAGAATGTCCATATTTTGGAGAAATTTGTGACCCTGAGCAAATCACTAAACGTCTGCCTGCTTCAGTTTCCCCATCTGTTAAATTGAGATCATAATAGCACCTACCTACTAGGGTTGTTATATAGATCAAATGAAATATTAACTGTAGAGTGCTTTGGTTCATTCTTTCATTCATTTATTTTTTAGAGTGCTTTGTAAACCTATAGAAATGCTAGTTATTGGGGGTAGCTAGGTGGTGCTGCAGTGGATAAAACACTAACACTGGATTCTGGAGGACCTGAGTTCAAATCTGGCCTCAGACACTTGACACTTACTAGTTGCGTGACCCTGGGCAAGTCACTTAACCCTCATTGCCCAGCAACCAACCAACCAAATAAATGAATGGATGACTAAACAAAGGATTGAACAATAAATACATACATACATGAATGAATGAATGAATAGCACTTTGCAAACCATCTTAAAGCACTATGGAGATGTGAGCTACTGATTTAAGGTTTGCCCCTTGCTTTCCTCACAAGAGCCTTGTGAAGTAGGCCATGTGCATACCATTAGTCCCCTTTGAAAGCTTGATTCTAGTTCTTACTAAGGTGGAATTTGAAAGGAAATTCTCCTGAGACTTGTTACTCTGAGTACAATGCTTCATTTTGGGAATTACCACCAAATGCAGGGTTAGGCCTTCTATCCTAAATGGAATGCTATTTACATTATAAGCATGAAGGCAAATATTCAGACTCTAGGAGTCTTGCCCTGACTCATAGTCCATCTATACTTTCCATTCTGGATATCTGTACTGTTGGACAAGTTCTGTTCAGATGCCTTTTGAAAGCTGGGCAATAGATACTCTTTGTAAACTTGGTCTTTCCTGTGTGCTTGGACAGGCCCAACTCCTTTGAGTGATGATAGATGCCTTCCAGGAGACTCTGCAATATCTTGGGGCTTGGTGCAGTCAGTACAATGTCACCTGCCAACAGGAGCATCTGGAGGATCTCACCATCCACAGGGACTCCCTCCTCCACCTGGACTTTGCATTGGATCTGCTCCATCCCAGTGGTGGATACTTTTGGCGAGCCTGTTTCATGCTTCGCCTGATGTTTATTATCAGAGGGTCATTGAACAGGGTCATTTTGCTCATTATATCCTCTAAGTGATCTTGAATTATCTCAATGTACTGGGTATGCTAAAATTCATAATTCATTTGTAAGTTCTTAGAGCTTATGTGTCAATGGGCAATACCTGTGATGGAAAAGAGCCAATCACGTAGCATTTTATCTTACTGTTCTGAATATTTTTCCTAATTAAGAAAAAATAAGTATAATGGGATCTTACATTCTCTGCATATTTCAGCCAATTAGGAGATGGTAAAGATGTGCTTCACTGTTGAATATCATTTGTGAAAGCCTGCTTAGGCCATATTAATGCCTTCTTGGAGAATACCCTCAATGTATCTCTAGCTGATCCTCAGAAAGGTTTCATATATTCATTTTTCTATCTATCATCTATCTCTCTCTCTATCTCTCTATCTGTCTTTTTCTGTCTATCATCTATCTATCTTTCTATCTATCATCTATCTATCATCTATCTGTCTGTCTGTCTGTCTATCTATCTATCTAGCTAGCTAGCCAGCCAGCCAGCCAGCCAACCACCCATCCATCCATTTATTTGGTGGGGCAGTGAAGGTTAAGTGACTTGTCCAGGGTCACACAGCTAAGTGTCTGAGGCCAGATTGGAACTCAGGTCCTCCTGAATCCAGGGCTGGTCCTTTATCCACTGCAGTGCCACCTAGCTGCCCCCAAGATTTCATATAGATTAAAGGTTTGGCATACTCATCAGGGGATATTGATGTTCTCTTGGTCAGTTTTGAGGAGAATCAGTAAAGTGTGAGGGATTTTTTTTGTTTTTTGTTTTTTTGGTGAGGCAGTTGAGGTCAAGTGACTTGCCCAAGGTCACACAGCTAGTAAGTGTCAAGTGTCTGCGGTCAGATTTGAACTCAGGTCCTCCTGACTCTAGGGCCCGTGCTCTGTCCACCCTGCCACCTAGCTGCCCCTGTGTGAGGAATTTTTGCCAGTCCTTTTGGTATTTTCTCCTTTAGAGAATTTGTAACTAAATCAAATAATAAGGTTAAAAATGTATTCACAGTTATATTACCTCAAGAATGGATCTCCCCTATATATATTTGATCCAGACTGCTTGTTTTCCTCCTCTTTTTTCTCTTTAGTGCTATTTCTATTTCATCTGTGAGTCTGTGAGAATTTCAGGAACCATTGTATTAAGATCCAAATGAGGTACCTTCACTATCCTTGGTGGATAAAAAAGATTATTGGAATACGTTTTGCAAATCTTTTCTATTTTTTTTTTTTGGTAACCCTCTTCCTGTTTTCCTCCTTGTGTGCTCTTGGAATGACTTTCTTTTGCTGGATAGCTTGCCAAACTTCGTTTAAACTGTTATTACCCTCTCTTTTCTTCTTTTATCATTTTTGGATTCTTTTATTTATTCACTTCTATATAGTACATCAACAGAGGAGAATTTCAGTAAAGGTCATCATGCAAAAAATCTGTAGTTGTTGTTTGGAGAGGTCTAGGGACAGGATCATTACTGCCATTTGATAAGGAAGGGACATCAAGTCACCGAGTATTCATTGAGCACCTTTACTTTTCAATAATTCAAATATTCATATTTCAATAATTCATATGCAGAGTTAGAGATCATATGAGCATAGCTCTAGAGCCACAAGTGCTTTCAGAGGCCATCTGATCCATCCCCCTCATTTTACAGAGGAAATGGTGGGATTATTGGCCTCAGAAGGTTAAATGGATTGCCCAAGGTCACAAGGTATCAGAGGCAGGATTTGAACTTGGTTCCTCTGACTCTAAAGCCATTTCTTGTTCCACTGGACTTTGCTGCCCTCAAGGAGCTTTCAATTTTGCTGGGGATCCTAGATTCATTCACCTTATGCCATGAGAAAATAATACAAGACCATATACAGTTAAGCATTCTATGGAGTGCTGACTAAACCTTATAGAAGTTCAGAGAAGGGAGAAGTCACCTTGGGAATCTGTCTAAATGTCAAGTTCTCTCCTTTTGCATACAGAATTTGGAATCCTGGGAATTGTTTCTTGCCTCTGCTCCTTTCCCTTTGGGGCCCCTCAACCCCAATGGACTCCTTAAAAGGAGCATGTTGGACAGCTCCTGTGATTCTGCTAGTCCCTTGGTGCTGTTGATTTCCTGCCCCACAGCAGCAATAGTGCAGGGAAAAGTCTGGTTCAGGGGCTGGCCTCAGGCTAAATATTTGTCAGTTCCTATCTTGGAGATGGAGACTTTTGCAGAAGATTGAAATGGAACTAGATATACTTTTATTTCAAGAACAGCACGAAAGAGTAGCTGCATTCGGATGCGTGAGTGGATTTATGTTGCCCTTGATATCAAAATTTTACTTTCTTATAAATATGTATCTATGTATGAGTAATATTTCCATGAAGGAATAAGACAGATGGAAGCACTGAAAGTATTGGAGATTCCCCCAGTGAGAAGAGCTAATGCTCACTTTTCCTTCAAGATGCAGACAGGAAAAGAATCCTTGAAAAGCTGTGCTTCTCTTTCTTAATGGTTAAGTCTCTTTCCTCCCCCCGCCCCCCCACTTCCCCATAGTTGGCCCTCCTGCCTTCCTCCAGGCTAAGTGACCTGCTAGCTGTCCTCCACCAGGCCATTTCTGCCCTCTGTGCCTTTCCAAATTTCTCTTTCTGTTACCCCACCTCCCACCCCCAACTCTGCTCAGTTCTCAGCACTTCTTCTTGATATTACTTTGCATTTGAAGGACAATGTGTAATTCTGAATAGAGGGCAGGTAGACCTGTGGTTAAGTTTTGCCTATGACATACACTGGCTGTATGATTTTGAGCAAGTCACTGAACTTCTGAGCATCACAGGGAAATTCCTAAAACTCTAAGGTGACAGGGAATTGTGATCTGCATTGGTGGAGAGTTTCCATTCTGAGATATCCCTGAACCAATGAAATCACAGTATTGTGATTTACCTTCAGGTAAACAACAAAGCAAAACTGAAGACTTATTTGTGTCCATGTATTCTCCCAGTGGTAGGCGCAACTAGATGGCTCAGTGGATAGAACACTGGACATGGAGTCAGGGAGAGCTGAGTTCACTAGCTGTGTGACCCTGGCCAAGTCACTTAACCACTTTTTGCTTTAATCCACTGGAGAATGGAGTGGCAAACCACTCCAGTTTCTTTGCCAAGAAAACCCCATAGACAGCAGGGGCTCACAAAGAGTCAGATATGACTGAGCAACCACCACCAGCATATCCTCCTAACAAGTTCCTTGATGGTGGGGACTTTAAAAAAATTTTGTCTTTATATTTTCTTTATCCAGTATGGTACCTGGCATGTAGTAGGTGCTTAATAATTGTTGATTTAATAGATTATTTTGGGGGGGGTGGGGCAATGAGGGTTAAGTGACTTACCCCCGGTCACACAGCTAGTAAGTGTGTCAAGTGTCTGAGGCCAGATTTGAACTCAGGTCTTCCTGAATCCAGGGCTGGTGCTTTATCCACTGCACCACCTAGCTGCCACCGATTTAATAGATTCTTAATTTGAACATAAATGATTGCTAGTTTGAGGCTTCCCACTCCACAAACTGCACAGAGAGAGAGAGAATGAGGGAGAATGAGTGAACATGAATGAGAATGAGAATATGTTCCTGAGAGGACTCAGATCTCCTGATTGATTCCCAGTGACTAGGGCTGTCTCCAAGATGATTGGCTGGCTGAGAGTCAATAGGACCCACCCTTCTTTGCATCTATAAATGTGATTTGACAGACCATATCAGTCTTTTTTTTTAACTTGCTTCTTATTTTGGCCTCTTTAGAAGGTGGGCAAGTGCCTGGCACAGCTGACCTACTTTGGGCAGGGGGTGGGGGTAGGAAACCTAAGACATCACAATCTCCTGCCCTTAGGAGCTTGAAATAACTGTTTTGGCACAGGGTCACATGGAAATTGCATATGGCCTGAGTGGAAAGATCCTGAGAGTGGACTTTCCCAGCTTAAGAGATGGTAGCAGCCAGAGCAATCAAGATATTTCATTTAAAATTTTTTTTTTTGGGGGGGGCAGGGCAATAAGAGTTAAGTGACTTGCCCAGGGTCACACAGCTAGTAAGTGTCAAGTGTCTGAGCCCAGATTTGAACTTAGGTCCTCTTGAATCCAGGGCTGGTACTTCATCCACTGCAGCGCCACCTAGCTGCCTCAATCAAGATATTTCTTGCAGAAACACATAGCAAGAGAGGTGTAGCCCCTGTTGGCCTGAGGGGGCAGATCTGGCCTTGCCAGGGTGACTTGTGAGGGATCCTATATCTAAGAGTTGCTAAGTTCAAAAAATAAAACTTCCAGAAGCACATTGACTAAATAAATGCTTCTTAGAGATTAAAGATGATTGCTAGTTGTGACTTCTACCAAAGCCAAATCATGGGGATTTGGGGTAAGCTTTCTGGACCCAGCTGTCCCCCTTTGAGGGGGAGTCTAAATCCTACTTTGGTGCTATGAGAGTATGTGGGAAAGGCTGTAGGACTCTAGGAAAGAGGGACTCCCAAGAATGTCAGAAGGCTGCCCTGATAGCAGCTCACAATTGAGTTCTCTATTTTTGTTCTGTGTTGGCCTTGTCCTTTCTCACCCTCTTGTCAAGGTGAAATAAATGGATGAAGGAATGAAAAACAAATATTAAGTGCTTACTATGTGCAAAAACACTGTGCTCAGTGTTGGAGGTACAATAAAAAAACCAAGACAGCCCCTGCTCAGGAGGAGTTCATTCTATAATAGAAAGAGGCAGTACATATAGGAGGGTTCATCTGTAGGGTAGATGGAACGACTCCAAGGTCCCGTGACGCTCACCACTCTCAGCTGGAGCCCGAAGAATATGGTGACATGGGGTGGGGGAGGATCTTTGAGGCTTTGGCAAAACTTGCTCATCCCTTTGTTTGGCTTCTCCTCCCCCTCCCCCTATAAGACAACTGCAAGGGAATATCCGAATAGCAGCATGCCTCACAGCTCTCCCAGCAGTACTTGGGGCCTTGCCACAGTGAAATATGCTTTTGATTTATGCTAATTTCACTATCTAACTGCCCCCTCCCTCCATGAGGACCAGCAAAATAGCCTCAGAAATGGGAAGAGGTTATTGGCAGGAAGTGAAATTGAGGGTTGCTTTGATAAAAATCATTGTCTTCAGGGATTCAGGCTCTGATCACTAGTTAGACTGGGTGACGATATTGCTGAATTAGATGCTCAGCAAATTCTGGTTGTTATTAAGAGGACTGTGGTTGGTATCATTAAATGATATCCATTATTCAGCTAAATGTTCCATGCCCTCTTAATAGCCTGCTTCCTCATAGATTGGGGCAGAAATGACATATTTTAGATGTGAGTGCAAAGGGCAGGTGGCACTCACAACACCTTTTTTTGCTGGAGCATCAGTGGCACCATAAATTTTGTCGATAAAGGCACATCAGGTCTTCTTTTTTGTCCTCACCTAAAATGCAAGCCTGTCTCCCGTCCATTATAATAAGTACTTAATAACTGGTTCTTCCTTCATCCAAATCCTTTGGGCAGCCTCAGATGTAGTAAACAGTGGTGTCTTGAAGCACCTACTATGTATGTCTGAGGCACTCTGCTTGTTAGGAATTAATGATCTGGGGGTTCGTGAACTATTAACCTTTGTATAATTGAGGGAAAAGTGAATGTGTCTCTTGCAACAGAAACCTGGCTGAATGGCAGCTCGGACATGTGGCTTGGTCAGTTCCATATGGATCTTGAGAACAGGTGCTCCACTCACAGGGATTCTGATTGACTCCCTCATGCCCGGGCATTATTTCTGCATCATTCACTCATCCTCAGTTCGATGGCTCGTGCATTGGTTGTTGCTAAGTCTCTTGCCACCAAACTTTTCCCAGAGGTCTGTGGGGGAGCTGTGTGCTTATATTTGCATAGCTCTTTCATTTTGCTCTCTAAATTGGGCATTAGATGCCTGCAAGCTTCAAAATGCTAGTCCCAATCTGGAGTTTCGAGATGGAGATGGATGGAGAAAAGGGACTGATGGCTTCCCTTGGTTTGACAGAGCGTTTGTTATCAGGATGACATCCTTAAGTGATTCTGTCCAGTCTCTCTAAAATGAGCCAATTCTTTGGGAGTTTGGCTGCTCCTAACACTGACTTTAGGGAATAGGAAACATGAGAAACAGAAGACATAGTTTGGGCTTTGGAATCAAAGTACCTCCATTCAAATCTGGCTCTGCCACTTACTAGGTTACCTTGGGTTAATCACTTCCCTTCTGTGTGCCTCAGTTTCCTTCTCTGTAAAATGAGGGGGTTGGACTCCTTAGTCTCTGAGGTTCCTTCCAGCTCTAGAGCTCAAAACCTAGATCTGACTCTGAGTAAATCACTTCCCTTACCTGAGCCTCAGTTTCCTCCTCTATAAAATGAGGAAGTTGAACTAGATTTAGATTTCTGACACTATGTGTGACCTTGAGCTAGTCCATTCCCCTCCGTGGGCCTCAGTTTCCTCCTCTGTAAAATGATGGGTGGCACCAGAAGATCTCTGAAACTCCTTCTAGCTCTAGAGTTTGTGAGCCTAAGATCTTTTGAGAGAATCTCAGGGTGAGGCAAAGAGACCTGGATGAAAATAGGTGGTAACAAGTTTCTCTGCACATAACTCATGGATGTTGGTCGTATTAGGGGACCCTTCCTTCAGAGTACTTCAGAGAGCTCAAATTGTTTGTCTTTTGCCAACCGAGGGCTTAAATCCAGCTAGCGATCCACTTCCCGCAGGCGATTTAATCTTTTGGCTGGATTAACTGCTGACTTTAAAAATGTAATTACCCAGCTGTGAAGGGTCATTTGGGTGGGTTCTGGAAATGGGCTCCTGGGCTGTGGGGGTGTGGCAGGATGGAGTTATGGATCTCAGTAAATTGGTGACAGGGCATTAGTGACCTTGCCCCTCAATGGCTGGATTCCAGAACCAGGCAATAAATGAAAGGGGCGGGAGGGAAGAGCATCATGGGTCTAGTCCAGCCTTGTTTGTCTGTTTCTCTTCTTCCTGTTTTTGGTCTTCTGGGCTTTGTCAAGAGATGGTAGTGAGGAAGATGAAAATGGCTCTGTGGAGCCTTTGCCCCCAGCCATGTCTGGACTTCCCATTCCTGGATGGGGCTGCTTCTTAGACTAGAAGAGCCTGGAACAATTCTGGATTGCCCACTCCATACTCAACAGGGAGCTAGGCATTGGAGGTAGGGATGGGAGAAAAATAGGCCGTGTGGTGGTGAATGGAGGTAAGAAGAGATATAGATCAAGAGATATAATGTGTGGATTTATCCTCATTATAATCAACTGACACTAAAGGGAGACTAGTTTCTACAATCAGTCTATCTGAGTGAGAATTTTATTGAATCAAAAGAAATGGGGGGGCAGCTAGGTGGCACAGTGGATAGAGCACCGGCCCTGGAGTCAGGAGGACCTGAGTTCAAATCCAGCCTCAGACACTTGACACTTACTAGCTGTGTGACCTTGGGCAAGTCACTTAACCCCCAATTACCTCACCAAAAAAAAATGGGAAGCATAACTCGAATTTGGCATTGGATTTATTCTGTGTAACTCTGGAGGGTAGAACCAGGATTATAGGTGGAAGTTACAGGGAGACAGATTGTGATTCAGTGTGATGAGAGTTAATAATGGAATAGGCTTTCATGAAGTATGGCAAACTCTTCAGTATGGCTGTTGTGTAGGGAGAGGCTCAGTGATCCCACCAGAGATGTGGGGGAGAGGAGTTTTCCTTTGGGGTAGGATGGACTCTGAGACCTGGGTCCCCTTCCACATTCCACAGGTCCATGATCTTAGTAGAAATGCAATTATTGGAACGATTACTTTGCAGTCAGGATACCTGAGTTCAAATCTTGTTTCTCATACTACTGGCCCTCTCAGTTTTTTCCTTTGTGAAATGAGAGGGCTAGACTAGAGCTTCTTAAATTGGGTTTTCTTGGTTAGAGGTCTGTTTGCCTTCTGTTGTATTTGCATACCATGTCTTTATTGCTGGTGCATTATGGGCAAGGGGATATGGTTGCTATATAGGGACTTTGACAATTTTGTTGGAATTTGGAGACAAAGAGAATCCCTGCCGTGTGTGTGTGTGTGTGTGTGTGTGTGTGTGTGTGTGTGTGTGTGTGTATTATAATATAAAATCAACTGAGAGATCTTGGGCATGTTACTTAATGTCTCCATGCACCGGGCAACTTGGGCACTGTAAGTGACTGAGGATGTGCTGATTTGTTTCTCCCAGCTCCCCATCTTTGCATCTCCTATCCCCATGTCTGGAATCTGCCCGCTCCTTTCCTTAGCCTTGCTCCTTTCCTTCAAGATGAAGCAAAAAATCCCACCTTCCACACAAAGCCTTTCTTGATCCTCTCGTCTTCTAGGGTCCCTTCCTCCAAACTACCTTGCATTCAAATATTTTATCTTGTCTTTATTCTGTATATACTTAATCCACATTGTGTCCTATGAGAGTAGGAGTTGTTTCATTCTTTGTATACATAGTATGTGCTCAGTAAGTGCTTACTGATTGATTTACACTGTCGGAGGGCGTTTCCTCCCTGGGAACATCCTTTCAGTGAAATCATAGGGACCAAAAAATATTTTATCCCCTTATTCTCACCTGAGTCCTTTTTACAGCACACTCAGCAATTGGCTGTCCAGCCTTTTTGGAATAGATTTAGTGACAGGGAGTTTGACTCTTTCTTGAGGTAGCCTGGTCTTCTTTTGGCTAGCCCTTTTTGTTTTCAATCCCCTCCTTAATTTTCAGTTATTTCATTTCTTCTCTCTGAAGTCAAGCCGTATGTGTCTGATCCCTCTTCCATAGAAAGATCCTTCAAACATTGGAAGAAAGCTATCACATTCCTCATATCCCAGGCTTCTCCTAGCTGAACATCCTGTTTTTTCCCCACTGATGCTTTCATGGCATGGCCTCCGCTGCCCCCACAAGACTCTGGCTGCCCTCCTTTATGGTAGCCCTTTAACCATGGGGATGTGCTTGGGGTGTATGGAATGATCCAATCTAGGGGCCCTTCAGCCTGGCCAAAGGACTTCTGTGAGAACCCAGACCAGGAACCTGAGTGCTGCCTGCTCAGAACAGCGCTCTCAGTCCCAGGCATGTGGGGGAGCTTTAAGCCGGAGCAAAGCAGGTTTTTCCCTCCATTGTAGACTCTAGGACCAGGAGCCCGAGGTATAGCAAAGGGAAGAGAGGAGAGGGGAGGGGAGGATAGAGAAGGGCAGAGGAGGGGAGGAGAGGGCAGTTCATTCTAATCCTTCTCCAGTGTATATAGGCAAGTTTTCCTCTCCCTCTCCCTCTCCCTCTCCCTCTCCCTCTCCCTCCCCTCCCCCTCTCCCTCCCCTCCCCCTCTCCTCCCCTCATCTGCCCTCCACTCTTCTGTCTTTCCCTCCCCTCTTCTGTCTTCCCCTCCTCTGTCCTCCCCTCTGCCCTCTTCTCTCCACTGTCCTTCCCTCCTCTTCTTTGCCCTCCCTCTTCTCACTTTCTCTTCCCCCTCCCCTCTCTTCCTCTCTCCTCCCTTCTCTTCCCTATCCACACATCTCCTGGTCCTGAAGTCTAGAGCCCTGTGCTGATGACTGATTTCCTCCTGGGTCTTCTTTCACTTGGAGGGTAGGGAAGCAAATCTACACCTGGGTCTTCTGCACTGGAAGGTTTGGAAGGAGCACAGTCAGGCTTAGTTCTCATAACTTGGCATTGAACTCAGGTGAGAAGCAGATTGTTCTTTTGAAGACTTGGGGGGGGCAGCTAGGTGGCGCTGCAGTGGATAAAGCATCCGCCCTGGATTCAGGAAGACCTGAGTTCAGATCCGGCCTCAGACACTTGACACTTACTAACTGTGTGACTCTGGGCAAGTCACTTAACCCCCATTGCCCTGCCAAAAAAAAAAAAAAAAGACTTAGTGGAGACCACTACCTTCTTCCTTATTTCATTTGCTTTAGATCTCCCCATTCCTACTGTGCCTCTTGTCATCAACATAACAATCTTTATTCAGCACAAACATTCCATTATCCAGAGAACAACAACAACCAAAAAAACCAAAAAACCCAAACCCGAGAACTTTGACTGGAACCCTGAGCATCTCTTAATACAGTTTCTTTTAAATGCATATGAAATTTTCCAAGGTACCATCTGAACTAGCTGTGGCGCTTGGCTTATGTTCGAATGTGGTGCTGAGCTAATCCCCGAGTGGACTAGTTAGCTTCACTTTGTTTTGCAGCCACATACTGCATTCTCAATCCTGGTGCGTACCTTAAAAAGCATGCCATGGGTGGCCATGGGGAGCAAGTAGGAGAGACTAGGTAGATGAAAAGAACTTATTCTGCCACTGGGCAAACAACTCCCAGCACATGCTCTGGTGATGGTGACTCAGTGGCAGCATTGTTCTGTAGGAAGGAAGGTGTATCATTTGTATGCACAGAAAGCAAGACTTCTGTTGTTAGCCCTGTGTGCTGCTGTGATGGTGGGCCCCTGCTGACCCACCATACCCACTTCTGACTCATTTCTTTCTTTCTGGCTCACAGAGAAACATTGCTTTATAATGATGATAATGTTGGTGGGTCTCAGGGCTAATGTTTCATCTTTACATTGTACAGTGTGAGCTTTCACTTTGAAGCTCGGGTGTGAGGAGGGGGGAATGGCGCACAGGCAGTTTGTTTGCCAAGACAACCCAAGATCTGTGCTGGCCTGTGCAATGAAGGAGGCTCACATAGGCTTTTAGTATGAGGGTAATTCACGGGACAATAGAGTGGTTTGTAAGGTATTGGAAAAATGGAGAGACTTGGCTGGAAGGCAGTACCGGGAGTTCTTAAAAGGACCCTTCCAGTTCTAAATCTATGATTGCTGTTCTAAATCCAGATTGCTGTGTTGTGAAGAAAACCAGGTGGAAAGTGTATTTGAGAGATGACAAAAGATTTTGCCCACAGTGTGCAAAAATCTCCTTGGAAAGACCATTTTTTTTTTTTGGAAAGACCATTTTTTAAATTGGAGGTAGGAAGGGGCAGCTAGGTGGTGCAGTGGATAGAGCACTGGCCCTGGATTCAGGAGTACCTGAGTTCAAATCCGGCCTCAGACACTTAACACTTACTAGCTGTGTGACCCTGGGCAAGTCACTTAACCCCAATTGCCCCGCAAAAAAACCCCAAAACCATCAACAACCAAAAACAAACAAACAAATAAATAAATAAATTGGAGGTAGGCCTTGCAGATATCAGTGGTAGATCCTCACTGATTGATTTCCCTGACTGTAAATGTCCAGAGCCTAAGGACAACTTCAGTGCCCAGCACAGGCACTGCTCCACAGCAGATTCATAAGAAATGCTTGTTGAACTTAGCCCCAGAGCAGAGATGAACAAGTGTACTTCCCTCCCTCCTTTACAGAGATGGGGAACATTTCATGTTGTCAAACTTGGTTAATCAGTTAGCAAACATTTATTAAGTGTCCACTACGTGCCAGGCATTGTGTTAGGCATGTTGAGAAAACAAAGATAAGGAATTGGAATAATCCCTAGTCTCAGGGAACTTGTATTTTGATGATCAGAGGTGATGGCTCTCTGGGTAGAGGAGAGATGGGAGATGTGTTTGGAAATTAAGGTGATGTCAAAATTGTAAAATAAAGAATACATTGTGATTGATTGGGATATGGTAGACAGAACTAGATTA
Organism: Dromiciops gliroides; assembly: GCF_019393635.1. Lineage (NCBI taxonomy): Eukaryota > Metazoa > Chordata > Mammalia > Microbiotheria > Microbiotheriidae > Dromiciops > Dromiciops gliroides. The sequence continues at coordinate 36,850,959 of NC_057867.1, read as the reverse complement.
AAAAAAAAGCAGGAATGGGAAGAGTGAGATGGTTCCCAAGAATGGGGAGATTCAACTCCTACAAAAAGGTTCATTGAATATCTCAGCTCCCCCCCTCCTTCCCCAATTCCTCAGCAGGTCCCATCCCTATAGTTGTATGGACTTAAAGGGGGACTGGACCTGCCACTTATTCATTTACATTGTTCTTGGCAAAACATGGTTCTGTGTAATGGCACTGAGCGATAAGTGCTTCATGATTTTCATAGTTTGTGTGAAATCGCTGCCTGTGTGCTCAATACAATGAGCTGAATGTGTTCCATGATTATCCCTTTCAAAACAAGGCTCCTTTGTTGTGGACTGATTCCCCCCCCCCCCCAATCCCCCTTCTCCACCTCACATCCTGAAATCCATTTTCCCTATTCATCTCTGAGTGTAAATTGGTGCTTGGTGATTGTTCAAAAGTGCTGTCAAGTTACCTGTCACCATGTATGGTTTTTTTCCTACCGTGTATGTTTTTAATTCCTTCCCCAAGTGGTATTTATATGACCAATAGAAGTCTAAATATTTGATCACTTTTCTCCTTCTGACTGGCTCCATTCAAGTGTTAGAATTTTTTGTGAGAGGAGGGGCTGGTTTGCCACCTTGTAGAGTGAGGCATGGGAGGGACCCATAGTCCTCTTGCCTGACCTGTCCACGTCTGCAGTGGCTTATACAGTCCTTGGGGGCTCAACTTCAGGAAGGACAGTGATGAGTTGCAGGACATGCCAGGGACAGTGACCAGGCAGGATACAGAGAAAACCGAAGACAAGCCCAGAGAAGAATTGGCTACTTAGGCTTGGAGAAGAAAACTTTTGAAGGGCTGTCCCTTCAAAGAAGAAATTGGATTCATTCTGCTTAATGCCAAGGGGCAGTTCTAGGAGTAATGGAAGCTGGGAAGAAGAAAAGTGCAGCATAGGGGGCAGCTAGGTGGTGTAGTGGATAAAGCACCAGCCCTGGATTCAGGAGGACCTGAGTTCAAATCTGACCTCAGACACTTGACACTTACTAGCTGCGTGACCCTGGGCAAGTCACTTAATCCTCATTGTCCTGCAGAAAAGTGCACCATAATATAACGAAAAACAATCCTAATAATCAGAGCACTACCAACATGGAATGGGCCTTCCTTGCTGGGGGGAGAATGGGCCATCTGTGTGGGTGGTAGGGTGGTTTTCACCAGATACTGCTTTAGTAGAGGTCTTCAAGTGGAAGCTTGATGACCCCACATATTAGAGGGGTCCTAGCCTAGAAGATGCAGATAGGTGGTACAGTAGAGAGAATATTGCATGTAAGGGGACATGAATTCAAATCCTGCCTCAGACACTTACTAGATGAATGATCCTGAGAAAGTTACTTAACCTCTGTTCCTCAGTTTCCCTGTTTGTAAAATGGGGATAGTAATACCTTGAGAGTTCTTGTGAAGTGAGGATCAAATGAGAGAACATATGAAGTGCTGTATAAATGCTGCTGTTATTATTATTGTGATGATGGTGGTGGTGGTGACGGTGGTGGTACATGTTCTACTATATGGCCTCCAAGGTCTCCTCCAACCCCAGGACTATGTGATTCTCCATTTATGGAGAATATAGAAGGATATAGAACAGTGCGATTCCATGTAAAACCCAAGACTCAAAGGCCAAAAAACTTTATTTCTGTGTGTACAGACCAAGGGAGATTTGGTTAGACCCAAGTCCAAAGGAGAAAGATTGAGGGAGGGAGGTTTTAAGTAGGTTTCCAGCCCCATATGAATCACTGGGGTGAAATGGCAGTCAATAAATCTAATGGGGTCTCAGGCCGCTTTAAGAGAAGCAAAGTTTCTGCACCAAGGCCAGTAAGAGTTCCATTGTAGATTCATTTCTGGGGGTCACTTTTGAGGGTGGCTATCAGGCATCTAAAACATATCCAGAGGCGGATAGTCAGGCTGAAGAGGGGGCAGAATTCCCTGCCCTGTGAGGCATCACTGGAGAGAGAACTTAGAACATTAGATGTGATTTTTTTTCAATTAAATTTTATTTTATTTTCATGAAAATCTATATTACTTTGTAGATCTTCCTCCTTCTCCCATGGCCCACCCCCCAGGCCTAAGAAAGCAAGGACAACAAAACCTTTCTTAGAAACATGAGTAATCAAGCAAAACAAATTCCCCCATTGGTCATGTCCAGAAAAAATATGTTGGAATCTGCACTCTGAGTCCTTCACCTCTCTGTCAGGAGCACGTCCACACAATTTTCTTCAAATACCAGAAAGATTTTCATACAGAGAAGGGAGTAGCCTTATTCTATTTGGCTTCAGAGGGAAGGATAAGAAGTGGTGAGTAGAAATTCCTAGGAGGCATCTTTTATTTCAATTGAATGCAGCCCAAAGATTGGAGTTACCTAGGGGAGGGGGAAAAGGAACATGCATTTATTCAGCACCTAGTGTGTGTCAGGCCTTGTGCTCGGCTTTTTATACAAATGCCATTTGATCCTCATGACAAACCTGGGAGGTAGGTGGATTTTTCCCCTCCATTTTACAGTTGAGGAAACTGAGGCAAACAGGTTATGTGACTTACCCAGAGTCACACAGCTAATGAGTGTCTGAGGCCAGATTTGAACTCAGGCTTGTTTTCCTGATCTGGGACCTAGCTCTCTATCTATCTTTCTTTGCCACTAGCGCTTTACCTGGTAGTAAGAAGGACTGCCTGGAGAGATGAGCTTCCTGTCAGAAGAAGGAAGAAAAGGAAATGTGCCTAGTATGTGCCAGGCACAATGTCAGTTGCCTTACAGATATCTCATTTGATCCTTATTACTACCTTGTGAGGTAGGTACTGTTATGATCCACATTTACCAGATGAGGAAACTGAGGCAGACATTTTTTCCCTTAAATGACTTGCCCAGTGTCACATAGCTGGTAACTGAGGCTGGATTTGAACTCAGGTCTTCCTTACTCCAGGCCCAGTGCTCTATCCACCTAGCTGCTTCAAAGGTTATGTTATCACCCATAGAAAATGTGGTAAAGGGGATTGGTGGTTCACTCTTCCAACTCCAAGATCCCTCAATTGTTATAAGGCCAATTTTAGTGCAATAGAAAGAAGTCTGGTTGTCGGAACTACTCACCAGCAAGCCAGGCTTCCTCTAGGGGTAGCAAGTGGAGAACAGCTACTATTCCTCCATGACCCCTACAGAAACACAACACTTGGTTGCTGTTAAGGTTTGTCAGCAACAGTGAGCTGCTTGCATTGTTGGCTAATGAGTCTAGGGATTGCTTCCTTCCTTTGCATGGAGCATATAAAGACTTCCCAGCAAGGATGGATGGAATTTTTGCCTCGGTATCCTTGTCTCTTTGTCATTTGGATTTCCTATCTGTTCTCCTTCCTCCATTTTCCTTCCGTCACCTGCTTCCTGACCATTTATCCAGCTTCTTCCCCAGCATTCTGTCTTGCTGTGACATCATTTGTCATGGTTCTTGACTGCTTTGCTGCTTTCCTCCCAGCTGGTCCTTCTGCTCTTACCTCACCCTTTGGCCCTCATCTATTATCTAGGATTGACTTTTGGGGAAGCTAGGTGGCACAGTCGATAGAGCCTTGGCTGGGGAGTCAGGCGGACCTGAGTTCAAATCTTATCCCAGACACTAGCTGTGTGACCCTGGGTAAGTCACTTAACCCAAATTGCCTTAAACATCCAGGACCATCTCCAGTTGTCCTGATCTGTATCTTGCCACTGGACCCAGATGGCTCTGGTCACCTTGCACAGCCCTCCCTCACTTAAATCCAATTCAGCGCAAGTCATGGCATCACCTCCCGATGTCGTGGTCTTCTTTGAGAACAAAGGACAAACAACAACAGGTTTGAACCTTCAGACTTGATACTTCCTTTTTGCTTAATAATAATGACTAACATTCAGTATCACTTGAAGTTTCCTAAAGCCCAATCACCCTGTGAGGTAGATGCTGTTAATATCTCCCTTTTACAAATGAGGAAACTGAGAGGTTCAGTGACTTGCCCAGGCTCACTCCCCTAGTAGGCAGGATTTGAACTTTGGTCTTCCTCACATCGGGTAAGCTCTCTACTATACCACTGAGCTGCCTCATAGTCCCGATGTAGCTATTTACTCGGTCAGAGACCCAAGCCGACCTCATCTCTCCCACTGACTTTGGCATATTCCTGGGCTCCCTTCAGCTTCTATTTATTTTTACTCTCTCCCCTTGCCAGTACCATCAAAGTCCCAGCTCTAGCATCTGCTTCCCCCCATTGGTTTGGTCTAGTGTAGCATTTCTTATGTTCTCATGTTTTCAACCTTTGTTACTGCTCAGGGGAAATTCCTCTTTCATTAATTGTCTTACTTCTTTGAACAGACAATTATTTAAATTTCTCCAAATTTTCCCAGTCAACATTAGCATAGAAGTGACAGAAATTTCATACTCAGAAGCGAAAAAAAAAAATCAGTACCGTGCCATTTTAACAAGGTCCCGAGCTTCCCAATTATTTCAGCTTTTCAGTCTTCATGTCTCCTGACCACCAACTGCAACATGTCTCTTCTGAAAACAATTAATATAACACCTTGTAAATGGTCTTGCAGAGCCACAGAAAATGCAGAACTGAGAAGCAGAATGTGGGATGGTGATTACAAGGTTGGAATATTGATTTTTCTATTTAGTCGAGCATGCTTTTTTCTTTTTTGGTTGTGGTTGGTATTGGTCTGGTTTTTCAAGAAACAGATTTATTCAGCTCAAACTTCTGTCCAGCAATAGAATGTCATTTCTTTCCTGAATCCTCTGCCTCATTCATCAGAACCCCATCAAAACTCAGCTTGTTATTACATAGAAACTACAGTTGCATTTCCTGACACTCAGATCTCTGCTATAAAATGCTGGCTTTGCCTGTGAAGTGGGACCTGGTCCCGACCACCAACACTGACTGTATAATTTGATGCCTCCTTTTTTTCCTTTTCTTTTTCCTTCAATATTTTCATCGATTTCAGCTCTGATTACTCAATCCAGACATTCTCCCTGCCGTGGCCCAAAGTCGAATTCTGGCTGGGGGTCAAGGACTGGCTGAGAGATGCCTCATTTAAGGTGAAGAGGAGAGGGGGCCTCTGGGGGATCTCTGGGGTTTTCAAAAGGCTTCAGAGTCTGTGAGAACTTTGTTCCTTTTAATTGCTTCTGAGCATGCTGTCCCTTGCCCCTTTCCCATTTGCCTCCTTGGTTCTGTAGCCAGCTGACCACTCTTAGGCATATCTCTTTAGCTCTATCTCCTTGAATTATCACATCAGAAACTTAACCTTCCTCCCTGGCCCTCTTAGAAGGACTCCTTATTCCATTCTCTGTCATCACCAGCCCATCCTTATTTCTTCTTCAGCAGAGATGGAACAGATTTATTCTGCCTAGACTTGGGACAATGAAGGGAAATAACAGGAAATGCAGATTTCAAGTTGATAGGTTAAAAGGAAACAAACAAAAAGCTTCCTAACAATGAAAGCTGGGTACAAGTGGAATCAATTGGGGCAGAGCAAAGATGGCGGAAGAAAGGCAGTGACTTCCCTGAGCTCTCCCTAGGACCTCTCCAAATACCTTCAAATAATGCCATAAGACAATTCCTGGAGCAGTGGAACCCACAAAAGGATGGGGTGAGAAGATTTTTTTAGCCAAAGATGGCTTAGAAGGTCAGCAGTAGGGGTGGCTAGGTGGCATAGTCAATAAAGCAACTGCCCTGGATTCAGGAGGACCTGAGTTCAAGTCCGGCCTCAGACATTTGACACCTCCCAGGTGTGTAACCCTGGGCAAGTCACTTAACCCTCATTGCCCTGCAAAAGAAAAAAGGGGGAGGGAAGGTTGGCAGGAAAGGTGAGAGTGGTTATTTTAGGAGATAGTAAGTTTGTCCTCTGTGGAAGTCTTCAGTTAGAGGCCAAGTATGTTGTGCAGAGGATTCTTGTTCAAGTAAAGTCAGTAAATCAAATATTTATCAAATACCCCCAAATGTCATTGTGTTAAGAGCTGGAGATATAAAGAAAGACAAAAAGCAGTTCCTGTCCTCAAAGAGCTCACAGTCAGATGTGCAAGAGAACATGCAAAGAATTATGTCAAACAAGTTATATAAAAGCTAAAACTGAAATAAGGAAATCGTTAACAGCGAAAAGGTACTTGACTTAAGAGGGATTGGGAAAGGCTTCCCATAGAAACTTCGATTTTGGGGCCAGATAGGTGGTGCAGTGGATAAAGCACCGGCCCTGGATTCAGGAGGACCTGAGTTCAAATCTAGGCTCAGACACTTGACACTTACTAGCTGTGTGACCCTGGGCAAGTCACTTAACCCCCATTGCCCTGCAAAACCAAAACAAAACAAAACAAAAAAAGAAACTGCAATTTGTACCTGAGATTTAAAGAATGCCAGGAGGCAGAGCTAAGGAGGGAGAGGATTCCAGGCTTGGAGGACAGCTGGTGAAAATTACTGGAGTCAGGAAATATACTAGCTTCAAGTGCTTTAACCTCTCCGAGCCTTATTTTCCTTGTCTCTGAAATGGGATTATCTTTTTTTGGGGCGGGTAGAAGGGTAATGAGGGTTAAGTGACTTGCACAGGGTCATACAACTATTAAGTGTCAAGTATCTGAATCTGGATTTGAACTCAGGTCCTCCTGAATCCAGGGCCTGTGCTTTATCCAGTGTGCCACCTAGCTGCCCCCAAAATAGAGTTCTCGATATATGCAGTGTCCACCTCATGCAGTTGTTATAAGGCTCAAACGTAAGTAAATGTTGAATAAGCAAAGTATTTCTGAAATGTCAATTGTTATTGTCAACTGAGATAACATATGTGAAGTAGCACTTGAATGTTAGATCCTTAGCTTTGTGCTGAGGGAACACATATCAGAGGTCTATGGTTTGTTGAACACAGTCCTGATATATTCTCCCTAAATTAGCCAGGGAAGAGAGAATACTTAAGAAACTGCATGTGAGCAGTTCTGTGATTTCTTTTAGTATCTCATTTTTTTCCAGAAGCAAATGGAAAGTGTCACAGGGGAAATGGGTGCTTGGGGTCCTTAGGTTTTCCTCTTTAAAGATTGACGCCCTCTTGCACACAAATCCAATTAGAATAAAATAATCTTTCATTTAAGCACTAATGAAAGGAAACTTCAAGAGGACTCTCCAGGGGAGATGGCACAGAGACTATTCTCTGAGATAGCTATCTCCTGGAAAAGGAGAAAGGCAAAAACTTTTATAGATGGCAAATGGGGGTGATCATTTGAGTATGGAATGTCCCTTATTTGGGGGTAGATTGGGTTGTAGCTATCTCTGTCCCCTTGGCATGACTCAGGCAGTAGCCACACCTAATAGACTTCTCTCTCTTGATTCTCAAGGTGTGTTTGTCCTTGAGTTTGGCTTCTTTTTTTTGTGTGAGGCAATTGGGGTTAAGTGACTTGCCCAGGGTCACACAGCTAGTAAGTGTCAAGTGTCTGAGGTCGAATTGGAACTCAGGTCCTCCTGAATCCAGGGCTGATGCTCTATCCACTGCACCACCTAGCTGCCCCATTGAGTTTGGCTTCTAAAAGAGAGTTACCCCAGACCCATGTCCTTTGGTTTAGGCCAGTTTAAACTTTAATCCTAACCCCATAACTGAGAGTAAATTTAAGTTTCAATATTTAACATTCTACTTGAGTAGGTAGGTAAAGAGCAGGATGGGAATAACAGCTTTGGGTTCTGGGAAAGACCCTGTGGAGATATCATGTCCAATCACCTCATTTTATAGATGTCACCCAATATCTTACTTGAGGAACAGCAAGAAGTCCAATGTCACTTCATCACAGAATAAGTGGAGGTTCAACTAAGATGACTGCTGAGCTCGCTTCCAGTTTGTAATTCTGGCATTTGCTCATACAGACCCTGCTTCTGGTGACTTTCTGTAGTCCATTGCTGCTGATAAGTCAACCCCTTTAGCACCTTAGCCAGTCTCGGCCCATATGAACTCTCTTTTTTATTATAAAAGTATTTTACTATTTTCTAGTTAGATGTAGAGTTAGTTTTCAACATTTGTTTTTTTTTGTTTGTCTGTTTTGTTTTTTGCGGGGCAATTAGGGTTAAGTGACTTGTCCAGGGTCACACAGCTAGTAAGTGTCAAGTGTCTGAGGCTGGATTTGAACTCAAGTACTCCTGAATCCAAAGCCAGTGCTTTTTCTGCTGTGCCACCTAGCTGCCCCTTTCAACATTTATATTTATAAGATTTCAAATTTTTCTCCCTCCCCCTCCCCAAGACAGCAATCTGATATAGGTTATATATGTACAATCACATTAAACCTATTTCTGCATTAGTCATGCTGTGAAAGAAGAATCAAAGCAAAAGGGAAAAACCTCAAAAAAGAAACAAAATAAGTAGAAATAGTATGGTTCAATCTGGATCCAGATTCCACAGTTCTTTTTTTTTTTCTGGATGTGGAGAGCCTTTTCTATCATGAGTCCTTTGGAACTATCTTGGACCATTGTATTGCTGAGAAGAGTCAAGTCTATTACAGTTGATTAACACACAATGTTGTTGATACTGTGTACAATGTTCTCCTGGCCATATGAACTCTCTTGATGCAATATCTCCCAGTTTATGCAACCAAAGTGAACCCATCGAGGGAGATTGTTCCAAGGACATGGATCTCACTCAGAGACCACAAACCCAGGAACAAGGACTAAGAAATTCAAAGCTGAAGGCAGATGGATAAATTGATAAAATTTGATAAATCTTCACTAAATAGGTTGAGGTCGGGGCAGCTAGGTGGCACAGTGGATAAAGCACTGGCCCTGGATTCAGGAGGACCTGAGTTCAAATCTGGCCTCAGACACTTGACACTTACTAGCTGTGTGACCCTGGGCAAGTCACTTGACCCCAATTGCCTCAAAAAACAAACAAACAAACAAACAAACAAAAATAAATAGGGAGAGGTCTCTGATATCACAGATCATAGATTCAGAGCTTGAAGTGGCTATGAAATTCATCCTGTCTAACCTCTCACTTTAGAGACCCATTGAGGTTAAAGGCAGACAGGTGACTTATTGAAGGTCACACACGTAGCAATTGGAAGAGCTAGGCTTTGAAGTCAGGGCTTCTGATCCAGGGGCCAGAAGCTAAATTGATATTCTTAAGGCACAGATCTGACCATGTCACTTTTGTTCTCAAAAATCATTAATGGTTCCGTAATTTTTGTTTCTAGAATTAAAAAAAAATTAAGCTGACATTAAATTTCCTCAAATACTTGTCTCTTGCCTATGTTTCTAGTCTTACTTAATATTATTCCCTTTTATCCTTCATGAAGCTAGCTAACCACCTTCCTTTCTTAAGGAGTTTGGTCCCTGGATCACAGCCTAGTTCTTCCCTATAGCCTTTGCCTTCACACTGAAGACTTCATGTTTAGACCATGGCAATGTCCTCCTACTTGGTCTCTCTCTGCCTCGGGGTTTTTCCCCTTGCCAATCTGTTCTCTGCTGAGGCAAAGTGATTTTTGTCACATGACCATGGAGTTGTTGTTGTGTTGTAATCCAGTCCTTTCAGTCATGTCTTGCTCTTTGTGACCCCAATTTAGGTTTTTCTTGGTGAAGATACTGGAGTGATTTGCTATTTCCTTCTCCTCTCATTTTACAGATGAGAAAACTGAGGCCAGTAGGGTTAAATAACCTTTCTTGACTGTATTCTCACCATGAGCTCCATTCAATCCACTTATTCCATTTCTTCCAACTCAGTATACCTATTCTGGCCTCACTTTCTTCTCTTTGCATTTTTGACTATCATTATCTAACTCAGCTGTGCCTATAGTAGCTTTGGATAGAATGTTTTCAGTTGAGTGATGAGGCTGGAATCCAGACCACAGAAAGTTGAGAAGGGGGTGAAATAAAAGGAAGGGGAGGCACCAATTGTAAATGGTTTTCTCATGGAGTTTAACCATGAAATGGAGGATAGGATGAGGATGTATGGATCATTCAAAGATCTTTTTCAGAAAGACAAACAAGCAAAAAAAAACCAAAGATATTTTCAGGATGAGGGAGACTTAGACATATCTATAGGCAGTAGGGAAGCAGCTAGTAGATGGGGAGATTGAAGATTCCTGAAATAATGGAAATGATAGAGTAAGCAATTTTCTGGAGAAGACTGGATGGAATAGAATTACATGTGCATGTAGAAGGCTTTGCCTTGGCAAGCGGAGGAGAATGGAACAGGTGGAGAAAGAGGAAATAGTGACAGGAAGGCATTTGCTAGATGTGAGTTGAGGTTGTGGGGGGAGAAGAAACTCTTTTATCTTTAATCTTTCCTCTACTTGGTCCTTCCCTGCAGTATAGAAACATTCTCAGGCTTCCTCCATTCTTGACAAAAAAAGAAAACCCTCACTTAGTTCAGGGGTGCTTGTCTCCATTGGTAAATCCAGTGTCTCTTTCTCAGTCTTCATCAGTCAAGAAGTTTACCTCTCTGAAGCCTGTGACACTATTGATCACCCTATTTTCCCCAGATACTCTCTCTTCCATTCATTGGCTTTCAGGACACTTTCCTTGGCTAAGACTAGAAAATGGGCAAATGGTTTCTAATCAAGGCCAGTACCAAAGGAAAAAAAAGGGAAAGTGTTCAAATTTCTTTTTTTTCTTTTTTTTTAAGTGAGGCAATTGGGGTTAAGTGACTTGCCCAGGGTCACACAGCTAGTAAGTATTAAGTGTCTGAGGCCGGATTTGAACTCAGGTACTCCTGACTCCAGGGCCAGTGCTCTATCCACTGCACCACCTAGCTGCCCCCTCAAATTTCTTATTACAACATTGTGTTTTCCTTTGAAAGCACGACAAAAAAAAGAGTTGTGCCCAGTCTAGCTTAATGGAAGTAGATATGGTTTTCAAGTTTCTCAACAGTACCTACACAATTGGGCTGAATCACTTGCTTTGTTGATATCTCTCTCTATTCCAGCTTTGCTTTCAGCCTTTGAAGCCCAGACAGTCAACTGTTGTTCCTATTGTAGTGAAGACTAGAGAGGCTATAAACCACGAAGGAGAGCTGTGTATCTTCATAGCTTGAAGCATTCTATAGGAGGGCAGTGTTGGAAAATTGGAGAGCTTCCCAGTTCCTTCTGAGACTAGTCTTCCCTGTGTTTTTATTACATAGTTGGAAGTGAAGTGAATTCCTATGATGAGACATCACTATATTGAGATATAAATAAAAAATCACGTGGACTAAACCATTCCGATATAATCTGCCATTTGGGATTATTCACAACATTTTCCCCTTCCATTCATGTGGATGATGACGATGGCACAGTTGAAATTTATATAGCATTTTCAGATTTCCCCAGTGCTTTATTTTTAGAATTGTTTTGTCTCATTCCTCATCTACGTCAGTGCTTTAATCCCAGTTTGCTTATTATTACTTGGATGCAACTTTTTTTCTGACAGGCTCTATCCCCCTACCCCATTCCAATTTGCCTGCCCTTTCCAGAGTTTAGGGGTTCTACTTAAATTGTTGATTTCTTTTTCTGTGGTTTATTTAGTTTTTTCTTTCTTTCCGTCTTTTTTAACTTCTTTCACATTTCAGTTGTTCATGTGAAATCTCCCTTCCTGCTTTCCCCTCTATTTTTTCATATTTATTAATTTTCTTTTAGCTACATTTTTTTCGAAGAAGTTTTTCTTCATTTGGTTCTCTTCAGTAATTTTCTTTCCTCCTGGTCCATTTTGGAATTTGATTATCTTATTCATGGCTTATATGCTTATTTATTCCTTCTAATATCTTTGTGTTCCTCGTGGGCTCAAAACATCTGCAGTACCAGATTTGTGGTCACTTTTCTAAATTATTTCTTTATTATTTTCTTTATAGATTGTCCATCATCACCCTCACTTCAAAAGAAGTCATATTCTTTTTTTTTTTTTTCGTGAGGCAATTGGGCTTAAGTGACTTGCCCAGAGTCACACAACTAGTAAGTGTCAAGTGTCTGGGGCCGGATTTGAACTCAGGTCCTCCTGACTCGAGGGCCAGTGCTCTATCCACTGCACCACCTAGTTGCCCCCCCCAAAGTCATATTCTTAAAGCTATTGGTTTGTTGAGGGAATTTATCTTGGTGGGAGGCAGCACCATATGGTGGTGGAAGTTGCCTATGTTCCAAATTGTGTGATCCATTCCTCCACATAATCATTTTCATTGCCAAAGGTAATGCTATCCTGGTTCTGTGTCCATGGCCCTTCTACCATTTTGGATACCAACTGCCCCTATAAGCTCATACATTACCTCTCCTGGGCCAGGTATTGCCTATGCAGGAACAATACTGTCTTAAGAGAAGGTGGCTAGGGGGGCAGCTAGGTGGTGCAGTGGATACAGCACTGGCCCTGGAGTCAGGAGGACCCGAGTTCAAATCCAGCCTCAGACACTTAACACTTGCTGGCTGTGTGACCCTGGGCAAGTCACTTAACCCCAATTGCCTCACTTAAAAGAACAAGAGAAGGTGGCTCCATAATGCATGAACTCCCCCATGTTAAATCCGTCATGATGCCCCTATTCTCATCACAGGTACTCTTCCCTTATTCAAGTGTTCTTCAGCTTAGCCTCCTTACCTTCACTATAGCAAACATCCCCTTTCGGTGCCCAACATTCAGTAGCACCTTCTGCCACCTCTACTGTTCTTTTTAAATTTAATTTTAAATTAAATATTTTATTTCAATTCAGTTTTTTCATTGTTTTTTATTTAGAATTTCCCCCAACTTACATGTATAAAGAATTATTTACATCTGTTTTTAAAACTTTGTGTTCCAAATTCTCTTACTCCCTCCCTCCCTACCTCTACCCCTTAAGAACTCAAGCAATTCAATATAAGTTATACATATGCAGTCATGCAAAATATTTCCACATGTGTCAGGTTGTGAAAGAAAACAGACAAAAAACTTTAGAAAGAGAAACTAACAAAAATATACTTCAATCTGTATTCAGATACCATTAGTTCTTTCTCTGTAGATGGATTGCATTTTTCATAAATCCTTCTGATAGCATTCTGCTCATTTCTTTTTCTTTTCTTTTTTTAATCATAAAAATGTTTTATTATTTTCTAGTTACATGAAGAGATAGTTTTCAACATTTGTTTTTATAAGATTTCTAGTTTCAAATTTTTCTCCCTCCCTCCCCCATCCCCAAGACAGCAGCAATCTCATATAAGTTATATATATGCAATCACATTAAACATATTTCTACATTAGTCATGCTATGAAAGAAGAATTAGAGCAAAAGGGAAAATCCTCAAATAAAAAATACAACAAAAATAGAAATAGTATGGTTCAATCTGCATCTAGATGTCACAGTTCTTTTTCTGGATTTGGAGAGCATTTTCCATCATGAATCCTTTGGAACTATCTTGGACCATTGTATTGCTGAGAAGAGTCAAGTCTATCACAGTTGATCAACACATACATGTTGCTGATACTGTGTACAATGTTCTCCTGGTTCTGTTCATCTCACTCAGCATCATTTCATGTAAGTTCTTCCAGGTTTCTCTGAAATCTGCCTACTCATCATTTCTTACAGCACAATAGTATTCCATTACATTCATATACCACAACACAGGGTATAGCATTTTGGATTACAATTTGAGCTGTATTGCTATTTGGAAAATACTGTTACAGTTCTTTCTATGATATATTGTGATTGTAGAAAATTCTTGTTTCATTTGGATATTTTATGTATTTGAAAGTTTTTTTCCCTTGGCCATATGAAAAATTGATCATTTTTGAAATTGTTTAATGTAAATATTAATATTTGTGAAGAGAAATTTGGATTCTCTCCGAGAATTCTTTCTTCTCATTTAAGGATCCTCTCTGTTGATTTATGTACTTGTGCTCTGGACCATTTGGGATTTTTTTTTCTTGAAATCTTTAGTGTTTCAATGTCAATTTTTTGTATTTATCCTTCACTCACTTCTTCCTCCTTTGCTGGTGGGTACACTCCTGGGACTTAATTTCCTTAACCTTCTCATAGGTTAGACAATCTGGGGTTCATTGACCTGGGGACTTGCTCTGAGTATACTCTGGGGGACAGGCCTGACATTGCCAGTAATGCTCCAGTTCCTCCTTTTCTTTTCTTCCTTGCAGCTAGGCTGAATTAGTCTCTTGCTTTTTGCAGAGCAGGAGTAGAATGGACATAGCTTCCTAATCCTCAAGCCCTGGGTCATATTCCAATGGGAAGGCAGACCATTTACATTCTCCCTCCTCTTCTTCCTCATGTGGCTTTGCAGTCAGTGTCTGTCACTTATGGCAATAGGGAAAAGGTACAAGGTACTCTTTTTTTTTTTGGCAGAGCAATGAGGGTTAAGTGACTTGCCCAAGGTCACACAGCTAGTAAGTCTCAAGTGTCTAAGGCTGGATTTGAACTCAGGTTCAAACCCTGAATTCAGGGCTGGTACTTTATGCACTGCAGTGCCACCTAGCTGCCTCTATCTATCTTTCTATCTATTTAAAAATTCATTTATTCATTTTAATTAATTAATTAATTATTTTTTTCATTTATTTATTTATTCATTTATGTATGTATGTATGTATTTTACAAGGTACTCTTGCAGAGCCTATGTAGCCTAGGGGTTGGGGTGAGGAGGCATTCTTGACAATACCTAGGCTAAATCCCTTGAGTAAGCTTACATTTCTGCCATAGGAGCATGAAAACTGTTGGGGGGAGAGGTATTGAAAGAGTACTTTGAAGATTCAAGTTTGCTCTTGTTAATTCATAAGCATTTTACCTTGTCAGTACTCACTCTAATTTGTCTTGTAGATTCTGCCGTAATTGCTCTACATCTGGCACATAGCTTATTTATTTATTTATTTATTTTGGACAGTTAGAGAATGGGAGGGACCTAGAGAATGTGACTAATTTGTCATCTTGCTGAACACGTGACCTGGAATGGTACACAGCGTTTTATTTGTGATATCTTAGATGATGTGTGTGTGTGTATGTGTGCATACTCAGACATTTATTTATTTGCTTATTTATTTATTTATTCATTCATTCATTTGTTTATTTATTCATTTATTTGCCTATGTATGTATATATGTATGTGTGTGCGTGCACGATATACGCACATTAATTTGTTCATTTATTCATTTATTTAGTTATTAATCTGTTTATTCATTTATCTGTGTGTGTGTGTGTGTGTGTGTGTGTGTGTAAATCAAATGCCTCTGTGCCTTAACCAACAAGTCATCACTGTGCCTCTGCATGAAGACTTCCAAGGAGGAGGGTCCCACTACCTTTTTTCTCCTTTTGGACAGCTCTGATCATTAGGAACTTTTTTCCCCGACATCAAGCCCAAAGCTGTCTTTCTGCATATTTCACCTAGTAATCCAAGTTCTTGTCTCTTGGGCCATGCCAAACCAGTCTAATCTCTTTTCCACATGACAGCTTTTTGCTATTTGAAGGCAGCTATCTTGTGTCCCCTTAAATCTTCTCTGCCTAAAAGAGAATTGGAAGTCCATTCCATGAGATGGACTTTTACCATTTCACCCAACAATCCATCCTCCACTTAAATACCTCTAGCATTTGGGAACTCACTACAACTGGACAACCCACTGTATTTTTTTTTTTACAACACAAACCATTTCTTATGTTAATTTCTTCCCATTGGTCCTGGTTCTGCCATCTGGGGCAAAGCAGAAGAAATCTAATCTGTCTTCTCCATGATAATTTTGGTAATTATTTGGAGACAGCCATCATGTATGCACTCCAAATCCCCACAAATCTTTTCTTCTCCCAACTACACATCTTTGGCCCTTCAAGCAGTCCTTGTTTAGCATGGTTTTCAATCCCTCTTCTGAATACTCCCCAGTTTGTCAGTATCTTTCCAAAATTGCAATGGCTGGAATGGGACACATTACTTCGGGTGTAGTCTGAATAGGGCTGAAGACAGTGGGGTGGGGAGTCTATTTTGGCCACTACACCTCTCTCAAAGTCTAAGACAAAGTTAATTTCTTTGCCTCCCAATGATTTTGACTCACATTGAAATTGTTAACAAAAATCTTTGATTTACTATCAAATTATGCTAGCTGGTCAAAATTATTTATTAAGCACCTACTATGTGCCAGGCGCTGTGGTGGAATATAAGCAAAAGATAGTCTTGCCTTCAAGGAGCCCACAGTCTAACAAGGAAGACAACATGCAAACAACTGTGTACAAACAGGCTATACACAAGATTAGTTGAAGATAATCAAGAGGGAAGGCATATGGCTCCACTCTCAGTAAGTGTTCTATCCACCTCTCATCTTTCACTTCCCTAAGTCGTCATTCATAAATATGCCAGGATCATCTCCCAAAGACTTGATGAGTTGCAGTAGAGCTGCTCAACTCTTATTTGCTTCTGTCAAAGATTCTTAATTCTTCAATTATCTCCCTGAGTCTTGTTTCAAGTTCAGTCATTATGGATTATAGGTATTTCATAGGGTCTTCTGGGGGTGCTGTTTACTGACTTTACTATTCCTTGCTTTGTTATTGAATATTTGATTCCTGGACAGCTACATGGTGCTGCAGTGGATAGAGCTCTGAGATTGGAGTCAGGTAGACTGAGTTCAAATGTGGCCCTCTGACACTTCCTAGCAGTGTGGCCCTGGCTAGGTAACTTATCCCTGATTGCCTCGGTTTCCTCATCTGTAAAATGAGCTGGAGAAGGAAATGGCAAACCACTCTAGTATCTTTGCCAAGAAAACCCCAAATGGGGTCATGAAGAATTAGACTCAATTACAGTGACTGAACAACAACAACAACAAACTGATTTCTGTTTCCTCCACATGTTTTTTCCAGTGTCTGCTGTTTTGTTAGTTTCCCAGCTTCTTTCATAAGCTTTTAAAATCTCTCATTGCATTCTCTACCTCTTCCTTCAATTTAAAAAAAATACGGCCTTTGAAGCCCTCTCAGAGTTGGCTGTCCCACTCTTTGCTGTTATTACAGGATTCCTCACTGTATTAGAAGCTTTTCTTTGCATTCTCATTTCCTCAGCAGCCTGAATGGTTGTTGATCATGTTTTTCCCTGTAGGAATTTCCTTATGTGCAGTTGCTTGTTTTCTCACCACTTTCCTGTTGTGGTTTTTAGTTTATGTAGTATGTTGTTAATCCATTTTTTTTTCAGGGCAATGAGGGTTAAGTGACTTGCCCAGGGTCACACAGCTAGTAAGTGTCAAGTGTCTGAGGCCAGATTTGAACTCAGGTCCTCCTGAATCCAGGGCCGGTGCTTTATCCACTGTGCCACCTAGCTGCCCCCAGGTTTTTATCTATTTTAAGTGATATTAAGGAGCTAGGTGTATATACTACTTATCAGAGACAACATTTTATACGATTTGGAGTCAGAGGGGCCTGCATGACCTTCAGCAAATTACTTTTCTACATCTTGGCCTCAGTTTACTTCTTTTTCAAATAATGGGTTGGTATTAGTTGACCTCTAAGGTCCCTTCTAGCTCTAGGTCTATGATGCTTTGATTTTATCACTTGACCCAAATTCAATTTTTAGACATTATAATATAATAATCACAAAATCTACCTCCTTTGTAATCGCCACCCATTGCTCCTTCTATAGTCTTCTGGGGCCAAGGAGAATAACTCTGATTCCTTTGCAGTGGCATATTTAAGTATTTGAAGATGGTGGTCTTCTCTCTTCTAAGCCAAAGATCCTCATTCATAATATTGAACTCTTTGCATGTATGGAAGCCTGGAGGTAGAAGGCTAAACATGGTAGGTGAGGAGAGGTATTTCGTTCCTGTAACTTGAATTTTGTTAACTAGGAAATATGGCCCTACATTTGTTAAAAGATGGATTGTATCAGGAGGCAGCTAGGTGGCCCAGTGGGGGTACATGTCACATAGGACCAGGCCACATGACATCTAAGGAGGGACAGGATGCCCTTTTCAACATCCAGTTGTAGCAAGGCATGATCCTAAGTAAAACATTTTGTATAACAGGAGCACTTAACCTTTTTTGTGACCTGTATGGGCCTCTTTGGTCATATGGTGAAGCCTATGGACCTCTTCTTGGAAACATGATTTTCAGTGCTTAAAATGAAAGGCATAGGGTTATGAAGGAATTCCATTATATTATATTAAAAATGGAATGCTTTGCCCATTCCATTTCATGGACCCGGTGAAATGGAACTCAGATTAAAAACACTTGTGTGGAGATAAGAGCAGACACTTTTCCATTGGTACTTCTTTGTTCTTCTTCCTCCTCCCCCCCCCCCCATTGTCCCTTTTAGGAATAGCCAGAAATCTCCATGGGTGCTCCTTAGCTCTCACACTAACTTTCCTAGACAGATGGTAACTTTGTGCTGTAACCAAAAGTCCTTTGGACTGGTGGAAGCAGACCTGGCTTTTAATCACCGCTCTGAGTTAAGTCCCTTTTCATCTCTGGATCTCAGTTAACTCCTTCTGGAAAAATGAGAGGTTTGTATTAGATGATTCCTAAGTCTCTTCTAATCAAGCATGCTGGAAAGAATGTCTTATCTACTATGGGTTTTTGGGGGGGTGGGGCAATGAGGGTTAAATGACTTGCCCAGGGTCACACAGCTAGTATGTGTCAAGTGTCTGAGGCCGGATTTGAACTCAGGTCCTCCTGAATGCAGGGCCGGTGCTCTATCCACTGCGCCATCTAGCTGCCTCCTATCTACTGTTTCAGACACAGTACTATGTACTTAAATATCAACTTGTTAGTAAGTACTTCCTCTTTGGTAGATAGGAGGCATCTAGGTAGCACTGTTGTGGATAGAGCACTGGGCCTGGAGTCAGGAAGATCCGAGTTCAAATGTAGCTTCAAACAATTCCTAGCCATGTGACCTTGGGAAGTCACTTCACCCTGTTGGCCTCAGTTTTCTCCTCTGTAAAATGATCTGGAGAAGGAAATGGCAAACCATTCTAGTACCTTTCCAAGAAAATGCCAAATGGGGTCATGATGAGTCAGACACAACTGAACAACATCTGTCAGGTTATTGTGCTAGGTAGTGGGGGATAAGGTGACAAAAGGGAAATCATCCTTGCCCTTGTAGAGCTTACATTCTGGAAGGAGGTGTTATAGCTCTGAGTGGATAACTAACTCTAGGTAGCTGACCTCTGCTTTTTTTTTTTTCTTTGTGGGGTAATGGGGGTTAAGTGACTTGCCCAGGGTCACACAGCTAATAAGTGTCAAGTGTCTGAGGCCAGATTTGAACTCAGGTCCTCCTGAATCTAGGGCCGGTGCTTTATCCACTGCACCACCTAGCTGCCCCCTTGAACTCTGCTTTTAACCGGAAGTCAGTAAGCCATATCCTTTACCCCTCCCTAGTAGAGAAGTAATGGCATCCGAATGATAGAGATGTGTATTGAAGAAGGAAAAAGAGACAGATTGGTACCTCTGTTTCCACACGTATACTCCCTTTAGGCTGGAGGAGGAGGGGATGGAATTGAGAAGAGATTTTCAATTATATTTGCATCCTAAATGATACTGAAATATTTATGACCTCAAAGTCCATTGCGTTCCAAGGTCTGGTACACAGCTCTCGTTCGTATATATCTCTAAGCCAGCATTCACATTCACAGCAATGGAAGGAATTCAGTACAAAAGCTACAGAAGATCCCATGAAAAATGGATGACAGAAATTAGGCAAACGGAATAGCTTGATCTTAGAAATTGTTTTCTCCATGACCTTGAAAGGTCATGAATGATTTAAAGTAGTGGTGCCTGTTGTGAAGTATTGAATGTTTAAAGCACGTACACCAGACCAAGGTGACATTTCATCTTGGACTAGGGCAAATATCGCCTCTTAAGCCTTCCTTCAATCCCTGCCTACATCTGCTACCTTGCCCACCGTGAGTGCTACCGAAGGAGATGGTTAATTTTTGTTTATTTCTTAATTGGAACTGGCTGAATGTTGTGGCCTTTGGAAGCCTTGGTTGGGGGAGGTGGGCAGAAGGACAGTGTTCACCATAATGAGAATAAGAAATTTTAAAAGCCTTGACTCATTGAAGAGTAGCTTTTGAAAAGGAAGTCATTTCTGCAATATTACATGTATATTGACAATATCTGGCATTTAATTTCTTCTGCCCAGAAAGTGAAGTTTCAGTAGAAATGCTAATATCTCTTTACTTTAAAAAAATGTCAGGAGAATCTAGGCAAGTTTGGATGACTTCCAAAGAGCAGACTGGGCAGAGTCCCAGGATTCCTCGTTACTTTGCAGAGTTTCTGAGGATGTCAGGCCACTGCCCCTCCCTTCTACCCAGAGCTTGGTAATATACCGAATGCCTTGGCCACCCTGCAGGCCATTGGACAGGTGCCGATTTGGGCCCCTGGCGGAGGACATCCTTCCTCCTTGTACTTGTCACAAGAGTGCATTACAGAGTGATCAAAAAAACTTTTGAGCATTGGCCCTCTTCTTAGATAGGGCTTAGGAAAAAGGGGTGTTTTGCGGTAATGGGTTAGTACTCGGGGAGTTATGCCAAAAGGTTACCAGCTGTGGACAGGTGGCATCCCCCTTCTTTAAACTCGAACCCCATTCTCTCTGCCAGTTTCTCTGTAACAGGCAGCCAACACAATCCTGGTTCTCAAGTTTTTTTGCTCTTTCTCTACTATCCCCACCCCTGCCAATCTCCCACCCCTCCCCTGCCAATCTCCTACCCCCACCCCTGCCAGTCTCCTACCCTCACCCCTGCCAATCTCCTACTCCCATTCCTGCCAATCTCCTACCCTCTACTCCTGCCAATCTCCTATCCCCATCCCTGCTAATCTTCTACTTGTTATTTCACTCTGTTCTCCCAAAACTAACTCATCTGCAGTAAAATGAAGACCGGTATCACCCTTGATGAGTTATAGAAGAAATGATGGCTGATTTAAAAAAAATAGGGCAATAGATGCAATTCTAGAAGCAACGTTAGTGTCCATCTAGTCTAATCCCCTGCTTTTTGCAGGTAAAGAAACAGAGGTTCAGTATGGTGAAATGACCTCCCAAGGTCACATATAGTATTATGGAATGAGAGCTGGAAAGGTACTCTGAGACCATCTTGTCCACAAGTTCCCCCTATTTTGCAGATGGCCTAAGGAGGGGTAGTTAATTGCCCAAGGTCATACAGGTAGCAAGTGTCACAGGTAGGATTTGAACCCAGGCCTTCAGAGAGAGCCATTGAGCTTTTCACTGTGTTATGCTGTCAGAAACAGAAACAGCGGCTGACACATTTACATATACACATACATCACTTTGAGGTTTGTAAAATACTTAGAAGACATTTCCTCACTTGATCCTCACAATAGCCCTGGGATGGAGGCTTCAGGGAAAGAAAACTGAGGTCAGGGTAGCTGGGTGGTGCAGTGGATAAAGCACCAGCCCTGGATTCAGGAGGGCCTGAGTTCAAATGTGGCCGCAGACACTTGACACTAGCTGTGTGACCCTGGGCAAGTCACTTAACCCTCACTGCCCTGCAAAACAAAACTATAATAATAATGATGATGATAATAATAAATAAACAAACAAACAAATAAATAAATTTAGGGGCAGGTCGGTGGCGCAGTGGATAAAGCACTGCCCTGGATTCAAGATGACCTGAGTTCAAATCCAGCCTCAGACACTTGACACTAGCTGTGTGATCCTGGGCAAGTTACTTCATTGCCCCTGCAAAAAAAAAAAAAAAAAAAGAAAAGAAAAGAAAAGAAAAAGAACTAAGGAAAAAAAAAGAAAGAAAACGGAGGTCTATGGAGGTTAAGGGAATTGCGCAGGGTTGCACAGCTTGTAAGTATCTTAGGCAGGCTTTGAGCTCAGTTCTTCCAAGTCTCCTTCTAGTCATTTTATACATTTTTATATTTAAGACTGACTTAGAGTAGATCATTTGAAAGATGTTTATGGCCACAGTAGGATTCTCCTAGCTGAAAAAGATCCCAGGTGATTTTTTTTTTTGCCTTTTTTTTTTTTTTTCAGGGGCAATGAGGGTTAAGTGACTTGCCCAAGGTCACACAGCTAATAAGTGTTAAGTATCTGAGGCTGGGTTTGAACTCAGGACCTCCTGAATCCAGAGCTGGTGCTTTATCCACTTCGCCACCTGGCTGCCCCTTCCTGGGTGATTTTTGAAACACACTTGCCTTGATGATAGTCAAAATGCTATGACTGAAATTAAATGCACCATTTATAATGTCTGTCGACTATAATGCCTCCTCCCTTTGTGTTTCCATAACTCTTAACTGCTAGCCTCATTTCTACAGTATGAACTCAGTAGTTGGTTGGCTAGGGGTTAGAATCCACAGAGAGAGATAGCAAGTCCACACACAAGTAAAGATTTTTTTTTTTGCTGCGGGGCAATGAAGGTTAAGTGACTTGCCCAGGGTCACACAGCTAGTGCCTTATCCACTGGGTCACCAAGCTACCCCTGCAAGTAAGGAATGATAAGGGACCTAAAGGATTATGGAGAGATGCTTCAGCTGCTCAGTGATCACAGCTACCAGAGGCACTAATTACTACCCCGCAGCCTGCAAATGAATGAATGGTCAGGATGTTCTTTTGATACTAACAATAATAATAATGGACATTTATATCATGAATTAAAGTTTGTGAAACATCTTGTGTTTATTATCTCTTTGGGGGCTTCCAAAAGCCCTGCTGGATGAGTCCTGTGTATATTGTTATTGTTCATTTTAAAAATGAAAAACAAATGTAGATTCAGCAAGGTTGACCAAGTTGCCATGGCCACCCAGTTAGCAAGCATCTGAAACCAGATATTCCAGGGACTACCTCTTGGGAGATTAGGCATGTCTACACAAGTGGACCTTGAATTCAAGAAGTTGTGACCTGGAGTAGTTGATGAGTGCACATAGGTGCTACAAAGAGGATTCTAATGGAGGGAATAAGTAACGGTATCAGTTTTGGATGAGACAGTGTCTGGGAAGAATGTAGAAGATGGGAGTCCATGAGTGGGTCTCTGAAGGAGATCATTTTCCTTCAAAGGGACCCTGCTTGTGTTACCAATGCCATGTTATTGGACCAAGTTCTGTAGCCGTGCAGTAGCCCTGTCCCCATGATCTGCCTTGTGGTATAAATGGATATCACTCATGTTCCTATGGGAAAGATTTAGCCTCAACCATTTAGCAAGCATTGTAAGGTAGGTCATTTTGCTAAGTTCTGGAGATACAGAGACTTGCTCTCAGAAAGGGTACATTCTATTAGGAGGATCCAACACACATAAGGTCCTGGTTTCTAAAGAAGGGAACTTTAGTTTAAGCAAGCAAGGGCACAGGGAGGAGAGCCAGAGAGCAGTTGATTATCATACCTTTTCCAGTAGCCAGAGCAACATTGGTTTTTTTTTTTTTTTGGTGTGGCACTGAGGGTTAAGTGACTTGCCCAGGGTCACACAGCTATTTAGTGTCATGTCTGAGGCTGGATTTGAACTCAGGTATTCCTGAATCCAGGGCCAGTGCTTTATCCCCTGTGCTCAACATTTCGTTGACTATTGTTCCATGAGCAAGTTGGAATGTGAAGTAGGAAGTTATGTATGGTCACAGTCCGGTTGCCCCTGCTGGCTAGGATCGAGTGTCCTGATGCATAACTGAATGGGACTGAAGCATGTGCAGGAACTGACTGCATGTAGAGGGCTGATCCACAGGGTTTTATATTAAGTCACTGCTATTGCTTATGAAAGTGGCCACTGGTATTATGCCAAATCCGTCTATCTTTATGCAACACCATTTGTCACAGTCACACCAGTGCCCTGAAGGTAGGTGCCATGTCTTATGGCTCTCTGAGTCCCCATCCCCCAGGAGGGGATCTGATTGAGGAAAAGCCACCATATGTTTTCTCAAATCTCAAGAGAGCTCTCAGGAAATGTTCCATTCCACAGAAAGCAATAGCTAGATTAACCAAATCTTACAATTTGCAGGAGCTCAGAGTACCGACCTCCTGACCACTTCTACCAATAGATTTTGTCTCCTTTGAGAAATTCCTGCTTATTTCTATGTGCAAGTGCCCTGGATGTTACTGGGGAAAAGCAATCAATAAGAATCTGCTTGCACTGAGATATCCCAAATGGAGAGCTATTAAATCTAGAGACATATGTGCATGAGACAAGTTTTCCCAATAACATCTGAAAATTATATTGTCAAAAGAATCAATGACCTTTCATTTAGCCTTTGAATAGGGAGAGGCATTCTTCAGCCGGACAGTTGGCTGCAAATAAATAAAAATGTGATTTCAAATAGGATTGGCGATTAATCTCTTCCCACATTGCTGAGACTCTGAAACAGTAATACACTACTAAATTGATACAGATAATGGCTTCATTGACCTACCTTATTCTGCACTTCTCCCATGGTGGGTTCGTCCAAATGGCTTCAAGCTTATTTCTAATGAGGCTACTCACCATGGGTAGCATAGTTTTGAAATGCTCTGCTTTTTCATGGTAGAGGTTGGGCTCCCGCTAAAGGGTTAAAGACTTCCAGTTCGTAATTAAGAGTAACCCCTGGCATTTCAGCTTGAGACTTGTCATCTACTTTTTCAAAATCTTCATTTCTCATAGGGGTGCTCATTAGGCTTCGATTTCATCCATTTTTAGCACCATGCTAGGCACCGTGGGCAATATCAAAGAAGCAAAAGGCTTCTGTCCTTGAAGAGCTTCCAGTTTAGTTGGAATTAGTTCTTGTACCAGACTATGAGGAGAGTCCCTCTCTCAGAATTATGTTTGGCCCAGCCAAACTTGCTTTCCCACTCTTTCTTACACATGATTCACCATTACCAATCTCTTGGCCTTTGCTTGCTATTTCCTTTGCCTGCAGTACTGACTCCTTACCTCCATCTCCTCGAATCCCTCACTTCCTTAAAGACTCGGCTCAAGAATCAACTTCTGTATGAAGCCTTTCATTATTTCTTCAGCTTCTCCATTATTTCTCCCAATTTTTCTTGGATTTATTTTGTGTTTGCTTAGAGACAAAAATCACTAACCTTCGACCTCTACATCTATGCAGAATCATTATAGAATTCCTCCTTTTTCTTTTCTCTTTTTTTTTTGGTTTGTTTTTTTGCAGGACAGTGAGGGTTAAGTAACTTGCCCAGGGTCACACAGTTAGTAAGTGTCAAGTGTCTGAGGCCGGATTTGAACTGAGGTCCTCCTGACTCCAGGTCTGGTGCTCTATCCACTGCGCCACTTAGCTGCCCCCTATGCAGAATCATCATGAAAGTCATCTATATGTGAATTGAGGATGCTGGTTGGGAAAAACCAACTTTTGTAGATGACATTCAACAATGGATCACATCTTTGTCATCTTATAGACAATAGAAAAAATGGAGAGAAAATGAAATCCCAGTGGGTGTATTGTTTAATTACCAAAGCAAAAACAAACAATGATGATTGCGTGGGCCAAAGCACACTGACCTGTGAGCCCTTTTGCAAGATATCTCCTATTCCTTCCTATGTCAGGATCAGTCAAGATTCTTTGTAAGATGGATGGACAAAAATAGCACTGCTCAATGATCCTCAGATAATAAACAGCTGGTGAGACAGAAAGAAAAATGAACAGAAAACCACCCTAGAAACATGGAGATGGATGTTTGCCAAAAGACAAAGTATATGTACAAGGGAGTATGCTAAGTTTGGGGGATTCAAATACATGCCCCAAGTAAAGACAGTCTGTCCCCTTGAGTAATTTACATTCTAATGGGGAGGAAGAAAACTCATCAAAAGGGAGCTGAAAAGTGAGGGAGAGAGTGGTAGTACAGGAGCAGGAGCAAGATGGAGAAGCAGGCTGGTCATGGGTTGTTCTGACTTTGAAGGATTCACCACTGTGATGAAGCAGATGCATTGCGGAACTTGTGCTGGTTTCTATAGATAATAAGGTCCTCCGGTTAGTCCTCTTGGCAGGTGATGATGTGCTGGTATTGTCAAGCCTCAGGACACTGCAGAGCATCCTGGAAGTGATCGGTGATTCCTCAAAGTAGTTTGACCTGTCCATCCAGACAGCAAAGACTCAGTTTATGAGGAACATCTGCTGCTCAGATTTCAACCTGCATCAGAACAGATAGACAGCAGTGTGTCTATTTGGGACAGTACAGATGGATGGTAGTTGGGACCCAGAGTTGAAAAAGACTGAAGAGAGTAGGCTGGATTACTTTCAGAAAATTGCAAAGCTTCCCATGAAAACAGAGGCCCATCTTTTCAATGCTAAGTTTTTTACAGATATTCCCATATGGCAGTAAGATGTGAAAGGCCACTGCATTGAAGGATATCTGGATGAATATCCCAGAGAAGGCAGAGGAAGAGGTACGGATTGGGTGAGAACATACTGCAACATATGAGCAATGAGGAATTCAGCAGAACAATGGGAATAAACCATCAAGGAATTTTATGATGGGAAGAAAAATATGGGCTGGTTACGTGGCAAGAGCAAGTGCTGATAGGTGGGCAACCAGAGTGTTCCTATAGCATCTTAGCAATGTTTTTTTGTTTGTTTGTTTGTTTGTTTGTTTTTGCGGGGCAATGGGGGTTAAGTGACTTGCCCAGGGTCACACAGCTAGTAAGTGTTAAGTGTCTGAGGCCGGATTTGAATTCAGGTACTCCTGAATCCAGGGCTGGTGCTCTATCCACTGTGCCACCTAGCTGCCCCCCGCATCTTAGCAATGTTGATGGAAAATGA
Organism: Dromiciops gliroides; assembly: GCF_019393635.1. Classification (NCBI taxonomy): domain Eukaryota; kingdom Metazoa; phylum Chordata; class Mammalia; order Microbiotheria; family Microbiotheriidae; genus Dromiciops; species Dromiciops gliroides. The sequence continues at coordinate 36,824,386 of NC_057867.1, read as the reverse complement.
CATGCTCCTAGCATTCTGTGTAGACCCTCTGTGGTGTAACATTGGTAGGACATTAACGAAAGATGTGCCAGCTGGTCAGGCACTGATAGGGTATGGTCTATGTTACTGAACTGGACTCCCAAGTCAACAATGTCCCACCAATTTGAGTATTTGATCCCTGAGTACACATATAAACAGATGTGTATGTATGGATGGAACTGTGTATATCTTTCTAAATCCATCTCCCCAAATAGGATGGGTGCTCCTTGAAGGCAGGGCCTTTTTTTGTCTTTGTGTCCATGGAACCAAGTATAGTGCCTAGCATACATATGGAAGCTGCATAATTATCATTTGTTAGTTGATTTGTAGCTTTCTTTGTTCCTATCACTGTGCTTATCAATGAGAAAGTATGTAATATATATTGAAGGGCACAACTGGGCAATGATGCAAAGTTTCCTATAACTCGTGTCAAAAATAATAGCTAATATTTATATATTGTATTCACAATGTGTCAGGTACTGTGCTAAGCACTTTACAATTAAAGTAACTTGCCCATGGTCACACAGCTAGAATGTGTCTGAGGCCAGATTTGAACTCGGGTCTTCCTGACTCCAGGTCCACTAATCTGTTCACTATGCTACCTAGCTAAAGGGATTAGAATAGGTAGCCTCTGAGATCTCTTTGGGCTCTAGACCTCTGGACCTATGAAATATAATCTCATTTCCATGTCTGCACTGGATATTCTCCTTGATCACAATGCATTTCTTCTCTATTCCTTCAAATCCTTCCAGGGCAAAACTCAACTTAGTAGTACCTTCCATGTGAAGGAGAGCCACTAGTGCCTCCCCCAAGTATCTTTGATTTATTCAGTATATATTTATATATAGATTATTATCTCATCTGACAGAAAGCAAACCCTTTGAGGCCATGGTATCACTCTCTTTATGTCCACAGCACCTAACATCCTGCTGGGCACATAGTAGGCCCATAGTAAATACACTGGTAGATTGATATAATTGTAGCCCACAAGCTCTGAATATCCTCATCCTATCTTTTTTTGTTTGTTTGTTTGTTTGTTTTTTGAGGCAATTGGGGTTAAGTGACTTGCCCAGGGTCACACACAGCTAGTAAGTGTTAAGTGTCTGAGGTCGGATTTGAACTCAGGTCCTCCTGACTCCAGGGTCAATGCTCTATCCACTGCGCCACCTAGCCGCCCCCTATCCTCATCCTATCTTGATAGTTACATCTCCCTTTCAGGTTTCTAGGGGTACTTCTGAGGGGTCTCGGGTAATTCTCTAATCCTATCAGCTCAAGCCCCGACTGGCGTGCTTCCCACCAGGATTATCGGTTAAATAATTTAGTCAGTCATTCTCAAGTTGCATTTAGAATGGCATATTTATTTACTAAGGTGAGAACAGTTGGTAAAGTATTCCCCTTCCTCCCCATACCAAAGTTTGTGACACTCTCTCCGAAAATGTAACAAAAGGTAAACTCTCAGCTCCTAGTTGCTGGAAATAATTTTCTCCTATTCATGGGGTGTCAGAAAGTTCCCCTTAAGCATGATGAATCTATGTCTCCATCTGTTCTTGGCTTCACATGCAGACTCTGCCATCGTCTCATTTGGGAATGTGTCTGGGTTACCAGTAAGACGTCCAGTATCCTCCAGACGCATCAGAGGTTTGAATACCCACCTTCAGCCAGTGGCGGGTAAGAAAGAGATCTGACCAAGGTTGAGGCCTAGGTCTTAATACCCCCAGGTAGTTTCTTCCTCAGGAGTGTTCTGGAAAGTCATGCTTGCTCTAACCTCTTGAAGGAATGCACTTCTAACTAGTTTGATCATTTCTGTATACCCCTGGGTGATGCAAAGTTTTTTTTGGCTTCATGCTAAGTCTCTGTAGTTCAAAGGGGCTCTTCTACACTTAGACACAGGCCAGCGAGATTGTTTGGGCATTTTATCACCTACTTTAAGTGGGGTAGTATTTAAAAAAATCAACCATTCTACCCTCAAAATAATCAGCCTCTAAATTATGCTCTGTATTTCAGAAAGGGCAAGTTCCTTTTGGCCAGGGCTATCCTTGGAAGACTTTGAGGGCACTGTGGGATTTGAATGGGAGGGGTAACTCAGTGCTGACTAGGTAGCCCATATCTCTGTGGTCAACAGCCGGGAAAAGCCATAATCTTTGTCCAGTTGCCCTGGATAATACATATATAATGCAGTTTAATGAACTTGCCATCAGACTTCAGCCCCAAACTATGGGGAGTTACTACTGCTTCATGTTGCAGTTTTAGTGAAGTGGATAACTGGAACAGAGTCCCATTTTATAGGCTGACCTCCTGGTCATTACTTAAAACCACTGAGCCATTTTTAATCTTTGCCTTTTCCTCTTTGCCAGTGGTTTCTCAGACAGACAGTGTGTCATCCACTAACTAAATTTCAGATTTTAAAAAGACATTTAGCTCTATAACACCCGATGATGAAAAACCCATTTAATGGTGGAATGTTCCTCTGCTGTCTGGTTGATCAATAAATTAGGTAGATTAATTAAGTTGGGCTGTCAGGACCAAGGCCTGTCACTAGTGCTAGCCAATGAAGCTGGGGCACTTATCAGGAAGAAGCCTGGAAGAATATAATATTCATTCTGACTTGAGAATGGATCTGGAGAAAGAACCCTTAGAAAAGACACACTCATGACTTCCCGGTTGCTTGACCCTGGGTTCTCACATATATCTCTTAGCCTCAACTTCCTCCTTTATACAGGGGATGATGAGTTTTCCCTAGATACCTAACCAGCTGTTTTTATTTTGTTTTTTGTTTGTTTGTTTGTTTTAGTGAGGCAGTTGGGGTTAAGTGACTTGCCCAGGGTCACACAGCTAGTAAGTAAGTGTTAAGTGTCTGAGGCCGGATTTGAACTCAGGTACTCCTGACTCCAGGTCCGGTGCTCTATCCACTGCGCCATCTAGCTGCCCCTAACCAGCTGATTTTAGAAAGCATTTTGGGAGGCAGCTAGGTAGAGCTGCACAAGCCCTGGAGTCAAGAGGACTAGAGTTGAACTCTGGCCTCAGGACACTTGACACTCACTATCTGTGTGACCCTAGGCAAGTCATTTAACCCTAGTTGCCTCACCAAAAATGACAGAGACAAAGACAGACAGACAGACACACACACACACACACAGGAAATCTTAACACCCTATAGAAATGTGAGATGTTTTAGAATCCTCACTCTAGAGCTGCAAGGGGACCTCAGAAGCCAGTGGGTCCAACCTTCATCTTACAAATGAAGAAACTGAGGCCCAAAGAGGGAAAGTGATTTGTCTAAGGTTATAAATAGCATCATAGTTGTAGAGCTCATGTGGGATCTCAACAGCTATTTTGTTAAATCTCTTCATGTTCCAAAGGAGGAAACTGAAACCCAGAGAAGGAAAGCGACTTGCCCCAGATCACACAAGTAATAAGTGTTGTTTTTGTTGAGTCTTGCCTGACTCTTCATGGCCCTGGGGATCTCTGTCCATGGGGTGTTCCTGGCAAAGATATTGGAGTCATTTGCCATTTCCTTCTCCAGTGGCAAACAGAGGTTAAGTGACTTGCTCAAGGTCACACAGCTACGGAGTTTCTGAGTCTGGATTTGAGCTCAGGTATTCTTGACTGCAAGCCAGTGCCCTATCCACTGTGCCACCTAGCTACCTTGTCACTGTTATGAACAACTTTCCAAACCAGCTTCTGAATCCAGAGCTAGCACTCTGCGGTCCCTCCTTTGCCATACTCTATTGGCATACTGTAGAGAGCTGTCCCACAACTATTGATACTTCTGAGTTTTCACTTCACCTTTTCTGAAGGGGTGTTGGGAGCACTCTCTGGCCACTTCATCCTTTGTGGGCATCCTAAGGGATCAGGAGGCCTTGCCTGCTGCCAACAGTCATGGGGTAGATAGTAAAGCAATGGTTTCTCATTTGCATTCTGAGTCACTGCAGTATTTACTGGAAGGACTACATGCCTTCAGTGGGGCACCTGCCTTTGTGATGTCATTCCCACTGACCTAATTGTTAGTGATTTGACCCCTCAAGAAACATTAAGGGCAGTTTCTGTGTCATCTGGAATTTGTGTGAAATGAACCTCACCTCAGAAATCACGTACTTCCAATTAATCTCTGCAAAATAAAAGGATTATGGTTGCCTATGAATTACCTTGCTAATTAATTTTTGCCCAGATCAACCATTGCACACTTCCAGATACTGTGTCTGCTGCATTAAAATGCCTATAGATAAGTCATTATCATTTCTCGTGCCCTCTATAGAGGAAAACAACAAGAACAACAACTGTATTATGCAGTGGTATCACAGAATCTCCTAGTTGGAAGAGACCCAAGAGCCCAGTTAGCCCAACTCATATTTCTTTTTTATTTTAAAAATTATTTTTCTATTTTAAATTTTTATTTATTTAGAATTTTATTTTTCCCAAATTACATGTAAAAGCAAATTTTAACATAGATTTTTTTAAAACTTTGTGTTCCAAATTCTCTTCCTCCCGCCCTCCCCTTAAGAACTCAAGCAATTCAATAGAAGTTATACATGTGTAGTGATGCACAACATTTCCACATTAGTCAGGCTGTGAAAGAAAACAGACACAAAAACTTTTGAAAAAGGAACTAACCAAAAATTATGCTTCAATCTGTAGTCAGACACCATCAGTTCTTTCTCCAACTCATATTTGAACAGGAATGTTAACTATCCCTGAAAAACTGATGTTTAGCCTCTGCTTGGAGCCCACCAGGAATGAGAAGCTCATTATCTTGCAGGGCAGCTCATTCCATTTTTAAGCATCTCTGCCGACTGATTCCTTTAATCTTCTGTTGTGGTTGGACTAGAGGTCCCTCCCAAGTCTAGACCTAGGATTCTATTTGTGACCTTGGACAAGTTCTTTTCCCTCCCTGGGCCTCAGTTCCCTCCTTTGTAAAATGCCAGGGTAGGAGTAGAGGGCCTCTGAGGGCCTTTCTAACTCTAGATCTAGGAGACTAAGTGTGACCTTGGATAAGTTAATTAAACTCCCTTGGGCTCTGTCAAATGAAAGGGTTGGGCTAGATGGCCTCTGGGGTCCCTCCCAACTCCAGACCTGTGATCCTCCTGATCATGTAATGAAGATTCCCCCTGGGGCAGCTAGGTGGCACAGTGGATAGAACACCGGCCCTGGAGTCAGGAGGACCTGAGTTCAAATCTGGCATCAGACACTTGACACTTACTAGCTGTGTGACCCTGGGCAAGTCACTTAACCCCAGTTGCCTCACAAAAAAGCCCTCTATTTCCTGCCTAGGACTTAATAGTGCTTATAGATCTCATCTGAGTCCCTTCTATCATTATCATTCCCTTCCACATCAGTCACCAGACTTGGTACTGGTCGATGAGTTTGACTCTCACAAGGTTTCCCATTAGATTTAAAATATATATATATATATATATATATATATATATATATATATATATTTCTGGAATATAGCCTCTTTTCTGATTTGCCATGTCAGCACTTTATAGAAGAATTTCTGCTACTCCTCAAAACAAGTGGCCCAGTCACTACAGTGTTCCTTCTCCTTGTACCTATATGATTTCCTTTAGATTTCCATGGTGTATAGTAAAGTCCTTCCGAACTTCTGATATGAAGACTCTCATATTTGTTAAATAGCTCCAGTGGCTTAAAATTTTTTTTCTCACTTCCCCCTTTTTTTCTCCATCCCATTCTCCTACACTATAGCCCCTTAGCTCTGCTTCTGCTTCTCTTCCAGTGTCTCAGAGACTAATTTCCTGGCTTCCTCCTTGGTTCATTTTCCCCATCTTACCTCTGAACTCTTCAACCTTCATGATAAGCTGGAACATAGAAAATTCAAGCCCCCATGTATAAACACACAGTTTCCATCAGGAAGTCAAAAGGAGCATGCTCTCTGCCCCTCAGTTGGCACAGTTTTCTTGTTTTCAATGTGTCCTGACTTGAAAAGGGTTGTAGTCCTTGGCAGCCTGACCCCATCTAACCCCCAATTCTACCCTCAGAAAACCAAAACAGAGCAAAAGAACCTGCTTGCTGCACCCATTCCGCATGAATTGCATTCCAAAAGATTCTGCTTTTATAAAGCCCCCCCCCTCCCCAACTCACTGCATATACCGTGTGATTCAGGTAAGTGTTCTCAGTAATTTCCCTAGAAATAAGCCCCCATTCCTTTGGCAAATCCTCACTGGATAACACACCAACAAAGATAATCAACTGAATATTTGAACATCATTCATCTCTTCTAACTTCTTCTTGACGGTTTGCATTTTAGACCTCTTTTTCATCCTTTCTGTGGTAATCTGTGTGTTTGAAGGCCCTGTGAACATGCCACTCTTTCCTTTGCCATGCAAGTCCAGTAGGAAATACCTATTTATTTGGAAATTGACGTCCTTACATGATATGTTTGGTCTAGAGAGGAATAGCAAGTGCTTTGGCTGCTCCCGGCCCCCTGAGTCCCTTTCCAGTTTGTTATTACTGCACCCTTATTGCAAGGCTTTTGTGAACAAGAGTCATCCTGTGTCTCCTTACTGTCATTCATTCAAGGCGACTGCTATAAATAAATGCAGGTAATAGCCTCTTCTATTTCTAATAAATTTTTTCCTAAACTCATACGTCGCCCCATGGCTCCCCTTGGCGTGCTGTTGTTCTCTCCAGAGTCAGGGAGAACAATCCAATCCTGAACCAGCTAATTGAGGTGTTGTCCAGTTCATCTGGAGGGAGCCATATGCCGCCATTTCTAAAACCCAGGGGTGTCGGTTGGATGCAGACCTCAAGAGAAGGAAAGTAAAAGGGAACATTTGTAAGGGAAAGTGCTCTTCCAACCTCCTTGCTCACCTCCCCAGTCTTTATCGAGCTGATGAAAAAAATGATGAGAACAGCCAAAACCTTACCGTAGCAACTTCTCGCTACTCATAGCATGGATGCTTTTTTCCTTCTCCATTTGTTCAGGTGAGATTATTATAGCTCCTGTGCAAGAGAGGATAGCGAAAGAAATCCCCCGAACTCCCAACTGGATCCATCAGGCCTAGCACCAAAGCCACAGGTCCTTTTCAGCTATTGCTTCTTTAAGATAGGGAGGCAATGGTCATAGGGCCATTTTACTGGCTACCCTAGGGAGAGACTGAGAATAGAGAGTGTTGGGAATGTGCAGGCACGGCCTGGCTGAGGAAGATTGCTTAGTAAGCACACATAAAGCCAATTCTTAAGTGCTCTAGTAAAAGGGAGGAGCAGGAGAGTTAATGCATAGGAATGGATGGGGCCCAAATCATGTTTTTTGTTTGTTTGCTTGCTTGCTTTGCTATGTATTTAGGACTTGACCATAAATATGATTGACATTCTGGTCCTTGAAGGATGGGGGTGGAGTGGATAGAACCTCACTGACGGGGACAGCTAGGTGGCACAGTGGATAAAGCACCGGCCCTGAATTCAGGAGTACCTGAGTTCAAATCCGGCCTCAGACACTTGACACTTACTAGCTGTGTGACCCTGGGCAAGTCACTTAACCCCCATTGCCCTGCAAAAACAAACAAAAAAAACCAACCAAACAAACAAGAACCTCATTGAGGAAATCAGAAGACCTAGGTTCTGGTTTTGCCTCTGTTCATGATTAGTTGTGTCACCTATAACATTCATTTACTCTCCCCCCGCTCCACAATTTCTTCCCATAAGCCAGATCAGAGGTGTTCAACATGTGGCCCATACCAGATAAAAATGTGATTTCTATGTGATTTTACTGTGTTGATTTATTAAAATAAGAAATATATAAACGTGGGTTTTTTTTAAAGTCAGTATTCAGACTATAAGGATTCTTATGTACAATTTAATGGCCCCTTTTTCTATTTGAGTTTGACACCCATGGATTAGATCTCTGAGGATCTTCTAAGCTCTTAACCTTATTTGTATTTTGTTAGGTATAAAGGCAGGGCTAACAGTATGAGCAAAGACATGGGAATGGTGATATGAGAAAGTGAAATGTTTCACCATAGCTGAAACAGGTTTGGTATTAAACTAAATATTGTCCATGCTGTTGTTATTCCGTCATTTTAGTTGTGTCTGACTCTTTGTAAGCCCATTTGGTATTTTCTTGACAAACCACCCCAGTATTATTGCCATTTCATTCTCCACTTCATTTTACAGATGAGGAAACTGAGGCAAACACGGTGAAGTGATGTACCCAGGGTCGCCCAGCTAGGAAGTGTCTGAGGCTGGATTTGAACTCAGGAAGATGAGTCTTTCTGTTGCAAGTCCTGGAGCTCTATCCACCATAGTGCCACCTAGATGCCTCATAGTTCATACTGACTTATATCCATGGCTGCTCAAAAAAGCACAATCCGTACAGGGAAAAAACATTTAAAAAAACAAGTGGATAACAGCCATAGTATGACATACTGTTGAACAGACAGCCCATTGAGGTAGTTCATCCATGTATGTATATATACCTGCATCACCATATGAGATATAACTAGGTGACACAGTGGATAAAGCACTAGCCCTGGAGTCTTGAGGACCTGAGTTCAAATCTCACCACAGACACTTACTAACTGTGTTACCCTGCACAAGTCACTTTACCCCAATTACCTTAAACATACAGGGCCATCTCCAGTCATCCTGACCTATATCTTGCCACTGGAGCCAGATGGCTCTGGAGGAGACAGTAAGTAAGGTTTGTGACCTTGCACAGTCCTCCATCACTTAAATCCAATTCACTGCAATTCATGACATCTGTCATGATCCTATTGGAGAACAAAGGAAAGACCATAACAACAATCTCATGTAGGCAGATAGGAGATGAGCTGAGCTCAGAATTGAATAGGAGAGCAGACAGCATTACATGTGGAAAACTGGGTGATACTTTCAATGATCTGAAGCTCCTCATCAAGTGCAAATCCCATCCATCTTTTTAATACTAACTTTGTGTGTGAACTGTGGAGTACCATAGGCTCTAAGGAATCCAAATTCTGGGTCAGCCAGCTATTTCATTTACATTTAAGAATAATTAAAAGGGGGCAGCTAAGTCGCACAGTGGATAGAGCACTGGCCTTGAAGTCAAAAGTTTCAAATCTCACCTCAGACACTTACTAGCTGTGTGACCCTGGGCAAGTCACTTAACCCCAATTGCCCTTCCCCCCCAAAAAAAGTAAAAGAATTATTAAAAGAATCTTAGGAAAGCCTTTAGTGTATTGAGTAGAGCCTTGATGGAAGAGCATGAATAAGAATTGCTTGGGGGGCAGCTAGGTGGCACAGTGGATAGAGCACCAGCCCTGGAGTCAGGAGTACCTGAGTTCAAATCTGGCCTCAGACACTTAACACTTACTAGCTGTGTGACCCTGGGCAAGTCACTTAACCCCAAATGCCTCACTTTAAAAAAAAAAAAGAATTGCTTGGGAGAAAAAGTTCATGGATTACAAACTGTATTTTTCAAAGGCGCGAAATCATCTGTCTGTTGAAACATTGAAGTAGTGTCAACTCTACATTAGATATATAGAGATTGTTGTATTTCAGTCTTTTCAGTTGCCTTCGACTCTTCCTGATCCCCTACAGAGAGATTAGCTGAAGGCAGTTTTGCTTGGTGACATGGTAGATGGAATACCATCCTTAAAAAGAGGAATACTCGAATTCAAATCCTGCCTCAGACACTGACCCTGGGAAAATCACTCTCTATGCCTCAGTTTCCTCATCTGTATAGCACATGCGTTGTAGGGTTACCATGAGGATTTGTTTATTTTCCCAATATATCATATTTTATTATCCCCCAATTACATGTTAAAATCATTTTGTAAAACATTTTTACTTTTGAGTTCCAATTTTTTTATTCCCTCCTCCCTCCCTCCCCTCTTTCCTCCTTGAAATGGTAAGGAATCAGATATAGGTTTTACATGTGCAATCATGTAAAACATTTCCATTTCAGTCATTTTTTACAAGAAGACTCAAATAAAAGAAAAAAAATGAAAGAAAGTAAAAAAATAGCTTGCTTCCTTCTGTATTCAAACAAAATCAGTTCTTTCTCTGGAGGTGGAAAGTGTTTCTCATCATTAGTCCTTTGGGACTGTTTCGGATCATTTCTGCGAATAGCTAAGTCACTGACAGTTCTTCATTATACAATATTGCTGTTACTTGTGTACAATGTTCTCCTGCTTCTGCTCACTTCAGTTTGTATCAGTCACAAGGATGAATTTAGAGAAGTTATGTAAAGCACTTTGCAGACTTTAAAACACCATAGAAATGGTAGCCCTCAGAATTATGTTTCACATTTCTGATAACTAAAATTGAAATAAGGTTTGAAAAATAGGTTTAATCCAGATAGTAGAGGGTCTTGAATGCTAGGCTAAGACTTTAGATTTCACCTTTTAGTCAATAGGCAGTCCTAGAAGTTCTTTGGGTGGGGATGTCAAATGGAGAAAAGGGATTGAGATGGAGGCTAGCCCTATGATTTCATTGGTGTAGGGGATTCAAAGGTGAGAAAACTACATCTACTAAATAAGGTCAGTTCCTAAAAAGTCTTAGAGAATTGCCTAGAGCAATGATTTGCCTTTGGTCACAAAGCCAGTATATATTAAAGGTGAGACTTGCACCCATGTCTTCCAGATTTCTACCTGCTATGTCATCCTGCCTCTAAGGATGACAGGAGTATTTAATTTTTGGGAGTATGTGTGTACCATATTTATTTATTTATTTATTTATTTATTTATTTATTTATTTATTTATTATTTTGGTGAGGCAATTGGGGTTAAATGACTTGCCCAGGGTTACACAGCTAGTTAAGTGTCAAGTGTCTGAGGTCGGATTTGAACTCAGGTACTCCTGACTCCAGGGCCGGTGCTCTATCCACTGTGCCACTTAGCTGCCCCCTACCATATCTATCTATCTATCTATCTATCTATCTATCTATCTATCTATCTATCTATTTTTTGGCGAAGCAATTGGGGTTAAGTGACTTGCCTAGGGTCACACAGCTAGTAAGTATAAAGTGTCTGAGCCCAGATTTGAACTCAGGTCCTCCTGACTCCAGGGCCGGTGCTCTATCCATCCACTGTGCCACCTAGCTGCCCACCCCTCATTTATTTTATTTTTTATTTTTATTGAGGCAATTGGGGTTAAGTGACTTGCCCAGGGTCACACAGCTAGTAAGTGTTAAGTGTCTGAAGCTGGATTTGAACTCAGGTCCTCCTGACTCCAGGGCCGGTGCTCTATCCACTGCGCCACCTAGCTGCCCCTCATTTATTTTTAACCTTCATTTTTTAAAGATTGAATTATAAATTCTCTCCCTCCCAAAGCCCCTCCGCCACCCATTGAGAAGACATGGTATCAACTATTACATGTAACATCATGCAAAACATATTTCCATATTAGCCATGCTTCCAAAAAAAGCATGAAAAATAAATAAAGTGAAAACAATAAGCTTGAATCTGCACTCTGGGCTCATTCCTTCTCTCTCTGGAAGTGAATAGCATTTTTCATCGTGAGTCTTTTGAAATTGTCTTGGACCGTTGTATTGATCAGAGTAGCTAAGTCTTTCACAGTTGATCATCCTTATAATATTGCTGTTACTGTGTACAATGTTCTACTGGTTCTACCCAGAGAGTAGTATTTAAAAGAATTAATCAGATGACATATCCAGAATGGCTTGGAGATGGGAGAGACTAAAAGGGAGGAAATCAGAAGGCAAACCATTCAGGAATAATGCAATAGGAGCCTGGATTAGGGTCATGGACTTGGAAATGGAAAACAAAGAGATTTTGTAAGTATAATCTATGGGACTTGGCGACTGATTGAAGGTAGAGGTGAGCAAGGAAAAGAAAGGGCCAAGAGATAAATGAAGCCACACTCTGAAGATATAATTCAAAGGGAGATAGAAATTTCTATGACTTCCCCATTAAATGCCCTCCTTTGCCCCTTTAGAAATTGTCCCCTGCTTCCAGTTTCATACTAGTTTCATACTTTTGAGAAGGATACAGATGCAAAGTACCAGTTTAATGTTCATTTTGTTCTCTACTTCAATTTAGTCCCTATTCTGGGGTGAATTCAGTCGATAATTAGGGATTTCAGCTTGGAAAGGCTTGCTGGATTAAGGTCTACATGTTAGAGAAGAAGTGAACAAGAAAAACAGAGTACTTATTACCCACTCTGTTTAATTATGTCAGAAAAAACTTGGAATCCAAATTTTCATTGGCGACTCCATCTACAGAGTGGGTTATACATGATTCAGTAGAAATGACTTGGTTTTCTGGTTCCTAAAATCGAGGGCGGGCAGAATTGTGGTGAGGGAAAATAGTCAAAGGAATATCCACCCCCCCCCCCCGAAAAATTCCTCCCTCCTAATTTTAAAGGAAACTTCAGCATATTGTTAGGTAGGGCTGGTTGTAGAATGCAGGTTGGGATGTCTCCTCCACAGCTTTCCTGAGGGTGTCTTTTCTCCTCATTGGTAGCGGGCAAGTTTCTTTGCTTAATTCTCTACTACTAGGGTAATCTTTTTATTTTGGTGTTCGGTATTTCTCCACTGTGACCAAAAAGCAGCCAGGTGGTACAGTAGATAGAGTGCTGGCCCTGGAGCCAGCATGGCCTCAGTTCAAATCCATCTTCAGACACTTATTAACTGTATGACCCTGGGCAAGTCACTTGACCTTTTTGGCCTCATCTGGAAAATTAGCAGGAGAAGGAAATAGCAAACAAATTCATTATCTTTACCAAGAAAACCCCAAATGGGGTTATGAAGTGTAGAACGTGACTAATCGACAAAACAACAACATTGTGAGTATGGAAGCTATGTCATGTGGCTCTTTCTAGTTCTAGGATGGCTATCTCCCTTGAGAAAGTTTTCTTGAAGTATTGGGTAGCATATTATGATCTTTCACCAAGAAAAAAAAATGGAAAAGCTAGCCAGACAAACTCGCCTTTCAAGTTATCGTCATTGAAATCAAACCACTATTTCAGATCATTGGAAAAGCTAGTCTTAATTAGTGAAAAATATGAATTTTAAAGAATATTTTTAAAAAATGAAATATATGTAAGGATATATATCATTTAGGCTCCAGCAAGGTTGAACATTGTTAAGGATTTATTCCACACTTTAGACAGGATCAGAGGACCTAATAGCTTAATTGCATTCAAAAAAGACCAGCAAAAATAAGGAACTTGCCTCTATATCAGAGGTTCTTCACTTTTATGTGTGTTCCTGGATCCCTTTGGAAGGCTGGTGATCCCTATGAACTGCTCCTTAGAATAACGTTACTAAATGAATAAAATAGAATACACGGGATTACAAAGGAATGGAATAATAGTGAAATAAAGTTATTAAAATATTAAAAACAAAGTTCATAGACCGGAGGTTAAGAATCTTTGCCCTTAAAAAAAGGGAATCTTTCCCTAACAGGAAGCTGGGAATTGAATCTAACTTGCTGATGAATATGAGTAAAGGTTTGGTCGGAGACTGAGGCAAGCCACCTCTGAGCCAGTAACAAACACTTCCACAGCAAAAGAGGCTAGACCTCTCTCCTCCTTCCTAGAGGTGAGAGACCTCTGAGTCAAGGCTCTGATGGAATTAAAAAGGAGAAACTTTTGCCATTCCTAGTCAAGCTTTGTAGCCCTTAATAGAAAGAATGCTGGGGAGGGGGGAGGGAGGGAGAAAAATCTGAAATTGTAAAGCTTGTATAAACAAAAATTGAGAACTATCTTTACATGTAATGGAAAAAATAAAATACCTTATATGTAAAATAAAAAAAAAGAAAGAATGCTGACACGTTCCACTCTAGGACCCAGATGAACACAAGGTGAAGACTACTGGTTCAAAAAGCCAGCCATGCTCTGTAAAAAGTTCACCAAGTGATGGACTTGGCCCTATTTGCCCTCAATTGTACAATAGCAGAGCTACCTGCCTCAACCTGGTTGCAATTAGTTGTGTAAAGGGCCAACTCAGTAACTGAGTGAGCTGTTTGGCCCAGCCCAGCAGCGGATCAGTTGAAATGTCATGCCCTCTGAAGAGTCAGCCCATCTTAGCAGCAAAACAACTCATTTATCACTAACACTAATGCCCTAACCCTGCTTTGAATTTCATGAGGACTTTTCCATAGGACGAAAAGATATACAGTACTTATTGTTTCAAAGTTGTGAGTTGGGGGGCAGCTAGGTGGCACAGTGGATAAAGCACCATCCCTGGAGTCAGGAGGACCTGAGTTCAAATTCGGATATAGACACTTGACACTTACTAGCTGTGTGACCCTGGGAAAGTCGCTTAACCCTCATTGCCCTGCCCCCCCCCCAAAAGAAGTTTTGAGTTGCCTTGGCCATATTTGCTCCTTGTATTTCATTCTATTTCATTTCTCTTTTATTATTATTATATTTCTATTTTATTCTATTCATGTTTGCCTCACTTCTATTGTACTTTATGTCCATTCTAACTCTTCCCCCTCCACTGCTATGGACTCTGTATCTATGGGAGAGAACACTCCAGGTTTGAGAGTAAACACTTTCTAACTGCTGTTTTTGTAAAGCCATTTGAATAAATTCCTTTTCTAAACAGCTAATTGAGCCTACTGGCTTATTGTTAAGGAGAAAGCACACTGGTGATGACTCATGTACTACAGTGTTAGGATATCCACGGAATTACCCCTAGAATCTGAGATAGCTGCCTCTGGGGCCGGGGGGGGGGGGGCGGGGTCAGTCTTGATAGTGATACTTGTATTTGGAGGAATCAACCAAGTGGGGTGCTACATATAATTTTGCTCTCAATAAATGAAAAACCAACAGTATCCAGGGAACTGATAATGAAGCATATCTTCCTGTTCAGAACAGAGAGATGGAGAACAAACTAGGGTGGAATTTTGTTTGCCTTGTCAGGCTTGGCTGCAGTATTAAATGTGGGGTTTTGTTTTTGTTTTTGTTTTTTTGTTGTTGTTTTGTTTTCTGCTAAATGAGTTTTGTTACAAGCTTCCCTCTTTGGGGGGAACAGAGTATTTCCAAAAGTAATGGGGACTTATACATAAAAGGCATAAATAAACCATTTAAAAAGAAAAAAAAAAGTTAATATTGTGTGCCTTTCAATAATATGTAACAATGTGAAGTCAGTTAATGGTGTCACATTGTAGAGGTCACTTGAAGACCTCTAGAGAAGAATAGAGAACTATGATTTAATTAGGATCATTTGTTGTTGCTGCTCAGTCACATACAACTCTTTGTGAGCCCATTGGGGGTTTTCTTGGTAAAGATCCTGGATTGGTTTGCCATTTCCTTCTCCAGCTCATTTGACAGATGCTGAAAACTGAGACCAACAGGGTGAAGTGACTTGCCCAGGGTCACACAGCTGGGAAGTATCTGAGGCCAGATTTGAACTCAGGAAGATGAGTCTTCCTGACTTTAGTTTGGGCACTCTATCCACTGCAGCGCCACCTAGCTTCCAATTAAGATAATAACAAACAACAGTCATCACCATCGCTGCCACACTGGTGCTATAGTGGTTAGAGAGCCAGCCTTTGTGTCAGAAAGACTTGGATTCAAGTGCATGTGACTATTGATATGTCATTTCTTAGTGTCATTTAATTTCTTAGTGCTCTAGAAGCAACTGTCTGAAATTGAAATTTGAGAGAAGGTGCCAGCTTTCATCGCTAAAAGGAATTTCCTCACAGAAGAAATCATGGGTCTCATTTAAAAAAAAAACCAACCATAATAATAATAGCCTATATTTATGTTGTTTTTCAAAGATTACATGGTCCCTTTCATATAAACACACACAAGACTCATGCCCATTCAGTGAGGAATTAAAGATAGGTATTATCATTCTGACATAACAGATGAGAACAATGAAGTAAATTGACTAGCTCTATAGCTAGTGTTAGAGTCAGAATTGAAATACTGGTCTTACTGACTCTAAGCATTCTATCCGTTTATACCCTTATGTAGGACAGTTATATTAAAAGTATGTACTTCTAAGACAATTATGACATTAATTCTTTTCAGGAATTTGAATATTCATCTTCAGTCTTAACTACACTGTTTTCATCTCTTAGCTTCCTTGGTTTCCTTAAAGATTCCATTCAAACTCCTTCATAGGAAGCCTGTCCTTGTCCTCCCAATGACTGGTGCCTTCCCCTCTGAGATTATGATCCATCTACTCTGTACATATCTTTGATGTTCCTGGTTATTTGTATGTTATTTCCCCAATTAGCATGTATACTATCTGAAGGCAGGGCCCGGTTTGCCTTTCTTTTTATTGCTAGAGCTTAGCCCTGTGCTTAGCATATAATAAAGTACTTTATAGATGCTTGATGATTGACTGGCTGAATTACTCTATTTTGACCAGGAGAAAGAATATGACTAAGTGGATAGATAGCTGACCTAGAAGTTTGAAAGATCTGAATTCAAGTCCTGCATCTAATACTTACTGGCTTTGTCATCCTGGACAAGTAACAAACTCTCAATGCTCTAGACAGTTCTTTAAGTCGCAGAGAACGTACATTAGTAGGGAGAGTTTTCCCACCTAAGAGTTCCCTTAGCCAATGAAATCACAGGTCCAGTCTTTAACCTGACCCTATTCTATTTTAACCAGAGTGTAATTACTTTACTTGGTGCTTAAATTGTATTGTTCTAGATGCTTATAGTAATGTTTTGGGGTGGATTGGGGTGGGAAGGAACATACAATTTCTAGATTTTGGCCACAACATTCTTTGGAATTGACATTTGTGAGATCCTTTCAGGAGGTGATTTGTCATTTTTTCCTATTTTCTCTTTAACTTCTGGTTCTAATAGATCCAGAAAGTTTTTATGATTTCTTAAAATATGTTACTCATGGGGTATTGTGGATGATGGCTTTCAAGTAGTCCAGTAACTTAAAAAAATTCTTTCTCTGTTTTTTGGGAGGTTGGGTGGGGCAACGAGGGTTAAGTGACTTGCCCAGAGTCACACAGCTTGGAAGTAGCAAGTGTCTGAGGCCGGATTTGAACTCAAGTCCTCCTGAATTCAGGGTCAGTGCTTTATCCACTATGCCACCTAGCTGCCCCATAAATTCTTTCTCCCTGACCTCTTTTCCAGGTCAGTTATTTTTATAACACATATCTTATGTTTTCTTTTATATTCTTTTTAATCTTTTGATTTTGTTCTAATATCTCTTGCTGTCCCAGGGAGTCATTGATTTCTATTTGGCCCATTCTGTTTTTAGACATTCCTTTTGTTACAGAAAGTTTATCCATTTCCCTTCTAAGTTACTTATTCTCTTCTAATTCTTTCCTCTAGAACTTTTGGTTCATTTTCATTAATTCCTCATTTCTTCTAAATGTTCACATAGTATTTATGTAAAAACCATTTTCTTTTTAAATTTCTCCTTGCCATTGTTAGAAAGTTACTATTTGTGGATATGTAGATTTACAATTTTGGATACTGGTTGGTGTTTTCATTGGGTTATTCATCTCTCAAATTTTAATCCCTTAAATGAGGTTTTCTGTCAAGCCCAGGTATGGCTGGGATGGTCATTCTGCTTGGTCTTACCCCAAGTCATCTTGGTTCTTGTGCTGACTTCCTCCTCCAAATGTTTGGCACCTCCTGGATCTTTGAGGTTTATAGTGTTAGACCTTCAGAACCTTCTCTGGCATCTCAGGACAGAGTGTTAAAGATCTCTGATCTCCTTGGGTCTGGCTTATAGTGGTCTGAATATTATGCCACACTGGTGGCTGTTTCTCTCAGATACTTCTAAAATTCTTTTTGTCGTTGTTGGTGGGGGAGGGAGCCCTCCACTCTTGCTTTCTTGGAACCTTGAAGGCTACATATGTCCCTGGCCATCACAAATTATGCTAGAAGACTATGCTGGAATGGCTTTGGCTTTATTGGTAGCCACCTTTTTTATTGCCCCTGGGCTTTCAACTGACTTCTTGTGCAGTTCTCAGGTAGACAGATTCCCTATAGTTTCTCATTGGACTTCTTGGTCATTATTTTGTCTAGTCCAAAGTATAGGGTTTTGCTGGTATAGGTATGTGGGATCCAAACAGGCTGTCTCTTGTTTACGAAGCCATCTTAGCCAGAAGTCTGAGGCCAGCTTTCTATCCACTACGCCTTGGCTTCCTCTCTCCCTGAATTATTACCAATTATGAATTAGTGGGGTTGGAATTAATAAAATTTGACTTTATGGATAACTTAGGATGACAAGAAAGATTTCTAGGTTTCTCCATTTGTCAGCATGATACATTTTTCATCATCTCTTTACTGCTCAGCTATGGACTAGAAAATTAGGAATATAATTTTGTTGAACCAGACACTATAATTTCCCTTCTCTCAGCCTCAGTTTTATCCTCAGCAAAATGAAGGGCTAGGGTTAGGAAATGTTTCACGTTCCTTCCAGCTAGGCTGGCCAAATGGCTGGTATTATGTAGAATCACACAATTTTCCAGTTAGAATAGACCCTATTGACTGTCTCTACACAACATCCTAGATAGGTGGGCATTCGGCCTTTTTTTATGAACGCTTCCAATGATGAAGAATGCTCTCCCTTCAAAGGCAACCCACATTACTTTGGCATAACTCTAATTAGGAAGTCTATCTTTCCATCTCTTCTCAATTTGCTGTTTTGGTGGGCAAAAGTACAAGACTAATTCCTTTTGCATGTGACAGCCTTTCAGCTGTTTCAAGGCAGTTTTGTGCCCCCACTGTCCACTGATGTCTTCTCCGGGCTGAACATCCCTGTTTCCTTTACCTGGTGTTCATATGGCTCTTTGCCATCCTCATTGATGCCTTCTTCAAGGTCCCACTTAAATTTCACCTGCTATACAAGGCCCCTGTGGATCCCCCCCACCCCCATGTTTTGGCCCCCTCTCTCACTTAAAATTATTTTGCGGCTACATACTTGTGCATGGGTTCTATCCCTCTCGGACTGAGAAGGACATAAGAATTGTCTTTGGTCCATCCAGCCTAGGATTCTGCTGCCTCTGAGAGAGGCCCAAAAGGATGGGCTGGAAAAGGGCCTCTTCATCTTTAACAGTATTCATGTTGGGGGCAGCTAGGTGGCGCAGTGGATAGAGCACCTGCCCTGGAGTCAGGAGTACCTGAGTTCAAATCTGGGCTCAGACACTTAACACGTACTAGCTGTGTGACCCTGGGCAAGTCACTTAACCCCAATTTCCTCACTTAAAAAAACCAAAAACCAAAAAAACAATATTCATGTCAAACGTTAGGCCTAGCTACTGATAGCATAGGGAAGCAGCCGTGGTATCTTAGAGCACCAGTTTTAAAATCAGAAGAACTGGTCGCTTGTTCTCCTGTAAAGTGAGGGGTGTTGGGCTACATGACATCTAATATTTCCCTTCATTCATTATGCACTTGTAGTTCATTTTCAAGCACCTCTGAAACCTGTCATATTCAAGGTCATGGCCAAGGTAGATGGAAAAGGCAATGTTTTTATTTTCAGTAGGGAAATCTGACTCTCGCTAAACCTTGCCATGGATGCCAGCTTGGCCATCTCCAATAACATTGCTCAGCCTTTTCTCTTTAGATGTATTACCACCAATTAGGTCATGGACCCACTTCCTGGGTCATTTATTGATGTTGTCTGGGAAGTAGAAAGTGAATCAAAGCAAAGGGGCATGTTAATTTCAAGCTCCATTTAGAAACTCACAGGAAAAAATAATGAATGGCTGGTGGATAGAAATTGGCAAAATTGGCAGAAAGAATTTTTATATTCAAGCCTAGAAGGCCCTGGCATATAAATCTATACACCTGCCAAATAATAACCAAATCAAGTAATAAAATGACTTGAGAGACACTTGCCAAGGGCTTTTATCATTTGAGTACCCTGTCTCCTATCCGGAAACCACTAAACTCAAATCATGTAATTTTCAAATCTGAAATTAACCTTTTCATTAAAGTTAGCCTTTGTGCCTTCTTCATGTTCACTGTTTCTGGAGAAGTGAGATGAGAAGGCTCTGGCTTCCGGGAGTAGTGATTAGCCAACAGCTTTAAATAAATACTCCAAGAATTTGGAAGAGTTATACTTTAGGGATTTGCTCATTGGTAGCTCCAATTATTTAAGAATAAAGCCAAGTTTTCAGGATGAAGCTAATCTTCCTATCATTAATGAAGTCTCTCAATGTTATAGCTCAGAAGCAACGTGTATTGAGAACTTCTCTGGGCCTTTTTGACAATTATGTGCCTATTTAGTTTCTCCAACCTGGGACTACTAAAGGATACCGCACTTCCTACTCTCCCTTAAGCACTGGATCCTAAGTAATCCCAACACACTTAGCTTTATTTTTTTTTTATTTTATTTTTTTTTTTGAGGCAGATTGAAGCCATAGAAATTGAATGACTTGGCCACGGTCCCCCAGGTGGTTAGTGGCCGAGTACAGATTTAGATTCAGTCTATATGATTTCAAGTTCATCCTTCCAAGTTCAATATTCTCCACCTCCATTGTACCATAGTACCTCTGGAGTACTTAGACTTAATTGTACAATCTAGCTGTTTTGCACTTTTAATTTTTTTAATTTTTTTACTTTTTAATTTTTTTTGCATATTGGTAAGGTATTTCCTCACTGATAATGGAAGCCCTTTGAGGGTATGGATCATGTCTTGTGCTTTTCTTATATCCTGGAGAGTGTCTATCATGTTGCTGTGTACAAAACAAGTACTCAACAAATACTTTTTGATCAATGTCCACTTTCATAGAATTGTGGTACTGTGGAGGAAAAAGAAGCTGAAACCCCTGGCTATTACTTTCTTCTCTCTGTCCAATGGTAATTGAGAGCCAAAGTTGGGGGAGCAAGTATGAAGATGCTAGAGTTAGTGCCTGTTATATCATTCATAGGTCTTACTCTGGCTCTTTGGGGTCATCGTAAACCAATAGGAGGCATTTGCCATGTCATTCCCTACATTCTGAGAGCCTATTCAGTAAACAACGGTTGGGCTACAGACCACTCTTTGAGAGCTGTTGTAGTCCATGAATTTTAAAGTGATATAGATCAAAACCCTGGACAGTTCCCTGAACACCTGTGCTTACAAGCCATACTATATGATTTAATGTCTATGATCATTTAGCCCTGTAAATTTGTGTTTGGACAGTTCCAAAAAGTAAAAACAAGTTCTGCTTTTTCTATGCAGAACTGCATTGAGAAGATTTATTTTTTAAGAATTTAGGGTTTTTTCCCTTACTATGCTGATTTTCAGAACCAGAAGACTTTGCTTAGGTTGGATGTTAGTTACAGAAACTTTTTTTCCCAAATGTGCTTGTCTGATTAATAGTCAAGTTTCACCTTTTGTCTTGTGAAGCCACAGAGGCCAATAGGAGGTACCTGCCGTGAAAAGAAAAATCTGGACAGCTCTTAATAACTTATAAATTTATATGAATAGGCTTAAGTGGGAGAAAATGAATCCTCACCACTTGTTTTCATTTTTATTTTTTTCCTTCCTTTAGTGTTTCAAGCAACACGTTTTGGGAAAACTTTGAGATCAAAAGGAATAAAGAAAGTGGGAGATGAGGAATGTTGGTGTATATGCATACCTGGGCATGCAGGGAGGGGCTAGGGAGTGTAATCTAGTTGTCCGGCAGTGTTTAGAACCCACTTGGGAATAAGCTCTAATTCTGATCTGCCTTGCAGACGTCAATCCTGGGAGGAAAAAACATCACCAACTTTAATCAATTGAGCTGCCTGAGCATCCCCGACATTTGTCTTGAGTTATACCCGGGGGCAAAGGAGATGAAGGATGCTCAGAGTATTGACAAACAATATCATTTACTGGAGAGGAAGGTAAATGAGCTCGCTGAGTGGTAGGGTACTGTCAGTCATGCCCATATGGATGGATGTGCCTTGCAGGCACAAGACCTGGGAGCAATTGAGCCGTTGGGTCCTGACAAGGAAGGAAATTTGGGTGGAAAGAATTTCAGTGAAAAAACAAAATTACTCAGTCCAGTACTGGTTGCTGGGATTCTCCCATGTAGCCTTTTCTAGCTTGAAGGAAGGCTAATGTAAAAATGCTTGGGCTGCTAAGACAAGCATGCTCAAGAAGACGGGGGAGCTGAGCAGCTGCTTGGGAAAAGGATGGAATGAAGGTTATCAAAGACCATGGAACCATAGATATAGGGGCCTTACAGGTCATTCTGTCCAGTCCCCTCCTTTTATTTGTTTCACATTTTTTCCCCTGAAATGAACAAAGTCCAGATAAAATGAGCTTTTGTGTAAATGTAAACCTGAAGAGGATTTCACGTGAAAATACAAACCTCCTTTTTATAGACCATACTTTTTCTTTTTAAGTATATAATAAATTTAACATGTAGCTTTCAAAAAATGCATGGGCTGCTCAGTTCATTTGCTGGTTTTCTCTTACAATATATCTGTCTTGGCCATAGTCTGACAATTCTGTCCCAGTTTATGCCTATGTATTTGTAAACAAACTGGGAAGAACTGATGGCAAACATTGATGTTGGATTCTTTGCTGCTACAGGATAGGAAGCAGTGGAAAATGCTAGCCCTGAAGCTTATATGCTTCCCAATTCAGAGGATATCAATGTCCATAAGCATGTTTAGGCCTCTTCTAGTCTAATGTATCAGGAAGAAGCTGAGGCCCAGAGAAAGAAAAAGCCTTGCCTATGGTGACACTGTTAGTTTGTAGGGGGAAGAAAAGAATGAAACAAACAAAAATTTATTAAGCACTTTACAAATATTGCCTCATTGAATCCTCATTGAGGTAGGTACTGTTAGTACAGCTATCCCTTTCACATTGTGGGATTAGAGGCATAGGAAAATCCATGTCAAATCTTTTTTTTTTTTAGTGAGGCAATTTAGTGACTTGCCCAGGGTCATGCAGCTAGTAAGTGTTAAGTGTCTGAAGCCAGATTTGAACTCAGGTCCTCCTGACTCCAGGGCCGGTGCTCTATCCACTGCACCACCTAGCTGCCGCCCCCCCCCCCCATGTCAAATCTTTTAACCTTTCCTTCCTACCAGAGAAGAAATCTGAATTTTTTTCTTTTTCTTTCATGGGGCGTTTACAGTACCTTTTTATAAAACTGGGGTTAAGTGTTTGGTCATAGGCTTTGTATTGTGCATCTGCAAAGCTCCCCCCAAGTTGTTATTTAATTTGTTATGCCAACACATGATATAGTAAAACCTGCAGTGGGGAAAGTTGGATGTGGAAGAGATAACTGTATTTCCATTTTTACAATTGAGGAAATTGAGGCAGATTGAAGTTAAGTGACTTGCCCAGGATCACACAGTAAGTATCTGAGGCTGGATTTGAACTCTGGTCCTCCTGCCTTCAGGCCCAGGGGCTCTAAACCCTCTGCTTCCTAACTGAGTTGTGAAATGTAAAGAACACTAGCTTAATGGTCAGAGGACCTGGGTTCAATATTGGATCCTTTGATCTCATACCTGTGTGTCTGAAGACATAGCAGAAATTTCCTCATCTTCCAGTTTTTCCTTTGTAAAGTAAGGATTCTGGGGGTGAGTTCTCAATTAAGCTCAGTTTTTCTATCTTTCTTTGTATCGAATCTATCTTTCTATCTGTCTGTCTATCTGTCTTTTTTCTTTCTATCCAATCCATCTAGTCTGTCTTTCTATCTATCGATCTTTCTATCTAATTTATCTGGTCTCTCTATCTTTCCATCTAATCTATCTAGTCTGTCTGTCTTTCTATCTAGTCTGTCTGTCTGTCTGTCTGTCTATCTATCTATCTATCTATCTATAATCTATCTAGTCTGTCTATTTCTCTAATATCGGGACATGTATTTATTTATGTATCTATCTATCATCGCTATAAAATATATCTATATAAATGAGTATGTCCTGGCTTTGCTACATGCTGAGATTTTTGCAGCTTCAGACCAGATATTATGCTCATAGCACATGTGAATAGCAAATACTCATGCCCTGTACTTCGAGGTGACATCTCAAGTGGGGCTTACATTGGACTCTTGAATAGTGAACATTCTCTGGTCAGACCCTCCCCCTGCTTTTGACTGTGAAGTTCAAAAACTGTATTGATTATAAAAGAGAATGAGCAGAACTGCCAGCAGAATCAAAGGCATGAGCAAAAGCTCACATGCCATCTACCTCCACAGACCCTGCCCGGTTTCCATATTCATGAGAAGTCACCAAGCACATTTGCATCAACTGACAGCTCATTTGACAAGCACCATTTCCATTTCCAAGTCCTGGATGTTGGTTCTGAATTGGATTCTTTGGGACTTCCTTTGTTGAGTGCATTTTATATTCTCTTTGTGATAGGACATAGTGCCATAAGTTCCTGCCTGCAGCCAACTTCTCCCGGGTACTTGGTGTCATGTATGTCTGGGGTAAATCACGCCATTTACACGTGCTGGCACAGTGGTGCATTGGATAATTCCTTGACTAAGACCGAATATATTTTACAAAAGCTTCTTATTGACTTCATTCCCCTAGTCATTCAGTGACACTGCTGTTTGCAGAGTCAGTCATTAACTAGACTCTCAGCAGTTATTTTTTTAAGTTCTTATCTATCCACAAGCATTTATTAAGTGCTTCCAGTGTGCTAGGCACTGGGCTAAATGCTAACAATACAGCCCCCCCCCCCCAAAAAAAAAAAGATGTGGGACAAAACCAGCCCCAGCCCTCAGAGATTTTCCCTTTTTATGGGGGAGATGGGTATAGAAATGCATATGTACAAAATACATACAGATTAAAGGGGTAATAACCTCATCAGGGAAGGCTCAAGCCTTGTGTATGTCAGGCACAGTGTTAAATGTTGGAGATACAAAAATCACATGATCTTTGACCTCAACCTTTGACAGCAATTCTAGCACTGGACTCAACATATCTATAAATACGCATATATAGAACATACACAATATCTGGGGGGAGGGCTCACTAGCAGTAGTGGGAAATCAAGAAAGGCCTCATATTGAAGGTGGCTTTTGACCTTAGCTTTGAAGAAAAATGGATGGAGGTGAGGAGGGAGTTCGCTACGCAAGGGGGATAGTCCTGAATTATACATGTCAATTTAGGTAAGGTAGAATTGAAATAAAATGAGACTGGGTGGCAGCTAGGTGGCACAGTGGATAAAGCACTGACTCCGGATTCAGAAGGACCTGAGTTCAAATCCGTCCTCAGACACTTGACACTTGCTAGCTGTGTGACTCTGGGCAAGTCACTTAATCCCCATTGCCCCACAAAAAATAAAGAAATGAGACTGAAATGCAAAAAATAACCGAGAGGAAGATGGAAGAGAGAGAGAGAGAGAGAGAGAGAGAGAGAGAGAGAGAGAGAGAGAGAGAGAGATGGATTAAACTACTGAGTTATCCCATTTCCCAATGATTTTCTCTTTCCTCTGGTAGAAAAGGATGGGGCCTCAGAACCATGAGACTCAAGCTCCAACCTCAATGTAAGCTAGTTTTATAGTGTGCAGAGGTTTAAGAAACCTTAGAGATTATGTTTTTTACAGATGAGGAAACTAAGGCCCAGATATGGGAATTGACTTGTCTAAGGTCATACATGTAGTAAATAGCATAACTTGAATAACTCATCTTCTGTCTTTAAATCTTGGGCTGTTTCTATTAGCTTTGCCATACCTCTTTAGCCTATGATCAAGTCTCATCCTGGGATTCCAAACTTGTGTTTTGAACTGCTCAGAGCTAATTACCAAACCCTTCAGGCCCCACTGAGACACAGCCATGGGATTGCTACAGGGGGAATCCTATTCTTAATGATAGCAAGGGTTCATGTAGCCAAGAGCTTTACATATGTTAACTCATTTGAACCTCACAACAGCTTTGGGCTGTGTGCTACTATTGTTCCCATTTTCCTGATGGAAAACTGGAGAAAGGTTGAGTGAATTGTCCCAGGTCATGTAACTAAGTGGATTTTTAACTTAGAACTTAGAACTTGCTAAATTGAGGACAATTCGCTGTTTCACCTTGTTTCCCCAGTCTTCCTGGGAGAGCACAGCAGGTAAAACTTGGCTCCCTTGAAATGAATTCTCTGTCTCAGGCTAGGAGCAACACACACACACACACACACACACACACACACACACACATATTCAAACTAGAAGGGAAGGGCCCACTCTCTGGTATTATTAAAACAGTGTCCCTAAGGAAGGTCATTTCCAATATATCTCAGTTATACTGGTCAGTCTCAGTCACTGCTTTGAAGGAAATTCTTCAGCTGTGCCAAGCAGCAGATTGGTTGCAGTTAAGATAATCTTCAAGGCATGGGATTTCTGGTAGGTTTTCTAGGTGTGGCTGCTTCCAGTGGGGTGGGACCAAAGTCTAGGTGGCCATAGGCAATTGTACTGAGGACAGAATATGATTTTGTCCTCCTGTATGCCCAGGGCATGGGGAGCTATGTGCCTTTGGAAAGTAGCTTGAAGTCGGAGCATTTCAGCACCATGGACATTCCCTATTTCCACTATGTCTATAAGAAGTTACCTATAAGTGAAACAAACAGGCTGAGGGGAAAAATGTAAGAGTTGTCTCAAAGGTCTGTTGGACCTGGAGGTCCAGCCCCATGGCCTTTCATTTTATCATTATAAGTACATGGAATCTCTCTTGGAAACCTTTTTGATTTGCTATTCTTGTCTCCCTGGAGGCACTTTTCATCAATAACAAGCTTGCCAGTCAGCTGCTTTGTTAGTTAGAAAGTTATTTAGGTTTCTCCACTCAAAATTCTTACAATCTAATTGAAGAACCAAGGAGCTCAGAAATGGGCATATAGCACCTCTGTCTAAAAGGTTGAACAAATTCAAATATGGCAGACCACTAACTGGAGGTTTCTGGGAACACTTTCTAGGGATCTGTAGTGTCACTAGGGCACAGAATTAGACACAGTGCTTCTGTGGGACTCAGTAAATGCCCACCCCTGTTTTTTATCTATTTGTCAAAAACCTTAACTTGTATCTTGGCCACTAGGCAAATGACCTCAGTACTAATGTCATTGATCTTAGAAATTGCAGCCACTGGAGAGAATGAAGTCTTCGCTCACCCTTCATAGCATGGTAGAGCTCATTTGCTAGTTGCAGTCCTAGCCAAATGGGAATATTACTGTGTACAACCTCCCCCACTAGTATTATTATTTTTCCACTAACTACTTGCCCATATTCGTTGTCCATCTTGGATTTCTTTACTGAGGCCCATGTAACAGCTCACAGAACCATATTGCAGAGAGACCTTAGAGTTTTAATCTATCTCTGTCTACCTATCTATTGATCAGTTGATTAATCTATATTATTTTACATAGAAAATTTCCATTAGGCCTCTATACCTTCAAATAGATGGTAATCTAGATAATTTGTACTAATTTGAAATGACTAATTTCTGTATGAGTTTTTTTGGGTGGGGCAATGAGGGTTAAGTGACTTGCCTAGGGTCACACAGCTAGTAAGTGTCAGGTGTCTGAGGTTAGATTTGAACACAGGTCCTCCTGAATCCAGGGCCGGTGCTTTATCCACTGTGCCACTGAGCTTCCCCCAGTTGATATAATTTTTAAAAGTCATAGTCATCAGATTACCTGCTGTCTAGGGGAGCGGGGAGGGAGGGGAGGGGGAGAAAAATCTGAAATTGGAAAGCTTGTATAAACAAAAGTTGAGAACTATCTTGACATGTAACGGGAAAAAACCTTTATTAATTAAAAAAATAAAATAAAGTGAGACAAGATAGCCACCAAAAAAAAAGTCATAGTCATTCTCAGGTATACCTGCCCCACTTCTCCATCCCATATGTATTCAGTGAATATTTTCTTGTAATAAAGAAATTTGTTTAACATTTCACCAAGACTAGTTGATGCCATGGTTGTGTTTGATTTCGACTGCCATACCCTATACTCTTGGTTTCCCATCTCTCAAAAGGGTAGTTAATTTTTTCATCTCTTCTTTGGAGTCATGATTTGTCATTCAATGTACATATCATTTGGCTTCTTTTTTGTTGTTCTTTTCTGTTATTGTAGTCATTGTGTATTCTGGTTCTACTTACTTCTCTCTATATCAGTTCAGATGAGTCTGCCCATGTGTCTTTGAATTTTTCACATTCCTTTTTTTAAATAGCAAATTATATTCCACTAAAAGAAATTCATTCTGGGGGCAGCTAGGTGACACAGTAGATAAAGCACTGGCCCTGGATTCAGGAGGACCTGAGTTCAGGAGGACCTGAGTTCAAATTCAGCCTCAGACACTTGACACTTACTAGATGTGTGATCCTGGGTAAGTCACTTAACCCTCATTGCCCCACCAAAAAAAAAGAAATTCTTATATGCTAAAAGATCTTTGTGTGTGCTATGTATTATTCTCTAATATAGACCCATTTTGAGCCTTGTTTTCATTAGGTGACCTGATTTCACTTATTAGCTTGTTGTCCTAGGTAAATTTGCTTTTCATAATTTATATTCGAAAATAAGGAAATTTAATTTCTTTACAGATTGCCCGCAATTCAGACTTTTCCCAGTTAGCTTTGCTTTCTCATCATTCTTAATTGATGAGGTTTTACCAAAAATTCAAGATGGGCGTCTCTACTTTTCACACCCTTTCTGAACTAAGAGCAGAAATTTTAGTTTCCTTGTCATTTTTAACCCAAGCCAAAGAAAATTGCAAAAGAAAAAAAAAGACTGAAAAAATGAAATTTATCTCTATCCTCTATTGTCTTTCTTTTAGTTTGCAAATTAATATAGGCTCTTCATTTCTCTTCATAGACATTTTGCCAGTTTTAATTCAGTAAAAAGCAGTAGTCATTTCTCATATTTATCTGTAAATTGCATTGACTCTTGTTGCAGTCACATTAAGAAGTAATGATTTATATGCTTTCTAATAATTTATCTGCTTATGTAAGCACAGTTCCATTTTTAAAAATTTTATTGAATTAATGCTGTTATACAAGGAACAAAGAGAAATAATTTCCATAGATGGGCTTCAGCTTCCCAGCCATCTGATATGGCTTTGCATCCTTGGCTCAGTGATACAGGTATATGTAGGTACCAGGCCGGCCATTTATTATAGGATTTGAAAAGAGTATGAGAAGTCTGTGTATAGAAAAAAGCTTATCTGCTGAGAACTGGCTGCTTTCCTGAATCTCCACCCTGTGGTGTTCAAGTCTTCATCCCATTTAAAGAACTCTTAACACAATACCTCTTGGGTTGCCTGGGGAAGTTCTCTCTCTCCATTTAGGAATCCTGAATGTGATGGTGGGAGGGTGGTGCTAAGGAGTGCTTGCAAATATTCTTTTAGTAGGCATTCTCTTGGTTTCATTTTCAAATAGAAACCCAGAAAGCTTAATACTAAGGTAATCAAACAAACAAAATGAGGACCTAATGGGAGGACATAAAAAACTGGGAGAATATCACTTGATGATGGAGGAAAAAACACCATCACATTTTTTTCTTTATTTTTTGCCGGGCAATGAGGGTTAAATGACTTGCCCAGGGTCACACAGCTAGTAAATGTCAATTGTCTGATACCGAATTTGAACTCAGCTCCTCCAGAATCCAAGGCCTGTGCTTTGTCCACTGTGCCACCTAGCTGCCCCCAAGCATCATCACATTTAAATCCATCTCTAATGGTTGACGTGATGTTATGGGCAGTTTTAGGCAATTTCCTTTTTAAAACAATTGATTTGGCGGGGCGGAAGTTACATGAAAATTACTATCTTTTCAACTCAATAAATCATTTAACAAGCATTTACTTAAGGCTTGCCCTGTGCCAGGTACTAATCTATGCCCTGGGGACGCAAAAAAGGAAAAACAACCAATGTTCTCATTCATTTGTTTGGTCATGGCCTAGTCTTCCTGATCCCACAGCATGCCAGGCCCTTCTGTCCTCCACTGTCTCTCAAAGTCTGTCCAAGGTGATGTTCATTGCTTCCATGACGCTGTTTCATCTTCTGCCATGCCCTTCTCTTTTAGCCTTCAGTCTTTCCAAATATCGAGGGCTTTTCCGATGAGTCCCAAACAAACACTATCTGCCCTCAAAGAGCTTATATGTTATCATGAGAAACAACACATACACACATAAGTATATATAACTCAAATCCCATCCCATCAAAGTGGAAGAAACTCAGTGGTGGTAAGCTTGTGATGAAAGGTAACATTCATTCATTGTTGGCAGAACTGCACATTAGCAAAACAACAATGTGGCAAAAGTTAGAAAAACAAATATGGGAGAGAGGAGGCCTTAACAGATAGGGTGAGGAATTAGGTAATGTTTGAGCTGAGCTTTGAACGAAGCTAGGGATTCTGAGAGATAGAGGTGAGGATGGTGTTCATTTCAGGTATGAGAGTAAGCCAGTGCAAAGGCAAAGGACCAAGGCCAAGAAAAAATCTCTCTAATGAGACCATTGGAAAGCACATGTCTTCCTGCTTTAATTCCTTGCCTGGGATGAATGATCAGGAAAAAAAATATCAATCATGAATATTTTTGACATGTGCATGGAAGCATCTTGGCGGAGGAGAAAATTTAAGATGTCATTTTGCTCTAATGAAATCCAATGTTTTCTATAATTGAAAGTGATAAGTGCACATAGTTATATATTCTCTGCACTTTTTTTTAGGCAATTGGAGTTAAGTGACTTGCCCAGGGTCACACAGCTAGCAAGTGTCAAGTGTCTGAGGCCAGATTTGAACTCAGGTCCTCCTGACTCCAGAGCCGGTGCTCTATCCACTGTACCACCTAGCTGCCCCTCTCTGCACTTTTCAATCATTTGTGTGATGGCGCAAATGTGGTCAACTCTGGGATCTTGCTCTCAGTAGTCTGTCTGTTCCCTTCTGATGCCTTAGCCAGTGTGGCCTAGAGGTATATACAGATTATTCTTTTAAAAGTTGTCAGATGACTTTGGAAAATAAATATGTGGGTCAGTAAGTCACTGATATAGCCTTTCCTTCACCTTTTATTTTGGTAATGACATTTTACCCTGAATTAATTTGTCAGTGTGCTTTGTAAGAGTAAATTCCTGTATTATCCCCTCCTTGATCCCCAAATTTTAGGGATAATTAGGTTCACATAGTTAGGGGCCAGAAGTAGGGAAGTGGTAAATGTATGTATCCCAACTTTGAAGTGATCTTTTAATAAAATACACAACAGAATTGAAAAAAACAAACAAACTCAAAGATCACATCTTGTTTACAGAACCAATACAAGGGAGGAACTTGAATCCTGTTCCAAAATCTCTCTCCATTTTTTGCTTTCATTTTGCTTAAGTCTTATTAGCTATGATTACCTTGGTGTCACTATGGTGACTGAGCAGAGAGCAAAGGGAAAGTAAACAAAGGGATGAATGCTCAAAGTATATGAACAGTTTTATCCTTTTTTCCAACCTTTAATCCATGTTCTGTTTTTTCAATTTATTTTTCAATTAACAATTTATTATCTTCTCCTCATTTAAAAGAAAAATAAAACCTTTGTAACAAATAATCAAGGTCAAGAAAATTTAATTCCCACACATTGTCCAAATATGTTTATCTAATTTTTCATCTTGAATCCTTCCTCTCTCTGTCAGGATATGGGTAGCCATACACCATCACTAGTCCTCTGGATTCATAGTTGGTCACTGAGTTGATTCAAGTTTTTAAGTAACTCAGATTTGTTTTTGTAATGTTGTTATTCTTATCGTATAAATTGGTCTCCTGGTTCTGCTCACATCACTCTGCATTAGTTCCTAGAAGTCTTCAGTGGTTCTTCTGAACCCTTCCTTTCAACACTTTTTTTTTTGGTGAGGCAATGAGGATTAAGTGACTTGCCCAGGGTCATACAGCTAGTAAGTGTTAAGGGTCTGAGGACCGGATTTGAACTCAGGTCCTCCTGACTCCAGGGCTGGTGCTCTATCCACTGTGCCACCTAGCTGCCCACTTTCAACACTTCTAATGGCATAGTAGTATTCTATTAGATTCATAATGCCATGATTTTGAAATTTTCAAAAGAGCAAGGAAACACAATTATTAATAACCACTTGAAAATGTTCAACTTTAAAAATTGAGAGATGCAAATTAA
The DNA here is from genome assembly GCF_019393635.1 of Dromiciops gliroides. Taxonomy (NCBI): domain Eukaryota; kingdom Metazoa; phylum Chordata; class Mammalia; order Microbiotheria; family Microbiotheriidae; genus Dromiciops; species Dromiciops gliroides. Next base: position 36,792,474 of record NC_057867.1, on the reverse strand, counting down.
AACAACTTTGAGGTACCACTTCACATACCACCAAAGTGACAGAAATTATTAAAAACTAAGAAATTTACTGCTGATTGGTTTATGATGAAATAAGAACATTCATTCATGGCTGGTGGAATGGGAAACTTGCAGAATCTCTTTGGAGAGTGATTGGGCAATATACAGTAAAAGATATCCTTTTACCTAATTAATTCATCACTGGCTATGTCCACAGAAGGAAGTATTGAAAAGAAGCAATAAAAGATATCTGGGGAGCAGGGGGAGAGAGAGCGAGAGAGAGCGAGAGAGAGAGAGAGAGAGAGCTGTCTGGTTAGAGATTTTCATAATGCTGTTATTTGAAATTGAAAATAAAAAACCTAGAAATACCCTAAATATCTACCAAATGGGAAATGGCTGAATAAATTGTGGTAAATTATGATAATGGATGCAATTAAGACCAATAAGTATAAGGAATAGAAAGAAATCTGGAAAGATATTTATGAAATAATGCATGCAAAAAAAGGAAAAGGAAAAAGCAGAAGCAGAAATTAGAGACTGTGTAAGAGGAATAGTGAATTAAAATGAATGGGTAAACAAAATCCCAGTGAGAATTTGGAGGGAGTGACTGAAAACTGATGATAGCCCTGTATGCTTTTGAATTAATCTAAATAGAAATAAGTTAATCAACAAGTTTAGTTGGTTTATATTTATATTTAGTGGGTTATATTGATGTTCAGTTTTTAATAAAACATTTAGTTATTTTTTAAAAAGTAAAGAAAAGGGAACTAGATCCTGAACTAGATTTTTTTTTTTGGCTAAATGGTAATTCATAAGTTCCTGACATTTTGTTGTTGTCATTGTTATTATTGAGTTTCCAGCAAAGATTATATTTCTGGTATATTCTCATGGATCCTGTGAGGTTCGTGGCTTCTCAACTCCTTTAAAGATAATCAGATTAAGTACAAAAGACAAGCTGGAATAAGAAGAGCAGCTCACATTTCCATACTGTTTTCCAAGCATAAAAGTACTTCCTATATGTGTTGTTTGACCCTCGCAGCAACTCTCACAGGTGGGGAGTGCATGTTTTATTTTCTCCATCTTACAGATTTGGAAACTGAGGCTCAGAAACGGGAAATGCCTTGCCCCAGGATGTACAGCTAGAAGGTGGAAGTTCGGGGATACAAACCACAGCCTCCAGACATCTGAGGGCGCTGTTCTTTGTCCTCTGTTGGGGCTGCCTCTAGAGCTCTGTCTAATGACCAGGAAGGGAAGCACAGTTAGTCAGCCCACACATTGTGTTTCTGTTAAGCCTATTTCTGTGACTAATTGCACTGATGTATATATGTGTGTGTTCGCATACATATATCACCGTAGTCCTCAGGGTTCTTCTGCAAGACACGTGGTACTGCCAGTTGTGTGCACCAGGTCTATGGTGCCTGCAAATTGAAAATCAATAAAGCTTGAGCATCCAATTTTTATGACTTTGGACTCATGTTAAGACTGTATTATTTCTCCCAGGTATTAAAGCAGTGACTGCTGCACAATGGTGAAGTAAGAGATTTGTCCCCCTCAGAGGGAGAGCCTTTCTCGAACCTCATCACTGGCCGAGTCGCAGTGGTCTTTATTTTTCTCATCACCCTGTCAAGAAGGTCAGGATTCTAGTCCAATTTTGAGGCATAATAGCTAGGATATACAGGCTGTAAATTATACAACCTCACAGCCTCAGTTTTCTCATTTGTAAAGTGGGTATAATAATAGCCCTTACCTCCTAGTGCTCTAACGAATGCCACTGTATGCTTGAAGACATTATGTGAATGTGAGGTATTATTATTATTATTATTATTGTTGTTGTTGTTGTTGTTGTTGTTGTTGTTGTTGTTGTTGTTGTTTCTGTTATGTTACACAATGCTGGGACATGGAGTAGGATAAAACAGTATGTGAGCTAACAGCAAAGTCTTTAGGAGGAGCTATCATACACTGTGTGGTCCACAGCATGATACAACTTAAAGAACCTTTGCTTTTCCTGCTTAGCTTGAAGTCATAGGACCTGACTTGATATTCTGATTCTATCACTCACTATGTTCTGACTTGGTGCATCATGACTCCTGAGTTTCTTGGCCCTTAGTTTATCCCTCTGGAAAATGAGGATTGGCCTCTCAGGCCACTTCCAGCCATAGATCTATGTGTAACTTAAGCTTAACACTATTGTCTTTGTATCTCCAGCACCTGAAGTGGAACAAACATTAAATGCTTATTGATGCATTGATTGATTCTCAAGAGTGTGCCCTAGGGGCAAACACCTTCCTCTCTGGGCTTCAATTTCCACGTTTATGAAATAAGGGGATTGGACACATCACTCATGCTAGGTTTTCTCCATAAGTAAGGAGTAAAATACTTGGACTTTGCCCTAGTGAAATTGACTACCATGGGGTTGCAGAAAGAGCCCAGAAACAGTTTGTTTGTCCTTCATTCTCCAAGAGGACCAGTGACATCGGGAAGGTGATCTCTTGATTGCTGAACAAATATTATTGTTCAAATTTTGGATTTAACTGAGCACTTAAACACAGTGTCTGTCTGTAAACATTGACTAAAGAAGTAAGGAAAGAAATAAGGAAGGGAAGAGGAAAAAAAGAAAGAAAGACAGAAAGAAATGCACAAATATATTTAGTAGTTACTTACTAAGTGTTAGTTGACCACTCTGGTACTGGATAGAAACTTCTCAGGAGAATGAGAACCCTAAGTAGAATCCTGTTCAGGAGGCAGACAATAATAAAGGTCTGCAAGAGAGCACACATCATGAATATGGTACAGTGAGAAGGTATAGATGCAAAGTATCTTGTGGGGCACTGAATATTGTGTACATCACCTGCCGATTCTTCATCAGCCATGGCTTGGAATGCCCTGGAAGAGCTGAATTAATGGGAGGCACTTTTTGTACCCCACAACAGTGTAACACAACAAAAGATGGAGAGGTCTCCTTGGACCAAAGCATACTGCCTTGCAATGTAGCCTAGATCCTTTGGGGGTCTAAATAGGCAAGTAGCTGATAAATGAGGTGGCATTCAAAAACATATTCATTGGGTACTCCACTAACGCTTAAATGAACTTTCTCACCTCCATCTCATAGAGTACCATTCTTCCTTTAAGGTGTGTATCTGGCCCTACCTTCTGCATGGAACCTTTCCAGATCCCCCCAAATGCCACTGCTCTCTCTCCCAAACTACCTTTTTTTGGCAGTGAAATGAGGGTTAAGTGACTTGCCCAGAGTCACACAGCTAGTAAGTGTCAAGTGTCTGAGGCTGGATTTGAACTCAAGTCCTCCTGAATCTAGGGCTGGTGCTTTATCCACTGCACCACCTAGCTGCCCCTTCCCAAAGTACTTTATACATAATGACTCTTTTTTTTTCCAGGGCAGTGAAGGTTAAGTGACTTCCCAGGGTCACACAGCTAGTAAGTGTCAAGTGTCTGAGGCTGGATTTGAACTCAGGTCCTCCTGAATCACAGGGCTGGTGTTTTATCCACTGTGCCACTTAGCTGCCCCCCATAATGACTTTTTATCTATTTGTATTTACACTTTATATTTATTGTGTTTGTACTGATGCAGTTTGTACTGCCATTCAAATGTGAGCTTCTTGCAAGGTGTTTTTGTGCAGTCATTTCCAGTGTCTTGACTCTGTGACCCCATTTGAGGTTTTCTTGGCAAAGATTCTGGAGTGTTTTGCCATTTCCTTCTCCAGCTTATTTTATACGTGAGGAAACTGAGGTAAACAGGGTGAAGTGACTTGCCCAGGGTCACACAGCTATTAAGTGTCTGAGGCAGGATTTGAACTCAGAAAGATGAGTCTTCCTGTCTGTAGGCATGGTGCTTTATTCACTGCATTGCCACCTAGGTGCCCCATCTTGCAAATAAGGATGTTTTAGTCTTTGAATTTGAACCCTTATTGCATACTTCAGTTCCTAGAACGTAGTAGATGCTTCTGAAATGCTTATTGACTGACTAAAGGGCCAGGGAATTAACCAAGGATACCCCTTTCTTTGGCATACCCAGTAAAGAAGCAAAATTGTTCTCACAAAGCCCCATCACCAGCAAATCCTTTTGCCTCCGTCCCAGCTGTTGTTTCAGACTTACATCCAGTGAGGTGATTTTTTTTAATGACCAAAGATTAATAGTGAAAAATGTAATTGTTTATTACAAATATTTTGTCATTTTTCTCTCCCCGGGGAGCAGTGGGAGAAATGCCATAAATGCTTAACACTTGGAGAGAAATCGCTTAAGTATCCATCTTGCTCTTCCAATTGCTTGTCGTTACCCAGAGGATCTGGTTACAGAAGATTAGATATAAATACCTGAGCCATACATTTGACATTCTCAAGCAGCCTATTAGGGATGAACTGTGAAAACTGGAGATAGCTTTTGATGATAATTGGAAGATGTTTTCCTTGAATGATGTAAGGCCCTTGAGAGTGCTTGAATTACTTGTCTGTAATTTTGTTATAAGATTTAATGCTATTTATTTAAGTTAAGGTTTATTGCTCCTGAATATATTTCCCAGTGCCTCTCTGTCAAATGATACATACACCGTGTTGCCATATTCCCAGGCACACAGTTTTTTAAATAAACTTTGAATCTCATTATCCATTTAAGTCTGCTTGTTATGCTCTCTTTGAAAGGGTTATCTCCCCGAGAGCATGAGTAAGAAACAAGGAAACTCCCTTAGTGTTGTTAGGGAGAAGCATTGGGGGTGGGATCCTGGGGCTGAAGATGCATCTCATTCAGCTCTTCCAGTGTGTACCAAGCCTGGCATTTCCATTGCTGATGATGAATTTGTGCCCCACAAAATAACTTGCATCTGTACTTTTCCATCTCCCACCATCCTCTGTAATCTCCCACCTCCTCTGTAGTCTGGCCTGTCTATTCACTGTTGGCCCCATTATCCCCACCTCCCCCAATACTGTATTCTATCCCATTTTGGTGCTTTTGCTCATGGAATTCCTTTGCCTCTGGTGTCCTGCCCTTTCCTCTGAACTAAGTAGAATCCTGACCATTGTTTGAGGCTTACCTCTAGTGCCTCTTCCTGCCTGAAGCCTTCCCTGAGTATTCTAGGCACGGTAATCACTCCCTGTTGTTAAGGGCTAAAGTTCTAGCTACACTGTCTAAAATATCTAATGAGTGGTCGCCAATAAATTATAAGCTTTAGCAAGAGTTAGACTTTTAAGCATTTATTAAGGAGAATAAGAATTTGGTAAAGAGAGAGGGAAAGGCCTAGATTCCTATCTATTAAAGGGAGAGCGCATTTCTAGCTCTGCTCTCCACCAGAGTCCAGAGGAAAGAGCCTGAGAGCGAGCGCCAGTCTCTTCCTTCCTCCTCCCACTAGCCCGCGTCACTTCCTGACGCCAAAGAAAAGACTCCTGGTCTTGCCCTCAAAGACCTTCGCTTCATGGGCGGAACTCTTCTACAGTAAGTCTCCAGCAGGTGGTGTCATTCCAATCGTTACACTGTAAAACCTGAATTATTTTTTTGGTTTGTTTTGCCTGTATTGCATTATGGTACCTGCACCCATACAGGAATCCCATGGTTATCCATAGTTCCTGCTTCTTGTTACTTTAGTTCTTCAACAGAGTCTCTTACCCCATACCTCTTAATTCCACAAATAACACCCATAATGCCACTGCCCTAAAATCATGGACTTTACTAGATCATAGGAACAAGTGTTTGGAATTGGAAGAGGCCATCTAGTTTGCTCCTCTGTCAGGAGGAAGGGACCATGCTTCAATCCTCTGAAATTATGGTCCTCAGTCCTCTAAAGTTTCCCAGAATTAACATAAACACTCAATTGGGTGGAGTAATCTATCTAACCCTGCAGGAAAACAGGAGGGGCAGGCAATAAGGGTGGGGCAAAAGAAGGGAGGGTAAATTGGGGGAGGGGGCAGTCAGAAGCAAATCCCTTTTGAGGAGGGATAGGGTGAAAGAACATAGATAATAGATTAAATATCATGGGGAAGGGAATAGGATGGAGGGAAACAGTTAACAATAGTAATTGTGAAAAATAGAAAAGGAAAAAAATTACAAAGAATATTTATAGCAACTCTTTGTGGTGGCTAAGAATTAGAAATCAAAGGAATGTCCATCAATTGAGGAGTGACAGAAGAAGCTGTGGTATATGATCGTAATGGAATATTATTGTGCTATAAGAATGACAAGCAGGATGATTTCAGAAAAAACTGGAAAGACTCATGAACTGATATATAGTGAAGTAAGCAGAACCAGGAGAACATTGTGCACAGTGACAGCATTATTGTTAGATTAGCAGTTGTGAATGAATTAACTACTCTCAGCAATACAATGATCCTAGAGAATCCCAAGGGACTAATGATGGAGCATACTATTCACCTCTAGAGAAAGAACTGATGTTGATTGAGCACAGATTGAAGGATACTGTTTTTTGCTTTCTGTTTTTTTACTTCAGTGTTTTTGTATAAAATGACTAATATGGTAATCTTTAAAAAAGTTTCCCAAAGAGATTCTCTTATCTCTTCTAACTGGCTTATCCTGATGTTTTATAACCTGCACAGTTAGATGATTCTTCATTAATAGCTCAGTTACAATCTGCTTCCTCATGTTCTAGTCTCACTGGAGATAGATACCAACTTCAAAGCAGATATAGAGTTCCCATAGTCCTTTCTTTCCTTATGACATAGGATTCCAGCGCAAGATTTTGTCCAAGTCAGGGTCAGCTTTGCTTTGATCTCTGCCCCCATTTGTCTCTCGATGGACAAGACACAGATAAACTACTTGTTTGTTGACTGGAAGGGGAATGACAGAAAAAAATAAATCTGAACTTGGTCTTTCTTCCCACTTTTGTACTTTGGTTTAATAGTTTATGGTTTGGGAGAGCTGAGAAATGCATCTTAGCTGGTAAAATAGTTTGTGAAACACTAGATCAGACCGGAATGGGAAAAAGTTCTGAGATGCTGTTTTTCACAAATAACTGCTGTTAACCTTCAAATTCCATCAAATGAGACCATTTTTTGGTCTTTGAACTCTGACATAGATTTGGTGGGCTGTTATTGGGAGTGAGAAAAGACATTTTCTGGAGGGTAGATGTTTGTAGGTGTTCATCTACCTTAAATCCTTCTTTTAACACTAAAATATGGTGATGGTTGTTTTTTTAAATTCTGTCCAGCTCTCAAAGAGCATTCTGACTTCTAGGTATTTTTATTGTATGCTTTTATTTTCTTAGCTAGGGTAACTTAAAAAGTTCAACAGCCAATATCTGCATCATAAAAGATTTCTCAAAGAGCAGCTTTGAAACAAATGGCCAAGAACATTAGGACATGTTCTGCTTTTCTTGGTTAAGTATCCAATTCATAAAGGTTACTAATGTTATATACCTTAATGTACAAATTCCCCATCTTATACAAAAAAAGAAGCAACACTAATAATCCTCAGTCTTCTGAGAAGTAAGTTTATTATTTTAATTTAGTAGCTAACACCTTACCAAAGTGCTTTCACTTGCATTATCTCGAATGATCCTTATAACAACCTCTCAAAATTCACAACAACATTTTGATATCCTTCGAGGATATATTATCCCCATTTTATAGATAAAATTACAGTTAGAGGAGGGGGGGCATGTTTAAGTTCACATCGTTTTTAAGAGTCAGACCTAAGTTGATTTAACAGGTCTCCCAGGAATCCACCAACTTTCAAACAGGATATTGTGCAATTTCCTGGCTTGAGCCTCTTTCTTTTAAGTGTTAATAAAATGCTCTTTGAGGCAGATAGGTGGTTCAACGGGTAGAGTGCTGGGCTTGAAGTCAGGAAGACCCAAATTGAAAACTAGTCCCAGACAGACAATTAACCAGATGTGTGACCCTGGGCAAATCATTTAACTTCTGTTTGCCTTAATCCACTGGAAAAGGAAATGGTAAACCAGTATCTTTGCCAAACAACAGCAAAGAAACAAAAAACCAAAACAAAGCCATAGGTGGTCATGAAGAATTGGACATGACTGCGTTACTGAACAGCAACAACACAGTGTTCTTCCACTGAATCGAAACCCTTCTTCATAGTTGATTGTCAATGGAAGCCACTAAGAAATATTTTAAAACCGTCCCATTATAAATACAAAGAAAGGTAAAGCAAAGATGCTCCCTGTCTTCTTTATAATTTAACATAATTATGGAAATATTAACTCACCTGTTGCAGCTGGGTGGTGTGGTGGGTAGAGCTTGGCCTGGAGTCAAGAAGTACTCCACTTTCTGAGTTTAAATCTGTCCTCAGACACTTAATAGCTGTGTGACCCTGGGAAAGTCCCTTAACTTTTTTTTGCTTCAGTTACCTCATCTGTAAAATGATTTGGAGAAGGAAATGGCAGATCATTCCAGTATTTTTGCCAAGAAAGTCCTGAATCGGGTCACAAAGAGTCAGATACAAGTGAATAAAAGTTTAACCTTCCCGAATTGCAAGAAAAATAAGTTAAAAATATAATCATCAAGAAGATACACATTTCTCACTATATACAGATGATGCTGGTGTGGTTATAAACCCATAAATAATCAGCAAAGAAACTAATTTAGTTTATTAATAATTTAGAAAGTTTATTAAGAACACCCCAACACACACACACACACACACACAATCAGCATTCCTACAGTATAAAGGTACACAAACCTGAAATAAACAAGAGAAATTCTAGTCAAAACAATTGCAAATTACAGAAATTATATTGCAGTTAACCTCCCCAAATACTCTCAAGATTTTCATAAATACAATTATCAAACCCTCTTTTATAGGCAGTTAGGTGGCACTGCAGCAGATAGAGTGTTGCGTCTGTAGTCAGGAACACCTTGAGTTCGGATCCAACCTCAGACACTTAATCGCTGTGTAACCCTGGGTGACTCATGTATGTGTTGTCTACTTTACTTTCCTCAACTGCAAAATGGGAAAAATAATAGCCCCTAGTTCCCAAGGGAAATAATATTTGAAAAGTGCTTATAACTCACCAAATGTTTATTCCTTTCCCTCTTTACAGAAACAAAAGAAAATCTACATGATCAGAGTAGTAATCGCTACTCATTGTTAGACTATGTCAATATAATCAAAACGATGATACTGTTTTGGTTAATTTCTTGATTTAATAAATACTTAATAGTATCAAGAGGTTGCTTTGTACTTTAGGCAACATGAGAATGAAATTTATGTGGCAGAGTAAAAGGTCTAGATCCACCAGAGAAGGGTTGGGGTTTTTTGTTTTTGGTTTTTGGTTTTTTTGGGCAAGGCAATGAGGGAAAGAAATTTTTAAAAAGTAGGAATTAAGGGAGAATAACATCATTAAACTTCAGCCTGTCTTATAAAGTTAGAGACTTACCATTCCATGCCACCAATGCTTGGCTTGGTCATGGAATCTGAGCAAAACAGGGTGGAGACATCCGTGTCAGTGTTCTTACAATTATTCAAGTAACTTCTGTAGCTGGTACACCAGTAGTAGACATTACTTTTAAGTTTTAGGCCTATTGTAGGGCCCTTCTATTGGAATCTATATTCCTATGTAACTTATACAAAGCATAGATTAATACATAGGTTATTCTCATACCTATTATTAGATTAATGACTCAATGCGTGTTACTAGATGATTATATTGAAATAATTGCCAATAATCATTGCCTCTTATAGATTCATAATGGACTGACTAATACTAATTAGAATTTGGGTAGGAATCCACAATGAATCATCTTTCTCACTCCATATCTGTATGCTGCCTGAACATACATGTTTACATTATTAAACAATTAAAGGAGAACAGGATTCCTACTTCATAGCAACAACTAGGGGAAAATTCCCTTTTTTTTTTTTTTTTTTTTTTGGCAGGGCAATGAGGGTTAAGTGACTTGCCCAGGAACACACAGCTAGTAAGTGTCAGGCCAGATTTGAACTCAGGTCCTCCTGAATTCTGGGACAGTGCTTTATCTACTGCAGTGCCACCTAGCTGCCCCCTGGGACAAATTCTTTTTAAAAATATGAATGTTTAAATTTTCACATACAATTTTTTAAACTTAGAAACTCTGTGACAGTGAAAATCTAAGAAAGCGCTAGAGTCCCCAGCTGAAATTTATTATCTGAAGTTCCAGATAATAGCTGAGTTTCATTGTTCCTCATATGCTGTAAAATATTTGTAAAGCCCGCTGTCACATGTATTACTGTAGTTAAGGTTTTGTGAGAACAAATTCTTAGCCAAGGAAGGGATAGTAGTGATCATAGAAGACAAGAGAAATACTTTTGATTAAATAATACTAAAACCCCTTTTTTTACTAGCTAAAGAAGGGAAGTTGGGAATAGCCAACTGGTGAAAGGCTGTTTTTCAAGTTATATAGGGAACCGATAATAATACATAAAACCTAGAATCATCCCTCATCAAATAAGTGGTCAAAGAATATTTACAGAGTTTTCCAAAGAATAATTGAGAACTATTATTAAGTACGTGAAAACAAATGCCAATTTACTAGTAATATGAAAACATCAATTATAGTAACGATGAGGTTTCACATTATACTCTGTAAACTCTCAAAAATGATTTTAAAAAATGGACGGGCCATAGATTGCCCTTATGTGACCCAGGAACAAAGTCAGTACAGCCAGAGGCTACCAGGAAGCTGCTTCAGGGAGGTACCACTTGAGCCTGGCTCTGAGTCCAACCAGTCCTGATTTTGTCACCTTTTAGGGAAAATCTAACCTACCCCCTGTTGAGGGTTTCGGGTTAAGGGGTAGGACCCTGAGACATATTGGTCCTATCCTAGGAGGTTTGGGGAATACAGGAACACTAATGTATAGGAAGTCAATCTGTGAATTGCTCTGCCTGATCTGGTGAAAAGGATGGAATTATACAAGAAAAGTTACTAAACATTTCATATTAGTAATGGTTCACTGGTGAGGCATGAACCCAAGGACATCAAAGACAGAATGAAAGTTTCAATACATACAAAAGTATTTCTAGCAATACTTCTTGTAGTGGCAGAGAATGAGGGGAAAACAGAAACTCATCAATTAGGGAATGGCTCAGTGTTCTGTGCTAAAGAATACAATGCAGGATACCTAGGTGACACAGTGGATGAAACACTGGCCCTAGATTCGGGAGGACCTGAGTTCAAATTTGGCCTCAGACACTTGACATGTACTAGCTGTGTGACCTTGGGCAAGTCACTTAACCCTCATTGCCCCACAAACAAACAAGAATATAATGAAATTTCACTACACACCAAGAAAGGACACATGACGATTCTAGAGAAGCATGAGAAATTCTTATGCACTGTTTCATAGTGTCATGAAGCAGAATCAGAAGAACAATATCCCCAGTTATTACAAAAATATAAATGAAAAGATAGCTAAATGTGTATCAATTTTAAAAACACACAATAATAGCTAGATAACAGACAAGGAAACCTCCCTCCCTCCTTTCAGTACAGAGGTGGGGGAGCTACCAAGCCAGAACATGGTATACATTGTCAGAAACAATTGTCTTATATATTATTTTTCCCTTGGTTTTTTCCTTTTGTTATGAAGAAGACTTCATTTTTGAGATGGGATGCATTAAAAAAGTCATCTCTAAGATATTTTTAAATCCCCTAAGTAATTTTAAAAATAAGAAATCAACAATTAAACAAAATGAAGTTGAAAGAAATCTGAAATTAAAATTCCAATGGTATACTTTCCATCTAGTCGAGCTAAAAATGAATTTTTCTAAAAAGTCCCTACATGAAAGGCAGAATTGATAAGCAACCGTTTACCATCCAGTGTTAGATTAAATACTGCTCAGCAAGTTTATTCTCCTACCAAATATATAGCTTTTCTTTAATATGAAGGCTGATGTAATTTAATATAATACCCAGAGCCTTTTATTCCATTATGGATTTGCTTCTGAATTATGAATTGTTTAAAGGGGAGAAAGTAAGTTGTTTTAAGTGCTCTAATTTAGTACTGAACTTGGACAGCGGATTGCGGGAGAAACATTTACATAAAATGTAGTCAGCTTCAATAAACAATAAACTGATTTGTCTCATTAATACATGTCAGTTCAGTGGCATTGTTATCCCCTCGCCTGCCCCAAACTCCCCTCCCCAGGCAGATAAGTCTCTATCTATGATCAGATGAGGGGGAAACATTTTAGGCCCAATTTCCATTAGACTTCCTCTGGAGGTGAACTTGGAAAACAGGTGGGAATATTTAGCTGTGCTTAGAAGCAGAAGGCTGAACGTTTTGGGAACTGGTTAAGGACATTTGCCATTTTGTAACCAAGGTCCAGTCCTGGGTAAGTAGTAGGCTGTCTTCTGAAATGCTGAAATGCTGAGATGTTCTGATTTTCGTAACATTGTTGGTGTGCTGAGTTCCTTTGAGCCAAGAGACGAGGAAGCATTATAGTTTGATTGAAGGAACTCAGTACAAGAGAGATAAGGGACAAAGAAGTGGGGAATTCTAATTACTTTCCTTCATTGGGCCTCAGTTTCCCCCTCTGTAAAATGAGAGGATGGGACTAGATCTAAGCCTCTGTCTGATGTCCCTTCCAGCTTTAGATCTAGGAGTCTGTATGTGATCTTGGGCCAGTCCCTTCCCTTCCCTGTGGTCTCAGTTTCCTTCTCTGCAAAATGAGGAGATTGGACTATATGGCCCCTGAGGTCCCTCCTAACTCTAGATCTGGGATGTTAGGATTCTCTGGATTGGTCATAAGTTTTGAATTTACCAGGTTGAACTCCAGTGATCTTAGAAGCCTGCGACTGGAGGTGATGGTAGCTGCGCTGTCCCGTCCCTCAGCACCATGATTGGGTTTTCAGCACAGTTTCTGCGTTACCAGTGTCCCCATGGCATATCATTCCAGGCCCTTGGAGCAAACGGGAAGTGTTCCTCGTTTGCTTTTGCTTCCTCTCCCTGTCCCAGACAACCTGATTTTCTTTTGGAGATGTTGGTTTCCTAGAGGGAGATTGATGAAGTGCATTCACTTAGTGGATAGCATCGTAAGTAGCAGATGTAGGGATGCAGGAAGTAAATAAACCTTTGAGCTCTCTCTTCTACTTATGAACTCGAGGTTCCAACGAAACTGACCTTCATCTGCCATCTTTGTATCTTTTCACAATCTGCGCCCACCCCATGCCTGGAATGCTACCCCTCCTCACTTCCACCTTCCGGGATTGTTAAGGTACCTTTAAGATTCAGTTTAGGTGCCACCTACTACATCTGATCCCCCCAGATATTAGCATTCCTTGTGAGCTACCCCCATCACCTCACAAACTGCTTCTCTCTGGCCATATTATCTCCCCTAATAGAATGTAAGCTTCTTGAGGGTAGGAACTCTTTCTTTTTAAAATTTATTTTTAATTTTTAATTTTAATTTTTTACTTTTTTTAGGAACTCTTTCTTAATAGCTAACATTTATGTAGCTATTTCTATGTGTCAGGCACACATTTCTTTTATAGTTATTATCTTCTTTGATACTTACAACAGCTCTTGGAGGTAGGTACTATTATTATCCCCATTTTACAGATAAGGAAATCGAGGCAAACAGGGTGAGGTGACTTGCCCAAAGTCACAGAGCTAGCAAGTTTCTGAAGGCAAATTTGAGCCCTGGTCTTCCTGACTCTGTGCTCTACACTCTCCTCACTGCATCATGCCTCACACAGTTATTCGGTTGTTTCAGTCGGGACTGACTCTCTGTGATCCCATTTGAGGTTGTCATGGCAAAGATACTGGAATGGTTTGTCATTTCCATTTCCAGCTCATTGTACACATTAGGAAACTGAGGCAAAAAGGGTGAAGAGCCTTGCCCAGGGTCACCCATTTAGTCAGTTTCTGAGGCTCGATTTGAACTCGGGTCTTCCTGACTCCAGCCTGGTTCTCTATTCACTGCAGTGCCTCCTAGCTACCACAGTTAGCATGCCAAGCTGGCATGGTTAGCATATATATATATATATATATATATATATATATATACTTTCTTGAAACTCCAGGGCACACTAATGACATTTCATCATTTCAACAACAAAAAAAATTCAACAAATTTTGTGAGCAATAACATGACCTGGATGATTAAGACAGCATTATTATAATTGTAGTGTGTGTGTGTGTGTGTGTGTGTGTATATATATATATATATATAATACTTCTATTCACCATAAAAGAAAGAAAGCCCCTGCCCTCAAGGAGCTTACAATTAAATGTGAGAAGATAATGTAATAAAAGAAGCTGAAAGGGCCAGGGGAAGAGGTCTTTGGCATGGGAGTAGTTGTGGGAAATGAAGAGATGGCTAGCCTGGGAGCCCTCTTTAAATGGAGGCTTTGGGAGGCGTTTTGTTTTCAGCCTTCCAGCCTTTGAATCAGGACAAAGAATATTGGGGATCCTGATGAGGTGCGAGTACCAAGGCTGATTCATTCTTGAAGGATGAAGAGTTTCGCAGGTCCATGATGGAGGTCAGTGCAAAGAGTCCACCAAATGGGAAAAGAAGGAATAATATTAGTAGTTAGAATAATGAATACCTGGCATTTAGCTGGTGTTTAATGTGTGCAAAGTGCTTTCAATCCAGGTCCATTTGAGCTTGCCAATAACTCTGTCGGGGAGGCACCACAGGTATATCACCCTTTTGTACAGGTAAGGAAGTCAAGCGTGGTGAAATCTACTTATCAGTATCATTTCCCCTTCCTGGACCTCAGTATCTTCTGTACAATGAAGATGTTGGACTAGAGGATCTCTAAAGTCCTTTTCAACTCTAGTTGTAGGATCCTGTGTATAACCCTGCATAAGTCCCATTACTCCTCTGGGACCTACTTTCCTCTCTTGTAAAATGAGAGAGTTGGACTAGTTGACCTCTGATATCCTTCTCATCTATAGAATCCTATGTGTGTGACCTTGGACAGATCACTTCCCCTCTTGTGGGCCTTAGTTTCCTCCTCTGTAAAAACCCTTGTATCCTATGATCAAGGCTTTCCTCAGAGCACTCAGTACTCCAATGTATTTGTGATCTCATAGAGGGGTGTTCCCTTCAGTGATTCATTCATGCCCTCCCATTCTGTACAATTCTTGTCCATATCCTTCCATAAGTTCCCACCTACAGGTCTACTCAGTGTTCTGAGGGGCTTCCACCATTTTTTGACACCCCCAGGGTACTAGTGGAACACTCATGTTGGCCACCAGTTAGCTCTCTCTCTGGCCACATGATCATCTCATATTCTTTGTCTCTCATATGTCCCTTTGTTGGCATCTTCATCTTACCATTAGTTTCACAGCTCTTGTAAGAACCTTGATATGTGTGACAGCTTCCAACTGTCTGGTTGATTCGGAGAGGAGAATGTGAATATATATTGAGCAGTTCAGGAAAATGAATCCCCCTTTTCTTCCCTCCCTCAGCTCCTGAAGTCCAAACCCCAACCTGTAACTGAAAGGTTAAGACTGCTGTGGGTATTATTTTTGATTTCTCCATGGAAACAAGGAGGCCAGGTCTACCAGAGCTAAGCTAAATGCTATTTCCTTGTTGAGGTATTTTTATGTGCTATAACCTTATTTCGTTAATTGCTGAATGGTTTATAAATGTTTCATTTTCTTCTAATTCTGAACCTTTGTCCAATTACAGAAATCATCTAATAATAATGATAATATCAATGATGATAATAGCTGGTATTTTATACCATTTTAAGTTTTGCAAAGTGCTTTACACAATATTTCCTTTCATTCTCACAACAACCCGAAGAAGTAGGTAATATCAATATCATTTTACAGATGAAGAAACTGAGACAGAAAAAGGTTAGAGGACCCACCAAGTGTCATACAAGTAGTAAATGTCTGAGGCAATATTTGAACTCAGATCTTCCTATTCACAGCTCTCTCTACTTCCCCACATAGCTGCTATCTGGTCTAGACCTCTCATTTTACAGACGAATAAACTGAATTTGAGAGAGACTAATTGATTTATCTAATATCATAGAAATAGTAATTGGTGGAGTTGAGGACAATTAAGGCAAAAATTCTTTTCTTATAACTGGAATCTGTCTAAAAGTACAGCCTCTCATTATCATTGCAAGTTAAAATAAGATGAGATCAGTTCACAAACACATGCAGAACTTGCTGCTTCTACCATCTATTTGTTTATAAAGGCATGTCAAATCATGTGATTGGGAAAATTACAGGATAGTTTTTTGCAAACCTTTGCAACCCACAAATGTCAGAAAAGGGAAGAGTTCACTAGACATAGAATAATTAAATATGAATCCACAAGAGAAGGGAATAAACACCACACAAGGTAAAAGAAATCAGAGAACTTAAATTCTTTAAAAAAATTTTAATTAGAAAAATTAATGAGCATATCCCCATCACCATCTCTGTCCCTCGCCATTGAAAAACAATAACGCAAACTCTTATAATATATATGCATAGTCAAGCAAACAGATTTCTTCATTGGCCGTGTATAAGAACATGTCTCATTCTACATCAGGACTCCTTAGCCTCTTGGTCAGGAGGTAGATCATCAACAGACCTCTTAAATCATGGGTGGTCATTGCACTGACTAGAATTTTTAAGTCTTTCCAATATTTTATAAATTGTTTTACTGGTTTGATTTGCTCTGCATCAATTGATGGAAGTCTTCCCAAATTTATCTGAAGCTGTCCCTTTTGTCATTTATTAGGACAAAATACAATTCCATTACATTCCTATGCTATATTTGTTCAGTCAGTGTCCAATTGAGGAGCATCCTCTTAGTTTCCAGGTCTTTGATTGATACCATGAAAGGGTTACTATAAATGATTTCAGTACACATGGGTCGTTTTCCCTTTCTTTGATCACTTTGGGATACAGGCTTAGTAGTGACGCAGCATCAAAAAGTATGCACAGGGGGGCAGCTAGGTGGCGCAGTGGATAGAGCACCGGCCCTGGAGTCAGGAGTACCTGAGTTCAAATCCGGCCTCAGACACTTAACACTTAACTAGCTGTGTGACCCGGGGCAAGACACTTAACCCCAATTGCCTCACTAAAAAAAAAAGTATGCACAGATACTAATTTTTGGGACATATTTTCTCATTGATTTCTGTAATGGCTGGACCAATTCATAGCCCTACTTGCATTCATCATTAATGTGGCTACTTTCCTGAAGCCCCTTCAACATTTATTTTGTTCCTTTATCAATATGATGATTGTAAAGTGTAACCCTTGAGTTGCTTTAATTTGGATTTCTCTGATTGTTAGTGATCTGTAGCATTTGTAATATGCTTGCTAATACCTGAGATTTCTTGCTTTGGACACTGCCTGTTTATATCCTTTTAGCATTTATCAATTTGGAAATGGCTCCTACTCTTATATATCTTTGAAATGAGACCTTTTTCAGTGAAACTCTTTTCAAAGTTTTTCCCAGTTAACTATTTCTCTTCTAACTTATTATGCATTGTTTTTGCAAAACTTTAAAAATTTTATGTAATCAAAATTGACTACATTATCTTCTGTGATCCTCTCTCTCTAGCTCTTGTTTGGTCATTAAATACCGCTATCCATAGATTGGAAAGATAATTTCTTTCTTGCTCCCCTTATTTATTTAAGATGTGAGCTTTTATATTTAATTCATGTATGCATTTGGAGTCTATCTTGGTATGTAGTGTCAGGTATTAGGCTAAACTCATTTTGCCACACTACCATTCAGTTTTCCCAGAAGTTTTGTCCTTTAGATGTAAGTAGCCTTTGGGTTTATAAAACACTAGCCTCCTGCGTTCATTTGCTTCTGCAGGTTGTACATGGAATGTATTCCATTGATCTCTTTAGTTTTTATTCAATACCAATTCACTTTCATACCTACTGCTTTCTAAAATAATGAGAACTGAGCTTAAATTCCTAGCTCTCACTGAGCATCTCTGCCCTCGCCAACTCACTTTATACACCATGTGAGGAAACAACAGTAGCATCCTTACAGGCTTTTACCTCCGGGTCCAGCTATGAGGATAACTGACCAGTTCTTCAAAAGTACTTTTTCAGCCTGAAATGCCCCTTACCCCAGGAGAGGCAGCAGATACTCTGTCTGCCCAGCTATGTCTAGAAGGAAAGAGAGGACAACTAAAGGAGAAAAGTTAAAACATAAGGAAAGGCAGCACTGGGACAGAGCTGTCTAGAGGAGGCAGTTTCTGTGCATGAGGGAAAGGGGACTAGAAATTCATCTGGGGCCACCCTTCTTCCCATACAGCTTCTCTAGGTGGATATTTGCTTGAGGCATCCCCAGGACCCATTGATGTGAAGAGGCTGAGGATGCTCTAGGGTGCATCTGTCCAGCAGTGGAATGGGAAGGACTCCCAACAATGAGGTGTGAAATTGGAGATAAAGTGACTAGAAATACAAACAAAATGTTGAAAGCCTGAAAGCCCAGTGAAGAAGACCTCAGCATCAAATCTCAGTCTTGATTTCAATATCAGCAGGCAGGTCCATAAGAACTAAAGGAAAATCAGTAAAAACTCAAAGAGAAGCAAGAACACAATTAGCAATTGTTATACGAAGAAGCAAAATGAGCCAATTTTTTTTCAGTGAATAATAGAACCCTGCAGACAAGACAGATAGCACAGTCAACGAAAAGTAAACTCACAAATGGTTTGGGAAGTGAAAAAATAAATAAAATAATAGGAATTAAATAGTACGAACTCGTGGCTCTTAATGAAAAACGAACAACAAAACAACAGAATAGGGATTCAGAAGGTAAGATAGACACACTACAAAAATTAGAGCCTCTGAAATAGGAAATGACAAATTTTGAATACAAAATTAAGAAGTAGAATAATATTTGGCAAAGGAGAAGCAAAAGGTAGCAACATGAATGAATCCTATATAAGCCAAACTGACTGACCTTGAAGACAGAATAGGCAGAGATAACTTAAGTATATAGGTCTCCCGGAGGGGAAAAACAACAACAAAAAAAAGACCAAAAAATTGAATGCCAGGGGGAAGCTAGGTGTCTCAGTGGATAGAACACCGGCCCCTGGAGTCAGGAGTACCTGAATTCAAATGTGGCCTCAGACACTTAACACTTACTAGCTGTGTGACCCTGGGCAAATCACTTAACCCCAATTGCCTCACTAAAAAAAAAAAATTGAATGCCATACTATTGAATATCATAGTAGAGTAAATGATGTGAGAAAAAATTTCTAAAACTTTTGAATAAACCCCAAAATATACTCACCAATCCAATCCACAGATTATTTCCAGGAACAAAAAATAAGAACCCTTTCTTGAAACTCCAAGGCACACTAATGACATTTCATCATTTCAACAACAACAAAAAATTCAACAAATTTTGTGAGCAGTAACATGACCTGGATCATTAAGACAGCATTATTATAATTGCAGTGTATTATACTCAATTTCATTTTTCTCATTATCTCTGCAAGGTCTGCTTACAGTTGGGAGGAAAACCAGTATAGAGGGCCTTGGATTCCCCAGGTGGTGCCTGTGCTGGATATTAATTCCATTGCTTTCCAATCCAGTACCTTTTCCCACATGGCTACGATGCCTAACACCTACCTTAAGGCATATTATGATTTCAAGATTGGGTTTTTCCTGGGTAAAACCCCTTGTGTATCAATGGGCTGAGAGGGATGTGTCCCAGTGCTGTTTCTGGGTCCCAATGTTTAACTCATACCCAAAAGCCTCCACTGATTTGGGATTCTATTTGGATTTTCCATTCTGTGCCTAGATTTAAATTTAGTGTGCTTCCATACCTTTGCCTAGGTCAGTCCTGTTAACAGAGGTTGCAGTGTCTGAAAAATCATTGCTCAGATATATCAAATTAATAATGATTCCAGGAAGCCTGGGAGCTTCTGGGCAGTGTATGCGAATTAAAGAGGAAAGCAATATTTCATCATAAAGGATAACACCAAGCATCACAAACTAACACATTTTGAAGAGGAGGCAATGAGGTGTCACCAAGAAATGGCTAATCCTTGCCCTCTTTCATCCAACTGCTCCATTTTCTCTATTACTCCAGGGAGCTAGTGTTGATTGGGCCAAGTGGAAATTTGGCTCTTCCCTCAGAGCTCTTGTGGAAGATTTTGACGGTGGTTGGACTCTTCTTGTCGCAGCTTTCATACCCATGCTGTCAGAGGATTTTATATGAGCCAAAGAGGAGTTAGGACCAAGCTGAAGATGTTCTTTTTTCTTCTTCTGTTTTTTCTGCTTTTCCAAGCTTGTCTGATTGAATCGAAACTCCTGCTTCTCTGGTCCACTCTGAGTTTAGTTTATTTCGGGTGTGCAATTTCTTGGTCAGTAAGGAAGACTCCATTTGGTCATTTGGGAATTGTATTTATATTTAGAGTTTTATTTTCCCAAATTACATGTAAAGTACAAATTTTGGCATCAATTAAAAAAAAAAAACCTTTGTGTTCCAAATTCTCTTCCTCCCTCCCCCCGCTAAGAACTCAAGCACTTCAATATAAGCTATACATGAGCAGTCATGTAAAACATTTCCACGTTAGCCAGGTTGTGAAAGAAAACAAAGTAAAAAAAAAACTTCAGATAGATAAACTAACAAAAAAATTATGCTTCAATCTGTATTCAGATGATATCAGTTCTCTCTCTGTAGATGGATTGCATTTTTCACAAGACCTTCAGAGTTGTCTTGGAACATTGCTGAAAATAACCAATTAATTCACAGCAGATCATATCACAATATTGCTGTTATTTTGTATATAGTATATTTTACTTTGCATCAGCTCATGCAGGTGGGAAGGATTTTTGTTCTGTTTTCCCAAATACTCCCCAAATTGGAAGGCTATATAAAATATCTACCATGGAAATTGAATCACCTGGTTTTAGCTGTGTAGCTCTGGCTAAACTATAGAAAGTGAGCCTAAGCTTTTTAGACCTAATTTCCAAGATCCTGACCCTTGGTCCTAAGCTTAGCTTTCACATAGAATCTTTGGAATACTCTTTTCTCTCTGCTGATGAATGTGGTATAGCAAAAAGAATGCTCAGAGTCCTGGGGCCTGTGTTCAGATCTCTGTGCTGCCCTGCTGTTTTACTATCTGGGTAACCTCGGGCAAGTCACTTAAATCCCCCTGGGCTTCAGTTTCCTTGTCTCTACAGTGAGTAAATGACTACTGAGGTATCTTTCACCCCTCTCTCTATGATCTTTTGAACTCTGGTTCAAAGTAGATCTCCAGGCAAACATCTCCCTGATCAAATCCCAAATCACACCAGTTCCTTTTCTTGGCAGCCTCTCAGTTATTGATTTATTCTCTATATTTTATTTGCTAATCTGTTCCCTTATGAATGTTTTCAAGCTTAATTTTTTTGTGCACACATTCCAGTTCCCTACTTAGAGTGTCACTTTGTAGAAGACATGTGCCATGTTATATCTTTTTTTAAATTCTTTTTTGTTTTTTGTTTGTTTGTTTTTTAATTTTTTTTTAGTGAGGCAATTGGGGTTAGGTGACTTGCCCAGGGTCACACAGCTAGTAAGTGTTAAGTGTCTGAGGCCGGATTTGAACTCAAGTACTCCTGACTCCAAGGCCGGTGCTCTATCCACTGTGCCACCTAGCTGCCCCTTTTGTTTGTTTTTTTTGTTTTGTTTTGTTTATTTTTGCGGGGCAGTGAGGGTTAAGTGACTTGCCCAGGGTCACACAGCTAGTAAGTGTCAAGTGTCTGAGGCCAGATTTGAACTCAGGTCCTTCTGAATCCAGGTCTGGTGCTCTATCCACTGCACCACCTCACTGCCCCCATGTTATATCTTTTGCATAGAGCCTAGCACTACTGGTTCTCCCAGTAAAAGTTTAATGATTGTCTGCTAAAGTTGGAAAGTCCCTGCTCCCTACCATAGTTTTCCATTAAAAAGGCAATGAAACCATATTTGAAAGTTTATTGGTTCATATAACTAAGTCTTGAATCATACATAGTTTCCTGGTCATTTGATTCTCATAGCTACCCTTTGAGGTAAGTGCTGTTATTATTCCCATTTTTACAGACAGAAGATAAGTGACTTGTCCAGGGTCACACAGCTGGTATGTGTCCAAGGTTAGATTTGAACTTCTGTCATTCTTGCCTCTAGGCTGCCCAGCTTTCTATTAATTTCATCATGTAGAAGAAGGGAGCTGAATCCAATTGAAACATTGATGTTTCTTTGAATAACCTTCCCATGTAATTGTCAAGTAAATTTTTTTTTATAATAGTTATATGATCTATAGAGTCTTAATTCATTCCAGTTCTGAGACTGAACCACCAGAAAAACCTGAGTCCAGACTGGCCCAGAACACATAACTTTTAAGGTCTTTGACATCCTAAATCTGGGACTTCCGTGTATGTGATATTGGTTTTAGCTCGTTTGGTTTCTATCTCCATAACCTACAAATCACCTCACTGTTCTTTGGGAATTTAGAACTGGGGAACAGACTAAATGCTGTGAGCAGGGAAATAAAATTTATCAAGTTGGTGAATTATCCTCTGTCTACACTTCAAACAAATGCTTGGATTTTCAGGTTAGTCACTTTAAAGCCAAAGACTTTGAAGATCATTCCACTGGGGTGCCCTCATCAGCCAATGAGAAAAGTGGAGGAAGAATTCATCTAGCTGGTAAAGAAAAATGATTAGGGACTTGAAACCCATAAAAAGAAAATGCTGGAGGAATCACAGTCTTTAGAACTCTAAATTGTTGGAGATTTTTAAGGATTAGGTAAACTTTGAAGTATTGACATGAGATACTGTGGATAATGGCACAGAATGCAGTTCAGCTTGACTAGAGGGGAGAGTGTGTGAAGGGGATGGACATGAAAGGAGAAAAGTATGTGGGAGCCACACTGTGTAGAGAACTTTACAGACGAGACTGAGACATTTGTATGGAAATAGAGATAGATGGAGTGGATTGACCTCAAGGGAGAAGAATTTGAGTGTGATGGTGTCAGATGAGTATGGTCTAGAAGTGGTAATGGAGAAGCAACAAATGAATGGTTTAATTGTTCACTCTGCACTCTGTGTTAGGGCTAGACATTTAAATACAAAGCTGAGGTAATTCCTGCCTTCAAGAAAGTGTGTATCCTAATATTGGAGACGATGCATACAGGGCATTGATGTTTGGAGAAGGCATTACTTTGGTTTGGGAATTCACTGGTACTTGTGAATGGACCTGAATAGTGGAGTTAGCTAGATGGTACATTTCATGGAGCACTAGATCTGGAATCAGGAAGACCTGAATTCAAATCAGACCTCAAACACTTCCTAGATATATGCCCTGGGCAAGTCACTTACCCTCTTTTTGCCTCACTTTCTTTATCTTCGGGCCCACAAGAGAATGGATAGTCAGACCAGGAGAAGGTGGCACATGAAGCTAAGGAGGGACAAAAGGATGGGGAGAGATTCTTTTCTCTTGATGAAAGAGACCATGAAACAGCATAGCAACTGCCTTGATGGTTATAATCATCAGGAAGGTGATTAATGATGAGGGTTAAAGGAAGAAATGCTTTCATAGGATTATAGATTTAGAGATGGAATTCATTCAGCCTCCTCACTTTACAAAATTTGAGGAAACTAAAACCCAGCAAAGGGAAGTGACTTGCCCATGGTCATGCATAGGGTCAGAAATCTAGAACTCAAAAGGACCTCAGTGGCCATTGGGTCCAGCCCCCTCATTTTATAGAACAAAAGGCTGAAGCACTGGAGATTAATTTGCCTAAGGTTACTCATGTGTAGCAAATAGCAAAATTCAGAATTTGAACTTGGATCTTGGGATCCCAAATGTAGTACTCTGTTCATTGTACTTTACAGTCTCATACTTTTTCCTTCTATCTTAGACTGATTTCATCTACCACACCTGTATAATCTCATCTCTGTGTTCTTTAGAATCCTTGCCTAAGTTTGAATCTGGCCTCAGACACTTAACACTTACTTAGCTGTGTGACCCTGGGCAAGTCACTTAACTCCAATTGCCTCACAAAAAAACGAATCCTTGCCTAGTGTTTCTGTCATTGGGTAGACTTTTCCATAAGGAGATCCACACCTGTTTAGCATAGTGAACAAATGAATGGTGAATGAGTAAAGCATTTATGAAGCTCTTACTATATGCAAAATATGGCACTAAATTCTGGGAATGCAAATAGAAAAGTCAGCCAGTCCCTGCTCTAGAGTAGGTCCCATTCTAATGGGGGAGACAACCCATATGGAAGGTTTCCATTGTGTCAGATGGAAAAATCCCATGATTCTTAGGTTGCTGTAGCAAAGCACATGTTAATTTTTTTGAGGGGGTGGGGCTTTTTTGGTTGTTGTTGGTTGTTTGTTTTGCAGGGTAATGAGAGTGAAGTGATTTGCCTAGGGTCACACAGCTAGTGTCAAGTGTCTGAGGCCCTATTTGAACTAAAATCCTCCTGAATGCAGGGATGATGCTTTATCCACTACACCACCTAGCTGCCCCCAATGCCTTTTTTTTGCAGGGCAATGAGGGTTAAGTGACTTGCCCAGGGTCACAGCTAGTACCTGTCAAGTGTCTGATACTGGATTTGAACTCAGGTCCTCCTGAATCCAAGGCCAGTGCTTTATCCACTGTGCCACCTAGCTGCCCCTAATGCCTTTTCTTTAATATCATTAGTTATTGTCATTATTCCCAAGGCTCCTGGCTTGTCTCCATCAGGGTTTGAGGAGGTCAAGGAGATGGGAGGGCACACACTGCCTCCTGTCTCTTATTTGCCACAGTTTAACTGACCCTAAACCAGGAAGTGGAGCCCAATGAAGTTCAAGTCGGCTTCCCTGATGTCTTTGAATTTATACTTAAAAAAAAGAAATGAAAAGAAAGAAAGAAAAAGAAAATTTAGCTATTCAGTTTAACTTGTGTTCAATTTATTTTCTACTTAAGAGAGAATGGGCTCCCTAAATCCCCCAGCGTTGCTTATTTTTGTTCAGTTAATTTAACTAAAGAAATAAATCTTTTAGGCAGGGAGCCATTATTTGGGAGAGAAAAATTGAAAGTTTATTAAGTGAACATTCTGAACAGTAGCAGATAAAAAGGAAAAGTCTAAACCCAACATTGTGGACATGGAAAATGGGATTGGGGTTCAGCTTTTGAGTTCTCTGCTGTGACTTTGGATTGTGGAACTGTTCATTTGACTTCATTCAAACTTAGACTCTGCATAAAGCTATGTAAAGAGAACCCCTGGTATTTAATCTATGAAAAAAACCCCATCATTTTATTTATAAACTTGCAGGAACACAAGCAGATTAGCATTAAGAAAATATTATTGTTGCAATTCTGCATGGATGGCAGCGCGTGCAAGGATTTAAAAGTCCCATGAATTTTTCAGGACTAACGAAGCATTGAGATTGACTTCTAGAAGGGGCAGAGGAACCCACTTGGGGAAGAAAGCTATGGATCATTTTGGAATGGCTTTAGTTGACTCCAAAAGGCACAAAAGGAAATCCCAGGGGAAGGTTTTTGCATTGCTCTTTCTGTCCCCTCCCAGACAGGCTAGTCTATGAATAGCTGAATTTTTTGTTGTTGTTGTTTTTTTGCAGGGCAATGAGGGTTAAGTGACGTGCCCAGGGTCACACAGCTAGTAAGTGTCAAGTGTCTGAGGTTGGATTTGAACTCAGGTCCTCCTGTATCCAGGGCCAGTGCTTTATCCACTGCGCCACCTAGCTGCCCCAATGAATAGCTGAATTTAATCTTTGTTCCTGGCTACTAAGGTTTAGTCCTTTGTGGGCAAAGTCCTTGCTGCTGAGCTCTTTGTGGGGCATGACTTGGAATGCTTTTCCCAGGAGCAAGACTAGGTTTTCAGGGAGCTTTATTTGCTAGGGCCCTAATGCCTTGATCCCACCTCTGTCATTTGCTGTTTCTGTGAGCCTGGCCAAGTAATTTCATTTCTTGGTATTCTATAATAGAGGTGTCAAATATGTCAACCTTGTGCATGTGGCCTACAACACTCTTGAGTTCTGCCCACCAGAATAAACTGTTATTGGGAAATATTTAACAAACTAAATAAAAATACATTAGAACATGTTGTTTAGTCATTTTTCAGTTGTGTCTCACTGTGACTCCATTTGGAGTTTTCTTGGCAAATATTCTGAAATAATTTACCATTTCCTTTTTTAGCTCATTTTACAGATGTTGAAACTGAGGCAAACAGGGTGAAGTGAGTTGCCCAGGGTCACATAGCCAATAAATATCCGAGGCCAATAAATATAATAAATATCTGAGGTCTTCCTGACTCCCAGGTGCAGTGCTGTATTCACTGTAGTGCCACCTAGCTGTCCCTTTAATAGAACATAATTTTTTTTAATTTTTTTTTTTTTTTAGTGAGGCAATTGGGGTTAAGTGACTTGCCCAGGGTCACACAGCTAGTAAGTGTTAAGTGTCTGAGGCCAGATTTGAACTCAGGTACTCCTGACTCCAGGGCCGGTGCTCTATCTACTGTGCCACCTAGCTGCCCCAGAACATAGAATCTTAATATGTGCTTTTCTAAATTAGTATGTAGCCTGCAGGGATCCTTATGTATGACTTAGTGGTCCCTGTTTCTATTTAAGTTTGATAAGAAGCTTAAATAGAAAACTCTCTAAGTTGCAGTGCAGGTATAAATGTGTATATGCATACATACACCCACACAGACATTGATATGATAATGCATTTTATAAGTGAAAAAACTGCTTTTGTTTTCATTGGGAATTGGGTCCCTTTATTTCTGATAAAGATTGAATACCATTTTGTAGTGCTTTGCTTGACAATATGTCCTTCTCCATGAGGCAGGAAGGTGCTGTCCTTGGTAGTTATTTTCCAACAGTTAGTCCATGCCTGTCTCCCTTGTCTTTCTCCTTTGATCATGCTTGCTGCTTAATTTATTTTGTTTAGTTCTATTTGGAGATATAGCACCTATTCCACATCTCTTCCTGTTCATCTTGGAGGGGTTTTTTTGGGCCCCTATCCTCTGGTCTGGGAGTTATTGGTATAGAAGTAAAGGAACTTTAAGCTCCTAGGTGGTGCTGCTATGGGGGAGGGGGAGGGGTGGGGCTACAACTCTAGTCAGGAAAACCTGAGTTCAAATCCAGCCCCAGACACTTACTAGCTGTGTGATCCTGGGCGAGTTACTTTACCCTGTGTGCCTCAGTTTCTTCATATGTAAAATGAGCTCATAAAAGGAAATGGCAAACCACTCCAATACATTAGCCAAGAAAACCCCAAATGTTATCACAAAGATTTGGTAAAAAAAAAAAAAACTAAACAACAAACAATAACACTAAAAAAAAATTGAAAGTAACAC
Source organism: Dromiciops gliroides (assembly GCF_019393635.1). Lineage (NCBI taxonomy): Eukaryota > Metazoa > Chordata > Mammalia > Microbiotheria > Microbiotheriidae > Dromiciops > Dromiciops gliroides. The sequence goes on along the minus strand of NC_057867.1, from coordinate 36,765,264 downwards.
TCCAAACCCTGAGTCATTGCCATACTAAGAACAGTCTGTTTCTGCAACAAGGCCATGTATGATAGGGCAAGACTGCAACTTGCAGCTGAACTGAACAAGTTGAGATCTCATTGGCAGAAATATAAAGTCCTCTTCTTATGGTAAAAAAAAATCCCCTGCTGAGAAACAAGATAGAAAGCATTAATGATGCATTATATGCCCCTTCCTTGTATCTTTAGTGACCACTTCTATATATTTCCCACTCCCAAAACAAGCAGCCAATTAATTGGCACACTTGAGTATTACCGATTATTAATATTTGAGTTCGACTGGCTCCCTTAAACATTTTTTTCTTTTTTTGAGTCTGTCTCCCTATTTTCCTAAGGAGATAAACACAACAGTTTCTCATGGCCAGACACTACTGCTGATCAGTATAAAAGCTTTCTATTTCTCCATTTCTGACTAGGCCCTTCTTAGACACCACAGTTGCCTCAAGCTCCTAAACACTTTCCATATTGATGCCAGACCTAGTGTGGTCATCTGATTGGCTTTAGTCCAATAATATCTTACAATTCCCAACTCATACAATTCACCAGTCCCAGCCTCCCCTAGTAGCAGGGATCACCACCACATCTGGCTAAACTTTGCCTTTCCAACTTGAATTTGGTGATAGTGACTCATTTTCACCTTTACCCTTTTTGCTTCACTTCTCCTGCAGCTTCAGTATAGCATACAGCTACCTTGATCTGTCCTGCATCTTAAGGCTTACTCTTGTGTGACATTGAAAAAGTCACTTCTCTTCTTTGGACCTCAGTTTCCTCATATATAAAATGAAAGAGTTTGACTGGAAGATCTCTGAGTTCTAGACTGATATCAACTCTTTTCTGAAATCAAGCTTGGCCATCATAATTATTCTGTATTCAGTTTTATTTTATTCTTTCCCCTTAACATTGGCTTAATGACTGTGTATATTATTTTCATGGGTGTACTTAGTTCACTCTAAATCACTTCATGTCTTCCCCTGCCTTTCTGATGAACCTTTCAGATTGATCATTTCTTATGATACAGTAATATTTCCATTGCATAGTTGTGCTACAGTGTGCTTAGCTATTCACTGATTAAGATATATCAGCTTTGTTTCCAGTTATTTTTGTAATGTTGGTAAAGGATGACAGAATGGATAGAGAACTAGACTCACTGTGTCAAAGACCTAGGCTCAAGTCCCAACTTTGACACATACTGGCTGTGTGTTCCTGGGTCATTCACTTTTTCCCTCAGTGTTCTAAGCATCTCTTTAGGAATATAAGTTGGAGAGAAGTTGCCAACCTACACTGGTAGTGAATTTCCTCATTTGGGATTTCTCCATCCCAATGAAATCACAAGTCCATTAGCTACCACCAAAAGTACTGCTATGAATCTTTATGTCTTTATGGGGACTTTTTTCCTACCTTTGATCTCCTTGGGTCATGTGCCTAGCTGTGGGAATATCAGAGACAAAGAATGTTGAAATTGCAGTAAATTTCTAGCATAATTCCAAATGTTTTTCAAGAACTGATGTAGCAATTCATAAATCCATTGACAGTGTATAAGTGTTCTGGGTTTTCCTTAGTGCTTATTTTCTTTTCTTCTTTTTTTATGCACTGGGCAATGAGGGTTAAGTGACTTGCCCAGGGTCACACAGCTAGTAAGTGTCAAGTGTCTGAGGCTGGATTTGAACTCAGGTCCTCCTGAATCCAGGGCCAGTGCTTTATCCACTGCACCACCTAGCTGTCCCCTCCTTAGCACTTTCTTTGTATTCTCCGAGATTATCACACTGCCTTGCACATAGTAAGTGCTTAATAAATGCTTCTTGACATGACTGGTTGAAGTAGATTATCCTCTTGTAACTTAGTATGTTATATGGTATAAAATGTTGATCTAACCCTACTTTTTCTGAATTACTTTCCAATTCTAGCAATTCTTGTTGAATAATGAATCCTCAAGTGATTTGTTCTTGGGTCTCTCAATGATGACTTAGTGAGTTTATCTTTTTCCTTCCAATTCTTGCTTATCTAATCCATTTCACTAATTTGCTTTTCCATTTTTTAACCAGCACGAAATAGTTTGGATGATTATTACTTTATAATAAAATCTGAGGTCTTGAAATGCTATTTCCTTTTCATTCATATATCTGACACGTATTAACATTATTTCCCTTAAGATTCTAGACCTTTTGTTCCTTCAAATAAATTATTTTCATTATTTTTACCTCTTTAAAGTAACTGCATGGTAATTTAATTGGTATAACACTAAGTCTCTAAGTTAATTTAGATGGTATCAGTATTTTTATTATATTAGTGTGGCCTTACTAGAAACAATTAATATCTCACCAATTACTTAATACTTTCTTTAAAGAGTGTTTTCTAATTGTTTTTCTATAAGTCTCAAGTGTGTGCTTTCTTGGTAGCGAGGTACTTTATGCATTTGTAGTTTCATGTAGATTTTTCTTGTTCAAATTTCTTCATTCTCCTTCTGCCAGGACTCCTTCAAAATGCTGATAATCCTTATGTGTTTATTTAGGTTCTTGCTATTTTCCTCGAACTACAGTAGAAGGGATGTTAGAAGGGATGGCTTTTGCCATGGTCGGGGTGGGAGTATATATTTTAAAAAATGAATGTGAAATACAAACAAATGACGTTATTATTTTTCAAAGGATAGGTTAGCTCAGAAGCCCCTGGATTCTATCTCAATTGCCCTCTGGGGCCACCTGCATATATCTTCAAGAGAAGAACTTAGGCACTAGGATTCACAAAGGAGGGAAAGATGCTGGTTTGAGCCAAGCCAGCACCTAATTGTTACTTGAAAGTAAAATAGGTGTTGCCTAGAAACAGTTTATTTAGTGGGTATTTTTTGAAACTTGGATAAGTATTTTATAACTTCTATCATATGGGGTTTCCTTTTGTATGAAATGAAGAATAATATCTACAGCTCTTTATTGATTCTTCTTCTGACATTTTGTTCCTAAGAAAATCATTAATTTCCTCATCATTGGTTCTTTTTAAAATTTTTTTTTGGTGGGGCAATGAGGTTTAAGTGACTTGCCCAGGGTCACACAGCTAGCATGTGTCAAGTGTCTGAGGTTAGATTTGAATTCAGGTCCTCCTGAATCCAGGGCCGGTGCTTTATCCACTGCGCCACCTAGCTGCCCCCTAGAAACTCATTTATTTTCAACAGGACAACTCCCAACCCTCCTGGTATACTTAGTGGAGCTCATGTAAACATTAGAAGTGAAGAGAGCAGCCCTTGCACCTGCCTTGTGCCTCTATTGCTCTGGTCCTCCATCCTGAGTGCGGGATACACTAGAAAATCAGCCACAGGCCCTTCTCCCCAGTAGGGAAGGCAAGTAGTCATTTTCCACCTAGCCTGACCTAGGCATCCCTGTTCTCCCTACCCCTACTATTGACAACACAGTAGACCGTCAGCAGGGCCTGGAACAGTTATTCCTTGCCTGGCTCCTAACCTTATACCCATCCCCACCCTTATCTTTCCTTTAGCCTCCCCCACCTCAGTTGCATCTTTCACCCTTTCATTCCTTCTTCCTTCCCTGCTAGCAAAAAAGTGTTTTTCAAAAGAATGCTTAATGAATTTAATAACTGTTTTACCAATATTTCATCTTTACCTTATCCTTTCTAAATTTCAATTTTGTATGTCTTATAGAATGTACAAAAGTTATTATCATGGGAATACTATATGTATAATCCTGTTACCCCTCTGCACGTACTTCCCCACTGTTTGCTGACATTGGCCAATTAAGACCCCAGATGGTGGGGGGGAGTTGCTACTACTTAGAGTTCAAGAGGTAGGTGGGTATATATGTGCATGCGTGTGTGTATGTATAATATACATTTATATAGACATGTGTGCATAATATAGAATATATAGGTATATATGTATAGCTATATACACACATATACACATTTAGCTTCAATATGTGTGTATACACATGTGCATATGTACATATTTGTACATATTTATATAGGTATGGGCTCTTTGAACAAAATATTATCACTAAGAGGCATGAAAGATAGATGAAGTATGTATACAGACACCAAAGTGAATTCAGTCTTCTGTCCTAAGTTATATCCTGAGCATGTCATTTTAAACCTGGAAGGCAATTTTTAGGAAGTTTAATAAGGTAAATGCGGTCCCTAATTGGTGAGCATTTAACCAACGGATTCCACATTTGCTGGTGGACCTTTAGAAGTGCTAGTTCTAGATCTGAATAAATGGTGAATGCTAGGCCTTATCTCCATTCTACTCACTTTTTGTCTTTGGCTCTTTTGTTCATTTTGTTAGTAGTTGTTACCAAGGTCAGGTTCTATCTTTCATTAGAACTAAGTAAGTTTGGCTGTGTTCCACAGCTACAAATTGTTCCCCTCATATGTATTGTCCTGTGTGAATTACTTGGGATAAAGTATCATAATTAACGCCGATTGACTTCTGCAATAAAGCTTACGTTTCACATATTTAAACAACTTTCAATATGCATTATATCTTCCTCTTTCTGTGGTCACTAGCTTTAAACAATTCAGCATTGAGTTCATGAGATTTTCACATATTCTTTATTTCTTCATCATGAAGCCCTGCTTTTATCAAATTAGGTGCTAAGTATACCTTTGACAATTGACTTTCGCAAGTCTAGTCTTCATGATAGACAATAAGTTTTAAATTGGGTTTAAATACGGCAAGCTCCCTGTCTACTGAAGCGTGTTTATCTCTAACTCTTGGATAAATGTCTCAACCTTTCATGACCTAGAATGGCACAAGATTCTGTTACAGTATTTCATCTCCCTTTGGGAAATTTTGGAATTCCAGAACACTTCTCCTACTTTGTATGTGAATTTCTTTTTTAGAGTTCATCATTCCTTCAGTGGGGATGACTCCAAAGTCTACTGAATGTAAAAAATTCCCCAAACATTTTAGGGTGGGTATTTTACAGCATGATGGCTGCTATTTGGTTTCATCCTTTGTCAGCTTTTGGCATTGTTTTTTTGCACTTGACAGTATTTTTCTTTGCACTTTAGTGTGACTTGGGGCTTGAATGGAGCTTGAACACTCCTTGAAACTCTGTCCCCCATGACTAGAATACATTCCTTTCTTGTTTCCCTTGATATCTCAGGTTTCTTTCAAAGTTCAGCTGAAGAAGGAGCCAGCTAGGTGGCGCAGTGGATAGAGCACCAACACTGGAGCCAGGAGGACCTGAGTTCAAATTTGCCCTCAGACACTTGACACTTACTAGCTGTGTGACCCTGGGCAAGTCACTTAACTCCAATTGCTTCACCAAAAAAAGAAAAGAAAAGAAAACAAAGTTCAGCTGAAGTACTAGCTGTTCTCTTATGCTTCAAGCATGATGGGACATCATGTGGTCATCGTGAACCAGGATATCAGTGGCTAGGACTCTCCTTTGAACTCATTTTTTGTCTTTATTATCTCTCAACCCAAATTTCTCCCACCTCCCACAAAAATTTAATCTCCTTCATGGAAATGACTGGGGCACTCTAGTGCTTAGCACACAGTAGGAGTTTATTAAATTTGATTGATTGATTGATTGATTGATCCTGTCATCCATGATCTTCTAGCAAGGGAGAAAAGACGAATATACCTGGAAGCACGGCAGGGTAGAGTTTTATACATACTTGTTTTATTGCAGAAAAGAAAAAAATAACCAGTTCATCATTCAGAAAAGCCATTTGTTTGCTATTCCTGAAATATAGTTCTGGCTCCTGCTCAAGAAACTTCTGTGGCACACTATTGCCTCTTAGAGCCTCTCCTTGGATTTTTTTTTTATTCTCTTTTTTTTTTTAAGTGAGGCAATTGGGGTTAAGTGACTTGCCCAGAGTCACACAGCTAGTAAGTATTAAGTGTCTGAGACCGGATTTGAACTCAGGTCCTCCTAACTCCAGGGCCGGTGCTCTATCCACTGTGCCACCTAGCTGCCCCCTCTCCTTGGATTTTAAAGTCCTTCATGGTCTAGCTCCAGCCTGAGTGCATTCTGGCCAAATTGGCCTACTTGCAGTTCCATCCTATAAAACATTGCATTTTCTGTTTTCATACCTTTGAATAGACTGTATTCCTTGTCTAGATTGTTTTCCTTATTGTATTCTACCTCTGGGGAGCTCCAGCAGTTCAAAGTTGTGTTTAAGAGTCTTTTCTTTATAAGGCCTTTACTGATTTCCTCACTTATAAGTGGAGATGAAACATTCAGTACTCTCAGTGAGTTTATATTACAGTGTAGGTAAAGGAGATGGAAATAAGCATTTGTATATCACCTACTGTGTGTCAAAAACTTCTACAAATATCATCTCATTTGATTCTCATGACAACCCTTTGAGGTAGATGCTGTTAATATCCTCATTTTACAGGTGAGGGAACTGAGACAAATTGAGGCGAAGTGATTTACCTAGTTTCACACTGCTACTAAGTGTCTGAGGCCCGGTTTGAGCTTAGCTCTTTCTGAAGTTAGGCTCACTGCTTTATCCACTATCCTCCACCTGCCTCAGCTGGTGAGACAACAAGTACATAGCTCAAGACAGGGATAAGAAGTCCATATCTAATTATATACCAAATAAGTACATAACTATGAGGTATTTAGGAAGGGAGCGCACTAGAGGCTTTGGGGAGCAGGGTCAGAAAAGGCTTTACATACAAGTTGGTGCTTAAGTTAGTTGCATCTTGAAGGATGAAAGGTACTCTGTCAGATGAAGGGAGTATTTTGCACATATTTGGGACTGCCAATACAAAGGGGCATAGATGCAAGTTAGAGTATCATATATAAAGAATAGGGCACAATCCAGTTTGGATAGATAACAAAGTGTGGGAGGGGAAGTAGTGTTTGATGGGACTGGAAAGATAGATTGGGGCCAACATGTGAAGGGCCCTTATATTTATATTTGATTCCAGAATTACATGGAGGGAGAGTAGCTAGGTGGCGCTGCAGTGGATAGAGTGTTGGGCATGGAGTCAGGAAGACTCATCTTGCTGAATTCAGATCTGGCCTCACTTACTTAATGCATGACCCTGGGCAAGTTATTTATGCTTGCTTACCTCAGTTCCTCATCTGTCAAATGAGCTAGAGGAAGAAATGGCAAACCACTCCAGTATCTTTGCCAAGAAAACCTCCTACTGGGTCACAAAGAGTTGGAAATGATTGAAAATGACTAAATTACAATATACATGGAGAGAAATTAGTTTTTCCAGTAAAAAAAAAAAAAAAAAAGATCATCCATCCTTTCTTGAGCACCCTGCCCACACTAATTAAAAACAATGCCGATTTCAAGAAACTCTGGGGCTCCTTCCCAACCAGTAACTCTTTTTTTTTTGTTTTTGTTTTGTTTTTTGTTTTTTTGGTAAGGCAATTGGGGTTAAGTGACTTGCTCAGGGTCACACAGCTAGTAAGTGTTAAGTGTCTGAGGCCGGATTGGAACTCAGGAAAATAGTTCTTAGCTCTATGGACAGTTGTCTTTGTTCATGATTCCTCACTTAAAGGAGTGGCATGACATAGTATTTCCTTTAACCAAATTTTGTTCTAGAACATATTAGATAACCTTCTTGATCATTCATAGACAGTCCCAGTCTCAAAGGTTTGCCACCTCTGTGCATGAAAAGTCCATTCTTTATCAGTGTTTGTACAGTTCTCTGCACTGATCACCTTGAGCCAGGATGTTGAGAGTTAGTCATTATGATTGCATTTGCTATTTGAAGAATATTCTTCCCTTGCATTCACTTGAATGTCCAAGTTTGTATATCCTTGTGAGGAAAACATAAGTGTTTGGGTGGTATGAAAGTGGCCATGTTACATGCCCATGGATTTAGGTCATCTAGATTCCACATGAGTCATAAATCATTCCTAATTGTTGAAGAGCTTGCCTAACACAGTACTCTCTTGTGTACTTTTACTTCATCCCAGAACAAACTAGAGTCTGTGACTGGCTAAGTCCATTGTTCAGAGCCCAGTACTAATAGGTTTAGGGTCATGGGCTCAACCCTGGCAAGGGGAAGCATGATTTACTCTTCAACTGAAGATTATGCTCCTAAACTTGGTTAGCCATAAGCTTTAAGAAGCAGTAAAATCAGGGCAGCTAGGTGGCGCAGTGGATAAAGCACTGGCTTTGGATTCAGGAGGACCTGAGTTCAAATCCAGCCTCAGACACTTGACACTTAACTAGCTGTGTGACCCTGGGAAAGTCACTGAACCCTCATTGCCCTTAAAAATCTTTTTTTAAAAAAAGAAGCAGTAAAATCACTGACTCTGGAGGCAGTTGTCCTGGTTTTAAATCCAGCTTCTGATACTGACCAGCTCTGTGTCTTTTGGCAAATCGCTTAGCCCCCCTTGACCTCAGTTTCCTTATCTGTAAAAATGAGCGAGTTAGACTAGATAACTTTTTAGATTATTTCTGGCTCTATAACTGCTGTTGGACTAGGAGTTAGGAGACTTAGATAAAGTGCAGGGATTGGGAAAATGGCCTCTGAAATCCTTAAGTATATTATCCTATGTTACAGAGATCATGAGAGTTGAAGGTAATAGACCCAGTGGGTCAGGTTGTTGGTGGAAAAGTTGTACTGTGGAAGGGTAATGGATTAGAGTGCCAGGCATGGAGTCGGGAAGACCTGAATTTAAATCTTGCCTTAGACACTTCTTAGCTGTGTGATCTTAGGCAAGTCACTTCTCCCTGATTGCCTCAATTTCCTCATCTGTAAGATAAGCTGGACAAGGAAATGGATTTCTGGGAAGAGGGAGGAAGAGGGATATGGGGGAAATCTAAGTCATGTTAAAACAAAAGTTGTCAATTAATTTTTTTTTCTAAAATTATTCACCCCTCCCTCCATGCCTTCACTTAAGACCTTCCCTCTACTTGGAATGTTGTCCCATCTCTCAACTATCTTTCCAAATTCTACTTGTCATTCAAGGTCCAATACATGTATCAACTCATCAACAGTGACCTCTCCTGTGAACTTTGGCCATGCTGTGGGACTTGAACAATGGGTAGGATTTGGAAAAGCAGGCAAAACACCTCCTTCCCGAGCAGCAAGTATAGATCAAGACCTTTTTTGGACATGGCCAGAACAGTAATTTGGTTGTTTGACTATGAATATTTGTTAAAAAGGGTTTATTTGATTCTAGATGGAGCAGTGGCTAAAGCACCAGCCCTGGATTCAGGAGGACCTGAGTTCAAATACGACCTCAGACACTTGACACTTACTAGCTGTGTGACCCTGGGCAAGTCACTTAACCCTCATTGCCCTGCAAAAAAATCCCCCCAAATCCCCCCAAAACAAAACTATACTCTCCCACAGATTTCCTAGCTAATGCACGAAATAATCTTTAGGCCAGCTAGGTAGCACAGTGCATAGAGCACCTGCCCTGGAATCAGGAGAACCTGAGTTCAAATCTGGCCTCAGACACTTACTAGACGTGTGACCCTGGGCAAGTCACTTAACCCCAATTGCTTCACCCATCCCCCCCCCCCAAAAGGTTTTACTGTTCTTTATTTTTCATTGAGGGGTGGGGGAAGAAGGGGACAAAGTAGATTTTTATTAATTGAAAAACTTCAAATTTAAATTAAATTTTAAAAATTGAAAAGTAGAGGAAAACATCCCAGATGGAGGGGGTCTATACACAAAAACGTTAAGATAAATCTTTATATTTTCATGAATATACAGGGTGTACCAAAAGTCACAGTGGGGTCTAATGTTTTAATTACTTTTTGAAAATTATTTTTCTTTATTTCCCATACACACACATATCAGGACAACTGGAAATTGCCCCACCCAGAGTTGTACAGCTAGTATGTGTCTGAGGTGAGATTTGAACTCATGTCCTCTTGGCTCCAGGGTAAGTGCTCAATCCACTGCATTAGCAGCTAGGTGCTGCAGTTGATAGAGCACTGGCCCTGAAGATGTGAGGATGAAGATGATACATACCCCTACCCATACCCATACCCATTCCCATATACTTGTATATATGTATGTTTATATAATCTCCATCGTATATGTGTGTGTATATATACATATACATATATATATATATGTATGTATGTACATATAGTATATGATGCTATGGTATAAATTAAAAACAAAAAATAAAGGAGCTATTAAATTTTGAATCCCCTTTGTGACTTCATGACTTTTGGCCCACCCTGTATTTCTTGTTTCTCTTACTAGGGTATAAAATCCTTAAGGCAATGATCATGTCTTATACTTTTTTTTTCATCTCCCTATATCACCTGCAACTGAATTGTTCATGCATTAAGTTGTATTTTCAGTGAATTCATGAATAAGTAGATGATTATGCTCCTTGCCTTATCCACAAATGCCTACTTTGGCCCAAGTAATTTTCAACTAAATATGAATTCAAGTTTGCTTCAGCTGTCATGCCTTCCGTCCCCTTCCCAGTTATGTTGCCCCCCATAAACTCTCAGATGCAGAGGTTTTGTTTGCCTGGAGCTTTTTCACCTGCCTACCTACCTACTTACTGTGATTTCACAGGCTAGTTTCTACCTAAAGTGAAGCTTTTTCTGCCCTTTTTGGGACATTTGAACAATGAATTTGTTGCATCCCCAGAGAGTGTCTGGTTATTGGCAAATACCTGGGAGGTAGTTCACTAGGGATTGTTACAAACAGCTGATAGCTCCCTTCTTTCCCACCCACATCTTTGTTCTTTTTCCTTCTGGTGTGGGCAGGAGTGGAGACCCCTGTGTACTCTTCAATCAAATGTTTGATCTGCTATAATATAGCTATTACTCCAACTGGTTTCTGTCCCCTTAGACTATCTTGCTGAGCATCCCACTCATACTTGGCCATTGCTTACCTTATAAAGACATGTATTTTAATATTGTAATAAGCAATTCATAATGTGCCCAGATGAGGTGATCTGGGAGAAGCTTTTAACTGTAATGCTGAGGCCAAAGTTAGGGGCTCCATTGTTTCTCTGCCAGGCTGGGTCTATGCCACATGGCAAAAAGTTAGCTATTGCTATAAAAAGCATCCACCTTTAAAAAAAAGCATCCACATTTTGTCTTCTTCTTTTGAGTCACAATGGTGAATGGTCATAGGACCATTTGAAAATGAGGGGGGAAAAGCATCAGTAAAGCATCTTTTCCCCAAAAGAAAACAAAATTTGGCTCACACTCAAGTTAGGAAATACATATTAACTACTTACTGTGTTGAAGGCAGAGAGGTGATTGGCCTCTGTTATACAACACACTTGGCCAAATACTAGCCATTGGCAGCTGCAGTTGGAAAAGACCTAAAAGATCATCCAGTCCAATGGCTTCTCCACAGAATCTTCTTTCAATACCCTCTTCCTGTTGGGACATGGACATCCATATGGACGTGGAATCAAACCATTTTGTCGTTTTAAAAGTTCGAGGCACGTAATTTCTAGATAATTTATTAATAATGCCAGCATTTTAACAGAAGAGGCTAGTGGCACTCTCGAATGCCAAAGACAATAATGGCGGGTGGGCTCATGGCTTAACATAGGGCTCACATAAATATGCCCTTGGAAGAGGGTTGTTATGAGGGTGGTGGTCAACTCTGGTTAATAATTAACGAGCAAATGAGTATTACAATGATGGACTGAACCTATTCTAATGAGCTTTGATTATGTTATTTACTTCTAAGTTACCCCCAGCTTTGGGCAATCTAAACAAAGAACCCATATCCTCCACCCAGGCTTTAGCAGAAGGGAGTTTCACCTTAGATCAGAAGTCTGATCTAGTTGGGTGGAGTAGCAGTGCCCAGAATTAGGAAGTTCTTAGTCCTATGTTCCATTAGTCCTGTCCTTGAGAGACTGGATAACAAAATAGGACAGGGGGGACTATAAATATGAGAGAGAAATGATTATTTCTCTCACTGCTGTGTGACCTGGGGCAAGTCAGTTAACCTCTCTATGCCTCGGTTTTTTCATCTATGAAATAAAGTGGGGAAGGGGATGAGACTCAATGGTCTCTAACAGGCCTTCCAGTTCTAATATCTATGATCATGTGATTTTGTATGCGGGATGTGGATGGATGAAGAATCATCACCAAGGAAATGAAGCCTATTGCTGAGGTACCTATGGCTACAACCAGAACAGTTATTGTAGATCTAATGTGAACTCTTTGCCCATCTCCTTCTCAAAATAATTGGATTGATTCTATTGGGGCTGACAGCCTGTCCTAGGCAGCCGACTGAATGACCCCACTTTCTAGTCTAGCTGTGTTTGACTTGTGGGGTCACATTCAAGCCATCATGAAAGACAGAAATGAGAATGAGTATCCATGGTAAAGTGGAATAATTGGCTATGAACTTATTGCACTAAGCTGATCCCTGACATTTGCTTGACCAACTCCAGAGGAGGTGTGGTGGTCCAAGAGTAATTTGGGATCAGCATTGAAAGATAGTAGAATGACTTTCTTTTTATTAGCTTGAAAAGGTTTTCGGTATGTAATGTTGAAAACCCTAGTACATGGTTTGCTTAAACAGTGATATATGGGAATGGGTCATATCCATATCGATTTCATATCTTCCCAAAACACTTGTTTGGAAATCTCATGGTCTGATTATTCTTACTTCTGACTTCCGAATAGCAAAATGGTTCTGAATTGTGGATAACCACAGTTAGCAAGTCTCTTAGCGCTGGGTTAAAAACTGCTTGGTTAGAACTGCAACCACATATATGAAGGGCAGTACTATTCATCACGTTTTCTCGCTCCCATTAAGTAGAAATGTATTCAATTTTTTAAAACCTTCTAATCCCAATTAGGGATTTACATAGGATATCAGTCCACAATCTGCTCTTGGAAAATTGGGCTGCCTGTGTCTGGGAGGTGATTGATGCTCAGGTGCCTGCACAAGAAACAGGCCAGTAGACTTGAAAAATCCTCCAAATCCATTTGAATAATGTTTGACCCTTCCTGCTATTCCTTTACTTTCCTGCTAATATGAAATTCACTGGAGGCAGTACTGGAGGAGGTCCTGTGCCAACACTGTTGATTAAATGACAATGGAAAGGGCTAGCCATGGAATTTAATTGGAAACCTGGGGGTTGGTGCTTTCTTTCTTTACTGACTGACTAAGGGAATGTTGATTCCCTTCTAACAAATGCCCAGGGGACAAGGAAGCTTGGTTTTGCTTGTTTACTAAAGAATAAAACAGCACCAACCAAACCAACTGTGGATTGAGACCACTCTGTAGAGTCTGGTTTCTCTGAGTTTGTGCCCACATCTCCTTTACCTTCTTGATCAGCAGCAGTGCCACACGAGGGCCGACTAATTAAAGAGTAGAAAGCCCTCAGTGGACAGACTTGAGCCCGTGAATTTTCAGAAATATTTGAGTTTTCACAAACTCTTCTCTTACTTAGTTGTAGAACTGTCTTGCATCAAGTTTTATTTCCAAAGCCAGGACTTGAGAGGCAGGCAGAAAGGCAGGAAGGAAACATTTATTAAGTGCCTACTATGTGCCAGGCACTCAGCTAAGAACTTTACAAATGTTATGTCATTTGTTACTCGCAATAACCCTGTGAGGGAAGTGCTATTATCATCCCAGTTTTACAGATGAGGAAATTGAGGAAACTGAGGCAGACAGAGGTTAGGTGACTTGCCCAGGGCATCACACCTGCTAAGTGTATGAGGATTCATTCAAACTGGGGTCTTCTTGACTCTATGCTCAGTGCTCAGATTATCTACTTTTCCACCTAGCACTTTGTCGTGAAAAGATGTAAATGGAAGGGGCAGCTAGGTGATGTAGTAGATAAAGCATGGCCCTGGATTCAGGAGGATCTGAGTTCAAATTCGGCCTCAGACACTTGACACTTACTAGCTGTGTGACTCTGGGCAAGTCACTCAACACTCATTGCCCTACAAAAAAAAAAAAAACAACCAAACAAATGAAAACAACAAAAAACTCCTCCCCATAGGGGCAGCTAGGTGGCACAGTGGATAAAGCACTGGCCCTGGATTCGGGAGGACCTGAGTTCAAATCCAGCCTCAGACACTTGACACTTACTAGCTGTGTGACCCTGGGCAAGTCACTTAATCCTCATTGCCCCGCAGCAAAAAAAAAAAAAAGTAAATGGAAAAATTAACCAACACACAAAAATCAAAAGGGAATGTTGTAAAACCACTAGGGACAAGCGTGACTTAAATGGAGGGATATGAGAAAACAGCCTATCTTTTTTTAGAGATAGGAGATCCATAAGTGCTGCATGTTCCACATATTTTCAGTCTCTTTCGATGTACTGATTAATGAGGCTGATTTGGCCCCATTTTTTCCCTTTTTAAAGCATTTGTTTCAGGGATGGCTCTCTGGGAGGGAGAGGAATACTGGAAGAAGCTATGGTGATCTAAGAAAAATCCATCAAGAAAACCTATTTAAAAAAAAAAAGAAATATCTTGCAACATTCCAGACAGAAGGTGAAGAGGGCCTGTACTACCTGAAGAGCCCATTGACAAATAAGGGATGTATGTATATGACAGATATTGCAAGGGTCGACAGCAATAACTGACAAGAGATTGGATCTGTGGGGTGTGGGAATCAAGCATGACACTGAAGTTGTTGACCAGGGTTCTGAGAGTAGAGTGATACCCTTGGAAGGAATAGAGTGAAGCAGCGAAGATTTTGGAGAAATAAGAATGAGTTCTGTTTTGGACATGTTGAGTTTGACATTTCCCTGGGACAGCCAGTTTGGAGTGTCCGAAAGGCAGTTGGTGATGTGGGACCTAGCTCAGGAGACAGGAGGACTGGGAAATTTGTTTCTGTTTTTAAATCTGGAAATCATCGGTATAGAGATGATCATTGAAACCAGTGGAGTTGCTAAGATCATCAAGTGAGACATAATATTGAGGGTAAAGAATGCCTAGGACAGAACCTTGGCAGTTGCTCAAGAGACCCACCTCACAGTGAGGATGGCCTCTGGGAGGCCTTGGGGTGAAGGTTGGAGCTTGAAGTAACTCAGGGATTACAGAGTTCCTTGGGAAGACAAGACACTGGATAGAGAGAGTCCAGAAGCCAGTGACTAGATCCTGGGCTGTCCTCCCCAGCAGTTCCCCATTTAGATGGAGAGAGTGCATTCTAGGCACGGGAGATGGTCCGTACTGAGGCACAGAGTGGGCGCTTTAGTGCCCTGTGAGTATTAGAGTGAAATCTGTGGCTGATTGTAGGGTGTGGACTGGGGAGCAGTATTGAGGGAGGCTGAAAAGATAGCTGGCACCAGTTTGTGAAAAGCTTCAAAAAATAAGGAGCAAATTTTATATTTGATACAGGGGGAGCCACTGAGCAGGAAGTACTGAGTAGGAAAATGACATGGTCATATTTCTGCTTGAGGACTATCCTGTAGGATGGCCTGATAAAGAGAGAGAGAGAGAGATAGGAAGCAGAAAGATGACGGCCATTGCAATTATGGTGTGGAAATTTGGAGTGACACATGGTCCCAAATTGGAGGTGGATGGGAACACAGAGATGGTGAGGGCCCAAGGGACAGGATGAGTTTTCTCTGTGGCTGGAGACCCACATCTACTGGACCTATTCAGCCTGGTAGGAGGCATAAATAAAGGAAGCACAGATAACTCATAGGGATGCCGTGCTGTCTAAGGGGTCCTTTGGTAGGCACCTGTTTTGGAAGACTTGGCTGCATTTAAGAGAAGTTGACTGGGAGTAAACCACTGCAATGCTCAATTATTCATGGTTAGCTAGGAGTCGTCTCAACAATAAATAACCAAGGAAGAACTCAGCAAAGTGATCAGCCTTTCTGTCAGCACCAGGAAAACAGGAACTGCGGGCAGGTGGGCACCCTTGCAGGCTTGGCCAGGATAGGGGAGGACCAAGGGGGAGGGAGGGAGTCAGACAGACAGACAGACAGAGACAGAAACAGAGAGATGGAGATAGAAGGACGGAGAGACATAGACAGGGACACACAGAGACGAGAATGCACACGCCTGCTTCTATCAGACTTGTCAAATGAACCCTAGAGTCCAAAAGGAAAGTTGCCAAGTAGTCAGTCTCAAGATACAGACTTGGACTTGCTTCTTCCTTCCCCTTTTGGGCCCCTCCCCTAACAGGCTACAAATTCACAGACCTCAGAATCAGAGGAGCAGAACCTGGAATTCTAGCTCTGCCACTGACTACCTGTGTGACTTTGTACAAGTCATTTAACTTCTGCCACTCGGGTTACTCCATCTATAAAATGAAGGGGTTGGACTAAATTGCCTCTGTGAGGGAGGGCCCTTCCAGCTCTAAATCTAAGATCCAGTGTGTGGCCATGGGCAAGTTACTTCCCCTCCCCGAGCCTCAGTTTCCATCTTTGTAAAATCACAAGGTTGGACTGGATGGCCTTGGAGGACCCTTCTGGTTCTAGGTGTGTGATCCTATATGTGACCTTAGACAAGTTCCTTCTCTTCCCTGTGCCTCAGTTTCCTCCTCTGTAAAACGAGGGGGTTGGATTAGATGGTTGGATTAGATGCGTACCCTGGCAGTTTTAGACCTAGTAATTTTTGTGTGACTTTGGACAAGTTACTTGATGTCTCTGAGCCTTGGTTTCCTCCCTCATAAAATGGGAGGGTGGGACAAGATGGTTTCTGAAGTCCCTTCTAGCTTGAGAGATGTGCCTTTGTGATCCCATGAAGCAGGTTCCATTGGCTTTTCTAGGCTATGGAAAGGCTTCTCATTGGCTTATCTAACTGCCACGCCTTGGGTCCTTCTGAGGTTTTCCAGGACAAATTCCCTGTCTGTGCCCCCTCAGTTCTCTTTCCAGAAAGCACCTTCCTGAGAGACTAGTAAAGAAACTTGGAAATCCATCAGGGCGAAAATTCCATGCTTGGCCTTGCCCTTGCTCCCTTCAGTTTCTTGCCCAATGTCACACTGGTAGTAAATAGTATAATAAAAATTTGACCCCAGCTCCAATTTCTTTTTGCTATACCACGCAGAACCTCCCCAGCCAGCTCTTTCTCTTTTTTATTTTGTTTTTTAAATCTAATACATTTTAGTTTGTTTTTGCATCATAATCATTTCCTTTTCCAAACCCAGACTGAACCTTTTCCTCTGTCAAAGACAAAACAACTGAGCTAAAACACCCAACCCAACAACTTTATCTGATGATGTATGTCACATTCTGCCCTACCAGCAGCACCCTGCCCCCTCCACAGGCATATTTGGATCAGCTCCTCAAGACCTTAATTTGTTCTTCCATTACCCAGAGTTCAATTGCCTTTCAGAGCCTCATCTCATTTACATTTTTGTGGTCATTGTGCCTATTGTTTATTTGGTTGAACCTTTTGGCTTTGTGTCAGTTGGTATGTCCTTCCATGTTTCTCTGAATTCCCCATCATCTTGACAGCTATGTAAGAGCTTCCCAAAGTCAAGGGTCTATTCCAATGCCAAGAGCCTTTTCCCTATCTGCTTTACTTGCTAGCAATATCCAAGTATAACAGGATTCTCCACCCCCAGGGGGTACTCAGAATCCATTCTAATATTACAGATACCTGGAGGTGTAGCAGAGAGGAAAGGCCCAGGGCCCAGGAGTCCTTGACCTCTCCTTCCATGGGTTCCAGATGTTGGGCAGAGTTCCAGAGAGAGGCCCGGGTACCCTTCTGGATATGTTTAGAGAGTGAAACCTGGAGTTACTGGAGCTCAGTTAAAGCTTGCCTTGTTTTGCTATCTGTGTTGTATTGTAGCATCAGATTAGTTAAGCTGAAAATAGCGAGGAAAAGATATACAGCTGATTTTGTTGAAGAGCGACCAGTTGAAAGATGTCATCGGTCAGAACTTTGTGTACATGTGTGTCATTTGAGAGAAAGAGAGAAGGATGGAGAGAGGGGAGAGAACAGCAAAGAGGAGGAGGAGGAGGGAAAGAGGGAGAGGTAGAGGAGGAGGGAGAGAGAAGGAAGGAGAGAGGGAGAGAGAAAAAAGGGAAGGAAAGAGAGAGGAAGAGGAGGGAGAGAAGAAAAAGGAGGAAGAGGAAAGGGGGAAGAAAACAGGGAGAGAGAGGGAGAGGAAGAAGGAAGAGGAGGAGGAAAAGAGAGAGAAGGAGGAAGAGGAGGAGATAGAGAAGGTGGGAGAGAGAAAAGAGGGAGAGGAGAATAATGCAGGATTGAGGTTAGAAAGGATCTGAGAGGGGCAGCTAGGTGGCGTAGTGGATAAAGCACTGGCCCTGGATTCAGGAGGACCTGAGTTCAAACCCGGCCTCAGACACTTGACACTTACTAGCTGTGTGACCCTGGGCAAGTCACTTAACTCTCATTGCCCTGCAAAAAAAAGGATCTGAGAGATCACCTAGTCCAGAGGTTCGTAACCTGGGGTCCCCAAGACCCCCAAAGGGTTGTGGCTTGATTATGGGTCTTTTTCCACTGACTTCTAACCGAATGTAGGATTTCTTTCAGTTATTTAAAACCAAGAATCTCTGTGTGGCCCTGGGCAGGTCACTTAACCCTCATTGCCCCTCAAAAAAAACCCAAACCAAACCAAGCACCACCAATCTGAGGAGTCACTAGTTTTTACTAGATTGCCAAGGAGGGGGGATGGAGGAAGGGAATATGCTTCGATGATCCTCACATGAACCCCATGGGGTAGGTGCTGTTATTGTCCAGTGAGCAAACTGAAGCTGCAACATTTAATGATTTAGCCTGGATCTCACAGGTCCCATTTAAACCCAGATCTTCCTGAGGAGAGGCCTAGTGTTCTCAGCACTTTTCCCCCAGCTGCCTCTCGGGATCCAGTACAGAAGAGCGCCACTTCAATCCCCTGCTTCTACTGAAAGATCACCTAAAGTCCAGAAAGGGGAAGAGCCTAGGCCAGGGTCTCACCAGCTGATGCATCAGGCTTTGAAACAAGGTTCCCCCGGCTGATGCCAGTGGTCTTTGAGCTGTATGCTGCCTTCTTAGCTCTTCCCTCATGTGTTCATGTGCTGTAACCTTAGACTGCATTATCTTCTTTTATCCTTGTCTCACTCGGATGCATTACTTGCCCAGCAAGAGACCACTTTTCCCCGCTTCCAAGTGTCCATGCCACGCAGCCCAGGGCAGTGCGCCCAGCAGGACACACTGGAGAGTGCTGAGCCAGGCCAGAAAATAGCAATATGGTCTTATGGAAAATAGCCTGGACCCTATGAGGGCTAATGACCTCACCTGCCAAGCTCCCGGATCCCAGGGTCCGTCCCCTTTGGCCTGCTAAGACTCACCCTGGCCCTGGAAGCCTGCTAAGTTGCCTCTCTTCTGGGGGGACCCAGGAACATCTAGATGCTGTTTATGAGTTTGGGGGTTTAAATTTAGGTAGAAGAGGGATTTACTTGATTTAGTTCTCTCATGGTTTTTACAGTTCCCCATCCCTGCATTTGGATCTTAAATGCCTGCTGCAACTCCCTTCAGTTTTTGTATTTCTCCAGAGGGCCTTTCTATAGAAGCGGATCCCCATTTCTCCACCCTTGCCCCAAGACCCTTCTAAGTAGCAGTCTGGTTTTTTTTTTTTTTTTTGAAGACCTGCAGGCAGGAAAGACAGGGAGGGAACGGGGAAAGAAAGAGAAAGGAGAGAAGGAAGGAGGAAAGGGGTTGGAGTGAAAGAAAAAGAAGAGAGAGGACAAAGAGAAAGGAAGAAAGGAGGGGAGCAAGGAAAGGAAGAAGAACAGGAAAGAGAATCAGCCACTAAGGACAGAACCCTAGAACCCGATGTCCCTGTGCTGAAGTTAGTCAAGTATATTTTAAATACTTTTGAGTTTCACAAGTTATGCAGATAGTAAGCACTTACTTAAATATTTGCTGGTTGGTTGATTTGTCTAGGAGTTTAGAGTGGTTATGGGAGTATAGGGTCAAGCTGGGACAGTGTACCTCATCGATATTTAGTGTAACTTGAATACTAAAAACAAGTTTGCATTGATATTGAGGGACTCAATCCTTATGTACATGAGAATCTCAGTGTCTTCTGAGTTACTTCATAACCTGCTGTCCAGAACCTGGTTCTAGAATGTTGACTAATCAAGATCGGTTAGAACCCTGCTTGGTCCTGTTTGGTGGCACTAGCATCCTTTTGTCTTTCCCAACTAGAGCCTCAGGGGATCCTACACAAAAGATAGCTCTGTTGAACAGATTCCTTGGTTTGTATCATTGTTCAAAGTGTATCCTGGGCCCATATCAAGGTAGCCTATTGGATCTTGACCTACTCTCTTAAAATAATGTCTGTGGAGAGAAAATTACCCCTTGAGAATTTTCTACGTGTTGTCAGCAAGAA